>NC_091254.1:6895000-7520000 GCF_042477335.2 Ovis canadensis
TCTCGACTTTCGACGGGGACCTCAGGGACCCGCTCTGGTGGCCTCAGGAAAGGCCAGTCCCCATGCGAGTTCCTCGGGGTCCTCTCGGGATTCCACTCCCGTCGATGCCGGGGCCTAAGACCTTGTGTGGAGTCGGGGCCGGAACCTGAGGATTCCTCTCCAGTGCTGACATGGATCTTGGGGTACTTCTGGAGTCTCCCCAGGGGAGTCAGTCCTCGTCTCGAATGCGGGCATGCACTTGCGCTTTCCTCCAGAGCGGTAGCAGCAGTGTCACGCAGTCCGCCGCGTGGATCAAAGGATCTATGGTTTTCCCTCGAGTCTTTCCCACGAGGCTTTCCCACGAGGCTTTCCCACAGGGCTGTCCCACGTGCACACGTGGTGGGAGTCGATCCTCGGCTTGAACGACAAGGCAGTGCAGGGAAAACAGGTTCCTCTGGAATGGACTGACACATCTGGGGGACTCTTGGAATGGTGGCACGACCCTGGAGTTCCTCTCGCCTTTCCTGTGGAGAGCGCCTCCTCTTGAGATGCGACGGGAACGCCGGGAATTCTTTCCCTACGAAACAGGGAAAGGATCCCTCATCTCGAGCTAGGAGGCGGAAACGGGGCTCCCCTGGATGTGTGCGGGACCCACGTGCTTCCTCTCGAGTGGAGACGGGTATGTCGGGGAACTTCTTGAGTTGCAGCAAGGGTGTGAAGGACCCTTTGGAAGTTCCAGTGGTTAGACGTGATTAGCCTCGAGAAGCCTCAGCGGAAATGGGCCTCATCTCGCCTGGAGGGCAAAACCTCCTGGATTTTCTCGAATTGCGGCAGGTGCTCTCGACTTACGACGGGGACCTCAGGGACCCGCTCTGGTGGCCTCAGGAAAGGCCAGTCCCCATGCGAGTTCCTCGGGGGCCTCTGGGGATTCCTCTCCCGTCGATGCCGGGGCATAAGACCTTGTGTGGAGTCGGGGCCGGAACCTGAGGATTCCTCTCCAGTGCTGACATGGATCTTGGGGTACTTCTTGAGTCTCCCCAGGGGAGTCAGTCCTCGTCTCGAATGCGGGCATGCACTTGCGCTTTCCTCCAGAGCGGTAGCAGCAGTGTCACGCAGTCCGCCGTGTGGACCAAAGGATCTATGGTTTTCCCTCGTGTCTTTCCCACGAGGCTTTCCCACGAGGCTTTCCCACAGGGCTGTCCCACGTGCACACGTGGTGGGAGTCGATCCTCGGCTTGAACGTCAAGGCAGTGCAGGGAAAACAGTTTCCTCTGGAATGGACTGACACATCTGGGGGACTCTTGGAATGGTGGCTCGACCCTGGAGTTCCTCTCGCCTTTCCTGTGGAGAGCGCCTCCTCTTGAGATGCGACGGGAACGCCGGGAATTCTTTCCCTACGAAACAGGGAAAGGATCCCTCATCTCGAGCTAGGAGGCGGAAACGGGGCTCCCCTGGATGTGTGCGGGACCCACGTGCTTCCTCTCGAGTGGAGACGGGTATGTCGGGGAACTTCTTGAGTTGCAGCAAGGGTGTGAAGGACCCTTTGGAAGTTCCAGTGGTTAGATGTGATTGGCCTCGAGAAGCCTCAGCGGAAATGGGCCTCATCTCGCCTGGAGGGCAAAACCTCCTGGATTTTCTCGAGTTGCGGCAGGTGCTCTCGACTTACGACGGGGACCTCAGGGACCCGCTCTGGTGGCCTCAGGAAAGGCCAGTCCCTATGCGAGTTCCTCGGGGGCCTATCGGGATTCCTCTCCCGTCGATGCCGGGGCCTAAGACCTTGTGTGGAGTCGGGGCCGGAACCTGAGGATTCCTCTCCAGTGCTGACATGGATCTTGGGGTACTTCTGGAGTCTCCCCAGGGGAGTCAGTCTTCGTCTCGAAAGCGGGCATGCACTTGCGCTTTCCTCTAGAGCGGTAGCAGCAGTGTCACGCAGTCCGCCGCGTGGATCAAAGAATGTATGGTTTTCCCTCGAGTCTTTCCCACGAGGCTTTCCCACAGGGCTGTCCCACGTGCACACGTGGCGGGAGTCGATCCTCGGCTTGAACGACAAGGCAGTGCAGGGAAAACAGGTTCCTCTGGTATGGACTGACACATCTGGGGGACTCTTGGAATGGTGGCACGACCCTGGAGTTCCTCTCGCCTTTCCTGTGGAGAGCGCCTCCTCTTGAGATGCGACGGGAACGCCGGGAATTCTTTCCCTACGAAACAGGGAAAGGATCCCTCATCTCAAGCTAGGAGGGGGAAACGGGGCTCCCCTGGATGTGTGCGGGACACCACGTGCTTCCTCTAGAGTGCAGACGGGTATGTCGGGGAACTTCTTGAGTTGCAGCAAGGGTGTGAAGGACCCTTTGGAAGTTCCAGTGGTTAGACGTGATTGGCCTCGAGAAGCCTCAGCGGAAATGGGCCTCATCTCGCCTGGAGGGCAAAACCTCCTGGATTTTCTCGAGTTGCGGCAGGTGCTCTCGACTTACGACGGGGACCTCAGGGACCCGCTCTGGTGGCCTCAGGAAAGGCCAGTCCCCATGCGAGTTCCTCGGGGGCCTCTCGGGATTCCTCTCCCGTCGATGCCGGGGCCTAAGACCTTGTGTGGAGTCGGGGCCGGAACCTGAGGATTCCTCTCCAGTGCTGACATGGATCTTGGGGTACTTCTGGAGTCTCCCCAGGGGGGTCAGTCCTCGTCTCGAATGCGGGCATGCACTTGCACTTTCCTCCAGAGCGGTAGCAGCAGTGTCACGCAGTCCGCCGCGTGGATAAAAGGATCTATGGTTTTCCCTCGAGTCTTTCCCACGAGTCTTTCCCACGAGGCTTTCCCACAGGGCTGTCCCACGTGCACACGTGGTGGGAGTCGATCCTCGGCTTGAACGTCAAGGCAGTGCAGGGAAAATAGGTTCCTCTGGAATGGACTGACACATCTGGGGGACTCTTGGAATGGTGGCACGACCCTGGAGTTCCTCTCGCCTTTCCTGTGGAGAGCGCCTCGTCTTGAGATGGGACGGGAACGCCGGGAATTATTTCCCTACGAAACAGGGATAGGATCCCTCATCTCGAGCTAGGAGGCGGAAACGGGGCTCCCCTGGATGTGTGCGGGACCCCACGTGCTTCCTCTCGAGTGGAGACGGGTATGTCGGGGAACTTCTTGAGTTGCAGCAAGGGTGTGAAGGACCCTTTGGAAGTTCCAGTGGTTAGATGTGATTGGCCTCGAGAAGCCTCAGCGGAAATGGGCCTCATCTCGCCTGGAGGGCAAAACCTCCTGGATTTTCTTGAGTTGCGGCAGGTGCTCTCGACTTACGACGGGGACCTCAGGGACCCGCTCTGGTGGCCTCAGGAAAGGCCAGTCCCCATGCGAGTTCCTCGGGGGCCTCTCGGGATTCTTCTCCCGTCGATGCCGGGGCCTAAGACCTTGTGTGGAGTCGGGCCGGTACCTGAGGATTCCTCTCCAGTGCTGACATGGATCTTGGGGTACTTCTGGAGTCTCCCCAGGGGAGTCAGTCCTCGTCTCGAATGCGGGCATGCACTTGCGCTTTCCTCCAGAGCGGTAGCAGCAGTGTCACGCAGTCCGCCGCGTGGATCAAAGAATCTATGTTTTTCCCTCGAGTCTTTCCCACGAGGCTTTCCCACGAGGCTTTCCCACAGGGCTGTCCCACGTGCACACGTGGTGGGAGTCGATCCTCGGCTTGAACGTCAAGGCAGTGCAGGGAAAACAGGTTCCTCTGGAATGGACTGACACATCTGGGGGACTCTTGGAATGGTGGCACGACCCTGGAGTTCCTCTCGCCTTTCCTGTGGAGAGCGCCTCCTCTTGAGATGCGACGGGAACGCCGGGAATTCTTTCCCAACGAAACAGGGAAAGGATCCCTCATCTCGAGCTAGGAGGCGGAAACGGGGCTCCCCTGGATGTGTGCGGGACGCACGTGCTTCCTCTCGAGTGGAAACGGGTATGTCGGGGAACTTCTTGAGTTGCAGCAAGGGTGTGAAGGACCCTTTGGAAGTTCCAGTGGTTAGACGTGATTAGCCTCGAGAAGCCTCAGCGGAAATGGGCCTCATCGCGCCTGGAGGGCAAAACCTCCTGGATTTTCTCGAGTTGCGGCAGGTGCTCTCGACTTACCACGGGGACCTCAGGGACCCGTTCTGGTGGCCTCAGGAAAGGACAGTCCCCATGCGAGTTCCTCGGGGGCCTCTCGGGATTCCTCTCCCGTCGATGCCGGGGCCTAAGACCTTGTGTGGAGTCGGGGCCGGAACCTGAGGATTCCTCTCCAGTGCTGACATGGATCTTGGGGTACTTCTGGAGTCTCCCCAGGGGAGTCAGTCCTCGTCTCGAATGCGGGCATGCACTTGCGCTTTCCTCCAGAGCGGTAGCAGCAGTGTCACGCAGACCGCCGCGTGGAACAAAGGATCTATGGTATTCCCTCGAGTCTTTCCCACGAGGCTTTCCCACGAGGCTTTCCCACAGGGCTGTCCCACGTGCACACGTGGTGGGAGTCGATCCTCGGCTTGAACGTCAAGGCAGTGCAGGGAAAACAGGTTCCTCTGGAATGGACTGACACATCTGGGGGACTCTTGGAATGGTGGCACGACCCTGGAGTTCCTCTCGCCTTTCCTGTGGAGAGCGCCTCCTCTTGAGATGCGACGGGAACGCCGGGAATTCTTTCCCTATGAAACAGGGAAAGGATCCCTCATCTCGAGCTAGGAGGCGGAAACGGGGCTCCCCTGGATGTGTGCGGGACCCCACGTGCTTCCTCTCGAGTGGAGACGGGTATGTCGGGGAACTTCTTGAGTTGCAGCAATGGTGTGAAGGACCCTTTGGAAGTTCCAGTGGTTAGATGTGATTGGCCTCGAGAAGCCTCAGCGGAAATGGGCCTCATCTCGCCTGGAGGGTAAAACCTCCTGGATTTTCTCGAGTTGCGGGAGGTGCTCTCGACTTACGACGGGGACCTCAGGGACCCGCTCTGGTGGCCTCAGGAAAGGCCAGTCCCTATGCGAGTTCCTCGGGGGCCTATCGGGATTCCTCTCCCTTCGATGCCGGGGCCTAAGACCTTGTGTGGAGTCGGGGCCGGAACCTGAGGATTCCTCTCCAGTGCTGACATGGATCTTGGGGTACTTCTGGAGTCTCCCCAGGGGAGTCAGTCCTCGTCTCGAATGCAGGCATGCACTTGCGCTTTCCTCCAGAGCGGTAGCAGCAGTGTCACGCAGTCCGCCGCGTGGATCAAAGGATCTATGGTTTTGCCTCGAATCTTTCCCACGAGGCTTTCCCACGAGGCTTTCCCACAGGGCTGTCCCACGTGCACACGTGGTGGGAGTCGATCCTCGGCTTGAACGACAAGGCAGTGCAGGGAAAACAGGTTCCTCTGGAATGGACTGACACATCTGGGGGACTCTTGGAATGGTGGCACGACCCTGGAGTTCCTCTCGCCTTTCCTGTGGAGAGCGCCTCCTCTTGAGATGCGACGGGAACGCCGGGAATTCTTTCCCTACGAAACAGGGAAAGGATCCCTCATCTCGAGCTAGGAGGCGGAAACGGGGCTCCCCTGGATGTGTGCGGGACCCACGTGCTTCCTCTCGAGTGGAGACGGGTATGTCGGGGAACTTCTTGAGTTGCAGCAAGGGTGTGAAGGACCCTTTGGAAGTTCCAGTGGTTAGACGTGATTAGCCTCGAGAAGCCTCAGCGGAAATGGGCCTCATCGCGCCTGGAGGGCAAAACCTCCTGGATTTTCTCGAGTTGCGGCAGGTGCTCTCGACTTACGACGGGGACCTCAGGGACCCGCTCTGGTGGGCTCAGGAAAGGCCAGTCCCTATGCGAGTTCCTCGGGGGCCTATCGGGATTCCTCTCCGGTCGATGCCGGGGCCTAAGACCTTGTGTGGAGTCGGGGCCGGAACCTGAGGATTCCTCTCCAGTGCTGACATGGATCTTGGGTACTTCTGGAGTCTCCCCAGGGGAGTCAGTCCTCGTCTCGAATGCGGGCATGCACTTGCGCTTTCCTCCAGAGCGGTAGCAGCAGTGTCACGCAGTCCGCCGCGTGGATCAAAGGATCTATGGTTTTGCCTCGAGTCTTTCCCACGAGGCTTTCCCACGAGGCTTTCCCACAGGGCTGTCCCACGTGCACACGTGGTGGGAGTCGATCCTCGGCTTGAACGACAAGGCAGTGCAGGGAAAACAGGTTCCTCTGGAATGGACTGACACATCTGGGGGACTCTTGGAATGGTGGCACGACCCTGGAGTTCCTCTCGCCTTTCCTGTGGAGAGCGCCACCTCTTGAGATGCGACGGGAACGCCGGGAATTCTTTCCCTACGAAACAGGGAAAGGATCCCTCATCTCGAGCTAGGAGGCGGAAACGGGGCTCCCCTGGATGTGTGCGGGACACCACGTGCTTCCTCTCGAGTGGAGACGGGTATGTCGGGGAACTTCTTGAGTTGCAGCAAGGGTGTGAAGGACCCTTTGGAAGTTCCAGTGGTTAGATGTGATTGGCCTCCAGAAGCCTCAGCGGAAATGGGCCTCATCTCGCCTGGAGGGCAAAACCTCCTGGATTTTCTCGAGTTGCGGCAGGTGCTCTCGACTCTCGACGGGGACCTCAGGGACCCGCTCTTGTGGCCTCAGGAAAGGCCAGTCCCCATGCGAGTTCCTCGGGGGCCTCTCGGGATTCCTCTCCGGTCGATGCCGGGGCCTAAGACCTTGTGTGGAGTCGGGGCCGGAACCTGAGGATTCCTCTCCAGTGCTGACATGGATCTTGGGGTACTTCTGGAGTCTCCCCAGGGGAGTCAGTCCTCGTCTCGAATGCGGGCATGCACTTGCGCTTTCCTCCAGAGCGGTAGCAGCAGTGTCACGCAGTCCGCCGCGTGGATCAAAGGATCTATGGTTTTCCCTCGAGTCTTTCCCACGAGGCTTTCCCACGAGGCTTTCCCACAGGGCTGTCCCACGTGCACACGTGGTGGGAGTCGATCCTCGGCTTCAACGTCAAGGCAGTGCAGGGAAAACAGGTTCCTCTGGAATGGACTGACACATCTGGGGGACTCTTGTAATGGTGGCACGACCCTGGAGTTCCTCTCGCCTTTCCTGTGGAGAGCGCCTCCTCTTGAAATGCGACGGGAACGCCGGGAATTCTTTCCCTACGAAACACTGAAAGGATACCTCATCTCGAGCTAGGAGGCGGAAACGGGGCTCCCCTGGATGTGTGCGGGACACCACGTGCTTCCTCTCGAGTGGAGACGGGTATGTCGGGGAACTTCTTGAGTTGCAGCAATGGTGTGAAGGACCCTTTGGAAGTTCCAGTGGTTAGATGTGATTGGCCTCGAGAAGCCTCAGCGGAAATGGGCCTCATCTCGCCTGGAGGGCAAAACCTCCTGGATTTTCTCGAGTTGCGGCAGGTGCTCTCGACTTACGACGGGGACCTCAGGGACCCGCTCTGGTGGCCTCAGGAAAGGCCAGTCCCCATGCGAGTGCCTCGGGGGCCTCTCGGGATTCCTCTCCCGTCGATGCCGGGGCCTAAGACCTTGTGTGGAGTCGGGGCCGGAACCTGAGGATTCCTCTCCAGTGCTGACATGTATCTTGGGGCACTTCTGGAGTCTCCCCAGGGGAGTCAGTCCTCGTCTCCAATGCGGGCATGCACTTGCGCTTTCCTCCAGAGCGGTAGCAGCAGTGTCACGCAGTCCGCCGCGTGGATCAAAGGATCTATGATTTTCCCTCGAGTCTTTCCCACGAGGCTTTCCCACGAGGCTTTCCCACAGGGCTGTCCCACGTGCACACGTGGTGGGAGTCGATCCTCGGCTTGAACGTCAAGGCAGGGCAGGGAAAACAGGTTCCTCTGGAATGGACTGACACATCTGGGGGACTCTTGGAATGGTGGCACGACCCTGGAGTTCCTCTCGCCTTTCCTGTGGAGAGCGCCTCCTATTGAGATGCGACGGGAACGCCGGGAATTCTTTCCCTACGAAACAGGGAAATGATCCCTCATCTCGAGCTAGGAGGCGGAAACGGGGCTCCCCTGGATGTGTGCGGGACACCACGTGCTTCCTCTCGAGTGGAGACTGGTATGTCGGGGAACTTCTTGAGTTGCAGCAATGGGGTGAAGGACCCTTTGGAAGTTCCAGTGGTTAGATGTGATTGGCCTCGAGAAGCCTCAGCGGAAATGGGCCTCATCTCGCCTGGAGGGCAAAACCTCCTGGATTTTCTCGAGTTGCGGCAGGTGCTCTCGACTTACGACGGGGACCTCAGGGACCCGCTCTGGTGGCCTCAGGAAAGGCCAGTCCCCATGCGAGTTCCTCGGGGCCTCTCGGGATTCCTCTCGCGTCGATGCCGGGGCCTAAGTCCTTGTGTGGAGTCGGGGCCGGAACCTGAGGATTCCTCTCCAGTGCTGACATGTATCTTGGGGCACTTCTGGAGTCTCCCCAGGGGAGTCAGTCCTCGTCTCGAATTCGGGCATGCACTTGCGCTTTCCTCCAGAGCGGTAGCAGCAGTGTCACGCAGTCCGCCGCGTGGATCAAAGGATCTATGATTTTCCCTCGAGTCTTTCCCACGAGGCTTTCCCACGAGGCTTTCCCACAGGGCTGTCCCACGTGCACACGTGGTGGGAGTCGATCCTCGGCTTGAACGTCAAGGCAGTGCAGGGAAAACAGGTTCCTCTGGAATGGACTGACACATCTGGGGGACTCTTGGAATGGTGGCATGACCCTGGAGTTCCTCTCGCCTTTCCTGTGGAGAGCGCCTCCTCTTGAGATGTGACGGGAACGCCGGGAATTCTTTCCCTACGAAACAGGGAAAGGATCCCTCATCTCGAGCTTGGAGGGGGAAACGGGGCTGCCCTGGATGTGTGCGGGACACCACGTGCTTCCTCTCGAGTGCAGATGGGTATGTCGGGGAACTTCTTGAGTTGCAGCAAGGGTGTGAAGGACCCTTTGGAAGTTCCAGTGGTTTGACGTGATTGGCCTCGTGAAGCCTCAGCGGAAATGGGCCTCATCTCGCCTGGAGGGCAAAACCTCCTGGATTTTCTCGAGTTGCGGCAGGTGCTCTCGACTTACGACGGGGACCTCAGGGACCCGCTCTTGTGGCCTCAGGAAAGGCCAGTCCCCATGCGAGTTCCTCGGGGGCCTCTCGGGATTCCTCTCCGGTCGATGCCGGGGCCTAAGACCTTGTGTGGAGTCGGGGCCGGAACCTGAGGATTCCTCTCCAGTGCTGACATGGATCTTGGGGTACTTCTGGAGTCTCCCCAGGGGGGTCAGTCCTCGTCTCGAATGCGGGCATGCACTTGCACTTTCCTCCAGAGCGGTAGCAGCAGTGTCACGCAGTCCGCCCCGTGGATAAAAGGATCTATGGTTTTCCCTCGAGTCTTTCCCACGAGGCTTTCCCACGAGGCTTTCCCACAGGGCTGTCCCACGTGCACACGTGGTGGGAGTCGATCCTCGGCTTGAACGTCAAGGCAGTGCAGGGAAAACAGGTTCCTCTGGAATGGACTGACACATCTGGGGGACTCTTGGAATGGTGGCACGACCCTGGAGTTCCTCTCGCCTTTCCTGTGGAGAGCGCCTCCTCTTGAGATGCGACGGGAACGCCGGGAATTCTTTCCCTACGAAACAGGGAAAGGATCCCTCATCTCGAGCTAGGAGGCGGAAACGGGGCTCCCCTGGATGTGTGCGGGACCCACGTGCTTCCTCTCGAGTGGAGACGGGTATGTCGGGGAACTTCTTGAGTTGCAGCAAGGGTGTGAAGGACCCTTTGGGAGTTCCAGTGGTTATACGTGATTAGCCTCGAGAAGCCTCAGCGGAAATGGGCCTCATCGCGCCTGGAGGGCAAAACCTCCTGGATTTTCTCGAGTTGCGGCAGGTGCTCTCGACTTACGACGGGGACCTCAGGGACCCGCTCTGGTGGCCTCAGGAAAGGACAGTCCCCATGCGAGTTCCTCGGGGGCCTCTCGGGATTCCTCTCCCGTCGATGCCGGGGCCTAAGACCTTGTGTGGAGTCGGGGCCGGAACCTGAGGATTCCTCTCCAGTGCTGACATGGATCTTTGGGTACTTCTGGAGTCTCCCCAGGGGAGTCAGTCCTCGTCTCGAATGCGGGCATGCACTTGCGCTTTCCTCCAGAGCGGTAGCAGCAGTGTCACGCAGTCCGCCGTGTGGACCAAAGGATCTATGGGTTTCCCTCGAGTCTTTCCCACGAGGCTTTCCCACGAGGCTTTCCCACAGGGCTGTCCCACGTGCACACGTGGTGGGAGTCGATCCTCGGCTTGAACGTCAAGGCAGTGCAGGGAAAACAGGTTCCTCTGGAATGGACTGACACATCTGGGGGACTCTTGGAATGGTGGCACGACCCTGGAGTTCCTCTCGCCTTTCCTGTGGAGAGCGCCTCCTCTTGAGATGCGACGGGAACGCCGGGAATTCTTTCCCAACGAAACAGGGAAAGGATCCCTCATCTCGAGCTAGGAGGCGGAAACGGGGCTCCCCTGGATGTGTGCGCGACCCACGTGCTTCCTCTCGAGTGGAAACGGGTATATCGGGGAACTTCTTGAGTTGCAGCAAGGGTGTGAAGGACCCTTTGGAAGTTCCAGTGGTTAGACGTGATTAGCCTCGAGAAGCCTCAGCGGAAATGGGCCTCATCGCGCCTGGAGGGCAAAACCTCCTGGATTTTCTCGAGTTGCGGCAGGTGCTCTCGACTTACGACGGGGACCTCAGGGACCCGTTCTGGTGGCCTCAGGAAAGGACAGTCCCCATGCGAGTTCCTCGGGGGCCTCTCGGGATTCCTCTCCCGTCGATGCCGGGGCCTAAGACCTTGTGTGGAGTCGGGGCCGGAACCTGAGGATTCCTCTCCAGTGCTGACATGGATCTTGGGGTACTTCTGGAGTCTCCCCAGGGGAGTCAGTCCTCGTCTCGAATGCGGGCATGCACTTGCGCTTTCCTCCAGAGCGGTAGCAGCAGTGTCACGCAGTCCGCCGCGTGGATCAAAGAATCTATGGTTTTCCCTCGAGTCTTTCCCACGAGGCTTTCCCACAGGGCTGTCCCACTTGCACACGTGGTGGGAGTCGATCCTCGGCTTGAACGTCAAGGCAGTGCAGGGAAAACAGGTTCCTCTGGAATGGACTGACATATCTGGGGGACTCTTGGAATGGTGGCATGACCCTGGAGTTCCTCTCGCCTTTCCTGTGGAGAGCGCCTCCTCTTGAGATGCGACGGGAACGCCGGGAATTCTTTTCCTACGAAACAGGGAAAGGATCCCTCATCTCGAGCTAGGAGGCGGAAACGGGTCTCCCCTGGATGTGTGCGGGACACCACGTGCTTCCTCTCGAGTGGAGACGGGTATGTCGGGGAACTTCTTGAGTTGCAGCAAGGGTGTGAAGGACCCTTTGGAAGTTCCAGTGGTTAGATGTGATTGGCCTCGAGAAGCCTCAGCGGAAATGGGCCTCATCTCGCCTGGAGGGCAAAACCTCCTGGATTTTCTCGAGTTGCGGCAGGTGCTCTCGACTTACGACGGGGACCTCAGGGACCCGCTCTGGTGGCCTCAGGAAAGGCCAGTCCCCATGCGTTTTCCTCGGGGGCCTCTCCGGATTCCTCTCCCGTCGATGCCGGGGCCTAAGACCTTGTGTGGAGTCGGGGCCGGAACCTGAGGATTCCTCTCCAGTGCTGACATGGATCTTGGGGTACTTCTGGAGTCTCCCCAGGGGAGTCAGTCCTCGTCTCGGATGCGGGCATGCACTTGCGCTTTCCTCCAGAGCGGTAGCAGCAGTGTCACGCAGTCCGCCGCGTGGATCAAAGGATCTATGGTTTTCCCTCGAGTCTTTCCCACGAGGCTTTCCCACGAGGCTTTCCCACAGGGCTGTCCCACGTGCACACGTGGTGGGAGTCGATCCTCGGCTTGAACGTCAAGGCAGTGCAGGGAAAACTGTTTCCTCTGGAATGGACTGACACATCTGGGGGACTCTTGGAATGGTGGCACGACCCTGGAGTTCCTCTCGCCTTTCCTGTGGAGAGCGCCTCCTCTTGAGATGCGACGGGAACGCCGGGAATTCTTTCCCTACGAAACAGGGAAAGGATCCCTCATCTCGAGCTAGGAGGCGGAAAGGAGTCTCCCCTGGATGTGTGCGGGACACCACGTGCTTCCTCTCGAGTGGAGACGGGTATGTCGGGGAACTTATTGAGTTGCAGCAAGGGTGTGAAGGACCCTTTGGAAGTTCCAGTGGTTAGATGTGATTGGCCTCGAGAAGCCTCAGCGGAAATGGGCCTCATCTCGCCTGGAGGGCAAAACCTCCTGGATTTTCTCGAGTTGCGGCAGGTGCTCTCGACTTACGACGGGGACCTCAGGGACCCGCTCTGGTGGCCTCAGGAAAGGCCAGTCCCCATGCGTTTTCCTCGGGGGCCTCTCCGGATTCCTCTCCCGTCGATGCCGGGGCCTAAGACCTTGTGTGGAGTCGGGGCCGGAACCTGAGGATTCCTCTCCAGTGCTGACATGGATCTTGGGGTACTTCTGGAGTCTCCCCAGGGGAGTCAGTCCTCGTCTCGGATGCGGGCATGCACTTGCGCTTTCCTCCAGAGCGGTAGCAGCAGTGTCACGCAGTCCGCCGCGTGGATCAAAGGATCTATGGTTTTCCCTCGAGTCTTTCCCACGAGGCTTTCCCACGAGGCTTTCCCACAGGGCTGTCCCACGTGCACACGTGGTGGGAGTCTATCCTCGGCTTGAACGTCAAGGCAGTGCAGGGAAAACAGGTTCCTCTGGAATGGACTGACACATCTGGGGGACTCTTGGAATGGTGGCACGACCCTGGAGTTCCTCTCGCCTTTCCTGTGGAGAGCGTCTCCTCTTGAGATGCGACGGGAACGCCGGGAATTCTTTCCCTACGAAACAGGGAAAGGATCCCTCATCTCGAGCTAGGAGGCGGAAACGGGGCTCCCCTGGATGTGTGCGGGACCCACGTGCTTCCTCTCGAGTGGAGACGGGTATGTCGGGGAACTTCTTGAGTTGCAGCAAGGGTGTGAAGGACGCTTTGGAAGTTCAAGTGGTTAGACGTGATTAGCCTCGAGAAGCCTCAGCGGAAATGGGCCTCATCGCGCCTGGAGGGCAAAACCTCCTGGATTTTCTCGAGTTGCGGCAGGTGCTCTCGACTTACGACGGGGACCTCAGGGACCCGCTCTGGTGGCCTCAGGAAAGGCCAGTCCCCATGCGAGTTCCTCGGGGGCGTCTCGGGATTCCTCTCCCGTCGATGCCGGGGCCTAAGACCTTGTGTGGAGTCGGGGCCGGAACCTGAGGATTCCTCTCCAGTGCTGACACGGATCTTGGGGTACTTCTGGAGTCTCCCCAGGGGAGTCAGTCCTCGTCTCGGATGCGGGCATGCACTTGCGCTTTCCTCCAGAGCGGTAGCAGCAGTGTCACGCAGTCCGCCGCGTGGACCAAAGGATCTATGGTTTTCCCTCGAGTCTTTTCCACGAGGCTTTCCCTCGAGGCTTTCCCACAGGGCTGTCCCACGTGCACACGTGTTGGGAGTCGATCCTCGGCTTGAACGTCAAGGCAGTGCAGGGAAAACAGGTTCCTCTTGAATGGACTGACACATCTGGGGGACTCTTGGAATGGTGGCACGACCCTGGAGTTCCTCTCGCCTTTCCTGTGGAGAGCGCCTCCTCTTGAGATGCCACGGGAACGCCGGGAATTCTTTCCCTACGAAACAGGGAAAGGATCCCTCATCTCGAGCTAGGAGGCGGAAACGGGGCTCCCCTGAATGTGTGCGGGACCCCAAGTGCTTCCTCTCGAGTGCACACTGGTATGTCGGGGAACTTCTTGAGTTGCAGCAAGGGTGTGAAGGACCCTTTGGAAGGTCCAGTGTTTAGATGTGATTGGCCTTGAGAAGCCTCAGCGGAAATGGGCCTCATCTCGCCTGGAGGGCAAAAACTCCTGGATTTTCTCGAGTTGCGGCAGGTGCTCTCGACTTACGACGGGGACCTCAGGGACCCGCTCTGGTGGCCTCAGGAAAGGCCAGTCCCCATGCGAGTTCATCGGGGGCCTCTGGGGATTCCTCTCCCGTCGATGCCGGGGCCTAAGACCTTGTGTGGAGTCGGGGCCGGAACCTGAGGATTCCTCTCCAGTGCTGACATGGATCTTGGGGTACTTCTGGAGTCTCCCCAGGGGAGTCAGTCCTCGTCTCGAATGCGGGCATGCACTTGCGCTTTTCTCCAGAGCCGTAGCAGCAGTGTCACGCAGTCCGACGCGTGGATCAAAGAATCTATGGTTTTCCCTCGAGTCTTTCCCACGAGGCTTTCCCACGAGGCTTTCCCACAGGGCTGTCCCACGTGCACACGTGTAGGGAGTCGATCCTAGGCTTGAACGTCAAGGCAGTGCAGGGAAAACAGGTTCCTCTGGAATGGACTGACACATCTGGGGGACTCTTGGAATGGTGGCACGACCCTGGAGTTCCTCTCGCCTTTCCTGTGGAGAGCGCCTCCTCTTGAGATGCGACGGGAACGCCGGGAATTCTTTCCCTACGAAACAGGGAAAGGATCCCTCTTCTCGAGGTAGGAGGCGGAAACGGGGCTCCCCTGGATGTGTGCGGGACACCACGTGCTTCCTCTGGAGTTTAAACGGGTATGTCGGGGAACTTCTTGAGTTGCAGCAAGGGTGTGAAGGACCCTTTGGAAGTTCCAGTGTTTAGAGGTGATTAGCCTCGAGAAGCCTCAGCGGAAATGGGCCTCATCGCGCCTGGAGGGCAAAACCTCCTGGATTTTCTCGAGTTGCGGCAGGTGCTCTCGACTTACGACGGGGACCTCAGGGACCCGCTCTGGTGGCCTCAGGAAAGGCCAGTCCCCATGCGAGTTCCTCGGGGGCCTCTCGGGATTCCTCTCCCGTCGATGCCGGGGCCTAAGACCTTGTGTGGAGTCGGGGCCGGAACCTGAGGATTCCTCTCCAGTGCTGACATGGATCTTGGGGTACTTCTGGAGTCTCCCCAGGGGAGTCAGTCCTCGTCTCGAATGCGGGCATGCACTTGCGCTTTCCTCCAGAGCGGTAGCAGCAGTGTCACGCAGTCCGCCGCGTGGATCAAAGAATCTATGGTTTTCCCTCGAGTCTTTCCCACGAGGCTTTCCCACAGGGCTGTCCCACGTGCACACGTGGTGGGAGTCGATCCTCGGCTTGAACGTCAAAGCAGTGCAGGGAAAACAGGTTCCTCTGGAATGGACTGACACATCTGGGTGACTCTTGGAATGGTGGCATGACCCTGGATTTCCTCTCGCCTTTCCTGTGGAGACCGCCTCCTCTTGAGATGCGACGGGAATGCCGGGAATTCTTTCCCTACGAAACAGGGAAAGGATCCCTCATCTCGAGCTAGGAGGCGGAAACGGGGCTCCCCTGGATGTGTGCGGGACCCCACGTGCTTCCTCTCGAGTGGAGACGGGTATGTCGGGGAACTTCTTGAGTTGCAGCAATGGTGTGAAGGACCCTTTGGAAGTTCCAGTGGTTAGATGTGATTGGCCTCGAGAAGCCTCAGCGGAAATGGGCCTCATCTCGCCTGGAGGGCAAAACCTCCTGGATTTTCTCGAGTTGCGGCAGGTGCTCTCGACTTACGACGGGGACCTCAGGGACCTCCTCTGGTGGCCTCAGGAAAGGCCAGTCCCCATGCGAGTTCTTCGGGGGCGTCTCGGGATTCCTCTCCCGTCGATGCCGGGGCCTAAGACCTTGTGTGGAGTCGGGGCCGGAACCTGAGGATTCCTCTCCAGTGCTGACATGGATCTTGGGGTACTTCTGGAGTCTCCCCAGGGGAGTCAGTCCTAGTCTCGAATGCGGGCATGCACTTGCGCTTTCCTCCAGTGCGGTAGCAGCAGTGTCACGCAGTCCGCCGCGTGGATCAAAGGATCTATGGTTTTCCCTCGAGTCTTTCCCACGAGGCTTTCCCACGAGGCTTTCCCACAGGGCTGTCCCACGTGCACATGTTGTAGGAGTCGATCCTCGGCTTGAACGTCAAGGCAGTGCAGGGAAAACAGGTTCCTCTGGAATGGACTGACACATCTGGGGGACTCTTGGAATGGTGGCACGACCCTGGAGTTCCTCTCGCCTTTCCTGTGGAGAGCGTCTCCTCTTGAGATGGGACGGGAACGCCGGGAATTCTTTCCCTACGAAACAGGGAAAGGATCCCTCATCTCGAGCTAGGAGGCGGAAACGGGGCTCCCCTGGATGTGTGCGAGACACCACGTGCTTCCTCTCGAGTGGAGACGGGTATGTCGGGGAACTTCTTGAGTTGCAGCAAGGGTTTGAAGGACCCTTTGGAAGTTCCAGTGGTTAGATGTGATTGGCCTCGAGAAGCCTCAGCGGAAATGGGCCTCATCTCGCCTGGAGGGCAAAACCTCCTGGATTTTCTCGAGTTGCGGCAGGTGCTCTCGACTTACGACGGGGCCCTCAGGGACCCGCTCTGGTGGCCTCAGGAAAGGCCAGTCCCCATGCGAGTTCCTCGGGGGCCTCTCGGGATTCCTCTCCGGTCGATGCCGGGGCCTAAGACATTGTGTGGAGTCGGGGCCGGAACCTGAGGATTCCTCTCCAGTGCTGACATGGATCTTGGGGTACTTCTGGAGTCTCCCCAGGGGAGTCAGTCCTCGTCTCGAATGCGGGCATGCACTTGCGCTTTCCTCCAGAGCGGTAGCAGCAGTGTCACGCAGTCCGCCGCGTGGATCAAATGATCTATGGTTTTCCCTCGAGTCTTTCCCACGAGGCTTTCCCACGAGGCTTTCCCACAGGGCTGTCCCACGTGCACACGTGGTGGGAGTCGATCCTCGGCTTGAACGTCAAGGCAGGGCAGGGAAAACAGGTTCCTCTGGAATGGACTGACACATCTGGGGGACTCTTGGAATGGTGGCACGACCCTGGAGTTCCTCTCGCCTTTCCTGTGGAGAGCGCCTCCTCTTGAGATGCGACGGGAACGCCGGGAATTCTTTCCCTACGAAACAGGGAAAGGATCCCTCATCTCGAGCTAGGAGGCGGAAACGGGGCTCCCCTGGATGTGTGCGGGACACCACGTGCTTCCTCTCGAGTGGAGACGGGTATGTCGGGGAACTTCTTGAGTTGCAGTAAGGGTGTGAAGGACCCTTTTGGAAGTTCCAGTGGTTAGATGTGATTGGCCTCGAGAAGCCTCAGCGGAAATGGGCCTCATCTCGCCTGGAGGGCAAAACCTCCTGGATTTTCTCGAGTTGCGGCAGGTGCTCTCGACATACGACGGGGACCTCAGGGACCCGCTCTGGTGGCCTCAGGAAAGGCCAGTCCCCATGCGAGTTCCTCGGGGGCCTCTCGGGATTCCTCTCCGGTCGATGCCGGGGCTTAAGACCTTGTGTGGAGTCGGGGCCGGAACCTGAGGATTCCTCTCCAGTGCTGACATGGATCTTGGGGTACTTCTGGAGTCTCCCCAGGGGGGTCAGTCCTCGTCTCGAATGCGGGCATGCACTTGCACTTTCCTCCAGAGCGGTAGCAGCAGTGTCACGCAGTCCGCCCCGTGGATAAAAGGATCTATGGTTTTCCCTCGAGTCTTTCCCACGAGGCTTTCCCACGAGGCTTTCCCACAGGGCTGTCCCACGTGCACACGTGGTGGGAGTCGATCCTCGGCTTGAACGTCAAGGCAGTGCAGGGAAAACAGGTTCCTCTGGAATGGACTGACACATCTGGGGGAGTCTTGGAATGGTGGCACGACCCTGGAGTTCCTCTCGCCTTTCCTGTGGAGAGCGCCTCCTCTTGAGATGCGACGGGAACGCCGGGAATTCTTTCCCTACGAAACAGGGAAAGGATCCCTCATCTCGAGCTAGGAGGCGGAAACGGGGCTCCCCTGGATGTGTGCGGGACCCACGTGCTTCCTCTCGAGTGGAGACGGGTATGTCGGGGAACTTCTTGAGTTGCAGCAAGGGTGTGAAGGACCCTTTGGAAGTTCCAGTGGTTATACGTGATTAGCCTCGAGAAGCCTCAGCCGAAATGGGCCTCATCTGGCCTGGAGGGCAAAACCTCCTGGATTTTCTCGAGTTGCGGCAGGTGCTCTCGACTTACGACGGGGACCTCAGGGACCCGCTCTGGTGGCCTCAGGAAAGGACAGTCCCCATGCGAGTTCCTCGGGGGCCTCTCGGGATTCCTCTCCCGTCGATGCCGGGGCCTAAGACCTTGTGTGGAGTCGGGGCCGGAACCTGAGGATTCCTCTCCAGTGCTGACATGGATCTTGGGGTACTTCTGGAGTCTCCCCAGGGGAGTCAGTCCTCGTCTGGAATGCGGGCATGCACTTGCGCTTTCCTCCAGAGCGGTAGCAGCAGTGTCACGCAGTCCGCCGTGTGGACCAAAGGATCTATGGGTTTCCCTCGAGTCTTTCCCACGAGGCTTTCCCACGAGGCTTTCCCACAGGGCTGTCCCACGTGCACACGTGGTGGGAGTCAATCCTCGGCTTGAACGTCAAGGCAGTGCAGGGAAAACAGGTTCCTCTGGAATGGACTGACACATCTGGGGGACTCTTGGAATGGTGGCACGACCCTGGAGTTCCTCTCGCCTTTCCTGTGGAGAGCGCCTCCTCTTGAGATGCGACGGGAACGCCGGGAATTCTTTCCCAACGAAACAGGGAAAGGATCCCTCATCTCGAGCTAGGAGGCGGAAACGGGGCTCCCCTGGATGTGTGCGGGACCCACGTGCTTCCTCTCGAGTGGAAACGGGTATATCGGGGAACTTCTTGAGTTGCAGCAAGGGTGTGAAGGACCCTTTGGAAGTTCCAGTGGTTAGACGTGATTAGCCTCGAGAAGCCTCAGCGGAAATGGGCCTCATCGCGCCTGGAGGGCAAAACCTCCTGGATTTTCTCGAGTTGCGGCAGGTGCTCTCGACTTACGACGGGGACCTCAGGGACCCGTTCTGGTGGCCTCAGGAAAGGACAGTCCCCATGCGAGTTCCTCGGGGGCCTCTCGGGATTCCTCTCCCGTCGATGCCGGGGCCTAAGACCTTGTGTGGAGTCGGGGCCGGAACCTGAGGATTCCTCTCCAGTGCTGACATGGATCTTGGGGTACTTCTGGAGTCTCCCCAGGGGAGTCAGTCCTCGTCTCGAATGCGGGCATGCACTTGCGCTTTCCTCCAGAGCGGTAGCAGCAGTGTCACGCAGTCCGCCGCGTGGATCAAAGAATCTATGGTTTTCCCTCGAGTCTTTCCCACGAGGCTTTCCCACAGGGCTGTCCCACTTGCACACGTGGTGGGAGTCGATCCTCGGCTTGAACGTCAAGGCAGTGCAGGGAAAACAGGTTCCTCTGGAATGGACTGACATATCTGGGGGACTCTTGGAATGGTGGCATGACCCTGGAGTTCCTCTCGCCTTTCCTGTGGAGAGCGCCTCCTCTTGAGATGCGACGGGAACGCCGGGAATTCTTTTCCTACGAAACAGGGAAAGGATCCCTCATCTCGAGCTAGGAGGCGGAAACGGGTCTCCCCTGGATGTGTGCGGGACACCACGTGCTTCCTCTCGAGTGGAGACGGGTATGTCGGGGAACTTCTTGAGTTGCAGCAAGGGTGTGAAGGACCCTTTGGAAGTTCCAGTGGTTAGATGTGATTGGCCTCGAGAAGCCTCAGCGGAAATGGGCCTCATCTCGCCTGGAGGGCAAAACCTCCTGGATTTTCTCGAGTTGCGGCAGGTGCTCTCGACTTACGACGGGGACCTCAGGGACCCGCTCTGGTGCCCTCAGGAAAGGCCAGTCCCCATGCGTTTTCCTCGGGGGCCTCTCGGGATTCCTCTCCCGTCGATGCCGGGGCCTAAGACCTTGTGTGGAGTCGGGGCCGGAACCTGAGGATTCCTCTCCAGTGCTGACATGGATCTTGGGGTACTTCTGGAGTCTCCCCAGGGGAGTCAGTCCTCGTCTCGGATGCGGGCATGCACTTGCGCTTTCCTCCAGAGCGGTAGCAGCAGTGTCACGCAGTCCGCCGCGTGGATCAAAGGATCTATGGTTTTCCCTCGAGTCTTTCCCACGAGGCTTTCCCACGAGGCTTTCCCACAGGGCTGTCCCACGTGCACACGTGGTGGGAGTCGATCCTCGGCTTGAACGTCAAGGCAGTGCAGGGAAAACTGTTTCCTCTGGAATGGACTGACACATCTGGGGGACTCTTGGAATGGTGGCACGACCCTGGAGTTCCTCTCGCCTTTCCTGTGGAGAGCGCCTCCTCTTGAGATGCGACGGGAACGCCGGGAATTCTTTCCCTACGAAACAGGGAAAGGATCCCTCATCTCGAGCTAGGAGGCGGAAACGGGTCTCCCCTGGATGTGTGCGGGACACCACGTGCTTCCTCTCGAGTGGAGACGGGTATGTCGGGGAACTTATTGAGTTGCAGCAAGGGTGTGAAGGACCCTTTGGAAGTTCCAGTGGTTAGATGTGATTGGCCTCGAGAAGCCTCAGCGGAAATGGGCCTCATCTCGCCTGGAGGGCAAAACCTCCTGGATTTTCTCGAGTTGCGGCAGGTGCTCTCGACTTACGACGGGGACCTCAGGGACCCGCTCTGGTGGCCTCAGGAAAGGCCAGTCCCCATGCGTTTTCCTCGGGGCCTCTCCGGATTCCTCTCCCGTCGATGCCGGGGCCTAAGACCTTGTGTGGAGTCGGGGCCGGAACCTGAGGATTCCTCTCCAGTGCTGACATGGATCTTGGGGTACTTCTGGAGTCTCCCCAGGGGAGTCAGTCCTCGTCTCGGATGCGGGCATGCACTTGCGCTTTCCTCCAGAGCGGTAGCAGCAGTGTCACGCAGTCCGCCGCGTGGATCAAAGGATCTATGGTTTTCCCTCGAGTCTTTCCCACGAGGCTTTCCCACGAGGCTTTCCCACAGGGCTGTCCCACGTGCACACGTGGTGGGAGTCTATCCTCGGCTTGAACGTCAAGGCAGTGCAGGGAAAACAGGTTCCTCTGGAATGGACTGACACATCTGGGGGACTCTTGGAATGGTGGCACGACCCTGGAGTTCCTCTCGCCTTTCCTGTGGAGAGCGTCTCCTCTTGAGATGCGACGGGAACGCCGGGAATTCTTTCCCTACGAAACAGGGAAAGGATCCCTCATCTCGAGCTAGGAGGCGGAAACGGGGCTCCCCTGGATGTGTGCGGGACCCACGTGCTTCCTCTCGAGTGGAGACGGGTATGTCGGGGAACTTCTTGAGTTGCAGCAAGGGTGTGAAGGACGCTTTGGAAGTTCAAGTGGTTAGACGTGATTAGCCTCGAGAAGCCTCAGCGGAAATGGGCCTCATCGCGCCTGGAGGGCAAAACCTCCTGGATTTTCTCGAGTTGCGGCAGGTGCTCTCGACTTACGACGGGGACCTCAGGGACCCGCTCTGGTGGCCTCAGGAAAGGACAGTCCCCATGCGAGTTCCTCGGGGGCCTCTCGGGATTCCTCTCCCGTCGATGCCGGGGCCTAAGACCTTGTGTGGAGTCGGGGCCGGAACCTGAGGATTCCTCTCCAGTGCTGACATGGATCTTGGGGTACTTCTGGAGTCTCCCCAGGGGAGTCAGTCCTCGTCTCGAATGCGGGCATGCACTTGCGCTTTCCTCCAGAGCGGTAGCAGCAGTGTCACGCAGTCCGCCGTGTGGACCAAAGGATCTATGGGTTTCCCTCGAGTCTTTCCCACGAGGCTTTCCCACGAGGCTTTCCCACAGGGCTGTCCCACGTGCACACGTGGTGGGAGTCGATCCTCGGCTTGAACGTCAAGGCAGTGCAGGGAAAACAGGTTCCTCTGGAATGGACTGACACATCTGGGGGACTCTTGGAATGGTGGCACGACCCTGGAGTTCCTCTCGCCTTTCCTGTGGAGAGCGCCTCCTCTTGAGATGCGACGGGAACGCCGGGAATTCTTTCCCAACGAAACAGGGAAAGGATCCCTCATCTCGAGCTAGGAGGCGGAAACGGGGCTCCCCTGGATGTGTGCGGGACCCACGTGCTTCCTCTCGAGTGGAAACGGGTATATCGGGGAACTTCTTGAGTTGCAGCAAGGGTGTGAAGGACCCTTTGGAAGTTCCAGTGGTTAGACGTGATTAGCCTCGAGAAGCCTCAGCGGAAATGGGCCTCATCGCGCCTGGAGGGCAAAACCTCCTGGATTTTCTCGAGTTGCGGCAGGTGCTCTCGACTTACGACGGGGACCTCAGGGACCCGTTCTGGTGGCCTCAGGAAAGGACAGTCCCCATGCGAGTTCCTCGGGGGCCTCTCGGGATTCCTCTCCCGTCGATGCCGGGGCCTAAGACCTTGTGTGGAGTCGGGGCCGGAACCTGAGGATTCCTCTCCAGTGCTGACATGGATCTTGGGGTACTTCTGGAGTCTCCCCAGGGGAGTCAGTCCTCGTCTCGAATGCGGGCATGCACTTGCGCTTTCCTCCAGAGCGGTAGCAGCAGTGTCACGCAGTCCGCCGCGTGGATCAAAGAATCTATGGTTTTCCCTCGAGTCTTTCCCACGAGGCTTTCCCACAGGGCTGTCCCACTTGCACACGTGGTGGGAGTCGATCCTCGGCTTGAACGTCAAGGCAGTGCAGGGAAAACAGGTTCCTCTGGAATGGACTGACATATCTGGGGGACTCTTGGAATGGTGGCATGACCCTGGAGTTCCTCTCGCCTTTCCTGTGGAGAGCGCCTCCTCTTGAGATGCGACGGGAACGCCGGGAATTCTTTTCCTACGAAACAGGGAAAGGATCCCTCATCTCGAGCTAGGAGGCGGAAACGGGTCTCCCCTGGATGTGTGCGGGACACCACGTGCTTCCTCTCGAGTGGAGACGGGTATGTCGGGGAACTTCTTGAGTTGCAGCAAGGGTGTGAAGGACCCTTTGGAAGTTCCAGTGGTTAGATGTGATTGGCCTCGAGAAGCCTCAGCGGAAATGGGCCTCATCTCGCCTGGAGGGCAAAACCTCCTGGATTTTCTCGAGTTGCGGCAGGTGCTCTCGACTTACGACGGGGACCTCAGGGACCCGCTCTGGTGCCCTCAGGAAAGGCCAGTCCCCATGCGTTTTCCTCGGGGGCCTCTCGGGATTCCTCTCCCGTCGATGCCGGGGCCTAAGACCTTGTGTGGAGTCGGGGCCGGAACCTGAGGATTCCTCTCCAGTGCTGACATGGATCTTGGGGTACTTCTGGAGTCTCCCCAGGGGAGTCAGTCCTCGTCTCGGATGCGGGCATGCACTTGCGCTTTCCTCCAGAGCGGTAGCAGCAGTGTCACGCAGTCCGCCGCGTGGATCAAAGGATCTATGGTTTTCCCTCGAGTCTTTCCCACGAGGCTTTCCCACGAGGCTTTCCCACAGGGCTGTCCCACGTGCACACGTGGTGGGAGTCGATCCTCGGCTTGAACGTCAAGGCAGTGCAGGGAAAACAGGTTCCTCTGGAATGGACTGACACATCTGGGGGACTCTTGGAATGGTGGCACGACCCTGGAGTTCCTCTCGCCTTTCCTGTGGAGAGCGCCTCCTCTTGAGATGCGACGGGAACGCCGGGAATTCTTTCCCTACGAAACAGGGAAAGGATCCCTCTTCTCGAGGTAGGAGGCGGAAACGGGGCTCCCCTGGATGTGTGCGGGACACCACGTGCTTCCTCTGGAGTGGAAACGGGTATGTCGGGGAACTTCTTGAGTTGCAGCAAGGGTGTGAAGGACCCTTTGGAAGTTCCAGTGTTTAGACGTGATTAGCCTCGAGAAGCCTCAGCGAAAATGGGCCTCATCGCGCCTGGAGGGCAAAACCTCCTGGATTTTCTCGAGTTGCGGCAGGTGCTCTCGACTTACGACGGGGACCTCAGGGACCCGCTCTGGTGGCCTCAGGAAAGGCCAGTCCCCATGCGAGTTCCTCGGGGGCCTCTCGGGATTCCTCTCCCGTCGATGCCGGGGCCTAAGACCTTGTGTGGAGTCGGGGCCGGAACCTGAGGATTCCTCTCCAGTGCTGACATGGATCTTGGGGTACTTCTGGAGTCTCCCCAGGGGAGTCAGTCCTCGTCTCGGATGCGGGCATGCACTTGCGCTTTCCTCCAGAGCGGTAGCAGCAGTGTCACGCAGTCCGCCGCGTGGATCAAAGGATCTATGGTTTTCCCTCGAGTCTTTCCCACGAGGCTTTCCCACGAGGCTTTCCCACAGGGCTGTCCCACGTGCACACGTGTAGGGAGTCGATCCTAGGCTTGAACGTCAAGGCAGTGCAGGGAAAACAGGTTCCTCTGGAATGGACTGACACATCTGGGGGACTCTTGGAATGGTGGCACGACCCTGGAGTTCCTCTCGCCTTTCCTGTGGAGAGCGCCTCCTCTTGAGATGCGACGGGAACGCCGGGAATTCTTTCCCTACGAAACAGGGAAAGGATCCCTCTTCTCGAGGTAGGAGGCGGAAACGGGGCTCCCCTGGATGTGTGCGGGACACCACGTGCTTCCTCTGGAGTGGAAACGGGTATGTCGGGGAACTTCTTGAGTTGCAGCAAGGGTGTGAAGGACCCTTTGGAAGTTCCAGTGTTTAGACGTGATTAGCCTCGAGAAGCCTCAGCGAAAATGGGCCTCATCGCGCCTGGAGGGCAAAACCTCCTGGATTTTCTCGAGTTGCGGCAGGTGCTCTCGACTTACGACGGGGACCTCAGGGACCCGCTCTGGTGGCCTCAGGAAAGGCCAGTCCCCATGCGAGTTCCTCGGGGGCCTCTCGGGATTCCTCTCCCGTCGATGCCGGGGCCTAAGACCTTGTGTGGAGTCGGGGCCGGAACCTGAGGATTCCTCTCCAGTGCTGACATGGATCTTGGGGTACTTCTGGAGTCTCCCCAGGGGAGTCAGTCCTCGTCTCGAATGCGGGCATGCACTTGCGCTTTCCTCCAGAGCGGTAGCAGCAGTGTCACGCAGTCCGCCGCGTGGATCAAAGAATCTATGGTTTTCCCTCGAGTCTTTCCCACGAGGCTTTCCCACAGGGCTGTCCCACGTGCACACGTGGTGGGAGTCGATCCTCGGCTTGAACGTCAAAGCAGTGCAGGGAAAACAGGTTCCTCTGGAATGGACTGACACATCTGGGTGACTCTTGGAATGGTGGCATGACCCTGGATTTCCTCTCGCCTTTCCTGTGGAGACCGCCTCCTCTTGAGATGCGACGGGAATGCCGGGAATTCTTTCCCTACGAAACAGGGAAAGGATCCCTCATCTCGAGCTAGGAGGCGGAAACGGGGCTCCCCTGGATGTGTGCGAGACACCACGTGCTTCCTCTCGAGTGGAGACGGGTATGTCGGGGAACTTCTTGAGTTGCAGCAAGGGTGTGAAGGACCCTTTGGAAGTTCCAGTGGTTAGATGTGATTGGCCTCGAGAAGCCTCAGCGGAAATGGGCCTCATCTCGCCTGGAGGGCAAAACCTCCTGGATTTTCTCGAGTTGCGGCAGGTGCTCTCGACTTACGACGGGGCCCTCAGGGACCCGCTCTGGTGGCCTCAGGAAAGGCCAGTCCCCATGCGAGTTCCTCGGGGGCCTCTCGGGATTCCTCTCCGGTCGATGCCGGGGCCTAAGACATTGTGTGGAGTCGGGGCCGGAACCTGAGGATTCCTCTCCAGTGCTGACATGGATCTTGGGGTACTTCTGGAGTCTCCCCAGGGGAGTCAGTCCTCGTCTCGAATGCGGGCATGCACTTGCGCTTTCCTCCAGAGCGGTAGCAGCAGTGTCACGCAGTCCGCCGCGTGGATCAAATGATCTATGGTTTTCCCTCGAGTCTTTCCCACGAGGCTTTCCCACGAGGCTTTCCCACAGGGCTGTCCCACGTGCACACGTGGTGGGAGTCGATCCTCGGCTTGAACGTCAAGGCAGGGCAGGGAAAACAGGTTCCTCTGGAATGGACTGACACATCTGGGGGACTCTTGGAATGGTGGCACGACCCTGGAGTTCCTCTCGCCTTTCCTGTGGAGAGCGTCTCCTCTTGAGATGGGACGGGAACGCCGGGAATTCTTTCCCTACGAAACAGGGAAAGGATCCCTCATCTCGAGCTAGGAGGCGGAAACGGGGCTCCCCTGGATGTGTGCGGGACACCACGTGCTTCCTCTCGAGTGGAGACGGGTATGTCGGGGAACTTCTTGAGTTGCAGCAAGGGTGTGAAGGACCCTTTGGAAGTTCCAGTGGTTAGATGTGATTGGCCTCGAGAAGCCTCAGCGGAAATGGGCCTCATCTCGCCTGGAGGGCAAAACCTCCTGGATTTTCTCGAGTTGCGGCAGGTGCTCTCGACATACGACGGGGACCTCAGGGACCCGCTCTGGTGGCCTCAGGAAAGGCCAGTCCCCATGCGAGTTCCTCGGGGGCCTCTCGGGATTCCTCTCCCGTCGATGCCGGGGCCTAAGACCTTGTGTGGAGTCGGGGCCGGAACCTGAGGATTCCTCTCCAGTGCTGACATGGATCTTGGGGTACTTCTGGAGTCTCCCCAGGGGAGTCAGTCCTCGTCTCGAATGCGGGCATGCACTTGCGCTTTCCTCCAGAGCGGTAGCAGCAGTGTCACGCAGTCCGCCGCGTGGATCAAAGGATCTATGGTTTTCCCTCGAGTCTTTCCCACGAGGCTTTCCCACGAGGCTTTCCCACAGGGCTGTCCCACGTGCACACGTGGTGGGAGTCGATCCTCGGCTTGAACGTCAAGGCAGTGCAGGGAAAACAGGTTCCTCTGGAATGGACTGACACATCTGGGGGACTCTTCGAATGGTGGCACGACCCTGGAGTTCCTCTCGCCTTTCCTGTGGAGAGCGCCTCCTCTTGAAATGCGACGGGAACGCCGGGAATTCTTTCCCTACGAAACAGGGAAAGGATCCCTCATCTCGAGCTAGGAGGCGGAAACGGGGCTCCCCTGGATGTGTGCCGGACACCACGTGCTTCCTCTCGAGTGGAGACTGGTATGTCGGGGAACTTCTTGAGTTGCAGCAATGGTGTGAAGGACCCTTTGGAAGTTCCAGTGGTTAGATGTGATTGGCCTCGAGAAGCCTCAGCGGAAATGGGCCTCATCTCACCTGGAGGGCAAAACCTCTTGGATTTTCTCGAGTTGCGGCAGGTGCTCTCGACTTACGACGGGGACCTCAGGGACCCGCTCTGGTGGCCTCAGGAAAGGCCAGTCCCCATGCGAGTTCCTCGGGGGCCTCTCGGGATTCCTCTCCCGTCGATGCCGGGGCCTAAGACCTTGTGTGGAGTCGGGGCCGGAATCTGAGTTTTCCTCTCCAGTGCTGACATGGATCTTGGGGTACTTCTGGAGTCTCCTCAGGGGAGTCAGTCATCGTCTCGGATGCGGTCATGCACTTGCGCTTTCCTCCAGAGCGGTAGCAGCAGTATCACGCAGTCCGCCGCGTGGATCAAAGGATCTATGGTTTTCCCTCGAGTCTTTCCCACGAGGCTTTCCCACGAGGCTTTCCCAAGGGCTGTCCCACGTGCACACGTGGTGGGAGTCGATCCTCGGCTTGAACGTCAAGGCAGTGCAGGGAAAACAGGTTCCTCTGGAATGGACTGACACATCTGGGGGACTCTTGGAATGGTGTCACGACCCTGGAGTTCCTCTCGCCTTTCCTGTGGAGAGCGACTCCTCTTGAGATGCGACGGGAACGCCGGGAATTCTTTCCCTACGAAACAGGGAAAGGATCCCTCATCTCGAGCTAGGAGGCGGAAACGGGGCTCCCCTGGATGTGTGCGGGACCCCACGTGCTTCCTCTCGAGTGGAGACGGGTATGTCGGGGAACTTCTTGAGTTGCAGCAAGGGTGTGAAGGACCCTTTGGAAGTTCCAGTGGTTAGATGTGATTGGCCTTGAGAAGCCTCAGCGGAAATGGGCCTCATCTCGCCTGGAGGGCAAAACCTCCTGGATTTTCTCGAGTTTTGGCAGGTGCTCTCGACTTACGACGGGAACCTCAGGGACCCGCTCTGGTGGCCACAGGAAAGGCCAGTCCCCATGCGAGTTCCTCGGGGGCCTCTCGGGATTCCTCTCCCGTCGATGCCGGGGTCTAAGACCTTGTGTGGAGGCGGGGCCGGAACCTGAGGATTCCTCTCCAGTGCTGACATGGATCTTGGGGTACTTCTGGAGTCTCCCCAGGGGAGTCAGTCCTCGTCTCGAATGCGGGCATGCACTTGCGCCTTCCTCCAGAGCGGTAGCAGCAGTGTCACACAGTCCGCCGCGTGGATCAAAGGATGTATGGTTTTCCCTTGAGTCTTTCCCACGAGGCTTTCCCACGAGGCTTTCCCACAGGGCTGTCCCACGTGCACACGTGGTGGGAGTCGATCCTCGGCTTGAACGTCAAGGCAGTGCAGGGAAAACAGGTTCCTCTGGAATGGACTGACACATCTGGGGGACTCTTGGAATGGTGGCACGACCCTGGAGTTCCTCTCGCCTTTCCTGTGGAGAGCGCCTCCTCTTGAGATGCAACTGGAACGCCGGGAATTCTTTCCCTACGAAACAGGGAAAGGATCCCTCATCTCGAGCTAGGAGGCGGAAACGGGGCTCCCCTGGATGTGTGCGGGACACCACGTGCTTCCTCTCGAGTGGAGACGGGTATGTCGGGGAACTTCTTGAGTTGCAGCAAGGGTGTGAAGGACCCTTTGGAAGTTCCAGTGGTTAGACGTGATTAGCCTCGAGAAGCCTCAGCGGAAATGGGCCTCATCTCGCCTGGAGGGCAAAACCTCCTGGATTTTCTCGAGTTGCGGCAGGTGCTCTCGACTTACGACGGGGACCTCAGGGAACCGCTCTGGTGGCCTCAGGAAAGGCCAGTCCCCATGCGAGTTCCTCGGGGGCCTCTGGGGATTCCTCTCCCGTCGATTCCGGGGCCTAAGACCTTGTGTGGAGTCGGGGCCGGAACCTGAGGATTCCTCTCCAGTGCTGACATGGATCTTGGGGTACTTCTGGAGTCTCCCCAGGGGAGTCAGTCCTCGTCTCGAATGCGGGCATGCACTTGCGCTTTCCTCCAGAGCGGTAGCAGCAGTGTCACGCAGTCCGCCGCGTGGATCAAAGGATCTATGGTTTTCCCTCGAGTCTTTCCCACGAGGCTTTCCCACGAGGCTTTCCCACAGGGCTGTCCCACGTGCACACGTGGTGGGAGTCTATCCTCGGCTTGAACGTCAAGGCAGTGCAGGGAAAACAGGTTCCTCTGGAATGGACTGACACATCTGGGGGACTCTTGGAATGGTGGCACGACCCTGGAGTTCCTCTCGCCTTTCCTGTGGAGAGCGCCTCCTCTTGAGATGCGACGGGAATGCCGGGAATTCTTTCCCTACGAAACAGGGAAAGGATCCCTCATCTCGAGCTAGGAGGCGGAAACGGGGCTCCCCTGGATGTGTGCGGGACACCACGTGCTTCCTCTCGAGTGGAGACGGGTATCTCGGGGAACTTCTTGAGTTGCAGAAATGGTGTGAAGGACCCTTTGGAAGTTCCAGTGGTTAGATGTGATTGGCCTCGAGAAGCCTCAGCGGAAATGGGCCTCATCTCGCCTGGAGGGCAAAACCTCCTGGATTTTCTCGAGTTGCGGCAGGTGCTCTCGACTTACGACGGGAACCTCAGGGACCCGCTCTGGTGGCCTCAGGAAAGGCCAGTCCCCATGCGAGTTCCTCGGGGGCCTCTCGGGATTCCTCTCCCGTCGATGCCGGGGTCTAAGACCTTGTGTGGAGGCGGGGCCGGAACCTGAGGATTCCTCTCCAGTGCTGACATGGATCTTGGAGTACTTCTGGAGTCTCCCCAGGGGAGTCAGTCCTCGTCTCGAATGCGGGCATGCACTTGCGCTTTCCTCCAGAGCGGTAGCAGCAGTGTCACGCAGTCCGCCGCGTGGATCAAAGGATGTATGGTTTTCCCTTGAGTCTTTCCCACGAGGCTTTCCCACGAGGCTTTCCCACAGGGCTATCCCACGTGCACACGTGGTGGGAGTCGATCCTCGGCTTGAACGTCCAGGCAGTGCAGGGAAAACAGGTTCCTC
Source organism: Ovis canadensis (assembly GCF_042477335.2). Taxonomy (NCBI): domain Eukaryota; kingdom Metazoa; phylum Chordata; class Mammalia; order Artiodactyla; family Bovidae; genus Ovis; species Ovis canadensis. The sequence continues at coordinate 6,924,790 of NC_091254.1, forward strand.
TGGAATGGACTGACACATCTGGGGGACTCTTGGAATGGTGGCACGACCCTGGAGTTCCTCTCGCCTTTCCTGTGGAGAGCGCCTCCTCTTGAGATGCGACGGGAACGCCGGGAATTCTTTCAATACGAAACAGGGAAAGGATCCCTCATCTCGAGCTAGGAGGCGGAAACGGGGCTCCCCTGGATGTGTTCGGGACCCCACGTGCTTCCTCTCGAGTGGAGACGGGTATGTCGGGGAACTTCTTGAGTTGCAGCAATGGTGTGAAGGACCCTTTGGAAGTTCCAGTGGTTAGATGTGATTGGCCTCGAGAAGCCTCAGCGGAAATGGGCCTCATCTCGCCTGAAGGGCAAAACCTCCTGGATTTTCTCGAGTTGCGGCAGGTGCTCTCGACTTACGACGGGGACCTGAGGGACCCCCTCTGGTGGCCTCAGGAAAGGCCAGTCCCCATGCGAGTTGCTCTGGGGCCTCTCGGGATTCCTCTCCCGTCGATGCCGGGGCCTAAGACCTTGTGTGGAGTCGGGGCCGGAACCAGAGGATTCCTCTCCAGTGCTGACATGGATCTTGGGGTACTTCTGGAGCCTCCCCAGGGGAGTCAGTCCTCCTCTCGAATGCGGGCATGCACTTGCGCTTTCCTCCAGAGCGGTAGCAGCAGTGTCACGCAGTCCGCCGCGTGGATCAAAGGATCTATGGTTTTCCCTCGAGTCTTTCCCACGAGGCTTTCCCACGAGGCTTTCCCACAGGGCTGTCCCACGTGCACACGTGGTGGGAGTCGATCTTCGGCTTGAACGTTAAGGCAGTGCAGGGAAAACAGGTTCCTCTGGAATGGACTGACACATATGGGGGACTCTTGGAATGGTGGCACGACCCTGGAGTTCCTCTCGCCTTTCCTGTGGAGAGCGCCTCCTCTTGAGATGCGACGGGAACGCCAGGAATTCTTTCCCTACGAAACAGGGAAAGGATCCCTCATCTCGAGCTAGGAGGCGGAAACGGGGCTCCCCTGGATGTGTGCGGGACCCCACGTGCTTCCTCTCGAGTGGAGACGGGTATGTCGGGGAACTTCTTGAGTTGCAGCAAGGGTGTGAAGGACCCTTTGGAAGTTCCAGTGGTTAGACGTATTGGCCTCGAGAAGCCTCAGCGGAAATGGGCCTCGTCTCGCCTGGAGGGCAAAACCTCCTGGATTTTCTCGAGTTGCGGCAGGTGCTCTCGACTTACGACGGGGACCTCAGGGACCCGCTCTGGTGGCCTCAGGAAAGGCCAGTCCCCATGCGAGTTCCTCGGGGGCCTCTCGGGATTCCTCTCCCGTCGATGCCGGGGCCTAAGACCTTGTGTGGAGTCAGGGCCGGAAACTGAGGATTCCTCTCCAGTGCTGACATGGATCTTGGGGTACTTCTGGAGTCTCCCCAGTGGAGTCAGTCCTCGTCTCGAATGCGGGCATGCACTTGCGCTTTCCTCCAGAGCGGTAGCAGCAGTGTCACGCAGTCCGCCGCGTGGATCAAAGGATCTATGGTTTTCCCTCGAGTCTTTCCCACGAGGCTTTCCCACGAGGCTTTCCCACAGGGCTGTCCCACGTGCACACGTGGTGGGAGTCGATCCTCGGCTTAAACGTCAAGGCAGTGCAGGGAAAACAGGTTCCTCTGGATTGGACTGACACATCTGGGGGACTCTTGGAATGGTGGCACGACCCTGGAGTTCCTCTCGCCTTTCCTGTGGAGAGCGCCTCCTCTTGAGATGCGACGGGAACGCCGGGAATTCTTTCCCTACGAAACAGGGAAAGGATCCCTCATCTCGAGCTAGGAGGCGGAAACGGGGCTCCTCTGGATGTGTGCGGACCCCACGTGCTTCCTCTCGAGTGGAGATGGGTATGTCGGGGAACTTCTTGAGTTACAGTAATGGTGTGAAGAACCCTTTGGAAGTTCCAGTGGTTAGATGTGATTGGCCTCGAGAAGCCACAGCGGAAATGGGCCTCATCTCGCCTGAAGGGCAAAACCTCCTGGATTTTCTCGAGTTGGGGCAGGTGCTCTCGACTTACGACGGGGACCTCAGGGACCCGCTCTGGTGGCCTCAGGAAAGGCCAGTCCCCATGCGAGTTCCTCGGGGGCCTCTCGGGATTCCTCTCCCGTCGATGCCGGGACCTAAGACCTTGTGTGGAGTCGGGGCCGGAAACTGAGGATTCCTCTCCAGTGCTGACATGGATCTTGGGGTACTTCTGGAGTCTCCCCAGGGGAGTCAGTCCTCGTCTCGAATGCGGGCATGCACTTGCGCTTTCCTCCAGAGCGGTAGCAGCAGTGTCACGCAGTCCGCCGCGTGGATCAAAGGATCTATGGTTTTCCCTCGAGTCTTTCCCACGAGGCTTTCCCACGAGGCTTTCCCACAGGGCTGTCCCACGTGCACACGTGGTGGGAGTCGATCCTCGGCTTGAACGTCAAGGCAGTGCAGGGAAAACAGGTTCCTCTGGAATGGACTGACACATCTGGGGGACTCTTGGAATGGTGGCACGACCCTGGAGTTCCTCTCGCCTTTCCTGTGGAGAGCGCCTCCTCTTGAGATGCGACGGGAACGCCGGAAATTCTTTCCCTGCGAAACAGGGAAAGGATCCCTCATCTCGAGCTAGGAGGCGGAAACGGGGCTTCCCTGGATGTGTGCGGGACCCCACGTGCTTCCACTCGAGTGGAGACGGGTATGTCGGGGAACTTCTTGAGTTGCAGCAATGGTGTGAAGGACCCTTTGGAAGTTCCAGTGGTTAGATGTGATTGGCCTCGAGAAGCCTCAGCGGAAATGGGCCTCATCTCGCCTGGAGGGCAAAACCTCCTGGATTTTCTCGAGTTGCGGCAGGTGCTCTCGACTTACGACGGGGACCTCAGGGACCCGCTCTGGTGGCCTCAGGAAAGGCCAGTCCCCATGCGAGTTCCTCGGGGGCCTCTCGGGATTCCTCTCCCGTCGATGCCGGGGCCTAAGACCTTGTGTGGAGTCGGGGCCGGAACCTGAGGTTTCCTCTCCAGTGCTGACATGGATCTTGGGGTACTTCTGGAGTCTCCCCAGGGGAGTCAGTCCTCGTCTCGAATGCGGGCATGCACTTGCGCTTTCCTCCAGAGCGGTAGCAGCAGTGTCACGCAGTCCGCCGCGTGGATCAAAGGATGTATGGTTTTCCCTCGAGTCTTTCCCACGAGGCTTTCCCACGAGGCTTTCCCACAGGGCTGTCCCACGTGCACACGTGGTGGGAGTCGATCCTCGGCTTGAACGTCAAGGCAGTGCAGGGAAAACATGTTCCTCTGGAATGGACTGACACATCTGGGGGACTCTTGGAATGGTGGCACGACCCTGGAGTTCCTCTCGCCTTTCCTGTGGAGAGCGCCTCCTCTTGAGATGCGACGGGAACGCCGGGAATTCTTTCCCTACGAAACAGGGAAAGGATCCCTCATCTCGAGCTAGGAGGCGGAAACGGGGCTCCCCTGGATGTGTCCGGGACCCCACGTGCTTCCTCTCGAGTGGAGACGGGTATGTCGATGAACTTCTTGAGTTGCAGCAAGGGTGTGAAGGACCCTTTGGAAGTTCCAGTGGTTAGATGTGATTGGCCTCGAGAAGCCTCAGCGGAAATGGGCCTCATCTCGCCTGGAGGGCAAAACCTCCTGGATTTTCTCGAGTTGCGGCAGGTGCTCTCGACTTACGACGGGGACCTCAGGGACCCGCTCTGGTGGCCTCAGGAAAGGCCAGTCCCCATGCGAGTTCCTCGGGGGCCTCTCGGGATTCCTCTCCCGTCGATGCCGGGGCCTAAGACCTTGTGTGGAGTCAGGGCCGGAAACTGAGGATTCCTCTCCAGTGCTGACATGGATCTTGGGGTACTTCTGGAGTCTCCCCAGGGGAGTCAGTCCTCGTCTCGAATGCGGGCATGCACTTGCGCTTTCCTCCAGAGCGGTAGCAGCAGTGTCACGCAGTCCGCCGCGTGGATCAAAGGATCTATGGTTTTCCCTCGAGTCTTTCCCACGAGGCTTTCCCACGAGGCTTTCCCACAGGGCTGTCCCACGTGCACACGTGGTGGGAGTCGATCCTCGGCTTGAACGTCAAGGCAGTGCAGGGAAAACAGGTTCCTCTGGATTGGACTGACACATCTGGGGGACTCTTGGAATGGTGGCACGACCCTGGAGTTCCTCTCGCCTTTCCTGTGGAGAGCGCCTCCTCTTGAGATGCGACGGGAACGCCGGGAATTCTTTCCCTACGAAACAGGGAAAGGATCCCTCATCTCGAGCTAGGAGGCGGAAACGGGGCTCCTCTGGATGTGTGCGGACCCCACGTGCTTCCTCTCGAGTGGAGACGGGTATGTCGGGGAACTTCTTGAGTTGCAGCAAGGGTGTGAAGGACCCTTTGGAAGTTCCAGTGGTTAGACGTGATTGGCCTCGAGAAGCCTCAGCGGAAATGGGCCTCATCTCGCCTGGAGGGCAAAACCTCCTGGATTTTCTCGAGTTGCGGCAGGTGCTCTCGACTTACGACGGGGACCTCAGGGACCCGCTCTGGTGGCCTCAGGAAAGGCCAGTCCCCATGCGAGTTCCTCGGGGGCCTCTCGGGATTCCTCTCCCATCGATGCCGGGGCCTAAGACCTTGTGTGGAGTCGGGGCCGGAACCTTAGGTTTCCTCTCCAGTGCTGACATGGATCTTGGGGTATTTCTGGAGTCTCCCCAGGGGAGTCAGTCCTCGTCTCGAATGCGGGCATGCACTTGCGCTTTCCTCCAGAGCGGTAGCAGCAGTGTCACGCAGTCCGCCGCGTGGATCAAAGGATCTATGGTTTTCCCTCGAGTCTTTCCCACGAGGCTTTCCCACGAGGCTTTCCCACAGGGCTGTCCCACGTGCACACGTGGTGGGAGTCGATCCTCGGCTTGAACGTCAAGGCAGTGCAGGGAAAACAGGTTCCTCTGGATTGGACTGACACATCTGGGGGACTCTTGGAATGGTGGCACGACCCTGGAGTTCCTCTTGCCTTTCCTGAGGAGAGTGCCTCCTCTTGAGATGCGACGGGAACGCCGGGAATTCTTTCCCTACGAAACAGGGAAAGGATCCCTCATCTCGAGCTAGGAGGCGGAAACGGGGCTGCCCTGGATGTGTGCGTGACCCCACGTGCTTCCTCTCGAGTGGAGACGGGTATGTCGCGGAACTTCTTGAGTTGCAGCAATGGTGTGAAGGACCCTTTGGAAGTTCCAGTGGTTAGATGTGATTGGCCTCGAGAAGCCTCAGCGGAAATGGGCCTCATCTCGCCTGGAGGGCAAAACCTCCTGGATTTTCTCGAGTTGCGGCAGGTGCTCTCGACTTACGACGGGGACCTCAGGGACCCGCTCTGGTGGCCTCAGGAAAGGCCAGTCCCCATGCGAGTTCCTCGGGGGCCTCTCGGGATTCCTCTCCCATCGATGCCGGGGCCTAAGACCTTGTGTGGAGTCGGGGCCGGAACCAGAGGATTCCTCTCCAGTGCTGACATGGATCTTGGGGTATTTCTGGAGTCTCCCCAGGGGAGTCAGTCCTCGTCTCGAATGCGGGCATGCACTTGCGCTTTCCTCCAGAGCGGTAGCAGCAGTGTCACCCAGTCCGCCGCGTGGATCAAAGGATCTATGGTTTTCCCTCGAGTCTTTCCCACGAGGCTTTCCCACGAGGCTTTCCCACAGGGCTGTGCCACGTGCACACGTGGTGGGAGTCGATCCTCGGCTTGAACGTCAAGGCAGTGCAGGGAAAACAGGTTCCTCTGGAATGGACTGACACATCTGGGGGACTCTTGGAATGGTGGCACGACCCTGGAGTTCCTCTCGCCTTTCCTGTGGAGAGCGCCTCCTCTTGAGATGCGACGGGAACGCCGGGAATTCTTTCAATACGAAACAGGGAGAGGATCCCTCATCTCGAGCTAGGAGGCGGAAACGGGGCTCCCCTGGATGTGTTCGGGACCCCACGTGCTTCCTCTCGAGTGGAGACGGGTATGTCGGGGAACTTCTTGAGTTGCAGCAATGGTGTGAAGGACCCTTTGGAAGTTCCAGTGGTTAGATGTGATTGGCCTCGAGAAGCCTCAGCGGAAATGGACCTCATCACGCCTGAAGGGCAAAACCTCCTGGATTTTCTCGAGTTGCGGCAGGTGCTCTCGACTTACGACGGGGACCTCAGGGACCCGCTCTGGTGGCCTCAGGAAAGGCCAGTCCCCATGCGAGTTCCTCGGGGGCCTCTCGGGATTCCTCTCCCGTCGATGCCGGGGCCTAAGACCTTGTGTGGAGTCGGGGCCGGAACCAGAGGATTCCTCTCCAGTGATGACATGGATCTTGGGGTACTTCTGGAGTCTCCCCAGGGGAGTCAGTCCTCGTCTCGAATGCGGGCATGCACTTGCGCTTTCCTCCAGAGCGGTAGCAGCAGTGTCACGCAGTCCGCCGCGTGGATCAAAGGATCTATGGTTTTCCCTCGAGTCTTTCCCACGAGGCTTTCCCACGAGGCTTTCCCACAGGGCTGTCCCACGTGCACACGTGGTGGGAGTCGATCTTCGGCTTGAACGTTAAGGCAGTGCAGGGAAAACAGGTTCCTCTGGAATGGACTGACACATCTGGGGGACTCTTGGAATGGTGGCACGACCCTGGAGTTCCTCTCGCCTTTCCTGTGGAGAGCGCCTCCTCTTGAGATGCGACGGGAACGCCAGGAATTCTTTCCCTACGAAACAGGGAAAGGATCCCTCATCTCGAGCTAGGAGGCGGAAACGGGGCTCCCCTGGATGTGTGCGGGACCCCACGTGCTTCCTCTCGAGTGGAGACGGGTATGTCGGGGAACTTCTTGAGTTGCAGCAAGGGTGTGAAGGACCCTTTGGAAGTTCCAGTGGTTAGACGTATTGGCCTCGAGAAGCCTCAGCGGAAATGGGCCTCGTCTCGCCTGGAGGGCAAAACCTCCTGGATTTTCTCGAGTTGCGGCAGGTGCTCTCGACTTACGACGGGGACCTCAGGGACCCGCTCTGGTGGCCTCAGGAAAGGCCAGTCCCCATGCGAGTTCCTCGGGGGCCTCTGGGGATTCCTCTCCCGTCGATGCCGGGGCCTAAGACCTTGTGTGGAGTCGGGGCCGGAACCTGAGGATTCCTCTCCAGTGCTGACATGGATCTTGGGGTACTTCTGGAGTCTCCCCAGGGGAGTCAGTCCTCGTCTCGAATGCGGGCATGCACTTGCGCTTTCCTCCAGAGCGGTAGCAGCAGTGTCACGCAGTCCGCCGCGTGGATCAAAGGATCTATGGTTTTCCCTCGAGTCTTTCCCACGAGGCTTTCCCACGAGGCTTTCCCAAAGGGCTGTGCCACGTGCACACGTGGTGGGAGTCGATCCTCGGTTTGAACGTCAAGGCAGTGCAGGGAAAACAGGTTCCTCTGGAATGGACTGACACATCTGGGGGACTCTTTGAATGGTGGCACGACCCTGGAGTTCCTCTCGCCTTTACTGTGGAGAGCGCCTCCTCTTGAGATGTGACGGGAACACCGGGAATTCTTTCCCTACGAAACAGGGAAAGGATCCCTCATCTCGAGTTAGGAGGCGGAAACGGGGCTCCCCTGGATGTGTGCGGGACCCCACGTGCTTCCTCTCGAGTGGAGATGGGTATGTCGGGGAACTTCTTGAGTTACAGTAATGGTGTGAAGAACCCTTTGGAAGTTCCAGTGGTTAGATGTGATTGGCCTCGAGAAGCCACAGCGGAAATGGGCCTCATCTCGCCTGAAGGGCAAAACCTCCTGGATTTTCTCGAGTTGCGGCAGGTGCTCTCGACTTACGACGGGGACCTCAGGGACCCGCTCTGGTGGCCTCAGGAAAGGCCAGTCCCCATGCGAGTTCCTCGGGGGCCTCTCGGGATTCCTCTCCCGTCGATGCCGGGGCCTAAGACCTTGTGTGGAGTCGGGGCCGGAAACTGAGGATTCCTCTCCAGTGCTGACATGGATCTTGGGGTACTTCTGGAGTCTCCCCAGGGGAGTCAGTCCTCGTCTCGAATGCGGGCATGCACTTGCGCTTTCCTCCAGAGCGGTAGCAGCATTGTCATGCAGTCCGCCGCGTGGATCAAAGGATCTATGGTTTTCCCTCGAGTCTTTCCCACGAGGCTTTCCCACGAGGCTTTCCCACAGGGCTGTCCCACGTGCACACGTGGTGGGAGTCGATCCTCGGCTTGAACGTCAAGGCAGTGCAGGGAAAACAGGTTCCTCTGGAATGGACTGACACATCTGGGGGACTCTTGGAATGGTGGTACGACCCTGGAGTTCCTCTCGCCTTTCCTGTGGAGAGCGCCTCCTCTTGAGATGCGACGGGAACGCCGGGAATTCTTTCCCTACGAAACAGGGAAAGGATCCCTCATCTCGAGCTAGGAAGCGGAAACGGGGCACCTCTGGATGTGTGCGGACCCCACGTGCTTCCTCTCGAGTGGAGACGGGTATGTCGGGGAACTTCTTGAGTTGCAGCAAGGGTGTGAAGGACCCTTTGGAAGTTCCAGTGGTTAGACGTGATTGGCCTCGAGAAGACTCAGCGGAAATGGGCCTCATCTCGCCTGGAGGGCAAAACCTCCTGGATTTTCTCGAGTTGCGGCAGGTGCTCTCGACTTACGACGGGAACCTCAGGGACCCGCTCTGGTGGCCTCAGGAAAGGCCAGTCCCCATGCGAGTTCCTCGGTGGCCTCTCGGGATTCCTCTCCCGTCGATGCCGGGGCCTAAGACCTTGTGTGGAGTCGGGCCCGGAACCTGAGGATTCCTCTCCAGTGCTGACATGGATCTTGGGGTACTTCTGGAGTCTCCCCAGGGGAGTCAGCCTCGTCTCGAGTGCGGGCATGCACTTGCGCTTTCCTCCAGAGCGGTAGCAGCAGTGTCACGCAGTCCGCCGCGTGGATCAAAGGATCTATGATTTTCCCTCGAGTCTTTCCCACGAGGCTTTCCCACGAGGCTTTCCCACAGGGCTGTCCCACGTGCACACGTGGTGGGAGTCGATCCTCGGCTTGAACGTCAAGGCAGTTCAGGGAAAACAGGTTCCTCTGGAATGGACTGACACATCTGGGGGACTCTTGGAATGGTGGCACGACCCTGGAGTTCCTCTCGCCTTTCCTGAGGAGAGCGCCTCCTCTTGAGATGCGACGGGAACGCCGGGAATTCTTTCCCTACGAAACAGGGAAAGGATCCCTCATCTCGAGCTAGGAGGCGGAAACGGGGCTGCCCTGGATGTGTGCGTGACCCCACGTGCTTCCTCTCGAGTGGAGACGGGTATGTCGCGGAACTTCTTGAGTTGCAGCAATGGTGTGAAGGACCCTTTGGAAGTTCCAGTGGTTAGATGTGATTGGCCTCGAGAAGCCTCATTGGAAATGGGCCTCATCTCGCCTGGAGGGCAAAACCTCCTGGATTTTCTCGAGTTGCGGCAGGTGCTCTCGACTTACGACGGGGACCTCAGGGACCCGCTCTGGTGGCCTCAGGAAAGGCCAGTCCCCATGCGAGTTCCTCGGGGGCCTCTCGGGATTCCTCTCCCGTCGATGCCGGGGCCTAAGACCTTGTGTGGAGTCGGGGCCGGAACCTGAGGATTCCTCTCCAGTGCTGACATGGATCTTGGGGTACTTCTGGAGTCTCCCCAGGGGAGTCAGTCCTCATCTCGAATGCGGGCATGCACTTGCGCTTTCCTCCAGAGCGGTAGCAGCAGTGTCACGCAGTCCGCCGCGTGGATCAAAGGATCTATGGTGTTCCCTCGAGTCTTTCCCACGAGGCTTTCCCACGAGGCTTTCCCACAGGGCTGTCCCACGTGCACACGTGGTGGAAGTCGATCCTCGGCTTGAACGTCAAGGCAGTGCAGGGAAAACAGGTTCCTCTGGAATGGACTGACACATCTGGGGGACTCTTGGAATGGTGGCACGACCCTGGAGTTCCTCTCGCCTTTCCTGTGGAGAGCGCCTCCTCTTGAGATGCGACGGGAACGCCGGGAATTCTTTCCCTACGAAACAGGGAAAGGATCCCTCATCTCGAGCTAGGAGGCGGAAACGGGGCTCCCCTGGATGTGTGCGGACCCCACGTGCTTCCTCTCGAGTGGAGACGGGTATGTCGGGGAACTTCTTGAGTTGCAGCAAGGGTGTGAAGGACCCTTTGGAAGTTCCAGTGGTTAGACGTGATTGGCCTCGAGAAGACTCAGCGGAAATGGGCCTCATCTCGCCTGGAGGGCAAAACCTCCTGGATTTTCTCGAGTTGCAGCAGGTGCTCTCGACTTACGACGGGGACGTCAGGGACCCGCTCTGGTGGCCTCAGGAAAGGCCAGTCCCCATGCGAGTTCCTCGGGGGCCTCTCGGGATTCCTCTCCCGTCGATGCAGGGGCCTAAGACCTTGTGTGGAGTCGGGGCCGGAACCTGAGGATTCCTCTCCAGTGCTGACATGGATCTTGGGGTATTTCTGGAGTCTCCCCAGGGGAGTCAGTCCTCGTCTCGAATGCGGGCATGCACTTGCGCTTTCCTCCAGAGCGGTAGCAGCAGTGTCAAGCAGTCCGCCGCGTGGATCAAAGGATCTATGGTTTTCCCTCGAGTCTTTCCCACGAGGCTTTCCCACGAGGCTTTCCCACAGGGCTGTCCCACGTGCACACGTGGTGGGAGTCGATCCTCGGCTTGAACGTCAAGGCAGTGCAGGGAAAACAGGTTCCTTTGGAATGGACTGACCCATCTGGGGGACTCTTGGAATGGTGGCACGACCCTGGAGTTCCTCTCGCCTTTCCTGTGGAGAGCGCCTCCTCTTGAGATGCGACGGGAACGCCGGGAATTCTTTCCCTACAAAACAGGGAAAGGATCCCTCATCTCGAGCTAGGAGGCGGAAACGGGGCTCCTCTGGATGTGTGCGGGACCCCACGTGCTTCCTCTCGAGTGAAGACGGGTATGTCGCGGAACTTCTTGAGTTGCAGCAAGGGTGTGAAGGACCCTTTGGAAGTTCCAGTGGTTAGATGTGATTAGCCTCGAGAAGCCTCAGCGGAAATGGGCCTCATCTCGCCTGGAGGGCAAAACCTCCTGGATTTTCTCGAGTTGCGGCAGGTGCTCTCGACTTACGACGGGGACCTCAGGAACCCGCTCTGGAGGACTCAGGAAAGGCCAGTCCCCATGCGAGTTCCTCGGGGGCCTCTCGGGATTCCTCTCTCGTCGATGCCGGGGCCTAAGACCTTGTGTGGAGTCGGGGCCGGAACCTGAGGATTCCTCTCCAGTGCTGACATGGATCTTGGGGTACTTCTGGAGTCTCCCCAGGGGAGTCAGTCCTCGTCTCGAATGCGGGCATGCACTTGCGCTTTCCTCCAGAGCGGTAGCAGCAGTGTCACGCAGTCCGCCGCGTGGATCTAAGGATCTATGGTTTTCCCTCGAGTCTTTCCCACGAGGCTTTCCCACGAGGCTTTCCCACAGGGCTGTCCCACGTGCACACGTGGTGGGAGTCGATCCTCGGCTTGAACGTCAAAGCAGTGCAGGGAAAACAGGTTCCTCTGGAATGGACAGACCCATCTGGGGGACTCTTGGAATGGTGGCACGACCCTGGAGTTCCTCTCACCTTTCCTGTGGAGAGCGCCTCCTCTTGAGATGCGACGGGAACGCCGGGAATTCTTTCCCTACGAAACAGGGAAAGGATCCCTCATGTCGAGCTAGGAGGCAGAAACGGGGCTCCCCTGGATGTGTGCGGCACCACACGTGCTTCCTCTCGAATGGAGACGGGTATGTCGCGGAACTGCTTGAGTTGCAGCAAGGGTGTGAAGGACCCTTTGGAAGTTCCAGTGGTTAGATGTGAATAGCCTCGAGAAGCCTCAGCGGAAATGGGCATCATCTTGCCTGGAGGGCAAAACCTCCTGGATTTTCTCGAGTTGCGGCAGGTGCTCTCGACTTACGACGAGGACCTCAGGAACCCGCTCTGGAGGCCTCAGGAAAGGCCAGTCCCCATGCAAATTCCTCGGGGGCCTCTCGGGATTCCTCTCCCGTCGATGCCGGGGCCTAAGACCTTGTGTGGAGTCGAGGCCGGAACCTGAGGATACCTCTCCAGTGCTGACATGGATCTTGGGGTACTTCTGGAGTCTCCCCAGGGGAGTCAGTCCTCGTCTCGAAAGCGGGCATGCACTTGCGCTTTCCTCCAGAGTGGTAGCAGCAGTGTCACGCAGTCCGCCGCGTGGATCAAAGGATCTATGGTTTTCCCTCGAGTCTTTCCCACGAGGCTTTCCCACGAGGCTTTCCCACAGGGCTGTCCCACGTGCACACGTGGTGGGAGTTGATCCTCGGCTTGAACGTCAAGGCAGTGCAGGGAAAACAGTTTCCTCTGGAATGGACTGAAATATCTGGGGGACTCTTGGAATGGTGGCACGACCCTGGAGTTCCTCTCACCTTTCCTGTGGAGAGCGCCTCCTCTTGAGATGCGACGGGACCGCCGGGAATTCTTTCCCTACGAAACAGGGAAAGGATCCCTCATCTCGAGCTAGGAGGCGGATACGGGGCTCCCATGGATGAGTGCGGGACCCTCGTGCTTCCTCTCGAGTGGACACGGGTATGTCGGGGAACTTCTTGAGTTGCAGCAAGGGTGTGAAGGACCCTTTGGAAGTTCCAGTGGTTAGATGTGATTAGCCTCGAGAAGCCTCAGCGGAAATGGGCCTCATCTCGCCTGGAGGGCAAAACCTCCTGGATTTTCTCGAGTTGCGGCAGGTGCTCTCGACTTACGACGGGGACATCACGGACCCGCTCTGGTGGCCTCAGGAAAGGCCAGTCCCCAAGCGATATCTTCGGGGGCCTCTCGGGATTCCTCTCCCGTCGATGCCGGGGCCTAAGACCTTGTGTGGAGTCGGGGCCGGAACCTGAGGATTCCTCTCCAGTGCTGACATGGATCTTGGGGTATTTCTGGAGTCTCCCCAGGGGAGTCAGTCCTCGTTTCGAATGCGGGCATGCACTTGCGCTTTCCTCCAGAGTGGTAGCAGCAGTGTCAAGCAGTCCGCCGCGTGGATCAAAGGATCTATGGTTTTCCCTCGAGTCTTTCCCACTAGGCTTTCCCACGAGGCTTTCCCACAGGGCTGTCCCACGTGCACACGTGGTGGGAGTCGATCCTCGGCTTGAACGTCAAGGCAATGCAGGGAAAACAGGTTCCTCTGGAATGGACTGACCCATCTGGGGGACTCTTGGAATGGTGGCACGACCCTGGAGTTCCTCTCGCCTTTCCTGTGGAGAGCGCCTCCTCTTGAGATACGACGGGAACGCCGGTAATTCTTTCCCTACAAAACAGGGAAAGGATCCCTCATCTCGAGCTAGGAGGCGGAAACGGGGCTCCCCTGGATGTGTGCGGGACCCCACGTGCTTCCTCTCGAGTGGAGACGGGTATGTCGCGGAACTGCTTGAGTTGCAGCAAGGGTGTGAAGGACCCTTTGGAAGTTCAAGTGGTTAGATGTGATTAGCCTCGAGAAGCCTCAGCGGAAATGGGACTCATCTCGCCTGGAGGGCAAAACCTCCTGGATTTTCCCGAGTTGCGGCAGGTGCTCTCGACTTACGACGGGGACCTCAGGAACCCGCTCTGGAGGCCTCAGGAAAGGCCAGTCCCCATGCGAGTTCCTCGGGGGCCTTTCGGGATTCTTCTCCCGTCGATGCCGGGGACTAAAACCTTGTGTGGAGTCGGGGCCGGAACCTGAGGATTCCTCTCCAGGGCTGACATGGATCTTGGGGTACTTCTGGAGTCTCCCCAGGGGAGTCAGTCCTTGTCTCGAATGCGGGCAGGCACTTGCGCTTTCCTCCAGAGCGGTAGCAGCAGTGTCACGCAGTCCGCCGCGTGGATCAAAGGATCTATGGTTTTCCCTCGAGTCTTTCCCACGAGGCTTTCCCACGAGGCTTTCCCACAGGGCTGTCCCACGTGCACACGTGGTGGGAGTCGATCCTCGGCTTGAACGTCAAGGCAGTGCAGGGAAAACAGGTTCCTCTGGAATGGACTGACACATCTGGGGGACTCTTGGAATGGTGGCACGAACCTGGAGTTCCTCTCGCCTTTCCTGTGGAGAGCGCCTCCTCTTGAGATGCGACGGGAACGCCGGGAATTCTTTCCCTACGAAACAGGGAAAGGATCCCTCATCTCGAGCTAGGAGGCGGAAACGGGGCTCCCCTGGATGTGTGCGGGACCCTCGTGCTTCCTCACGAGTGGAGACGGGTATGTCGGGGAACTTCTTGAGTTGCAGCAAGGGTGTGAAGGACCCTTTGGAAGTTCCAGTGGTTAGATGTGCTTAGCCTCGAGAAGCCTCAGCGGAAATGGGCCTCATCTCGCCTGGAGGGCAAAACCTCCTGGATTTTCTCGAGTTGCGGCAGGTGCTCTCGACTTACGACGGGGACCTCAGGGACCCGCTCTGGTGGCCTCAGGAAAGGCCAGTCCCCATGCGAGTTCCTCGGGGGCCTTTCGGGATTCTTCTCCCGTCGATGCCAGGGCCTAAGACTTTGTGTGGAGTAGGGGCCGGAACCTGAGGATTCCTCTCCAGTGCTGACATGGATCTTGGGGTACTTCTGGAGTCTCCCCAGGGAAGTCAGTCCTCGTCTCGAATGCGGGCATGCACTTGCGCTTTCCTCCAGAGCGGTAGCAGCAGTGTCACGCAGTCCGCCGCGTGGATCAAAGGATCTATGGTTTTCCCTCGAGTCTTTCCCACGAGGCTTTCCCACGAGGCTTTCCCACAGGGCTGTCCCACGTGCACACGTGGTGGGAGTCGATCCTCGGCTTGAACGTCAAGGCAGTGCAGGGAAAACAGGTTCCTCTGGAATGGACTGACACATCTGGGGGACTCTTGAAATGGTGGCACGACCCTGGAGTTCCTCTCGCCTTTCCTGTGGAGAGAGCCTCCTCTTGAGATGCGACGGGAACGCCGGGAATTCTTTCCCTACGAAACAGGGAAAGGATCCCTCATCTCGAGCTAGGAGGCGGAAACGGGGCTCCCCTGGATGTGTGCGGGACCCTCGTGCTTCCTCTCGAGTGGAGACGGGTGTGTCGGGGAACTTCTTGAGTTGCAGCAAGGGTGTGAAGGACCCTTTGGAAGTTCCAGTGGTTAGATGTGATTAGCCTCGAGAAGCCTCAGCGGAAATGGGCCTCATCTCGCCTGGAGGGCAAAACCTCCTGGATTTTCTCGAGTTGCGGCAGGTGCTCTCGACTTACGACGGGGACCTCGGGGACCCGCTCTGGTGGCTTCAGGAAAGGCCAGTCCCCATGCGAGTTCCTCGGGGGCCTCTCGGGTTTCCTCTCCCGTCGATGCCGGGGACTAAAACCTTGTGTGGAGTCGGGGCCGGAACCTGAGGATTCCTCTCCAGGGCTGACATGGATCTTGGGGTACTTCTGGAGTCTCCCCAGGGGAGTCAGTCCTCGTCTCGAATGCGGGCAGGCACTTGCGCTTTCCTCCAGAGCGGTAGCAGCGGTGTCACGCAGTCCGCCGCGTGGATCAAAGGATCTATGGTTTTCCCTCGAGGCTTTCCCACGAGGCTTTCCCACAGGGCTGTCCCACGTGCACACGTGGTGGGAGTCGATCCTCGGCTTGAACGTCAAGGCAGTGCAGGGAAAACAGGTTCCTCTGGAATGGAATGACACATCTGGGGGACTCTTGGAATTGTGGCACGAACCTGGAGTTCCTCTCGCCTTTCCTGTGGAGAGCGCCTCCTCTTGAGATGCGACGGGAACGCCGGGAATTCTTTCCCTACGAAACAGGGAAAGGATCCCTCATCTCGAGCTAGGAGGCGGAAACGGTGCTCCCCTGGATGTGTGCGGGACCCTCGTGCTTCCTCTCGAGTGGAGACGGGTATGTCGGGGAACTTCTTGAGTTGCAGCAAGGGTGTGAAGGACCCTTTGGAAGTTCCAGTGGTTAGATGTGCTTAGCCTCGAGAAGCCTCAGCGGAAATGGGCCTCATCTCGCCTGGAGGGCAAAACCTCCTGGATTTTCTCGAGTTGCGGCTGGTGCTCTCGACTTACGACGGGGACCTCAGGGACCCGCTCTGGTGGCCTCAGGAAAGGCCAGTCCCCATGCGAGTTCCTCGGGGGCCTTTCGGGATTCTTCTCCCGTCGATGCCGGGGACTAAAACCTTATGTGGAGTCGGGGCCGGAACCTGAGGATTCCTCTCCAGGGCTGACATGGATCTTGGGGTACTTCTGGAGTCTCCCCAGGGGAGTCAGTCCTTGTCTCGAATGCGGGCAGGCACTTGCGCTTTCCTCCAGAGCGGTAGCAGCAGTGTCACGCAGTCCGCCGCGTGGATCAAAGGATGTATGGTTTTCCCTCGAGTCTTTCCCACGAGGCTTTCCCACGAGGCTTTCCCACAGGGCTGTCCCACGTGCACACGTGGTGGGAGTCGATCCTCGGCTTGAACGTCAAGGCAGTGCAGGGAAAACAGGTTCCTCTGGAATGGACTGACACATCTGGGGGACTCTTGGAATGGTGGCACGACCCTGGAGTTCCTCTCGCCTTTCCTGTGGAGAGCGCCTCCTCTTGAGATGCGACGGGAACGCCGGGAATTCTTTCCCTACGAAACAGGGAAAGGATCCCTCATCTCGAGCTAGGAGGCGGAAACGGGGCTCCCCTGGATGTGTGCGGGACCCTCGTGCTTCCTCACGAGTGGAGACGGGTATGTCGGGGAACTTCTTGAGTTGCAGCAAGGGTGTGAAGGACCCTTTGGAAGTTCCAGTGGTTAGATGTGCTTAGCCTCGAGAAGCCTCAGCGGAAATGGGCCTCATCTCGCCTGGAGGGCAAAACCTCCTGGATTTTCTCGAGTTGCGGCAGGTGCTCTCGACTTACGACGGGGACCTCAGGGACCCGCTCTGGTGGCCTCAGGAAAGGCCAGTCCCCATGCGAGTTCCTCGGGGGCCTTTCGGGATTCTTCTCCCGTCGATGCCAGGGCCTAAGACTTTGTGTGGAGTAGGGGCCGGAACCTGAGGATTCCTCTCCAGTGCTGACATGGATCTTGGGGTACTTCTGGAGTCTCCCCAGGGAAGTCAGTCCTCGTCTCGAATGCGGGCATGCACTTGCGCTTTCCTCCAGAGCGGTAGCAGCAGTGTCACGCAGTCCGCCGCGTGGATCAAAGGATCTATGGTTTTCCCTCGAGTCTTTCCCACGAGGCTTTCCCACGAGGCTTTCCCACAGGGCTGTCCCACGTGCACACGTGGTGGGAGTCGATCCTCGGCTTGAACGTCAAGGCAGTGCAGGGAAAACAGGTTCCTCTGGAATGGACTGACACATCTGGGGGACTCTTGAAATGGTGGCACGACCCTGGAGTTCCTCTCGCCTTTCCTGTGGAGAGAGCCTCCTCTTGAGATGCGACGGGAACGCCGGGAATTCTTTCCCTACGAAACAGGGAAAGGATCCCTCATCTCGAGCTAGGAGGCGGAAACGGGGCTCCCCTGGATGTGTGCGGGACCCTCGTGCTTCCTCTCGAGTGGAGACGGGTGTGTCGGGGAACTTCTTGAGTTGCAGCAAGGGTGTGAAGGACCCTTTGGAAGTTCCAGTGGTTAGATGTGATTAGCCTCGAGAAGCCTCAGCGGAAATGGGCCTCATCTCGCCTGGAGGGCAAAACCTCCTGGATTTTCTCGAGTTGCGGCAGGTGCTCTCGACTTACGACGGGGACCTCGGGGACCCGCTCTGGTGGCTTCAGGAAAGGCCAGTCCCCATGCGAGTTCCTCGGGGGCCTCTCGGGTTTCCTCTCCCGTCGATGCCGGGGACTAAAACCTTGTGTGGAGTCGGGGCCGGAACCTGAGGATTCCTCTCCAGGGCTGACATGGATCTTGGGGTACTTCTGGAGTCTCCCCAGGGGAGTCAGTCCTCGTCTCGAATGCGGGCAGGCACTTGCGCTTTCCTCCAGAGCGGTAGCAGCGGTGTCACGCAGTCCGCCGCGTGGATCAAAGGATCTATGGTTTTCCCTCGAGGCTTTCCCACGAGGCTTTCCCACAGGGCTGTCCCACGTGCACACGTGGTGGGAGTCGATCCTCGGCTTGAAAGTCATGGCAGTGCAGGGAAAACAGGTTCCTCTGGAATGGACTGACACATCTGGGGGACTCTTGGAATGGTGGCACGACCCTGGAGTTCCTCTCGCCTTTCCTGTGGAGAGCGCCTCCTCTTGAGATGCGACGGGAACGCCGGAAATTCTTTCCCTACGAAACAGGGAAAGGATCCGTCATCTCGAGCTAGGAGGCGGAAACAGGGCTGCCCTGGATGTGTGCGGAACCCCACGTGCTTCTTCTCGAGTGGAGATGGGTATGTCGGGGGACTGCTTGAGTTGCAGCAAGGGTGTGAAGGACCCTTTGGAAGTTCCAGTGGTTAGATGTGATTGGCCTCGAGAAGCCTCAGCGGAAATGGGCCTCATCTCGCCTGGAGGGCAAAACCTCCTGGATTTTCTCGAGTTGCGGCAGGTGCTTTCGACTTATGACGGGGTCCTTAGGGACCCGCTCTGGTGGCCTCAGGAAAGACCAGTCCCCATGCGAGTTCCTCGGGGGCCTCTCGGGATTCCTCTCCCGTCGATGCCGGGGCCTAAGACCTTGTGTGGATTCGGGGCCGGAACCTGAGGATTCCTCTCCAGTGCTGACATGGATCTTGGGGTACTTCTGGAGTCTCCCAAGGGGAGTCAGTCCTCGTCTCGAATGCGGGCATGCACTTGCGCTTTCCTCCAGAGCGGTAGCAGCAGTGTCACGCAGTCCTCCGCGTGGATCAAAGGATCTATGGTTTTCCCTCGAGTCTTTCCCACGAGGCTTTCCCACGAGGCTTTCCCACAGGGCTGTCCCACGTGCACACGTGGTGGGAGTCGATCCTCGGCTTGAACGTCAAGGCAGTGCAGGGAAAACAGGTTCCTCTGGAATGGACTGACACATCTGGGGGACTCTTGGAATGGTGGCACGACCCCGGAGTTCCTCTCGCCATTCCTGTGGAGAGCGCCTCCTCTTGAGATGCGACGGGAACGCCGGGAATTCTTTCCCTAGGAAACAGGGAAAGGATCCCTCATCTCGAGCTAGGCGGCGGAAACGGGGCTCCCCTGGATGTGTGGGCGACCCTCGTGCTTCCTCTCGAGTGGAGACGGGTATGTCGGGGAACTTCTTGAGTTGCAGCAATGGTGTGAAGGACCCTTTGGAAGTTCCAGTGGTTAGATGTGATTGGCCTCGAGAAGCCTCAGCGGAAATGGGCCTCATCTCGCCTGGAGGGCAAAACCTCCTGGATTTTCTCGAGTTGCGGCAGGTGCTCTCGACTTACGACGGGGACCTCAGGGACCCGCTCTGGTGGCCTCAGGAAAGGCCAGTCCCCATGCGAGTTCCTCGGGGGCCTCTCGGGATTCCTCTCCCATCGATGCCGGGGCCTAAGACCTTGTGTGGAGTCGGGGCCGGAACCAGAGGATTCCTCTCCAGTGCTGACATGGATCTTGGGGTACTTCTGGAGTCTCCCCAGGGGAGTCAGTCCTCGTCTCGAATGCGGGCATGCACTTGCGCTTTCCTCCAGAGCGGTAGCAGCAGTGTCACCCAGTCCGCCGCGTGGATCAAAGGATCTATGGTTTTCCCTCGAGTCTTTCCCACGAGGCTTTCCCACGAGGCTTTCCCACAGGGCTGTGCCACGTGCACACGTGGTGGGAGTCGATCCTCGGCTTGAACGTCAAGGCAGTGCAGGGAAAACAGGTTCCTCTGGAATGGACTGACACATCTGGGGGACTCTTGGAATGGTGGCACGACCCTGGAGTTCCTCTCGCCTTTCCTGTGGAGAGCGCCTCCTCTTGAGATGCGACGGGAACGCCGGGAATTCTTTCAATACGAAACAGGGAAAGGATCCCTCATCTCGAGCTAGGAGGCGGAAACGGGGCTCCCCTGGATGTGTTCGGGACCCCACGTGCTTCCTCTCGAGTGGAGACTGGTATGTCGGGGAACTTCTTGAGTTGCAGCAATGGTGTGAAGGACCCTTTGGAAGTTCCAGTGGTTAGATGTGATTGGCCTCGAGAAGCCTCAGCGGAAATGGGCCTCATCTCGCCTGAAGGGCAAAACCTCCTGGATTTTCTCGAGTTGCGGCAGGTGCTCTCGACTTACGACGGGGACCTGAGGGACCCCCTCTGGTGGCCTCAGGAAAGGCCAGTCCCCATGCGAGTTGCTCTGGGGCCTCTCGGGATTCCTCTCCCGTCGATGCCTGGGCCTAAGACCTTGTGTGGAGTCGGGGCCGGAACCAGAGGATTCCTCTCCAGTGCTGACATGGATCTTGGGGTACTTCTGGAGCCTCCCCAGGGGAGTCAGTCCTCCTCTCGAATGCGGGCATGCACTTGCGCTTTCCACCAGAGCGGTAGCAGCAGTGTCACGCAGTCCGCCGCGTGGATCAAAGGATCTATGGTTTTCCCTCGAGTCTTTCCCACGAGGCTTTCCCACGAGGCTTTCCCACAGGGCTGTCCCACGTGCACACGTGGTGGGAGTCGATCCTCGGCTTGAACGTTAAGGCAGTGCAGGGAAAACAGGTTCCTCTGGAATGGACTGACACATCTGGGGGACTCTTGGAATGGTGGCACGACCCTGGAGTTCCTCTCGCCTTTCCTGTGGAGAGCGCCTCCTCTTGAGATGCGACGGGAACGCCAGGAATTCTTTCCCTACGAAACAGGGAAAGGATCCCTCATCTCGAGCTAGGAGGCGGAAACGGGGCTCCCCTGGATGTGTGCGGGACCCCACGTGCTTCCTCTCGAGTGGAGACGGGTATGTCGGGGAACTTCTTGAGTTGCAGCAAGGGTGTGAAGGACCCTTTGGAAGTTCCAGTGGTTAGACGTATTGGCCTCGAGAAGCCTCAGCGGAAATGGGCCTCGTCTCGCCTGGAGGGCAAAACCTCCTGGATTTTCTCGAGTTGCGGCAGGTGCTCTCGACTTACGACGGGGACCTCAGGGACCCGCTCTGGTGGCCTCAGGAAAGGCCAGTCCCCATGCGAGTTCCTCGGGGGCCTCTCGGGATTCCTCTCCCGTCGATGCCGGGGCCTAAGACCTTGTGTGGAGTCGGGGCCGGAAACTGAGGATTCCTCTCCAGTGCTGACATGGATCTTGGGGTACTTCTGGAGTCTCCCCAGGGGAGTCAGTCCTCGTCTCGAATGCGGGCATGCACTTGCGCTTTCCTCCAGAGCGGTAGCAGCAGTGTCACGCAGTCCGCCGCGTGGATCAAAGGATCTATGGTTTTCCCTCGAGTCTTTCCCACGAGGCTTTCCCACGAGGCTTTCCCACAGGGCTGTCCCACGTGCACACGTGGTGGGAGTCGATCCTCGGCTTGAACGTCAAGGCAGTGCAGGGAAAACAGGTTCCTCTGGAATGGACTGACACATCTGGGGGACTCTTGGAATGGTGGCACGACCCTGGAGTTCCTCTCGCCTTTCCTGTGGAGAGCGCCTCCTCTTGAGATGCGACGGGAACGCCGGAAATTCTTTCCCTGCGAAACAGGGAAAGGATCCCTCATCTCGAGCTAGGAGGCGGAAACGGGGCTTCCCTGGATGTGTGCGGGACCCCACGTGCTTCCACTCGAGTGGAGACGGGTATGTCGGGGAACTTCTTGAGTTGCAGCAATGGTGTGAAGGACCCTTTGGAAGTTCCAGTGGTTAGATGTGATTGGCCTCGAGAAGCCTCAGCGGAAATGGGCCTCATCTCGCCTGGAGGGCAAAACCTCCTGGATTTTCTCGAGTTGCGGCAGGTGCTCTCGACTTACGACGGGGACCTCAGGGACCCGCTCTGGTGGCCTCAGGAAAGGCCAGTCCCCATGCGAGTTCCTCGGGGGCCTCTCGGGATTCCTCTCCCGTCGATGCCGGGGCCTAAGACCTTGTGTGGAGTCGGGGCCGGAACCTGAGGTTTCCTCTCCAGTGCTGACATGGATCTTGGGGTACTTCTGGAGTCTCCCCAGGGGAGTCAGTCCTCGTCTCGAATGCGGGCATGCACTTGCGCTTTCCTCCAGAGCGGTAGCAGCAGTGTCACGCAGTCCGCCGCGTGGATCAAAGGATGTATGGTTTTCCCTCGAGTCTTTCCCACGAGGCTTTCCCACGAGGCTTTCCCACAGGGCTGTCCCACGTGCACACGTGGTGGGAGTCGATCCTCGGCTTGAACGTCAAGGCAGTGCAGGGAAAACATGTTCCTCTGGAATGGACTGACACATCTGGGGGACTCTTGGAATGGTGGCACGACCCTGGAGTTCCTCTCGCCTTTCCTGTGGAGAGCGCCTCCTCTTGAGATGCGACGGGAACGCCGGGAATTCTTTCCCTACGAAACAGGGAAAGGATCCCTCATCTCGAGCTAGGAGGCGGAAACGGGGCTCCCCTGGATGTGTCCGGGACCCCACGTGCTTCCTCTCGAGTGGAGACGGGTATGTCGATGAACTTCTTGAGTTGCAGCAAGGGTGTGAAGGACCCTTTGGAAGTTCCAGTGGTTAGATGTGATTGGCCTCGAGAAGCCTCAGCGGAAATGGGCCTCATCTCGCCTGGAGGGCAAAACCTCCTGGATTTTCTCGAGTTGCGGCAGGTGCTCTCGACTTACGACGGGGACCTCAGGGACCCGCTCTGGTGGCCTCAGGAAAGGCCAGTCCCCATGCGAGTTCCTCGGGGGCCTCTCGGGATTCCTCTCCCGTCGATGCCGGGGCCTAAGACCTTGTGTGGAGTCAGGGCCGGAAACTGAGGATTCCTCTCCAGTGCTGACATGGATCTTGGGGTACTTCTGGAGTCTCCCCAGGGGAGTCAGTCCTCGTCTCGAATGCGGGCATGCACTTGCGCTTTCCTCCAGAGCGGTAGCAGCAGTGTCACGCAGTCCGCCGCGTGGATCAAAGGATCTATGGTTTTCCCTCGAGTCTTTCCCACGAGGCTTTCCCACGAGGCTTTCCCACAGGGCTGTCCCACGTGCACACGTGGTGGGAGTCGATCCTCGGCTTGAACGTCAAGGCAGTGCAGGGAAAACAGGTTCCTCTGGATTGGACTGACACATCTGGGGGACTCTTGGAATGGTGGCACGACCCTGGAGTTCCTCTCGCCTTTCCTGTGGAGAGCGCCTCCTCTTGAGATGCGACGGGAACGCCGGGAATTCTTTCCCTACGAAACAGGGAAAGGATCCCTCATCTCGAGCTAGGAGGCGGAAACGGGGCTCCTCTGGATGTGTGCGGACCCCACGTGCTTCCTCTCGAGTGGAGACGGGTATGTCGGGGAACTTCTTGAGTTGCAGCAAGGGTGTGAAGGACCCTTTGGAAGTTCCAGTGGTTAGACGTGATTGGCCTCGAGAAGCCTCAGCGGAAATGGGCCTCATCTCGCCTGGAGGGCAAAACCTCCTGGATTTTCTCGAGTTGCAGCAGGTGCTCTCGACTTACGACGGGGACCTCAGGGACCCGCTCTGGTGGCCTCAGGAAAGGCCAGTCCCCATGCGAGTTCCTCGGGGGCCTCTCGGGATTCCTCTCCCATCGATGCCGGGGCCTAAGACCTTGTGTGGAGTCGGGGCCGGAACCTGAGGAATCCTCTCCAGTGCTGACGTGGATCTTGGGGTACTTCTGGAGTCTCCCCAGGGGAGTCAGTCCTCGTCTCGAATGCGGGCATGCACTTGCGCTTTCCTCCAGAGCGGTAGCAGCAGTGTCACGCAGTCCGCCGCGTGGAACAAAGGATCTATGGTTTTCCCTCGAGTCTTTCCCACGAGGCTTTCCCACGAGGCTTTCCCACAGGGCTGTCCCACGTGCACACGTGGTGGGAGTCGATCCTCGGCTTGAACGTCAAGGCAGTGCAGGGAAAACAGGTTCCTCTGGAATGGACTGACACATCTGGGGGACTCTTGGAATGGTGGCACGACCCTGGAGTTCCTCTCGCCTTTCCTGTGGAGAGCGCCTCCTCTTGAGATGCGACGGGAACGCCGGGAATTCTTTCCCTACGAAACAGGGAAAGGATCCCTCATCTCGAGCTAGGAGGCGGAAACGGGGCTCCCCTGGATGTGTGCGGGACCCCACGTGCTTCCTCTCGAGTGGAGACGGGTATGTCGGGGAACTTCTTGAGTTGCAGCAATGGTGTGAAGGACCCTTTGGAAGTTCCAGTGGTTAGATGTGATTGGCCTCGAGAAGCCTCAGCGGAAATGGGCCTCATCTCGCCTGGAGGGCAAAACCTCCTGGATTTTCTCGAGTTGCGGCAGGTGCTCTCGACTTACGACGGGGACCTCAGGGACCCGCTCTGGTGGCCTCAGGAAAGGCCAGTCCCCATGCGAGTTCCTCGGGGGCCTCTCGGGATTCCTCTCCCGTCGATGCCGGGGCCTAAGACCTTGTGTGGAGTCGGGGCCGGAACCTGAGGTTTCCTCTCCAGTGCTGACATGGATCTTGGGGTACTTCTGGAGTCTCCCCAGGGGAGTCAGTCCTCGTCTCGAATGCGGGCATGCACTTGCGCTTTCCTCCAGAGCGGTAGCAGCAGTGTCACGCAGTCCGCCGCGTGGATCAAAGGATGTATGGTTTTCCCTCGAGTCTTTCCCACGAGGCTTTCCCACGAGGCTTTCCCACAGGGCTGTCCCACGTGCACACGTGGTGGGAGTCGATCCTCGGCTTGAACGTCAAGGCAGTGCAGGGAAAACATGTTCCTCTGGAATGGACTGACACATCTGGGGGACTCTTGGAATGGTGGCACGACCCTGGAGTTCCTCTCGCCTTTCCTGTGGAGAGCGCCTCCTCTTGAGATGCGACGGGAACGCCGGGAATTCTTTCCCTACGAAACAGGGAAAGGATCCCTCATCTCGAGCTAGGAGGCGGAAACGGGGCTCCCCTGGATGTGTCCGGGACCCCACGTGCTTCCTCTCGAGTGGAGACGGGTATGTCGATGAACTTCTTGAGTTGCAGCAAGGGTGTGAAGGACCCTTTGGAAGTTCCAGTGGTTAGATGTGATTGGCCTCGAGAAGCCTCAGCGGAAATGGGCCTCATCTCGCCTGGAGGGCAAAACCTCCTGGATTTTCTCGAGTTGCGGCAGGTGCTCTCGACTTACGACGGGGACCTCAGGGACCCGCTCTGGTGGCCTCAGGAAAGGCCAGTCCCCATGCGAGTTCCTCGGGGGCCTCTCGGGATTCCTCTCCCGTCGATGCCGGGGCCTAAGACCTTGTGTGGAGTCAGGGCCGGAAACTGAGGATTCCTCTCCAGTGCTGACATGGATCTTGGGGTACTTCTGGAGTCTCCCCAGGGGAGTCAGTCCTCGTCTCGAATGCGGGCATGCACTTGCGCTTTCCTCCAGAGCGGTAGCAGCAGTGTCACGCAGTCCGCCGCGTGGATCAAAGGATGTATGGTTTTCCCTCGAGTCTTTCCCACGAGGATTTCCCACGAGGCTTTCCCACAGGGCTGTCCCACGTGCACACGTGGTGGGAGTCGATCCTCGGCTTGAACGTCAAGGCAGTGCAGGGAAAACATGTTCCTCTGGAATGGACTGACACATCTGGGGGACTCTTGGAATGGTGGCACGAACCTGGAGTTCCTCTCGCCTTTCCTGTGGAGAGCGCCTCCTCTTGAGATGCGACGGGAACGCCGGGAAATCTTTCCCTACGAAACAGGGAAAGGATCCCTCATCTCGAGCTAGGAGGCGGAAACGGGGCTCCCCTGGATGTGTCCGGGACCCCACGTGCTTCCTCTCGAGTGGAGACGGGTATGTCGATGAACTTCTTGAGTTGCAGCAAGGGTGTGAAGGACCCTTTGGAAGTTCCAGTGGTTAGATGTGATTGGCCTCGAGAAGCCTCAGCGGAAATGGGCCTCATCTCGCCTGGAGGGCAAAACCTCCTGGATTTTCTCGAGTTGCGGCAGGTGCTCTCGACTTACGACGGGGACCTCAGGGACCCGCTCTGGTGGCCTCAGGAAAGGCCAGTCCCCATGCGAGTTCCTCGGGGGCCTCTCGGGATTCCTCTCCCGTCGATGCCGGGGCCTAAGACCTTGTGTGGAGTCAGGGCCGGAAACTGAGGATTCCTCTCCAGTGCTGACATGGATCTTGGGGTACTTCTGGAGTCTCCCCAGGGGAGTCAGTCCTCGTCTCGAATGCGGGCATGCACTTGCGCTTTCCTCCAGAGCGGTAGCAGCAGTGTCACGCAGTCCGCCGCGTGGATCAAAGGATCTATGGTTTTCCCTCGAGTCTTTCCCACGAGGCTTTCCCACGAGGCTTTCCCACAGGGCTGTCCCACGTGCACACGTGGTGGGAGTCGATCCTCGGCTTGAACGTCAAGGCAGTGCAGGGAAAACAGGTTCCTCTGGATTGGACTGACACATCTGGGGGACTCTTGGAATGGTGGCACGACCCTGGAGTTCCTCTCGCCTTTCCTGTGGAGAGCGCCTCCTCTTGAGATGCGACGGGAACGCCGGGAATTCTTTCCCTACGAAACAGGGAAAGGATCCCTCATCTCGAGCTAGGAGGCGGAAACGGGGCTCCTCTGGATGTGTGCGGACCCCACGTGCTTCCTCTCGAGTGGAGACGGGTATGTCGGGGAACTTCTTGAGTTGCAGCAAGGGTGTGAAGGACCCTTTGGAAGTTCCAGTGGTTAGACGTGATTGGCCTCGAGAAGCCTCAGCGGAAATGGGCCTCATCTCGCCTGGAGGGCAAAACCTCCTGGATTTTCTCGAGTTGCAGCAGGTGCTCTCGACTTACGACGGGGACCTCAGGGACCCGCTCTGGTGGCCTCAGGAAAGGCCAGTCCCCATGCGAG
The DNA here is from genome assembly GCF_042477335.2 of Ovis canadensis. NCBI lineage: Eukaryota > Metazoa > Chordata > Mammalia > Artiodactyla > Bovidae > Ovis > Ovis canadensis. The sequence continues at coordinate 6,951,376 of NC_091254.1, forward strand.
TTCCTCGGGGGCCTCTCGGGATTCCTCTCCCATCGATGCCGGGGCCTAAGACCTTGTGTGGAGTCGGGGCCGGAACCTGAGGATTCCTCTCCAGTGCTGACGTGGATCTTGGGGTACTTCTGGAGTCTCCCCAGGGGAGTCAGTCCTCGTCTCGAATGCGGGCATGCACTTGCGCTTTCCTCCAGAGCGGTAGCAGCAGTGTCACGCAGTCCGCCGCGTGGAACAAAGGATCTATGGTTTTCCCTCGAGTCTTTCCCACGAGGCTTTCCCACGAGGCTTTCCCACAGGGCTGTCCCACGTGCACACGTGGTGGGAGTCGATCCTCGGCTTGAACGTCAAGGCAGTGCAGGGAAAACAGGTTCCTCTGGAATGGACTGACACATCTGGGGGACTCTTGGAATGTTGGCACGACCCTGGAGTTCCTCTCGCCTTTCCTGTGGAGAGCGCCTCCTCTTGAGATGCGACGGGAACGCCGGGAATTCTTTCCCTACGAAACAGGGAAAGGATCCCTCATCTCGAGCTAGGAGGCGGAAACGGGGCTCCCCTGGATGTGTGCGGGACCCCACGTGCTTCCTCTCGAGTGGAGACGGGTATGTCGGGGAACTTCTTGAGTTGCAGCAATGGTGTGAAGGACCCTTTGGAAGTTCCAGTGGTTAGATGTGATTGGCCTCGAGAAGCCTCAGCGGAAATGGGCCTCATCTCGCCTGGAGGGCAAAACCTCCTGGATTTTCTCGAGTTGCGGCAGGTGCTCTCGACTTACGACGGGGACCTCAGGGACCCGCTCTGGTGGCCTCAGGAAAGGCCAGTCCCCATGCGAGTTCCTCGGGGGCCTCTCGGGATTCCTCTCCCGTCGATGCCGGGGCCTAAGACCTTGTGTGGAGTCGGGGCCGGAACCTTAGGTTTCCTCTCCAGTGCTGACATGGATCTTGGGGTATTTCTGGAGTCTCCCCAGGGGAGTCAGTCCTCGTCTCGAATGCGGGCATGCACTTGCGCTTTCCTCCAGAGCGGTAGCAGCAGTGTCACGCAGTCCGCCGCGTGGATCAAAGGATCTATGGTTTTCCCTCGAGTCTTTCCCACGATGCTTTCCCACGAGGCTTTCCCACAGGGCTGTCCCACGTGCACACGTGGTGGGAGTCGATCCTCGGCTTGAACGTCAAGGCAGTGCAGGGAAAACAGGTTCCTCTGGATTGGACTGACACATCTGGGGGACTCTTGGAATGGTGGCACGACCCTGGAGTTCCTCTCGCCTTTCCTGAGGAGAGTGCCTCCTCTTGAGATGCGACGGGAACGCCGGGAATTCTTTCCCTACGAAACAGGGAAAGGATCCCTCATCTCGAGCTAGGAGGCGGAAACGGGGCTGCCCTGGATGTGTGCGTGACCCCACGTGCTTCCTCTCGAGTGGAGACGGGTATGTCGCGGAACTTCTTGAGTTGCAGCAATGGTGTGAAGGACCCTTTGGAAGTTCCAGTGGTTAGATGTGATTGGCCTCGAGAAGCCTCAGCGGAAATGGGCCTCATCTCGCCTGGAGGGCAAAACCTCCTGGATTTTCTCGAGTTGCGGCAGGTGCTCTCGACTTACGACGGGGACCTCAGGGACCCGCTCTGGTGGCCTCAGGAAAGGCCAGTCCCCATGCGAGTTCCTCGGGGGCCTCTCGGGATTCCTCTCCCATCGATGCCGGGGCCTAAGACCTTGTGTGGAGTCGGGGCCGGAACCAGAGGATTCCTCTCCAGTGCTGACATGGATCTTGGGGTATTTCTGGAGTCTCCCCAGGGGAGTCAGTCCTCGTCTCGAATGCGGGCATGCACTTGCGCTTTCCTCCAGAGCGGTAGCAGCAGTGTCACCCAGTCCGCCGCGTGGATCAAAGGATCTATGGTTTTCCCTCGAGTCTTTCCCACGAGGCTTTCCCACGAGGCTTTCCCACAGGGCTGTGCCACGTGCACACGTGGTGGGAGTCGATCCTCGGCTTGAACGTCAAGGCAGTGCAGGGAAAACAGGTTCCTCTGGAATGGACTGACACATCTGGGGGACTCTTGGAATGGTGGCACGACCCTGGAGTTCCTCTCGCCTTTCCTGTGGAGAGCGCCTCCTCTTGAGATGCGACGGGAACGCCGGGAATTCTTTCAATACGAAACAGGGAGAGGATCCCTCATCTCCAGCTAGGAGGCGGAAACGGGGCTCCCCTGGATGTGTTCGGGACCCCACGTGCTTCCTCTCGAGTGGAGACGGGTATGTCGGGGAACTTCTTGAGTTGCAGCAATGGTGTGAAGGACCCTTTGGAAGTTCCAGTGGTTAGATGTGATTGGCCTCGAGAAGCCTCAGCGGAAATGGGCCTCATCACGCCTGAAGGGCAAAACCTCCTGGATTTTCTCGAGTTGCGGCAGGTGCTCTCGACTTACGACGGGGACCTGAGGGACCCGCTCTGGTGGCCTCAGGAAAGGCCAGTCCCCATGCGAGTTCCTCGGGGGCCTCTCGGGATTCCTCTCCCGTCGATGCCGGGGCCTAAGACCTTGTGTGGAGTCGGGGCCGGAACCAGAGGATTCCTCTCCAGTGATGACATGGATCTTGGGGTACTTCTGGAGTCTCCCCAGGGGAGTCAGTCCTCGTCTCGAATGCGGGCATGCACTTGCGCTTTCCTCCAGAGCGGTAGCAGCAGTGTCACGCAGTCCGCCGCGTGGATCAAAGGATCTATGGTTTTCCCTCGAGTCTTTCCCACGAGGCTTTCCCACGAGGCTTTCCCACAGGGCTGTGCCACGTGCACACGTGGTGGGAGTCGATCCTCGGTTTGAACGTCAAGGCAGTGCAGGGAAAACAGGTTCCTCTGGAATGGACTGACACATCTGGGGGACTCTTGGAATGGTGGCACGACCCTGGAGTTCCTCTCGCCTTTACTGTTGAGAGCGCCTCCTCTTGAGATGTGACGGGAACACCGGGAATTCTTTCCCTACGAAACAGGGAAAGGATCCCTCATCTCGAGTTAGGAGGCGGAAACGGGGCTCCCCTGGATGTGTGCGGGACCCCACGTGCTTCCTCTCGAGTGGAGATGGGTATGTCGGGGAACTTCTTGAGTTACAGTAATGGTGTGAAGAACCCTTTGGAAGTTCCAGTGGTTAGATGTGATTGGCCTCGAGAAGCCACAGCGGAAATAGGCCTCATCTCGCCTGAAGGGCAAAACCTCCTGGATTTTCTCGAGTTGCGGCAGGTGCTCTCGACTTACGACGGGGACCTCAGGGACCCGCTCTGGTGGCCTCAGGAAAGGCCAGTCCCCATGCGAGTTCCTCGGGGGCCTCTCGGGATTCCTCTCCCGTCGATGCCGGGGCCTAAGACCTTGTGTGGAGTCGGGGCCGGAAACTGTGGATTCCTCTCCAGTGCTGACATGGATCTTGGGGTACTTCTGGAGTCTCCCCAGGGGAGTCAGTCCTCGTCTCGAATGCGGGCATGCACTTGCGCTTTCCTCCAGAGCGGTAGCAGCAGTGTCATGCAGTCCGCCGCGTGGATCAAAGGATCTATGGTTTTCCCTCGAGTCTTTCCCACGAGGCTTTCCCACGAGGCTTTCCCACAGGGCTGTCCCACGTGCACACGTGGTGGGAGTCGATCCTCGGCTTGAACGTCAAGGCAGTGCAGGGAAAACAGGTTCCTCTGGAATGGACTGACACATCTTGGGGACTCTTGGAATGGTGGTACGACCCTGGAGTTCCTCTCGCCTTTCCTGTGGAGAGCGCCTCCTCTTGAGATGCGACGGGAACGCCGGGAATTCTTTCCCTACGAAACAGGGAAAGGATCCCTCATCTCGAGCTAGGAAGCGGAAACGGGGCACCTCTGGATGTGTGAGGACCCCACGTGCTTCCTCTCGAGTGGAGACGGGTATGTCGGGGAACTTCTTGAGTTGCAGCAAGGGTGTGAAGGACCCTTTGGAAGTTCCAGTGGTTAGACGTGATTGGCCTCGAGAAGACTCAGCGGAAATGGGCCTCATCTCGCCTGGAGGGCAAAACCTCCTGGATTTTCTCGAGTTGCGGCAGGTGCTCTCGACTTACGACGGGAACCTCAGGGACCCGCTCTGGTGGCCTCAGGAAAGGCCAGTCCCCATGCGAGTTCCTCGGTGGCCTCTCGGGATTCCTCTCCCGTCGATGCCGGGGCCTAAGACCTTGTGTGGAGTCGGGCCCGGAACCTGAGGATTCCTCTCCAGTGCTGACATGGATCTTGGGGTACTTCTGGAGTCTCCCCAGGGGAGTCAGCCTCGTCTCGAGTGCGGGCATGCACTTGCGCTTTCCTCCAGAGCGGTAGCAGCAGTGTCACGCAGTCCGCCGCGTGGATCAAAGGATCTATGATTTTCCCTCGAGTCTTTCCCACGAGGCTTTCCCACGAGGCTTTCCCACAGGGCTGTCCCACGTGCACACGTGGTGGGAGTCGATCCTCGGCTTGAACGTCAAGGCAGTTCAGGGAAAACAGGTTCCTCTGGAATGGACTGACACATCTGGGGGACTCTTGGAATGGTGGCACGACCCTGGAGTTCCTCTCGCCTTTCCTGAGGAGAGCGCCTCCTCTTGAGATGCGACGGGAACGCCGGGAATTCTTTCCCTACGAAACAGGGAAAGGATCCCTCATCTCGAGCTAGGAGGCGGAAACGGGGCTGCCCTGGATGTGTGCGTGACCCCACGTGCTTCCTCTCGAGTGGAGACGGGTATGTCGCGGAACTTCTTGAGTTGCAGCAATGGTGTGAAGGACCCTTTGGAAGTTCCAGTGGTTAGATGTGATTGGCCTCGAGAAGCCTCATTGGAAATGGGCCTCATCTCGCCTGGAGGGCAAAACCTCCTGGATTTTCTCGAGTTGCGGCAGGTGCTCTCGACTTACGACGGGGACCTCAGGGACCCGCTCTGGTGGCCTCAGGAAAGGCCAGTCCCCATGCGAGTTCCTCGGGGGCCTCTCGGGATTCCTCTCCCGTCGATGCCGGGGCCTAAGACCTTGTGTGGAGTCGGGGCCGGAACCTGAGGATTCCTCTCCAGTGCTGACATGGATCTTGGGGTACTTCTGGAGTCTCCCCAGGGGAGTCAGTCCTCGTCTCGAATGCGGGCATGCACTTGCGCTTTCCTCCAGAGCGGTAGCAGCAGTGTCAAGCAGTCCGCCGCGTGGATCAAAGGATCTATGGTTTTCCCTCGAGTCTTTCCCACGAGGCTTTCCCACGAGGCTTTCCCACAGGGCTGTCCCACGTGCACACGTGGTGGGAGTCGATCCTCGGCTTGAACGTCAAGGCAGTGCAGGGAAAACAGGTTCCTCTGGAATGGACTGACCCATCTGGGGGACTCTTGGAATGGTGGCACGACCCTGGAGTTCCTCTCGCCTTTCCTGTGGAGAGCGCCTCCTCTTGAGATGCGACGGGAACGCCGGGAATTCTTTCCCTACAAAACAGGGAAAGGATCCCTCATCTCGAGCTAGGAGGCGGAAACGGGGCTCCTCTGGATGTGTGCGGGACCCCACGTGCTTCCTCTCGAGTGAAGACGGGTATGTCGCGGAACTTCTTGAGTTGCAGCAAGGGTGTGAAGGACCCTTTGGAAGTTCCAGTGGTTAGATGTGATTAGCCTCGAGAAGCCTCAGCGGAAATGGGCCTCATCTCGCCTGGAGGGCAAAACCTCCTGGATTTTCTCGAGTTGCGGCAGGTGCTCTCGACTTACGACGGGGACCTCAGGAACCCGCTCTGGAGGACTCAGGAAAGGCCAGTCCCCATGCGAGTTCCTCGGGGGCCTCTCGGGATTCCTCGCTCGTCGATGCCGGGGCCTAAGACCTTGTGTGGAGTCGGGGCCGGAACCTGAGGATTCCTCTCCAGTGCTGACATGGATCTTGGGGTACTTCTGGAGTCTCCCCAGGGGAGTCAGTCCTCGTCTCGAATGCGGGCATGCACTTGCGCTTTCCTCCAGAGCGGTAGCAGCAGTGTCACGCAGTCCGCCGCGTGGATCTAAGGATCTATGGTTTTCCCTCGAGTCTTTCCCACGAGGCTTTCCCACGAGGCTTTCCCACAGGGCTGTTCCACGTGCACACGTGGTGGGAGTCGATCCTCGGCTTGAACGTCAAAGCAGTGCAGGGAAAACAGGTTCCTCTGGAATGGACAGACCCATCTGGGGGACTCTTGGAATGGTGGCACGACCCTGGAGTTCCTCTCACCTTTCCTGTGGAGAGCGCCTCCTCTTGAGATGCGACGGGAACGCCGGGAATTTTTTCCCTACGAAACAGGGAAAGGATCCCTCATCTCGAGCTAGGAGGCAGAAACGGGGCTCCCCTGGATGTGTGCGGCACCACACGTGCTTCCTCTCGAATGGAGACGGGTATGTCGCGGAACTGCTTGAGTTGCAGCAAGGGTGTGAAGGACCCTTTGGAAGTTCCAGTGGTTAGATGTGAATAGCCTCGAGAAGCCTCAGCGGAAATGGGCATCATCTTGCCTGGAGGGCAAAACCTCCTGGATTTTCTCGAGTTGCGGCAGGTGCTCTCGACTTACGACGAGGACCTCAGGAACCCGCTCTGGAGGCCTCAGGAAAGGCCAGTCCCCATGCAAATTCCTCGGGGGCCTCTCGGGATTCCTCTCCCGTCGATGCCGGGGCCTAAGACCTTGTGTGGAGTCGAGGCCGGAACCTGAGGATACCTCTCCAGTGCTGACATGGATCTTGGGGTACTTCTGGAGTCTCCCCAGGGGAGTCAGTCCTCGTCTCGAAAGCGGGCATGCACTTGCGCTTTCCTCCAGAGTGGTAGCAGCAGTGTCACGCAGTCCGCCGCGTGGATCAAAGGATCTATGGTTTTCCCTCGAGTCTTTCCCACGAGGCTTTCCCACGAGGCTTTCCCACAGGGCTGTCCCACGTGCACACGTGGTGGGAGTTGATCCTCGGCTTGAACGTCAAGGCAGTGCAGGGAAAACAGTTTCCTCTGGAATGGACTGAAATATCTGGGGGACTCTTGGAATGGTGGCACGACCCTGGAGTTCCTCTCACCTTTCCTGTGGAGAGCGCCTCCTCTTGAGATGCGACGGGACCGCCGGGAATTCTTTCCCTACGAAACAGGGAAAGGATCCCTCATCTCGAGCTAGGAGGCGGATACGGGGCTCCCATGGATGTGTGCGGGACCCTCGTGCTTCCTCTCGAGTGGACACGGGTATGTCGGGGAACTTCTTGAGTTGCAGCAAGGGTGTGAAGGACCCTTTGGAAGTTCCAGTGGTTAGATGTGATTAGCCTCGAGAAGCCTCAGCGGAAATGGGCCTCATCTCGCCTGGAGGGCAAAACCTCCTGGATTTTCTCGAGTTGCGGCAGGTGCTCTCGACTTACGACGGGGACATCACGGACCCGCTCTGGTGGCCTCAGGAAAGGCCAGTCCCCAAGCGATATCTTCGGGGGCCTCTCGGGATTCCTCTCCCGTCGATGCCGGGGCCTAAGACCTTGTGTGGAGTCGGGGCCGGAACCTGAGGATTCCTCTCCAGGGCTGACATGGATCTTGGGGTACTTCTGGAGTCTCCCCAGGGGAGTCAGTCCTCGTCTTGAATGCGGGCAGGCACTTGCGCTTTCCTCCAGAGCGGTAGCAGCAGTGTCACGCAGTCCGCCGCGTGGATCAAAGGATCTATGGTTTTCCCTCGAGGCTTTCCCACGAGGCTTTCCCACAGGGCTGTCCCACGTGCACACGTGGTGGGAGTCGATCCTCGGCTTGAACGTCAAGGCAGTGCAGGGAAAACAGGTTCCTCTGGAATGGACTGACACATCTGGGGGACTCTTGGAATGGTGGCACGAACCTGGAGTTCCTCTCGCCTTTCCTGTGGAGAGCGCCTCCTCTTGAGATGCGATGGGAACTCCGGGAATTCTTTCCCTACGAAACAGGGAAAGGATCCCTCATCTCGAGCTAGGAGGCGGAAACGGGGCTCCCCTGGATGTGTGCGGGACCCTCGTGCTTCCTCTCGAGTGGAGACGGGTATGTCGGGGAACTTCTTGAGTTGCAGCAAGGGTGTGAAGGACCCTTTGGAAGTTCCAGTGGTTAGATGTGCTTAGCCTCGAGAAGCCTCAGCGGAAATGGGCCTCATCTCGCCTGGAGGGCAAAACCTCCTGGATTTTCTCGAGTTGCGGCAGGTGCTCTCGACTTACGACGGGGACCTCAGGGACCCGCTCTGGTGGCCTCAGGAAAGGCCAGTCCCCATGCGAGTTCCTCGGGGGCCTTTCGGGATTCTTCTCCCGTCGATGCCAGGGCCGAAGACTTTGTGTGGAGTAGGGGCCGGAACCTGAGGATTCCTCTCCAGTGCTGACATGGATCTTGGGGTACTTCTGGAGTCTCCCCAGGGAAGTCAGTCCTCGTCTCGAATGCGGGCATGCACTTGCGCTTTCCTCCAGAGCGGTAGCAGCAGTGTCACGCAGTCCGCCGCGTGGATCAAAGGATCTATGGTTTTCCCTCGAGTCTTTCCCACGAGGCTTTCCCACGAGGCTTTCCCACAGGGCTGTCCCACGTGCACACGTGGTGGGAGTCGATCCTCGGCTTGAACGTCAAGGCAGTGCAGGGAAAACAGGTTCCTCTGGAATGGACTGACACATCTGGGGGACTCTTGAAATGGTGGCACGACCCTGGAGTTCCTCTCGCCTTTCCTGTGGAGAGAGCCTCCTCTTGAGATGCGACGGGAACGCCGGGAATTCTTTCCCTACGAAACAGGGAAAGGATCCCTCATCTCGAGCTAGGAGGCGGAAACGGGGCTCCCCTGGATGTGTGCGGGACCCTCGTGCTTCCTCTCGAGTGGAGACGGGTGTGTCGGGGAACTTCTTGAGTTGCAGCAAGGGTGTGAAGGACCCTTTGGAAGTTCCAGTGGTTAGATGTGATTAGCCTCGAGAAGCCTCAGCGGAAATGGGCCTCATCTCGCCTGGAGGGCAAAACCTCCTGGATTTTCTCGAGTTGCGGCAGGTGCTCTCGACTTACGACGGGGACCTCGGGGACCCGCTCTGGTGGCCTCAGGAAAGGCCAGTCCCCATGCGAGTTCCTCGGGGGCCTCTCGGGTTTCCTCTCCCGTCGATGCCGGGGACTAAAACCTTGTGTGGAGTCGGGGCCGGAACCTGAGGATTCCTCTCCAGGGCTGACATGGATCTTGGGGTACTTCTGGAGTCTCCCCAGGGGAGTCAGTCCTCGTCTTGAATGCGGGCAGGCACTTGCGCTTTCCTCCAGAGCGGTAGCAGCGGTGTCACTCAGTCCGCCGCGTGGATCAAAGGATCTATGTTTTTCCCTCGAGGCTTTCCCACGAGGCTTTCCCACAGGGCTGTCCCACGTGCACACGTGGTGGGAGTCGATCCTCGGCTTGAACGTCAAGGCAGTGCAGGGAAAACAGGTTCCTCTGGAATGGACTGACACATCTGGGGGACTCTTGGAATGGTGGCACGAACCTGGAGTTCCTCTCGCCTTTCCTGTGGAGAGCGCCTCCTCTTGAGATGCGACGGGAACGCCGGGAATTCTTTCCCTACGAAACAGGGAAAGGATCCCTCATCTCGAGCTAGGAGGCGGAAACGGGGCTCCCCTGGATGTGTGCGGGACCCTCGTGCTTCCTCACGAGTGGAGACGGGTATGTCGGGGAACTTCTTGAGTTGCAGCAAGGGTGTGAAGGACCCTTTGGAAGTTCCAGTGGTTAGATGTGCTTAGCCTCGAGAAGCCTCAGCGGAAATGGGCCTCATCTCGCCTGGAGGGCAAAACCTCCTGGATTTTCTCGAGTAGCGGCAGGTGCTCTCGACTTACGACGGGGACCTCAGGGACCCGCTCTGGTGGCCTCAGGAAAGGCCAGTCCCCATGCGAGTTCCTCGGGGGCCTTTCGGGATTCTTCTCCCGTCGATGCCAGGGCCTAAGACTTTGTGTGGAGTAGGGGCCGGAACCTGAGGATTCCTCTCCAGTGCTGACATGGATCTTGGGGTACTTCTGGAGTCTCCCCAGGGAAGTCAGTCCTCGTCTCGAATGCGGGCATGCACTTGCGCTTTCCTCCAGAGCGGTAGCAGCAGTGTCACGCAGTCCGCCCCGTGGATCAAAGGATCTATGGTTTTCCCTCGAGTCTTTCCCACGAGGCTTTCCCACGAGGCTTTCCCACAGGGCTGTCCCACGTGCACACGTGGTGGGAGTCGATCCTCGGCTTGAACGTCAAGGCAGTGCAGGGAAAACAGGTTCCTCTGGAATGGACTGACACATCTGGGGGACTCTTGAAATGGTGGCACGACCCTGGAGTTCCTCTCGCCTTTCCTGTGGAGAGAGCCTCCTCTTGAGATGCGACTGGAACGCCGGGAATTCTTTCCCTACGAAACAGGGAAAGGATCCCTCATCTCGAGCTAGGAGGCGGAAACGGGGCTCCCCTGGATGTGTGCGGGACCCTCGTGCTTCCTCTCGCGTGGAGACGGGTGTGTCGGGAACTTCTTGAGTTGCAGCAAGGGTGTGAAGGACCCTTTGGAAGTTCCAGTGGTTAGATGTGATTAGCCTCGAGAAGCCTCAGCGGAAATGGGCCTCATCTCGCCTGGAGGGCAAAACCTCCTGGATTTTCTCGAGTTGCGGCAGGTGCTCTCGACTTACGACGGGGACCTCGGGGACCCGCTCTGGTGGCCTCAGGAAAGGCCAGTCCCCATGCGAGTTCCTCGGGGGCCTCTCGGGTTTCCTCTCCCGTCGATGCCGGGGACTAAAACCTTGTATGGAGTCGGGGCCGGAACCTGAGGATTCCTCTCCAGGGCTGACATGGATCTTGGGGTACTTCTGGAGTCTCCCCAGGGGAGTCAGTCCTCGTCTCGAATGCGGGCAGGCACTTGCGCTTTCCTCCAGAGCGGTAGCAGCAGTGTCACGCAGTCCGCCGCGTGGATCAAAGGATCTATGGTTTTCCCTTGAGGCTTTCCCACGAGGCTTTCCCACAGGGCTGTCCCACGTGCACACGTGGTGGGAGTCGATCCTCGGCTTGAACGTCAAGGCAGTGCAGGGAAAACAGGTTCCTCTGGAATGGACTGACACATCTGGGGGACTCTTGGAATGGTGGCACGAACCTGGAGTTCCTCTCGCCTTTCCTGTGGAGAGCGCCTCCTCTTGAGATGCGACGGGAACGCCGGGAATTCTTTCCCTACGAAACAGGGAAAGGATCCCTCATCTCGAGCTAGGAGGCGGAAACGGGGCTCCCCTGGATGTGTGCGGGACCCTCGTGCTTCCTCTCGAGTGGAGACGGGTATGTCGGGGAACTTCTTGAGTTGCAGCAAGGGTGTGAAGGACCCTTTGGAAGTTCCAGTGGTTAGATGTGCTTAGCCTCGAGAAGCCTCAGCGGAAATGGGCCTCATCTCGCCTGGAGGGCAAAACCTCCTGGATTTTCTCGAGTTGCGGCAGGTGCTCTCGACTTACGACGGGGACCTCAGGGACCCGCTCTGGTGGCTTCAGGAAAGGCCAGTCCCCATGCGAGTTCCTCGGGGGCCTTTCGGGATTCTTCTCCCGTCGATGCCAGGGCCTAAGACTTTGTGTGGAGTAGGGGCCGGAACCTGAGGATTCCTCTCCAGTGCTGACATGGATCTTGGGGTACTTCTGGAGTCTCCCCAGGGGAGTCAGTCCTCGTCTCGAATGCGGGCATGCACTTGCGCTTTCCTCCAGAGCGGTAGCAGCAGTGTCACGCAGTCCGCCGCGTGGATCAAAGGATCTATGGTTTTCCCTCGAGTCTTTCCCACGAGGCTTTCCCACGAGGCTTTCCCACAGGGCTGTCCCACGTGCACACGTGGTGGGAGTCGATCCTCGGCTTGAACGTCAAGGCAGTGCAGGGAAAACAGGTTCCTCTGGAATGGACTGACACATCTGGGGGACTCTTGAAATGGTGGCACGACCCTGGAGTTCCTCTCGCCTTTCCTGTGGAGAGAGCCTCCTCTTGAGATGCGACGGGAACGCCGGGAATTCTTTCCCTACGAAACAGGGAAAGGATCCCTCATCTCGAGCTAGGAGGCGGAAACGGGGCTCCCCTGGATGTGTGCGGGACCCTCGTGCTTCCTCTCGAGTGGAGACGGGTATGTCGGGGAACTTCTTGAGTTGCACCAAGGGTGTGAAGGACCCTTTGAAAGTTCCAGTGGTTAGATGTGATTAGCCTCGAGGAGCCTCAGCGGAAATGGGCCTCATCTCGCCTGGAGGGCAAAACCTCCTGGATTTTCTCGAGTTGCGGCAGGTGCTCTCGACTTACGACGGGGACCTCGGGGACCTGCTCTGGTGGCCTCAGGACACGCCAGTCCCCATGCGAGTTCCTCGGGGGCCTCTCGGGTTTCCTCTCCCGTCGATGCCGGGGCCTAAGACCTTGTGTGGAGTCGGGGCCGGAACCTGAGGATTCCTCTCCAGGGCTGACATGGATCTTGGGGTACTTCTGGAGTCTCCCCAGGGGAGTCAGTCCTCGTCTCGAATGCGGACATGCACTTGTGCTTTCCTCCAGAGCGGGAGCAGCAGTGTCACGCAGTCCGCCGCGTGGATCAAAGGATCTATGGTTTTCCCTCGAGTCTTTCCCACGAGGCTTTCCCACGAGGCTTTCCCACAGGGCTGTGCCACGTGCACACGTGGTGGGAGTCGATCCTCGGCTTGAACGTCAAGGCAGTGCAGGGAAAACAGGTTCCTCTGGAATGGACTGACACATCTGGGGGACTTTTGGAATGGTGGCACGACCCTGGAGTTCCTCTCGCCTTTCCTGTGGAGAGCGCCTTCTCTTTAAATGCGACGGGAACGCCGGGAATTCTTTCCCTACGAAACAGGGAAAGGATCCCTCATCTCGAGCTAAGAGGCGGAAACAGGGCTCCCCTGGATGTGTGCGGGACCCTCGTGCTTTCTCTCGAGTGGAGACGGGTATGTCGGGGAACTTCTTGAGTTGCAGCAAGGGTGTGAAGGATCCTTTGGTAGTTCCAGTGGTTAGATGTGATTAGCCTCGAGAAGCCTCAGCGGAAATGGGCCTCATCTCGCCTGGAGGGCAAAACCTCCTGGATTTTCTCGAGTTGCGGCAGGTGCTCTCGACTTACGACGGGGACCTCGGGGACCCGCTCCGGTGGCCTCAGGAAAGGCCAGTGCCCATGCGAGTTCCTCGGGGGCCTCTCGGGTTTCCTCTCCCGTCGATGCCGGGGACTAAAACCTTGTGTGGAGTCGGGGCCGGAACCTGAGGATTCCTCTCCAGGGCTGACATGGATCTTGGGGTACTTCTGGAGTCTCCCCAGGGGAGTCAGTCCTCGTCTCGAATGCGGGCAGGCACTTGCGCTTTCCTCCAGAGCGGTAGCAGCAGTGTCACGCAGTCCGCCGCGTGGATCAAAGGATCTATGGTTTTCCCTCGAGTCTTTCCCACGAGGCTTTCCCACGAGGCTTTCCCACAGGGCTGTCCCACGTGCACACGTGGTGGGAGTCGATCCTCGGCTTGAACGTCAAGGCAGTGCAGGGAAAACAGGTTCCACTGGAATGGACTGACACATCTGGGGGATTCTTGGAATGGTGGCACGACCCTGGAGTTCCTCTCACCTTTCCTGTGAAGAGCGCCTCCTCTTGAGATACGACGGGAACGCCGGGAATTCTTTCCCTAGGAAACAGGGAAAGGATCCCTCATCTCGAGCTAGGTGGAGGAAACGGGGCTCCCCTGGATGTGTGGGCGACCCTCGTGCTTCCTCTCGAGTGGAGACGGGTATGTCGGGGAACTTCTTGAGTTGCAGCAAGGGTGTGAAGGACCCTTTGGAAGTTCCAGTGGTTAGATGTGATTAGCCTCGAGAAGCCTCAGCGGAAATGGGCCTCATCTCGCCTGGAGGCAAAACCTCCTGGATTTTCTCGAGTTGCGGCAGGTGCTCTCGACTTACGACGGGGACATTAGGGACGCGCTCTGGTGGCCTCAGGAAAGGCCAGTCCCCATGCGAGTTCCTCGAGGGCCTCTCGGGATTCCTCTCCCGTCGATGCCGGGGCCTAAGACCTTGTGTGGAGTCGGGGCCGGAACCTGAGGATTCCTCTCCAGGGCTGACATGGATCTTGGGGTACTTCTGGAGTCTCCCCAGGGGAGTCAGTCCTCGTCTCGAATGCGGGCAGGCAGTTGCGCTTTCCTCCAGAGCGGTAGCAGCAGTGTCACGCAGTCCGCCGCGTGGATCAAAGGATCTATGGTTTTCCCTCGAGTCTTTCCCACGAGGGTTTCCCACGAGGCTTTCCCACAGGGCTGTCCCAAGTGCACACGTGGTGGGAGTCGATCCTCGGCTTGAACGTCAAGGCAGTGCAGGGAATACAGGTACCTCTGGAATGGACTGACACATCTGGGGGACTCTTGGAATGGTGGCACGAACCTGGAGTTCCTCTCGCCTTTCCTGTGGAGAACGCCTCCTCTTGAGATGCGATGGGAACGCCGGGAATTCTTTCCCTACGAGACAGGGAAAGGATCCCTCATCTCGAGCTAGGAGGCGGAAACGGGGCTCCTCTGGATGTGTGCGGGACCCTCGTGCTTCCTCTCGCGTGGAGACGGGTGTGTCGGGGAACTTCTTGAATTGCAGCAAGGGTGTGAAGGACCCTTTGGAAGTTCCAGTGTTTAGATGTGATTAGCCTCGAGAAGCCTCAGCGGAAATGGGCCTCATCTCGCCTGGAGGGCAAAACCTCCTGGATTTTCTCGAGTTGCGGCAGGTGCTCTCGACTTACGACTGGGACCTCGGGGACCCGCTCTGGTGGCCTCAGGAAAGGCCAGTCCCCATGCGAGTTCCTCGGGGGCCTCTCGGGTTTCCTCTCCCGTCGATGCCGGGGACTAAAACCTTGTGTGGAGTCGGGGCCGGAACCTGAGGATTCCTCTCCAGGGCTGACATGGATCTTGGGGTACTTCTGGAGTCTCCCCAGGGGAGTCAGTCCTCGTCTCGAATGCGGGCATGCACTTGCGCTTTCCTCCAGAGCGGTAGCAGCAGTGTCACGCAGTCCGCCGCGTGGATCAAAGGATCTATGTTTTTCCCTCGAGGCTTTCCCACGAGGCTTTCCCACAGGGCTGTCCCACGTGCACACGTGGTGGGAGTCGATCCTCGGCTTGAACGTCAAGGCAGTGCAGGGAAAACAGGTTCCTCTGGAATGGACTGACACATCTGGGGGACTCTTGGAATGGTGGCACGAACCTGGAGTTCCTCTCGCCTTTCCTGTGGAGAGCGCCTCCTCTTGAGATGCGACGGGAACGCCGGGAATTCTTTCCCTACGAGACAGGGAAAGGATCCCTCATCTCGAGCTAGGAGGCGGAAACGGGGCTCCCCTGGATGTGTGCGGGACCCTCGTGCTTCCTCTCGCGTGGAGACGGGTGTGTCGGGGAACTTCTTGAGTTGCAGCAAGGGTGTGAAGGACCCTTTGGAAGTTCCAGTGGTTAGATGTGATTAGCCTCGAGAAGCCTCAGCGGAAATGGGCCTCATCTCGCCTGGAGGGCAAAACCTCCTGGATTTTCTCGAGTTGCGGCAGGTGCTCTCGACTTAAGACGGGGACCTCGGGGACCCGCTCTGGTGGCCTCAGGAAAGGCCAGTGCCCATGCGAGTTCCTCGGGGGCCTCTCGGGTTTCCTCTCCCGTCGATGCCGGGGCCTAAGACCTTGTGTGGAGTCGGGGCCGGAACCTGAGGATTCCTCTCCAGGGCTGACATGGATCTTGGGGTACTTCTGGAGTCTCCCCAGGGGAGTCAGTCCTCGTCTCGAATGCGGACATGCACTTGAGCTTTCCTCCAGAGCGGGAGCAGCAGTGTCACGCAGTCCGCCGCGTGGATCAAAGGATCTATGGTTTTCCCTCGAGTCTTTCCCACGAGGCTTTCCCACGAGGCTTTCCCACAGGGCTGTCCCACATGCACACGTGGTGGGAGTCGATCCTCGGCTTGAACGTCAAGGCAGTGCAGGGAAAACAGGTTCCTCTGGAATGGACTGACACATCTGGGGGACTCTTGGAATGGTGGCACGACCCTGGAGTTCCTCTCGCCTTTCCTGTGGAGAGCGCCTTCTCTTTAAATGCGACGGGAACGCCGGGAATTCTTTCCCTACGAAACAGGGAAAGGATCCCTCATCTCGAGCTAGGAGGCGGAAACGGGGCTCCCCTGGATGTGTGTGGGACCCTCGTGCTTTCTCTCGAGTGGAGACGGGTATGTCGGGGAACTTCTTGAGTTGCAGCAAGGGTGTGAAGGACCCTTTGGTAGTTCCAGTGGTTAGATGTGATTAGCCTCGAGAAGCCTCAGCGGAAATGGGCCTCATCTCGCCTGGAGGGCAAAACCTCCTGGATTTTCTCGAGTTGCGGCAGGTGCTCTCGACTTACGACGGGGACCTCGGGGACGCGCTCTGGTGGCCTCAGGAAAGGCCAGTGCCCATGCGAGTTCCTCGGGGGCCTCTCGGGTTCCCTCTCCCGTCGATGCCGGGGACTAAAACCTTGTGTGGAGTCGGGGCCGGAACCTGAGGATTCCTCTCCAGGGCTGACATGGATCTTGGGGTACTTCTGGAGTCTCCCCAGGGGAGTCAGTCCTTGTCTCGAATGCGGGCAGGCACTTGCGCTTTCCTCCAGAGCGGTAGCAGCAGTGTCACGCAGTCCGCCGCGTGGATCAAAGGATCTATGGTTTTCCCTCGAGTCTTTCCCACGAGGCTTTCCCACGAGGCTTTCCCACAGGGCTGTCCCACGTGCACACGTGGTGGGAGTCGATCCTCGGCTTGAAAGTCAAGGCAGTGCAGGGAAAACAGGTTCCTCTGGAATGGACTGACACATCTGGGGGATTCTTGGAATGGTGGCACGACCCTGGAGTTCCTCTCGCCTTTCCTGTGGAGAGCGCCTCCTCTTGAGATGCGACGGGAACGCCGGGAATTCTTTCCCTAGGAAACAGGGAAAGGATCCCTCATCTCGTGCTAGGCGGCGGAAACGGGGCTCCCCTGGATGTGTGGGCGACCCTCGTGCTTCCTCTCGAGTGGAGACGGGTATGTCGGGGAACTTCTTGAGTTGCAGCAAGGGTGTGAAGGACACTTTGGAAGTTCCAGTGGTTAGATGTGATTAGCCTCGAGAAGCCTCAGCGGAAATGGGCCTCATCTCGCCTGGAGGCAAAACCTCCTGGATTTTTTCGAGTTGCGGCAGGTGCTCTCGACTTACGACGGGGACATTAGGGACGCGCTCAGGTGGCCTCAGGAAAGGCCAGTCCCCATGCGAGTTCTTCGAGGGCCTCTCGGGATTCCTCTCCCTTCGATGCCGGGGCCTAAGACCTTGTGTGGAGTCGGGGCCGGAACCTGAGGATTCCTCTCCAGGGTTGACATGGATCTTGGGGTACTTCTGGAGTCTCCCCAGGGGAGTCAGTCCTCGTCTCGAATGCGGGCAGGCAGTTGCGCTTTCCTCCAGAGCGGTAGCAGCAGTGTCACGCAGTCCGCCGCGTGGATCAAAGGATCTATGGTTTTCCCTCGAGTCTTTCCCACGAGGCTTTCCCACGAGGCTTTCCCACAGGGCTGTCCCACGTGCACACGTGGTGGGAGTCGATCCTCGGCTTGAACGTCAAGGCAGTGCAGGGAATACAGGTACCTCTGGAATGGACTGACACATCTGGGGGACTCTTGGAATGGTGGCACGAACCTGGAGTTCCTCTCGCCTTTCCTGTGGAGAGCGCCTCCTCTTGAGATGCGATGGGAACGCCGGGAATTCTTTCCCTACGAAACAGGGAAAGGTTTCCTCATCTCGAGCTAGGAGGCGGAAACGGGGCTCCCCTGGATGTGTGCGGGACCCTCGTGCTTCCTCTCGCGTGGAGACGGGTGTGTCGGGGAACTTCTTGAGTTGCAGCAAGGGTGTGAAGGACCCTTTGGAAGTTCCAGTGGTTAGATGTGATTAGCCTCGAGAAGCCTCAGCGGAAATGGGCCTCATCTCGCCTGGAGGGCAAAACCTCCTGGATTTTCTCGAGTTGCGGCAGGTGCTCTCGACTTACGACGGGGACCTCAGGGACCCGCTCTGGTGGCCTCAGGAAAGGCCAGTCCCCATGCGAGTTCCTCGGGGGCCTCTCGGGATTCCTCTCCCGTCGATGCCGGGGCCTAAGACCTTGTGTGGAGTCGGGGCCGGAACCTGAGGATTCCTCTCCAGTGCTGACATGGATCTTGGGGTAATTCTGGAGTTTAACCAGCGGAGTCAGTCCTCGTCTCGAATGCGGGCATGCACTTGCGCTTTCCTCCAGAGCGGTAGCAGCAGTGTCACGCAGTCCGCCGCGTGGATCAAAGGATCTATGGTTTTCCCTCGAGTCTTTCCCACGAGGTTTTCCCACGAGGCTTTCCCACAGGGCTGTCCCACGTGCACACGTGGTGGGAGTCGATCCTCGGCTTGAACGTCAAGGCAGTGCAGGGAATACAGGTTCCTCTGGAACGGACTGACACATCTGGGGGACTCTTGGAATGGTAGCACGACCCTGGAGTTCCTCTCGCCTTTCCTGTGGAGAGCGCCTCCTCTTGAGATGCGACGGGAACGCCGGAAATTCTTTCCCTACGAAACAGGGAAAGGATCCCTCATCTCGAGCTAGGAGGCGGAAACGGGGCTCCCCTGGATGTGTGCGGGACCCTCGTGCTTCCTCTCGAGTGGAGACGGGTATGTCGGGGAACTTCTTGAGTTGCAGCAAGGGTGTGAAGGACCCTTTGGTAGTTCCAGTGGTTAGATGTGATTAGCCTCGAGAAGCCTCAGCGGAAATGGGCCTCATCTCGCCTGGAGGGCAAAACCTCCTGGATTTTCTCTAGTTGGGGCAGTTGCTCTCGACTTACGACGGGGACCTCGGGGACCCGCTCTGGTGGCCTCAGGAAAGGCCAGTCCCCATGCGAGTTCCTCGGGGGCCTCTCGGGTTTCCTCTCCCGTCGATGCCGGGGACTAAAACCTTGTGTGGAGTCGGGGCCGGAACCTGAGGATTCCTCTCCAGGGCTGACATGGATCTTGGGGTACTTCTGGAGTCTCCCCAGGGGAGTCAGTCCTCGTCTCGAATGCGGGCAGGCACTTGCGCTTTCCTCCAGAGCGGTAGCAGCAGTGTCACGTAGTCCGCCGCGTGGATCAAAGGATCTATGGTTTTCCCTCGAGTCTTTCCCACGAGGCTTTCCCACGAGGCTTTCCCACAGGGCTGTCCCACGTGCACACGTGGTGGGAGTCGATCCTCGGCTTGAAAGTCATGGCAGTGCAGGGAAAACAGGTTCCTCTGGAATGGACTGACACATCTGGGGGACTCTTGGAATGGTGGCACGACCCTGGAGTTCCTCTCGCCTTTCCTGTGGAGAGCGCCTCCTCTTGAGATGCGACGGGAACGCCGGAAATTCTTTCCCTACGAAACAGGGAAAGGATCCGTCATCTCGAGCTAGGAGGCGGAAACAGGGCTGCCCTGGATGTGTGCGGAACCCCACGTGCTTCTTCTCGAGTGGAGATGGGTATGTCGGGGGACTGCTTGAGTTGCAGCAAGGGTGTGAAGGACCCTTTGGAAGTTCCAGTGGTTAGATGTGATTGGCCTCGAGAAGCCTCAGCGGAAATGGGCCTCATCTCGCCTGGAGGGCAAAACCTCCTGGATTTTCTCGAGTTGCGGCAGGTGCTTTCGACTTATGACGGGGTCCTTAGGGACCCGCTCTGGTGGCCTCAGGAAAGACCAGTCCCCATGCGAGTTCCTCGGGGGCCTCTCGGGATTCCTCTCCCGTCGATGCCGGGGCCTAAGACCTTGTGTGGATTCGGGGCCGGAACCTGAGGATTCCTCTCCACTGCTGACATGGATCTTGGGGTACTTCTGGAGTCTCCCAAGGGGAGTCAGTCCTCGTCTCGAATGCGGGCATGCACTTGCGCTTTCCTCCAGAGCGGTAGCAGCAGTGTCACGCAGTCCTCCGCGTGGATCAAAGGATCTATGGTTTTCCCTCGAGTCTTTCCCACGAGGCTTTCCCACGAGGCTTTCCCACAGGGCTGTCCCACGTGCACACGTGGTGGGAGTCGATCCTCGGCTTGAACGTCAAGGCAGTGCAGGGAAAACAGGTTCCTCTGGAATGGACTGACACATCTGGGGGACTCTTGGAATGGTGGCACGACCCCGGAGTTCCTCTCGCCATTCCTGTGGAGAGCGCCTCCTCTTGAGATGCGACGGGAACGCCGGGAATTCTTTCCCTAGGAAACAGGGAAAGGAACCCTCATCTCGAGCTAGGCGGCGGAAAAGGGGCTCACCTGGATGTGTGGGCGACCCTCGTGCTTCCTCTCGAGTGGAGACGGGTATGTCGGGGAACTTCTTGAGTTGCAGCAAGGGTGTGAAGGACCCTTTGGAAGTTCCAGTGGTTAGATGTGATTAGCCTCGAGAAGCCTCAGCGGAAATGGGCCTCATCTCGCCTGGAGGCAAAACCTCCTGGATTTTCTCGAGTTGCAGCAGGTGCTCTCGACTTACGACGGGGACATTAGGGACGCGCTCTGGTGGCCTCAGGAAAGGCCAGTCCCCATGCGAGTTCCTCGAGGGCCTCTCGGGTTTCCTCTCCCGTCGATGCCGGGGCCTAAGACCTTGTGTGGAGTCGGGGCCGGAACCTGAGGATTCCTCTCCAGGGCTGACATGGATCTTGGGGTAATTCTGGAGTCTCCCCAGGGGAGTCAGTCCTCGTTTCGAATGTGGGCAGGCAGTTGTGCTTTCCTCCAGAGTGGTAGCAGCAGTGTCACGCAGTCCGCCGCGTGGATCAAAGGATCTATGGTTTTCCCTCGAGTCTTTCCCACGAGGCTTTCCCACGAGGCTTTCCCACAGGGCTGTCCCACGTGCACACGTGGTGGGAGTCGATCCTCGGCTTGAACGTCAAGGCAGTGCAGGGAATACAGGTACCTCTGGAATGGACTGACACATCTGGGGGACTCTTGGAATGGTGGCACGAACCTGGAGTTCCTCTCGCCTTTCCTGTGGAGAGCGCCTCCTCTTGAGATGCGATGGGAACGCCGGGAATTCTTTCCCTACGAGACAGGGAAAGGGTCCCTCATCTCGAGCTAGGAGGCGGAAACGGGGCTCCCCTGGATGTGTGCGGGACCCTCGTGCTTCCTCTCGCGTGGAGACGGGTGTGTCGGGGAACTTCTTGAGTTGCAGCAAGGGTGTGAAGGACCCTTTGGAAGTTCCAGTGGTTAGATGTGATTAGCCTCGAGAAGCCTCAGCGGAAATGGGCCTCATCTCGCCTGGAGGGCAAAACCTCCTGGATTTTCTCGAGTTGCGGCAGGTGCTCTCGACTTACAACGGGGACCTCAGGGACCCGCTCTGGTGGCCTCAGGAAAGGCCAGTCCCCATGCGAGTTCCTCGGGGGCCTCTCGGGATTCCTCTCCCGTCGATGCCGGGGCCTAAGACCTTGTGTGGAGTCGGGGCCGGAACCTGAGGATTCCTCTCCAGTGCTGACATGGATCTTGGGGTAATTCTGGAGTTTAACCAGCGGAGTCAGTCCTCGTCTCGAATGCGGGCATTCACTTGCGCTTTCCTCCAGAGCGGTAGCAGGAGTGTCACGCAGTCCGCCGCGTGGATCAAAGGATCTATGGTTTTCCCTCGAGTCTTTCCCACGAGGCTTTCCCACAGGGCTGTCCCACGTGCACACGTGGTGGGAGTCGATCCTCGGCTTGAACGTCAAGGCAGTGCAGGGAATACAGGTTCCTCTGGAATGGACTGACACATCTGGGGGACTCTTGGAATGGTGGCACGACCCTGGAGTTCCTCTCGCCTTTCCTGTGGAGAGCGCCTCCTCTTGAGATGCGACGGGAACGCCGGAAATTCTTTCCCTACGAAACAGGGAATGGATCCGTCATCTCGAGCTAGGAGGCGGAAACAGGGCTCCCCTGGATGTGTGCGGAACCCCACGTGCTTCTTCTCGAGTGGAGATGGGTATGTCGGGGGACTGCTTGAGTTGCAGCAAGGGTGTGAAGGACCCTTTGGAAGTTCCAGTGGTTAGATGTGATTGGCCTCGAGAAGCCTCAGCGGAAATGGGCCTCATCTCGCCTGGAGGGCAAAACCTCCTGGATTTTCTCGAGTTGCGGCAGGTGCTCTCGACTTACGACGGGGTCCTTAGGGACCCGCTCTGGTGGCCTCAGGAAAGACCAGTCCCCTTGCGAGTTCCTCGGGGGCCTCTCGGGATTCCTCTCCCGTCGATGCCGGGGCCTAAGACCTTGTGTGGAGTCGGGGCCGGAACCTGAGGATTCCTCTCCAGTGCTGACATGGATCTTGGGGTACTTCTGGAGTCTCCCCAGGGGAGTCAGTCCTCGTCTCGAATGCGGGCATGCACTTGCGCTTTCCTCCAGAGCGGTAGCAGCAGTGTCACGCAGTCCGCCGCGTGGATCAAAGGATCTATGGTTTTCCCTCGAGTCTTTCCCACGAGGCTTTCCCCCGAGGCTTTCCCACAGGGCTGTCCCACGTGCACACGTGGTGGGAGTCGATCCTCGGCTTGAACGTCAAGTCAGTGCAGGGAAAACAGGTTCCTCTGAAATGTACTGACACATCTGGGGGACTCTTGGAATGGTGGCACGACCCCGGAGTTCCTCTCGCCATTCCTGTGGAGAGCGCCTCCTCTTGAGATGCGATGGGAACGCCGGGAATTCTTTCCCTACGAAACAGGGAAAGGATCCCTCATCTCGAGCTAGGCGGCGGAAACGGGGCTCCCCTGGATGTGTGCGCGACCCTCATGCTTCCTCTCCAGTGGAGACTGGTATGTCGGGGAACTTCTTGAGTTGCAGCAAGGGTGTGAAGGACCCTTTGGAAGTTCCATTGTTTAGATGTGATTAGCCTCGAGAAGCCTCAGCGGAAATGGGCCTCATCTCGCCTGGAGGGTAAAACCTCCTGGATTTTCTCCAGTTGTGGCAGGTGCTCTCGACTTACGACGGGGACCTCAGGGACCCGCTCTTGTGGCCTCAGGAAAGGCCAGTCCCCATGCGAGTTCCTCGGGGGCCTCTCAGGATTCCTCTCCCGTCGATGCCGGGGCCTAAGACCTTGTGTGGAATCGGGGCCGGAAGCTGAGGATTCCTCTCCAGTGCTGACATGGATCCTGGGGTACTTCTGGAGTCTCCCCAGGGGAGTCAGTCCTCGTCTCGAATGCGGACATGCACTTGTGCCTTCCTCCAGAGCGGTAGCAGCAGTGTCACGCAGTCCGCCGCGTGGATCAAAGGATCTATGGTTTTCCCTCGAGTCTTTCCCACGAGGCTTTCCCACGAGGCTTACCCACAGGCTGTTCCACGTGCACACGTGGTGGGAGTCGATCCTCGGCTTGAACGTCAAGGCAGTGCAGGGAAAACAGGTTCCTCTGGAATGGACTGACACATCTGGGGGACTCTTGGAATGGTGGCACGACCCTGGAGTTCCTCTCGCCTTTCCTGTGGAGAGCGCCTCCTCTTGAGATGCGACGGAAACGCCGGGAATTCTTTCCGTACAAAACAGGGAAAGGATCCCTCATCTCGAGCTAGGAGGCGGAAACGGGGCTCCCCTGGATGTGTGCGGGACCCCACGTGCTTCCTCTCGAGTGGAGACGGGTATGTCGGGGAACTTCTTGACTTGCAGCAAGGGTGTGAAGGACCCTTTGGAAGTTCCAGTGGTTAGATGTGATTGGCCTCGAGAAACCTCAGCGGAAATGGGCCTCATCTCGCTTGGAGGGCAAAACCCCCTGGATTTTCTCGAGTTGGGGCAGGTGCTCTCGACTTACGACGGGGTCCTCAGGGACCCGCTCTGGTGGCCTCAGGAAAGACCAGTCCCCATGCGAGTTCCTCGGGGGCCTCTCGGGATTCCTCTCCCGACGATGCCGGGGCCTAAGACCTTGTGTGGAGTCGGCGCCGGAACCTGAGGATTCCTCTCCAGTGCTGACATGGATCTTGGGGTACTTGTGGAGTCTCCCCAGGGGAGTCAGTCCTCGTCTAGAATGCGGGCATGCACTTGCGCTTTCCTCCAGAGCGGTAGCAGCAGTGTCACGCAGTCCGCCGCGTGGATCAAAGGAACTATGGTTTTCCCTCGAGTCTTTCCCACGAGGCTTTCCCACGAGGCTTTCCCACAGGGCTGTCCCACGTGCACACGTGGTGGGAGTCGATCCTCGGCTTGAACGTCAAGGCAGTGCAGGGAAAAGAGGTTCCTCTGGAATGGACAGACACATCTGGGGGACTCTTGGAATGGTGGCACGACCCTGGAGTTCCTCTCTCCTTTCCTGTGTAGAGCGCCTCCTCTTGAGATGCGACGGGAATGCCGGGAATTCTTTCCCTACGAAACAGGGAAAGGATCCCTCATCTCGAGGTAGGAGGCGGAAACGGGGCTCCCCTGGATGTGTGCAGGACCCCACGTGCTTCCTCTCGAGTGGAGACGGGTATGTCGGGGAACTTCTTGAGTTGCAGCAAGGGTGTGAAGGACCCTTTGGAAGTTCCAGTGGTTAGAAGTGATTAGCCTCGAGAAGCCTCAGCGGAAATGGGCCTCATCTCGCCTGGAGGGCAAAACCTCCTGGATTTTCTCGAGTTGCGGCAGGTGCTCTCGACTTACGACGGGGACCTCAGGGACCCGCTCTGGTGGCCTCAGGAAAGGCCAGTCCCCATGCGAGTTCCTCGGGGGCCTCTTGGGATTCCTCTCCCGTCGATGCCGGGGCCTAAGACCTTGTGTGGAGTCGGGGCCGGAACCTGAGGATTCCTCTCCAGTGCTGACATGGATCTTGGGGTACTTCTGGAGTCTCCCCAGGGGAGTCAGTCCTCGTCTCGAATGCGGGCATGCACTTGCGCTTTCCTCCAGAGCGGTAGCAGCAGTGTCACGCAGTCCGCCGCGTGGATCAAAGGATCTATGGTTTTCCCTCGAGTCTTTCCCACGAGGCTTTCCCACGAGGCTTTCCCACAGGGCTGTCCGACGTGCACACGTGTTGGCAGTCGATCCTCGGTTTGAACGTCAAGGCAGTGCAGGGAAAACAGGTTCCTCTGGAATGGACTGACACATCTGGGGGTTCTTGGAATGGTGGCACGACCCTGGAGTTCCTCTCGCCTTTCCTATGCAGAGCGCCTTCTCTTGAGATGCGACGGGAACGCCGGGAATTCTTTCCTACGAAACAGGGAAAGGATCCCTCATCTCGAGCTAGGAGGCCGAAACGGGGCTCCCCTGGATGTGTGCGGGACCCTCGTGCTTCCTCTCGAGTGGAGGCGGGTATGTCGGGGAACTTCTTGATTTGCAGCAAGGGTGTGAAGGACCCTTTGGAAGTTCCAGTGGTTAGATGTGATTAGCCTCGAGAAGCCTCAGCGGAAATGGGCCTCATCTCGCCAGGAGGGTAAAACCTCCTGGATTTTCTCCAGTTGCGGCAGGTGCTGTCGACTTACGACGGGGACCTCAGGGACCCGCTCTGGTGGCCTCAGGAAAGGCTAGTCCCCATGCGAGTTCCTCGGGGGCCTCTCGGGATTCCTCTCCCGTCGATGCCGGGGCCTAAGACCTTGGGTGGAGTCGGGGCCGGAACCTGAGGATTCCTCTCCAGTGCTGACATGGATCTTGGGGTAATTCTGGAGTCTCCCCAGGGGAGTCAGTCCTCGTCTCGAATGCGGGCATGCACTTGCGCTTTCCTCCAGAGCGGTAGCAGCAGTGTCACGCAGTCCGCCGCGTGGATCAAAGGATCTATGGTTTTCCCTCGAGTCTTTCCCACGAGGCTTTCCCACGAGGCTTTCCCACAGGGCTGTCCCACGTGCACACCTGTTGGCAGTCCATCCTCGGTTTGAACGTCAAGGCAGTGCAGGGAAAACAGGTTCCTCTGGAATGGACTGACACATCTGGGGGTTCTTGGAATGGTGGCACGACCCTGGAGTTCCTCTCGCCTTTCCTATGGAGAGCGCCTTCTCTTGAGATGCGACGGGAACGCCGGGAATTCTTTCCTACGAAACAGGGAAAGGATCCCTCATCTCGAGCTAGGAGGCCGAAACGGGGCTCCCCTGGATGTGTGCGGGACCCTCGTGCTTCCTCTCGAGTGGAGGCGGGTATGTCGGGGAACTTCTTGAGTTGCAGCAAGGGTGTGAAGGACCCTTTGGAAGTTCCAGTGGTTAGATGTGATTAGCCTCGAGAAGCCTCAGCGGAAATGGGCCTCATCTCGCCTGGAGGGTAAAACCTCCTGGATTTTCTCCAGTTGCGGCAGGTGCTGTCGACTTACGACGGGGACCTCAGGGACCCGCTCAGGTGGCCTCAGGAAAGGCCAGTCCCCATGCGAGTTCCTCGGGGGCCTCTCGGGATTCCTCTCCCGTCGATGCCGGGGCCTAAGACCTTGGGTGGAGTCGGGGCCGGAACCTGAGGATTCCTCTCCAGGGCTGACATGGATCTTGGGGTACTTCTGGAGTCTCCCCAGGGGAGTCAGTCCTCGTCTCGAATGCGGGCAGGCACTTGCGCTTTCCTCCAGAGCGGTAGCAGCAGTGTCACGCAGTCCGCCGCGTGGATCAAAGGATCTATGGTTTTCCCTCGAGTCTTTCCCACGAGGCTTTCCCACGAGGCTTTCCCACAGGGCTGTCCCACGTGCACACGTGGTGGGAGTCGATCCTCTGCTTGAAAGTCAAGGCAGTGCAGGGAAAACAGGTTCCTCTGGAATGGACTGACACATCTGGGGGATTCTTGGAATGGTGGCACGACCCTGGAGTTCCTCTCGCCTTTCCTGTGAAGAGCGCCTCCTCTTGAGATGCGACGGGAACGCCGGGAATTCTTTCCCTAGGAAACAGGGAAAGGATCCCTCATCTCGAGCTAGGCGGCGGAAACGGGGCTCCCCTGGATGTGTGGGCGACCCTCGTGCTTCCTCTCGAGTGGAGACGGGTATGTCGGGGAACTTCTTGAGTTGCAGCAAGGGTGTGAAGGACCCTTTGGAAGTTCCAGTGGTTAGATGTGATTAGCCTCGAGAAGCCTCAGCGGAAATGGGCCTCATCTCGCCTGGAGGCAAAACCTCCTGGATTTTTTCGAGTTGCGGCAGGTGCTCTCGACTTACGACGGGGACATTAGGGACGCGCTCAGGTGGCCTCAGGAAAGGCCAGTCCCCATGCGAGTTCTTCGAGGGCCTCTCGGGATTCCTCTCCCGTCGATGCCGGGGCCTAAGACCTTGTGTGGAGTCGGGGCCGGAACCTGAGGATTCCTCTCCAGGGTTGACATGGATCTTGGGGTACTTCTGGAGTCTCCCCAGGGGAGTCAGTCCTCGTCTCGAATGCGGGCAGGCAGTTGCGCTTTCCTCCAGAGCGGTAGCAGCAGTGTCACGCAGTCCGCCGCGTGGATCAAAGGATCTATGGTTTTCCCTCGAGTCTTTCCCACGAGGCTTTCCCACGAGGCTTTCCCACAGGGCTGTCCCACGTGCACACGTGGTGGGAGTCGATCCTCGGCTTGAACGTCAAGGCAGTGCAGGGAATACAGGTACCTCTGGAATGGACTGACACATCTGGGGGACTCTTGGAATGGTGGCACGAACCTGGAGTTCCTCTCGCCTTTCCTGTGGAGAGCGCCTCCTCTTGAGATGCGATGGGAACGCCGGGAATTCTTTCCCTACGAAACAGGGAAAGGATTCCTCATCTCGAGCTAGGAGGCGGAAACGGGGCTCCCCTGGATGTGTGCGGGACCCTCGTGCTTCCTCTCGCGTGGAGACGGGTGTGTCGGGGAACTTCTTGAGTTGCAGCAAGGGTGTGAAGGACCCTTTGGAAGTTCCAGTGGTTAGATGTGATTAGCCTCGAGAAGCCTCAGCGGAAATGGGCCTCATCTCGCCTGGAGGGCAAAACCTCCTGGATTTTCTCGAGTTGCGGCAGGTGCTCTCGACTTACGACGGGGACCTCAGGGACCCGCTCTGGTGGCCTCAGGAAAGGCCAGTCCCCATGCGAGTTCCTCGGGGGCCTCTCGGGATTCCTCTCCCGTCGATGCCGGGGCCTAAGACCTTGTGTGGAGTCGGGGCCGGAACCTGAGGATTCCTCTCCAGTGCTGACATGGATCTTGGGGTAATTCTGGAGTTTAACCAGCGGAGTCAGTCCTCGTCTCGAATGCGGGCATGCACTTGCGCTTTCCTCCAGAGCGGTAGCAGCAGTGTCACGCAGTCCGCCGCGTGGATCAAAGGATCTATGGTTTTCCCTCGAGTCTTTCCCACGAGGTTTTCCCACGAGGCTTTCTCACAGGGCTGTCCCACGTGCACACGTGGTGGGAGTCGATCCTCGGCTTGAACGTCAAGGCAGTGCAGGGAATACAGGTTCCTCTGGAACGGACTGACACATCTGGGGGACTCTTGGAATGGTAGCACGACCCTGGAGTTCCTCTCGCCTTTCCTGTGGAGAGCGCCTCCTCTTGAGATGCGACGGGAACGCCGGAAATTCTTTCCCTACGAAACAGGGAAAGGATCCCTCATCTCGAGCTAGGAAGCGGAAACGGGGCTCCCCTGGATGTGTGCGGGACCCTCGTGCTTCCTCTCGAGTGGAGACGGGTATGTCGGGGAACTTCTTGAGTTGCAGCAAGGGTGTGAAGGACCCTTTGGTAGTTCCAGTGGTTAGATGTGATTAGCCTCGAGAAGCCTCAGCGGAAATGGGCCTCATCTCGCCTGGAGGGCAAAACCTCCTGGATTTTCTCTAGTTGGGGCAGTTGCTCTCGACTTACGACGGGGACCTCGGGGACCCGCTCTGGTGGCCTCAGGAAAGGCCAGTCCCCATGGGAGTTCCTCGGGGGCCTCTCGGGTTTCCTCTCCCGTCGATGCCGGGGACTAAAACCTTGTGTGGAGTCGGGGCCGGAACCTGAGGATTCCTCTCCAGGGCTGACATGGATCTTGGGGTACTTCTGGAGTCTCCCCAGGGGAGTCAGTCCTCGTCTCGAATGCGGGCAGGCACTTGCGCTTTCCTCCAGAGCGGTAGCAGCAGTGTCACGCAGTCCGCCGCGTGGATCAAAGGATCTATGGTTTTCCCTCGAGTCTTTCCCACGAGGCTTTCCCACGAGGCTTACCCACAGGCTGTTCCACGTGCACACGTGGTGGGAGTCGATCCTCGGCTTGAACGTCAAGGCAGTGCAGGGAAAACAGGTTCCTCTGGAATGGACTGACACATCTGGGGGACTCTTGGAATGGTGGCACGACCCTGGAGTTCCTCTCGCCTTTCCTGTGGAGAGCGCCTCCTCTTGAGATGCGACGGGAACGCCGGAAATTCTTTCCCTACGAAACAGGGAATGGATCCGTCATCTCGAGCTAGGAGGCGGAAACAGGGCTCCCCTGGATGTGTGCGGAACCCCACGTGCTTCTTCTCGAGTGGAGATGGGTATGTCGGGGGACTGCTTGAGTTGCAGCAAGGGTGTGAAGGACCCTTTGGAAGTTCCAGTGGTTAGATGTGATTGGCCTCGAGAAGCCTCAGCGGAAATGGGCCTCATCTCGCCTGGAGGGCAAAACCTCCTGGATTTTCTCGAGTTGCGGCAGGTGCTCTCGACTTACGACGGGGTCCTTAGGGACCCGCTCTGGTGGCCTCAGGAAAGACCAGTCCCCTTGCGAGTTCCTCGGGGGCCTCTCGGGATTCCTCTCCCGTCGATGCCGGGGCCTAAGACCTTGTGTGGAGTCGGGGCCGGAACCTGAGGATTCCTCTCCAGTGCTGACATGGATCTTGGGGTACTTCTGGAGTCTCCGCAGGGGAGTCAGTCCTCGTCTCGAATGCGGGCATGCACTTGCGCTTTCCTCCAGAGCGGTAGCAGCAATGTCACGCAGTCCGCCGCGTGGATCAAAGGATCTATGGTTTTCCCTCGAGTCTTTCCCACGAGGCTTTCCCACGAGGCTTTCCCACAGGGCTGTCCCACGTGCACACGTGGTGGGAGTCGATCCTCGGCTTGAACGTCAAGTCAGTGCAGGGAAAACAGGTTCCTCTGGAATGGACTGACACATCTGGGGGACTCTTGGAATGGTGGCACGACCCCGGAGTTCCTCTCGCCATTCCTGTGGAGAGCGCCTCCTCTTGAGATGCGACGGGAACGCCGGGAATTCTTTCCCTACGAAACAGGGAAAGGATCCCTCCTCTCGAGCTAGGCGGCGGAAACGGGGCTCCCCTGGATGTGTGCGCGACCCTCATGCTTCCTCTCCAGTGGAGACTGGTATGTCGGGGAACTTCTTGAGTTGCAGCAAGGGTGTGAAGGACCCTTTGGAAGTTCCATTGTTTAGATGTGATTAGCCTCGAGAAGCCTCAGCGGAAATGGGCCTCATCTCGCCTGGAGGGTAAAACCTCCTGGATTTTCTGGAGTTGGTGCAGGTGCTCTCGACTTACGACGGGGACCTCAGGGACCCGCTCTTGTGGCCTCAGGAAAGGCCAGTCCCCATGCGAGTTCCTCGGGGGCCTCTCAGGATTCCTCTCCCGTCGATGCCGGGGCCTAAGACCTTGTGTGGAATCGGGGCCGGAAGCTGAGGATTCCTCTCCAGTGCTGACATGGATCCTGGGGTACTTCTGGAGTCTCCCCAGGGGAGTCAGTCCTCGTCTCGAATGCGGACATGCACTTGTGCCTTCCTCCAGAGCGGTAGCAGCAGTGTCACGCAGTCCGCCGCGTGGATCAAAGGATCTATGGTTTTCCCTCGAGTCTTTCCCACGAGGCTTTCCCACGAGGCTTTCCCACAGGGCTGTCCCACGTGCACACGTGGTGGGAGTCGATCCTCGGCTTGAAAGTCAAGGCAGTGCAGGGAAAACAGGTTCCTCTGGAATGGACTGACACATCTGGGGGATTCTTGGAATGGTGGCACGACCCTGGAGTTCCTCTCGCCTTTCCTGTGAAGAGCGCCTCCTCTTGAGATGCGACGGGAACGCCGGGAATTCTTTCCCTAGGAAACAGGGAAAGGATCCCTCATCTCGAGCTAGGCGGCGGAAACGGGGCTCCCCTGGATGTGTGGGCGACCCTCGTGCTTCCTCTCGAGTGGAGACGGGTATGTCGGGGAACTTCTTGACTTGCAGCAAGGGTGTGAAGGACCCTTTGGAAGTTCCAGTGGTTAGATGTGATTGGCCTCGAGAAGCCTCAGCGGAAATGGGCCTCATCTCGCTTGGAGGGCAAAACCCCCTGGATTTTCTCGAGTTGGGGCAGGTGCTCTCGACTTACGACGGGGACATTAGGGACGCGCTCAGGTGGCCTCAGGAAAGGCTAGTCCCCATGCGAGTTCCTCGGGGGCCTCTCGGGATTCCTCTCCCGTCGATGCCGGGGCCTAAGACCTTGTGTGGAATCGGGGCCGGAAGCTGAGGATTCCTCTCCAGTGCTGACATGGATCCTGGGGTACTTCTGGAGTCTCCCCAGGGGAGTCAGTCCTCGTCTCGAATGCGGACATGCACTTGTGCCTTCCTCCAGAGCGGTAGCAGCAGTGTCACGCAGTCCGCCGCGTGGATCAAAGGATCTATGGTTTTCCCTCGAGTCTTTCCCACGAGGCTTTCCCACGAGGCTTACCCACAGGCTGTTCCACGTGCACACGTGGTGGGAGTCGATCCTCGGCTTGAACGTCAAGGCAGTGCAGGGAAAACAGGTTCCTCTGGAATGGACTGACACATCTGGGGGACTCTTGGAATGGTGGCACGACCCTGGAGTTCCTCTCGCCTTTCCTGTGGAGAGCGCCTCCTCTTGAGATGCGACGGAAACGCCGGGAATTCTTTCCCTACAAAACAGGGAAAGGATCCCTCATCTCGAGCTAGGAGGCGGAAACGGGGCTCCCCTGGATGTGTGCGGGACCCCACGTGCTTCCTCTCGAGTGGAGACGGGTATGTCGGGGAACTTCTTGACTTGCAGCAAGGGTGTGAAGGACCCTTTGGAAGTTCCAGTGGTTAGATGTGATTGGCCTCGAGAAGCCTCAGCGGAAATGGGCCTCATCTCGCTTGGAGGGCAAAACCCCCTGGATTTTCTCGAGTTGGGGCAGGTGCTCTCGACTTACGACGGGGTCCTCAGGGACCCGCTCTGGTGGCCTCAGGAAAGACCAGTCCCCATGCGAGTTCCTCGGGGGCCTCTCGGGATTCCTCTCCCGACGATGCCGGCGCCTAAGACCTTGTGTGGAGTCGGCGCCGGAACCTGAGGATTCCTCTCCAGTGCTGACATGGATCTTGGGGTACTTGTGGAGTCTCCCCAGGGGAGTCAGTCCTCGTCTAGAATGCGGGCATGCACTTGCGCTTTCCTCCAGAGCGGTAGCAGCAGTGTCACGCAGTCCGCCGCGTGGATCAAAGGAACTATGGTTTTCCCTCGAGTCTTTCCCACGAGGCTTTCCCACGAGGCTTTCCCACAGGGCTGTCCCACGTGCACACGTGGTGGGAGTCGATCCTCGGCTTGAACGTCAAGGCAGTGCAGGGAAAAGAGGTTCCTCTGGAATGGACAGACACATCTGGGGGACTCTTGGAATGGTGGCACGACCCTGGAGTTCCTCTCGCCTTTCCTGTGTAGAGCGCCTCCTCTTGAGATGCGACGGGAATGCCGGGAATTCTTTCCCTACGAAACAGGGAAAGGATCCCTCATCTCGAGGTAGGAGGCGGAAACGGGGCTCCCCTGGATGTGTGCAGGACCCCACGTGCTTCCTCTCGAGTGGAGACGGGTATGTCGGGGAACTTCTTGAGTTGCAGCAAGGGTGTGAAGGACCCTTTGGAAGTTCCAGTGGTTAGAAGTGATTAGCCTCGAGAAGCCTCAGCGGAAATGGGCCTCATCTCGCCTGGAGGGCAAAACCTCCTGGATTTTCTCGAGTTGCGGCAGGTGCTCTCGACTTACGACGGGGACCTCAGGGACCCGCTCTGGTGGCCTCAGGAAAGGCCAGTCCCCATGCGAGTTCCTCGGGGGCCTCTCGGGATTCCTCTCCCGTCGATGCCGGGGCCTAAGACCTTGTGTGGAGTCGGGGCCGGAACCTGAGGATTCCTCTCCAGTGCTGACATGGATCTTGGGGTACTTCTGGAGTCTCCCCAGGGGAGTCAGTCCTCGTCTCGAATGCGGGCATGCACTTGCGCTTTCCTCCAGAGCGGTAGCAGCAGTGTCACGCAGTCCGCCGCGTGGATCAAAGGATCTATGGTTTTCCCTCGAGTCTTTCCCACGAGGCTTTCCCACGAGGCTTTCCCACAGGGCTGTCCCACGTGCACACGTGTTGGCAGTCGATCCTCGGTTTGAACGTCAAGGCAGTGCAGGGAAAACAGGTTCCTCTGGAATGGACTGACACATCTGGGGGTTCTTGGAATGGTGGCACGACCCTGGAGTTCCTCTCGCCTTTCCTATGGAGAGCGCCTTCTCTTGAGATGCGACGGGAACGCCGGGAATTCTTTCCTACGAAACAGGGAAAGGATCCCTCATCTCGAGCTAGGAGGCCGAAACGGGGCTCCCCTGGATGTGTGCGGGACCCTCGTGCTTCCTCTCGAGTGGAGGCGGGTATGTCGGGGAACTTCTTGATTTGCAGCAAGGGTGTGAAGGACCCTTTGGAAGTTCCAGTGGTTAGATGTGATTAGCCTCGAGAAGCCTCAGCGGAAATGGGCCTCATCTCGCCAGGAGGGTAAAACCTCCTGGATTTTCTCCAGTTGCGGCAGGTGCTGTCGACTTACGACGGGGACCTCAGGGACCCGCTCTGGTGGCCTCAGGAAAGGCTAGTCCCCATGCGAGTTCCTCGGGGGCCTCTCGGGATTCCTCTCCCGTCGATGCCGGGGCCTAAGACCTTGGGTGGAGTCGGGGCCGGAACCTGAGGATTCCTCTCCAGTGCTGACATGGATCTTGGGGTAATTCTGGAGTCTCCCCAGGGGAGTCAGTCCTCGTCTCGAATGCGGGCATGCACTTGCGCTTTCCTCCAGAGCGGTAGCAGCAGTGTCACGCAGTCCGCCGCGGGGATCAAAGGATCTATGGTTTTCCCTCGAGTCTTTCCCACGAGGCTTTCCCACGAGGCTTTCCCACAGGGCTGTCCCACGTGCACACCTGTTGGCAGTCCATCCTCGGTTTGAACGTCAAGGCAGTGCAGGGAAAACAGGTTCCTCTGGAATGGACTGACACATCTGGGGGTTCTTGGAATGGTGGCACGACCCTGGAGTTCCTCTCGCCTTTCCTATGGAGAGCGCCTTCTCTTGAGATGCGACGGGAACGCCGGGAATTCTTTCCTACGAAACAGGGAAAGGATCCCTCATCTCGAGCTAGGAGGCCGAAACGGGGCTCCCCTGGATGTGTGCGGGACCCTCGTGCTTCCTCTCGAGTGGAGGCGGGTATGTCGGGGAACTTCTTGAGTTGCAGCAAGGGTGTGAAGGACCCTTTGGAAGTTCCAGTGGTTAGATGTGATTAGCCTCGAGAAGCCTCAGCGGAAATGGGCCTCATCTCGCCTGGAGGGTAAAACCTCCTGGATTTTCTCCAGTTGCGGCAGGTGCTGTCGACTTACGACGGGGACCTCAGGGACCCGCTCAGGTGGCCTCAGGAAAGGCCAGTCCCCATGCGAGTTCTTCGGGGGCCTCTCGGGATTCCTCTCCCGTCGATGCCGGGGCCTAAGACCTTGGGTGGAGTCGGGGCCGGAACCTGAGGATTCCTCTCCAGTGCTGACATGGATCTTGGGGTACTTCTGGAGTCTCCCCAGGGGAGTCAGTCCTCGTCTCGAATGCGGGCATGCACTTGCGCTTTCCTCCAGAGCGGTAGCATCAGTGTCACGCAGTCCGCCGCGTGGATCAAAGGATCTATGGTTTTCCCTCGAGTCTTTCCCACGAGGCTTTCCCACGAGGCTTTCCCACAGGGCTGTCCCACGTGCACACGTGGTGGCAGTCGATCCTCGGTTTGAACGTCAAGGCAGTGCAGGGAAAACAGGTTCCTCTGGAATGGACTGACACATCTGGGGGTTCTTGGAATGGTGGCACGACCCTGGAGTTCCTCTCGCCTTTCCTATGGAGAGCGCCTTCTCTTGAGATGCGACGGGAACGCCGGGAATTCTTTCCTACGAAACAGGGAAAGGATCCCTCATCTCGAGCTAGGAGGCCGAAACGGGGCTCCCCTGGATGTGTGCGGGATCCTCGTGCTTCCTCTCGAGTGGAGGCGGGTATGTCGGGGAACTTCTTGAGTTGCAGCAAGGGTGTGAAGGACCCTTTGGAAGTTCCAGTGGTTAGATGTGATTAGCCTCGAGAAGCCTCAGCGGAAATGGGCCTCATCTCGCCTGGAGGGTAAAACCTCCTGGATTTTCTCCAGTTGCGGCAGGTGCTGTCGACTTACGACGGGGACCTCAGGGACCCGCTCTGGTGGCCTCAGGAAAGGCCAGTCCCCATGCGAGTTCCTCGGGGGCCTCTCGGGATTCCTCTCCCGTCGATGCCGGGGCCTAAGACCTTGGGTGGAGTCGGGGCCGGAACCTGAGGATTCCTCTCCAGTGCTGAAATGGATCTTGGGGTACTTCTGAAGTCTCCCCAGGGGAGTCAGTCCTCGTCTCGAATGCGGGCATGCACTTGCGCTTTCCTCCAGAGCGGTAGCAGCAGTGTCACGCAGTCCTCCGCTGGATCAAAGGATCTATGGTTTTCCCTCGAGTCTTTCCCACAGGGCTTTCCCACGAGGCTTTCCCACAGGGCTGTCCCACGTGCACACGTGGTTGAATTCTATCCTCGGCTTGAACGTCAAGGCAGTGCAGGGAAAACAGGTTCCTCTGGAATGGACTGACACATGTGGGGGACTCTTGGAATGATTGAACGACCCTGGAGTTACTCTCGCCTATCCTGTGGAGAGCGCCTCCTCTTGAGATGCGACGGGAACGCCGGGAATTCTTTCCCTACGAAACAGGGAAAGGATCCCTCATCTCGAGCTAGGAGGCGGAAACGGGGCTCCCCTGGATGTGTGCGGGACCCCACGTGCTTCCTCTCGAGTGGTTACGGGTATGTCGGGGAACTTCTTGAGTTGCAGCAAGGGTTTGAAGGACCCTTTGGAAGTTCCAGTGGTTAGACGTGATTGGCCTCCAGAAGCCTCAGCGGAAATGGACCTCATCTCGCCTGGAGGGCAAAACCTCCTGGATTTTCTCGAGTTGCGGCAGGTGCTCTCGACTTACGACGGGGACCTCAGGGACCCGCTCTGGCGGCATCAGGAAAGGCCAGTCCCCATGCGAGTTCCTCGGGGGCCTCTCGGGATTCCTCTCCCGTCGATGCCGGGGCCTAAGACCTTGTGTGGAGTCGGGGCCGGAACCTGAGGATTCCTCTCCAGTGCTGACATGGATCTTGGGGTACTTCTGGAGTCTCCCCAGGGGAGTAAGTCCTCGTCTCGAATGCGGGCATGCACTTGCGCTTTCCTCCAGAGCGGTAGCAGTATTGTCACGCAGTCTGCCCCGTGGATAAAAGGATCTATGGTTTTCCCTCGAGTCTTTCCCAGGAGGCTTTCCCACGAGGCTTTCCCACAGGGCTGTCCCACGTGCACACGTGGTGGGAGTCGATCCTCGGCTTGAACGTCAAGGCAGTGCAGGGAAAACAGGTTCCTCTGGAATGGACTGACACATCTGGGGGACTCTTGGAATGGTGGCACGACCCTGGAGTTCCTCTCGCCTTTCCTGTGTAGAGCGCCTCCTCTTGAGATGCGACGGGAATGCCGGGAATTCTTTCCCTACGAAACAGGGAAAGGATCCCTCATCTCGAGCTAGCAGGCGGAAACGGGGCTCCCCTGGATGTGTGCGGAACCCTCGTGCTTCCTCTCGAGTGGAGACGTGTATGTCGGGGAACTTCTTGAGTTGCAGCAAGGGTGTGAAGGACCGTTTGGTAGTTCCAGGTGTTAGATGTGATTAGCCTCGAGAAGCTTCAGTGGAAATGGGCCTCATCTCGCCTGGAGGGCATAACCTCCTGGATTTTCTCGAGTTGCGACAGGTGCTCTCGACTTACGGCGGGGACGTCAGGGACCCCCTCTGGTGGCCTCAGGAAAGGCCAGTCCCCATGCGAGTTCCTCGGGGGCCTTTCGGGATTCCTCTCCCGCCGATGCCGGGGCCTAAGACCTTGTGTGGAGTCGGGGCCGGAACCTGAGGATTCCTCTCCCGTGCTGACATTGACCTTGGGGAACTTCTGGAGCCTCCCCAGGGGAGTCAGTCCTCGTCTCGAATGTGGGCATGCATTGCACTTTCCTCCAGAGCGTTAGCAGCAGTGTCACGCAGTCCGCCGCGTGGATCAAAGGATCTATGGTTTTCCCTCGAGTCTTTCCCACGAGGCTTTCCCACGAGGCTTTCCCACAGGGCTGTCCCACGTGCACACGTGGTGGGAGTCGATCGTCGGCTTGAACGTCAAGGTAGTGCAGGGAAAACAGGTTCCTCTGGAATGGACTGACACATCTGGGGGACTCTTGGAATGGTGGCACGACCCTGGAGTTCCTCTCGCCTTTCCTGTGGAGAGCGCCTCCTCTTGAGATGCGACGGGAACGCCGGGAATCTTTCCCTGCGAAACAGGGAAAGGATCCGTCATCTCGAGCTAGGAGGCGGAAACGGGGCTCCCCTGGATGTGTGCGGGACCCTCGTGCTTCCGCTCGAGTGGAGACGGGTATGTCGGGGAACTTCTTGAGTTGCAGCAAGGGTGTGAAGGACCCTTTGGAAGTTCCAGTGGTTAGACGTGATTGACCTCGAGAAGCCTCAGCGGAAATGGGCCTCATCTCGCCTGGAGGGCAAAACCTCCTGGATTTTCTAGAGTTGCAGCAGGTGCTCTCGACTTACGAAGGGGACCAGAGGGACCCGCTCTGGTGGCCTCAGGAAAGACCAGTCCCCTTGCGAGTTCCTCGGGGGCCTCTCGGGATTCCTCTCCCGTCGATGCCGGGGCCTAAGACCTTGTGTGGAGTCGGGGCCGGAACCTGAGGATTCCTCTCCAGTGCTGACATGGATCTTGGGGTACTTCTGGAGTCTCCGCAGGGGAGTCAGTCCTCGTCTCGAATGCGGGCATGCACTTGCGCTTTCCTCCAGAGCGGTAGCAGCAGTGTCACGCAGTCCGCCGCGTGGATCAAAGGATCTATGGTTTTCCCTCGAGTCTTTCCCACGAGGCTTTCCCACGAGGCTTTCCCACAGGGCTGTCCCACGTGCACACGTGGTGGGAGTCGATCCTCGGCTTGAACGTCAAGTCAGTGCAGGGAAAACAGGTTCCTCTGGAATGGACTGACACATCTGGGGGACTCTTGGAATGGTGGCACGACCCCGGAGTTCCTCTCGCCATTCCTGTGGAGAGCGCCTCCTCTTGAGATGCGACGGGAACGCCGGGAATTCTGTCCCTACGAAACAGGGAAAGGATCCCTCATCTCGAGCTAGGCGGCGGAAACGGGGCTCCCCTGGATGTGTGCGCGACCCTCATGCTTCCTCTCCAGTGGAGACTGGTATGTCGGGGAACTTCTTGAGTTGCAGCAAGGGTGTGAAGGACCCTTTGGAAGTTCCATTGTTTAGATGTGATTAGCCTCGAGAAGCCTCAGCGGAAATGGGCCTCATCTCGCCTGGAGGGTAAAACCTCCTGGATTTTCTGGAGTTGTGGCAGGTGCTCTCGACTTACGACGGGGACCTCAGGGACCCGCTCTTGTGGCCTCAGGAAAGGCCAGTCCCCATGCGAGTTCCTCGGGGGCCTCTCAGGATTCCTCTCCCGTCGATGCCGGGGCCTAAGACCTTGTGTGGAATCGGGGCCGGAAGCTGAGGATTCCTCTCCAGTGCTGACATGGATCCTGGGGTACTTCTGGAGTCTCCCCAGGGGAGTCAGTCCTCGTCTCGAATGCGGACATGCACTTGTGCCTTCCTCCAGAGCGGTAGCAGCAGTGTCACGCAGTCCGCCGCGTGGATCAAAGGATCTATGGTTTTCCCTCGAGTCTTTCCCACGAGGCTTTCCCACGAGGCTTTCCCACAGGGCTGTCCCACGTGCACACGTGGTGGGAGTCGATCCTCGGCTTGAAAGTCAAGGCAGTGCAGGGAAAACAGGTTCCTCTGGAATGGACTGACACATCTGGGGGATTCTTGGAATGGTGGCACGACCCTGGAGTTCCTCTCGCCTTTCCTGTGAAGAGCGCCTCCTCTTGAGATGCGACGGGAACGCCGGGAATTCTTTCCCTAGGAAACAGGGAAAGGATCCCTCATCTCGAGCTAGGCGGCGGAAACGGGGCTCCCCTGGATGTGTGGGCGACCCTCGTGCTTCCTCTCGAGTGGAGACGGGTATGTCGGGGAACTTCTTGACTTGCAGCAAGGGTGTGAAGGACCCTTTGGAAGTTCCAGTGGTTAGATGTGATTGGCCTCGAGAAGCCTCAGCGGAAATGGGCCTCATCTCGCTTGGAGGGCAAAACCCCCTGGATTTTCTCGAGTTGGGGCAGGTGCTCTCGACTTACGACGGGGACATTAGGGACGCGCTCAGGTGGCCTCAGGAAAGGCTAGTCCCCATGCGAGTTCCTCGGGGGCCTCTCGGGATTCCTCTCCCGTCGATGCCGGGGCCTAAGACCTTGTGTGGAATCGGGGCCGGAAGCTGAGGATTCCTCTCCAGTGCTGACATGGATCCTGGGGTACTTCTGGAGTCTCCCCAGGGGAGTCAGTCCTCGTCTCGAATGCGGACATGCACTTGTGCCTTCCTCCAGAGCGGTAGCAGCAGTGTCACGCAGTCCGCCGCGTGGATCAAAGGATCTATGGTTTTCCCTCGAGTCTTTCCCACGAGGCTTTCCCACGAGGCTTACCCACAGGCTGTTCCACGTGCACACGTGGTGGTAGTCGATCCTCGGCTTGAACGTCAAGGCAGTGCAGGGAAAACAGGTTCCTCTGGAATGGACTGACACATCTGGGGGACTCTTGGAATGGTGGCACGACCCTGGAGTTCCTCTCGCCTTTCCTGTGGAGAGCGCCTCCTCTTGAGATGCGACGGAAACGCCGGGAATTCTTTCCCTACAAAACAGGGAAAGGATCCCTCATCTCGAGCTAGGAGGCGGAAACGGGGCTCCCCTGGATGTGTGCGGGACCCCACGTGCTTCCTCTCGAGTGGAGACGGGTATGTCGGGGAACTTCTTGACTTGCAGCAAGGGTGTGAAGGACCCTTTGGAAGTTCCAGTGGTTAGATGTGATTGGCCTCGAGAAGCCTCAGCGGAAATGGGCCTCATCTCGCTTGGAGGGCAAAACCCCCTGGATTTTCTCGAGTTGGGGCAGGTGCTCTCGACTTACGACGGGGTCCTCAGGGACCCGCTCTGGTGGCCTCAGGAAAGACCAGTCCCCATGCGAGTTCCTCGGGGGCCTCTCGGGATTCCTCTCCCGACGATGCCGGGGCCTAAGACCTTGTGTGGAGTCGGCGCCGGAACCTGAGGATTCCTCTCCAGTGCTGACATGGATCTTGGGGTACTTGTGGAGTCTCCCCAGGGGAGTCAGTCCTCGTCTAGAATGCGGGCATGCACTTGCGCTTTCCTCCAGAGCGGTAGCAGCAGTGTCACGCAGTCCGCCGCGTGGATCAAAGGAACTATGGTTTTCCCTCGAGTCTTTCCCACGAGGCTTTCCCACGAGGCTTTCCCACAGGGCTGTCCCACGTGCACACGTGGTGGGAGTCGATCCTCGGCTTGAACGTCAAGGCAGTGCAGGGAAAAGAGGTTCCTCTGGAATGGACAGACACATCTGGGGGACTCTTGGAATGGTGACACGACCCTGGAGTTCCTCTCGCCTTTCCTGTGTAGAGCGCCTCCTCTTGAGATGCGACGGGAATGCCGGGAATTCTTTCCCTACGAAACAGGGAAAGGATCCCTCATCTCGAGGTAGGAGGCGGAAACGGGGCTCCCCTGGATGTGTGCAGGACCCCACGTGCTTCCTCTCGAGTGGAGACGGGTATGTCGGGGAACTTCTTGAGTTGCAGCAAGGGTGTGAAGGACCCTTTGGAAGTTCCAGTGGTTAGAAGTGATTAGCCTCGAGAAGCCTCAGCGGAAATGGGCCTCATCTCGCCTGGAGGGCAAAACCTCCTGGATTTTCTCGAGTTGCGGCAGGTGCTCTCGACTTACGACGGGGACCTCAGGGACCCGCTCTGGTGGCCTCAGGAAAGGCCAGTCCCCATGCGAGTTCCTCGGGGGCCTCTCGGGATTCCTCTCCCGTCGATGCCGGGCCTAAGACCTTGTGTGGAGTCGGGGCCGGAACCTGAGGATTCCTCTCCAGTGCTGACATGGATCTTGGGGTACTTCTGGAGTCTCCCCAGGGGAGTCAGTCCTCGTCTCGAATGCGGGCATGCACTTGCGCTTTCCTCCAGAGCGGTAGCAGCAGTGTCACGCAGTCCGCCGCGTGGATCAAAGGATCTATGGTTTTCCCTCGAGTCTTTCCCACGAGGCTTTCCCACGAGGCTTTCCCACAGGGCTGTCCCACGTGCACACGTGTTGGCAGTCGATCCTCGGTTTGAACGTCAAGGCAGTGCAGGGAAAACAGGTTCCTCTGGAATGGACTGACACATCTGGGGGTTCTTGGAATGGTGGCACGACCCTGGAGTTCCTCTCGCCTTTCCTATGGAGAGCGCCTTCTCTTGAGATGCGACGGGAACGCCGGGAATTCTTTCCTACGAAACAGGGAAAGGATCCCTCATCTCGAGCTAGGAGGCCGAAACGGGGCTCCCCTGGATGTGTGCGGGACCCTCGTGCTTCCTCTCGAGTGGAGGCGGGTATGTCGGGGAACTTCTTGATTTGCAGCAAGGGTGTGAAGGACCCTTTGGAAGTTCCAGTGGTTAGATGTGATTAGCCTCGAGAAGCCTCAGCAGAAATGGGCCTCATCTCGCCAGGAGGGTAAAACCTCCTGGATTTTCTCCAGTTGCGGCAGGTGCTGTCGACTTACGACGGGGACCTCGGGACCCGCTCTGGTGGCCTCAGGAAAGGCTAGTCCCCATGCGAGTTCCTCGGGGGCCTCTCGGGATTCCTCTCCCGTCGATGCCGGGGCCTAAGACCTTGGGTGGAGTCGGGGCCGGAACCTGAGGATTCCTCTCCAGTGCTGACATGGATCTTGGGGTAATTCTGGAGTCTCCCCAGGGGAGTCAGTCCTCGTCTCGAATGCGGGCATGCACTTGCGCTTTCCTCCAGAGCGGTAGCAGCAGTGTCACGCAGTCCGCCGCGGGGATCAAAGGATCTATGGTTTTCCCTCGAGTCTTTCCCACGAGGCTTTCCCACGAGGCTTTCCCACAGGGCTTTCCCACGTGCACACCTGTTGGCAGTCCATCCTCGGTTTGAACGTCAAGGCAGTGCAGGGAAAACAGGTTCCTCTGGAATGGACTGACACATCTGGGGGTTCTTGGAATGGTGGCACGACCCTGGAGTTCCTCTCGCCTTTCCTATGGAGAGCGCCTTCTCTTGAGATGCGACGGGAACGCCGGGAATTCTTTCCTACGAAACAGGGAAAGGATCCCTCATCTCGAGCTAGGAGGCCGAAACGGGGCTCCCCTGGATGTGTGCGGGACCCTCGTGCTTCCTCTCGAGTGGAGGCGGGTATGTCGGGGAACTTCTTGAGTTGCAGCAAGGGTGTGAAGGACCCTTTGGAAGTTCCAGTGGTTAGATGTGATTAGCCTCGAGAAGCCTCAGCGGAAATGGGCCTCATCTCGCCTGGAGGGTAAAACCTCCTGGATTTTCTCCAGTTGCGGCAGTTGCTGTCGACTTACGACGGGGACCTCAGGGACCCGCTCAGGTGGCCTCAGGAAAGGCCAGTCCCCATGCGAGTTCTTCGGGGGCCTCTCGGGATTCCTCTCCCGTCGATGCCGGGGCCTAAGACCTTGGGTGGAGTCGGGGCCGGAACCTGAGGATTCCTCTCCAGTGCTGACATGGATCTTGGGGTACTTCTGGAGTCTCCCCAGGGGAGTCAGTCCTCGTCTCGAATGCGGGCATGCACTTGCGCTTTCCTCCAGAGCGGTAGCATCAGTGTCAAGCAGTCCGCCGCGTGGATCAAAGGATCTATGGTTTTCCCTCGAGTCTTTCCCACGAGGCTTTCCCACGAGGCTTTCCCACAGGGCTGTCCCACGTGCACACGTGGTGGCAGTCGATCCTCGGTTTGAACGTCAAGGCAGTGCAGGGAAAACAGGTTCCTCTGGAATGGACTGACACATCTGGGGGTTCTTGGAATGGTGGCACGACCCTGGAGTTCCTCTCGCCTTTCCTATGGAGAGCGCCTTCTCTTGAGATGCGACGGGAACGCCGGGAATTCTTTCCTACGAAACAGGGAAAGGATCCCTCATCTCGAGCTAGGAGGCCGAAACGGGGCTCCCCTGGATGTGTGCGGGATCCTCGTGCTTCCTCTCGAGTGGAGGCGGGTATGTCGGGGAACTTCTTGAGTTGCAGCAAGGGTGTGAAGGACCCTTTGGAAGTTCCAGTGGTTAGATGTGATTAGCCTCGAGAAGCCTCAGCGGAAATGGGCCTCATCTCGCCTGGAGGGTAAAACCTCCTGGATTTTCTCCAGTTGCGGCAGGTGCTGTCGACTTACGACGGGGACCTCAGGGACCCGCTCTGGTGGCCTCAGGAAAGGCCAGTCCCCATGCGAGTTCCTCGGGGGCCTCTCGGGATTCCTCTCCCGTCGATGCCGGGGCCTAAGACCTTGGGTGGAG
The DNA here is from genome assembly GCF_042477335.2 of Ovis canadensis. NCBI lineage: Eukaryota > Metazoa > Chordata > Mammalia > Artiodactyla > Bovidae > Ovis > Ovis canadensis. Next base: position 6,994,661 of record NC_091254.1, read on the forward strand.
TCGGGGCCGGAACCTGAGGATTCCTCTCCAGTGCTGAAATGGATCTTGGGGTACTTCTGAAGTCTCCCCAGGGGAGTCAGTCCTCGTCTCGAATGCGGGCATGCACTTGCGCTTTCCTCCAGAGCGGTAGCAGCAGTGTCACGCAGTCCTCCGCTGGATCAAAGGATCTATGGTTTTCCCTCGAGTCTTTCCCACAGGGCTTTCCCACGAGGCTTTCCCACAGGGCTGTCCCACGTGCACACGTGGTTGAATTCTATCCTCGGCTTGAACGTCAAGGCAGTGCAGGGAAAACAGGTTCCTCTGGAATGGACTGACACATGTGGGGGACTCTTGGAATGATTGAACGACCCTGGAGTTACTCTCGCCTATCCTGTGGAGAGCGCCTCCTCTTGAGATGCGACGGGAACGCCGGGAATTCTTTCCCTACGAAACAGGGAAAGGATCCCTCATCTCGAGCTAGGAGGCGGAAACGGGGCTCCCCTGGATGTGTGCGGGACCCCACGTGCTTCCTCTCGAGTGGTTACGGGTATGTCGGGGAACTTCTTGAGTTGCAGCAAGGGTTTGAAGGACCCTTTGGAAGTTCCAGTGGTTAGACGTGATTGGCCTCCAGAAGCCTCAGCGGAAATGGACCTCATCTCGCCTGGAGGGCAAAACCTCCTGGATTTTCTCGAGTTGCGGCAGGTGCTCTCGACTTACGACGGGGACCTCAGGGACCCGCTCTGGCGGCATCAGGAAAGGCCAGTCCCCATGCGAGTTCCTCGGGGGCCTCTCGGGATTCCTCTCCCGTCGATGCCGGGGCCTAAGACCTTGTGTGGAGTCGGGGCCGGAACCTGAGGATTCCTCTCCAGTGCTGACATGGATCTTGGGGTACTTCTGGAGTCTCCCCAGGGGAGTAAGTCCTCGTCTCGAATGCGGGCATGCACTTGCGCTTTCCTCCAGAGCGGTAGCAGCAGTGTCACGCAGTCTGCCCCGTGGATCAAAGGATCTATGGTTTTCCCTCGAGTCTTTCCCAGGAGGCTTTCCCACGAGGCTTTCCCACAGGGCTGTCCCACGTGCACACGTGGTGGGAGTCGATCCTCGGCTTGAACGTCAAGGCAGTGCAGGGAAAACAGGTTCCTCTGGAATGGACTGACACATCTGGGGGACTCTTGGAATGGTGGCACGACCCTGGAGTTCCTCTCGCCTTTCCTGTGTAGAGCGCCTCCTCTTGAGATGCGACGGGAATGCCGGGAATTCTTTCCCTACGAAACAGGGAAAGGATCCCTCATCTCGAGCTAGCAGGCGGAAACGGGGCTCCCCTGGATGTGTGCGGAACCCTCGTGCTTCCTCTCGAGTGGAGACGTGTATGTCGGGGAACTTCTTGAGTTGCAGCAAGGGTGTGAAGGACCGTTTGGTAGTTCCAGGTGTTAGATGTGATTAGCCTCGAGAAGCTTCAGTGGAAATGGGCCTCATCTCGCCTGGAGGGCATAACCTCCTGGATTTTCTCGAGTTGCGTCAGGTGCTCTCGACTTACGGCGGGGACGTCAGGGACCCCCTCTGGTGGCCTCAGGAAAGGCCAGTCCCCATGCGAGTTCCTCGGGGGCCTTTCGGGATTCCTCTCCCGCCGATGCCGGGGCCTAAGACCTTGTGTGGAGTCGGGGCCGGAACCTGAGGATTCCTCTCCCGTGCTGACATTGACCTTGGGGAACTTCTGGAGCCTCCCCAGGGGAGTCAGTCCTCGTCTCGAATGTGGGCATGCATTGCACTTTCCTCCAGAGCGTTAGCAGCAGTGTCACGCAGTCCGCCGCGTGGATCAAAGGATCTATGGTTTTCCCTCGAGTCTTTCCCACGAGGCTTTCCCACGAGGCTTTCCCACAGGGCTGTCCCACGTGCACACGTGGTGGGAGTCGATCGTCGGATTGAACGTCAAGGTAGTGCAGGGAAAACAGGTTCCTCTGGAATGGACTGACACATCTGGGGGACTCTTGGAATGGTGGCACGACCCTGGAGTTCCTCTCGCCTTTCCTGTGGAGAGCGCCTCCTCTTGAGATGCGACGGGAACGCCGGGAATCTTTCCCTGCGAAACAGGGAAAGGATCCGTCATCTTGAGCTAGGAGGCGGAAACGGGGCTCCCCTGGATGTGTGCGGGACCCTCGTGCTTCCGCTCGAGTGGAGACGGGTATGTCGGGGAACTTCTTGAGTTGCAGCAAGGGTGTGAAGGACCCTTTGGAAGTTCCAGTGGTTAGACGTGATTGACCTCGAGAAGCCTCAGCGGAAATGGGCCTCATCTCGCCTGGAGGGCAAAACCTCCTGGATTTTCTAGAGTTGCAGCAGGTGCTCTCGACTTACGAAGGGGACCAGAGGGACCCGCTCTGGTGGCCTCAGGAAAGACCAGTCCCCATGCGAGTTCCTCGGGGGCCTCTCGGGATTCCTCTCCCGTCGATGCCGGTACCTAAGACCTTGTGTGGAGTCGGGGCCGGAACCTGAGGATTCCTCTCCAGTGCTGACATGGATCTTGGGGTACTTCTGGAGTCTCCCCAGGGGAGTCAGTCCTCGTCTCGAATGCGGGCATGCATTTGCGCTTTCCTCCAGAGCGGTAGCAGCAGTGTCACGCAGTCCGCCGCGTGGATCAAAGGATCTATGGTTTTCCCTCGAGTCTTTCCCACGAGGCTTTCCCACGAGGCTTTCCCACAGGGCTGTCCCACGTGCACACGTGGTGGGAGTCGATCCTCGGCTTGAACGTCAAGGCAGTGCAGGGAAAACAGGTTCCTCTGGAATGGACTGACACATCTGGGGGTCTCTTGGAATGGTGCCATGACCCTGGAGTTCCTCTCGCCTTTCCTGTGGAGAGCGCCACCTCTTGAGATGCGACGGGAACGCCAGGAATTCTTTCCCTACGAAACAGGGAAAGGATCCCTCATCTCGAGCTAGGAGGCGGAAACGGGGCTCCCCTGGATGTGTGCGGGACCCCACGTGCTCCCTCTCGAATGGAGACGGGTATGTCGGGGAACTTCTTGAGTTGCAGCAAGGGTGTGAAGGACCCTTTGGAAGTTCCAGTTGTTAGATGTGATTAGCCTCGTGAAGCCTCAGCGGAAATGGGCCTCATCTCGCCTGGAGGGCAAAATCTCCTGGATTTTCTCGAGTTGCGGCAGGTGCTCTCGACTTATGACAGGGACCTCAGGGACCCGCTCTGGTGGCCTCAGGAAAGGCCAGTCCCCATGCGAGTTCCTCGGTGGCCTCTCGGGATTCCTCTCCCGTCGATGCCGGGGCCTAAGACCTTGTGTGGAGTCGGGGCCGGAACCTGAGGATTCCTCTCCAGTGCTGACATGTATCTTGGGGTACTTCTGGAGTCTCCCCAGGGGAGTCAGTCCTCGTCTCGATTGCGGGCATGCACTTGCACTTTCGTCCAGAGCGGTAGCAGCAGTATCACGCAGTCCGCCGCGTGGATCAAAGGATCTATGTTTTTCCCTCGAGTCTTTCCCACGAGGCTTTCCCACGAGGCTTTCCCACAGGGCTGTCCCACGTGCAAACGTGGTGGGAGTCGATCCTCGGCTTGAACGTCAAGGCAGTGCAGGGAAAACAGGTTCCTCTGGAATGGACTGACACATCTGGGGGACTCTTGGAATGGTGGCACGACCCTGGAGTTCCTCTCGCCTTTCCTGTGGAGAGCGCCTCCTCTTGAGATGCGACGGGAACGCCGGGAATCTTTCCCTGCGAAACAGGGAAAGGATCCGTCATCTCGAGCTAGGAGGCGGAAACGGGGCTCCCCTGGATGTGTGCGGGACCCTCGTGCTTCCGCTCGAGTGGAGACGGGTATGTCGGGGAACTTCTTGAGTTGCAGCAAGGGTGTGAAGGACCCTTTGGAAGTTCCAGTGGTTAGACGTGATTAGCCTCGAGAAGCCTCAGCGGAAATGGGCCTCATCTCGCCTGGAGGGCAAAACCTCCTGGATTTTCTCGAGTTGCAGCAGGTGCTCTCGACTTACGAAGGGGACCAGAGGGACCCGCTCTGGTGGCCTCAGGAAAGACCAGTCCCCATGCGAGTTCCTAGGGGGCCTCTCGGGATTCCTCTCCCGTCGATGCCGTGGCCTAAGACCTTGTGTGGAGTCGGGGCCGGAACCTGAGGATTCCTCTCCAGTGCTGACATGGATCTTGGGGTACTTCTTGAGTCTCCCCAGGGGAGTCAGTCCTCGTCTTGAATGCGGGCATGCACTTGCGCTTTCCTCCAGAGCGGTAGCAGCAGTGTCACGCAGTCCGCCGCGTGGATCAAAGGATCTATGGTTTTCCCTCGAGTCTTTCCCACGAGGCTTTCCCACGAGGCTTTCCCACAGGGCTGTCCCACGTGCACACGTGGTGGGAGTCGATCCTCGGCTTGAACGTCAAGGCAGTGCAGGGAAAACAGGTTCTTCTGGAATGGACTGACACATCTGGGGGTCTCTTGGAAAGGTGCCATGACCCTGGAGTTCCTCTCGCCTTTCCTGTGGAGAGCGCCACCTCTTGAGATGCGACGGGAACGCCAGGAATTCTTTCCCTACGAAACAGGGAAAGGATCCCTCATCTCGAGCTAGGAGGCGGAAACGGGGCTACCCTGGATGTGTGCGGGACCCCACGTGCTTCCTCTCGAATGGAGACGGGTATGTCGGGGAACTTCTTGAGTTGCAGCAAGGGTGTGAAGGACCCTTTGGAAGTTCCAGTTGTTAGATGTGATTAGCCTCGTGAAGCCTCAGCGGAAATGGGCCTCATTTCGCCTGGAGGGCAAAATCTCCTGGATTTTCTTGAGTTGCGGCAGGTGCTCTCGACTTATGACGGGGACCTCAGGGACCCGCTCTGGTGGCCTCAGGAAAGGCCAGTCCCCATGCGAGTTCCTCGGTGGCCTCTCGGGATTCCTCTCCCGTCGATGCCGGGGCCTAAGACCTTGTGTGGAGTCGGGGCCGGAACCTGAGGATTCCTCTCCAGTGCTGACATGGATCTTGGGGTACTTCTGGAGTCTCCCCAGGGGAGTCAGTCCTCGCCTCGAATGCGGGCATGCACTTGGGCTTTCCTCCATAGCGGTAGCAGCAGTGTCACGCAGTCCGCCGCGTGGATCAAAGGATCTATGGTTTTCCCTCGAGTCTTTCCCACGAGGCTTTCCCACGAGGCTTTCCCACAGGGCTGTCCCACGTGCACACGTGGTGGGAGTCGATCCTCGGCTTGAACGTCAAGGCAGTGCAGGGAAAACAGGTTCCTCTGGAATGGACTGACATATCTGGGGGACTCTTGGAATGGTGGCACGACCCTGGAGTTCCTCTCGCCTTTCCTGTGGAGAGCGCCTCCTCTTGAGATGCGACGGGAACGCCGGGAATTCTTTCCCTACGAAACAGGGAAAGGATCCCTCATCTCGAGCTTGGAGGCGGAAACGGGGCTCCCCTGGATGTGTGCGGGACCCTCGTGCTTCCTCTCGAGTGGAGACGGGTATGTCGGGGAACTTCTTGAGTTGCAGAAAGGGTGAGAAGGACCCTTTGGATGTTCCAGTAGTTAGATTTGATTAGCCTCGAAAAGCCTCAGCGGAAATTGGCCTCATCTCGCCTGGAGGGCAAAACCTCCTGGATTTTCTCGAGTTGCGGCAGGTGCTCACGAGTTACGACGGGGACCTCAGGGACCCGCTCTGGTGGCCTCAGGAAAGGCCAGTCCCCATGCGAGTTCCTCGGGGGACTCTCGGGATTCCTCTCCCGTCGATGCCGGGGCCTAAGACCTTGTGTGGATTCGGGGCCGGAACCTGAGGATTCCTCTCCAGTGCTGACATGGATCTTGGGGTACTTCTGGAGTCTCCCCAGGGGAGTCAGTCCTCGTCTCGAATGCGGGCATGCACTTGGGCTTTCCTCCATAGCGGTAGCAGCAGTGTCACGCAGTCCGCCGCGTGGATCAAAGGATCTATGGTTTTCCCTCGAGTCTTTCCCACGAGTCTTTCCCACGAGGCTTTCCCACAGGGCTGTCCCACGTGCACACGTGGTGGGAGTCGATCCTCGGCTTGAACGTCAAGGCAGTGCAGGGAAAACAGGTTCCTCTGGAATGGACTGACACATCTGGGGGACTCTTGGAATGGTGGCACGACCCTGGAGTTCCTCTCGCCTTTCCTGTGGAGAGCGCCTCCTCTTGAGATGCGACGGGAACGCCTGGAATTCTTTCCCTACGAAACAGGGAAAGGATCACTCATCTCGAGCTTGGAGGCGGAAACGGGGCTACCCTGGATGTGTGCGGGACCCTCGTGCTTCCTCTCGAGTGGAGACGGGTAAGTCGGGGAACTTCTTGAGTTGCAGAAAGGGTGAGAAGGACCCTTTGGATGTTCCAGTGGTTAGATGTGATTTGCCTCGAAAAGCCTCAGCGGAAATTGGCCTCATCTCGCCTGGAGGGCAAAACCTCCTGGATTTTCTCGAGTTGCGGCAGGTGCTCTCGAGTTACGACGGGGACCTCAGGGACCCGCTCTGGTGGCCTCAGGAAAGGCCAGTCCCCATGCGAGTTCCTCGGGGGACTCTAGGGATTCCTCTCCCGTCGATGCCGGGGCCTAAGACCTTGTGTGGAGTCGGGGCCGGAACCTGAGGATTCCTCTCCAGTGCTGACATGGATCTTGGGGTACTTCTGGAGTCTCCCCAGGGGAGTAAGTTCTCGTCTCGAATGCGGGCATTCACTTTCGCTTTCCTCCAGAGCGGTAGCAGCAGTGTCACGCAGTCCGCCGCGTGGATCAAAGGATCTATGGTTTTCCCTCGAGTCTTTCCCACGAGGCTTTCCCATGAGGCTTTCCCACAGGGCTGTCCCACGTGCACACGTGGTGGGAGTCGATCCTCGGCTTGAACGTCAAGGCAGTGCAGGCAAAACAGGTTCCTCTGGAATGGACTGACACATCTGGGGGACTCTTGGAATGGTGGCACGACTCTGGAGATCCTCTCCCCTTTCCTGTTGAGAGCGCCTCTTCTTGAGGTGCGACGAGAACGCCGGGAATTCTTTCCCTACGAAACAGGGGAAGGATCCCTCATCTCGAGCTATGAGGCGGAAAAGGGGCTCCCCTGGATGTGTGCTGGACCCCACGTGCTTCCTCTCGAGTGGAGACGGGTATGTCGGGGAACTTCTTGAGTTGCAGCAAGGGTGTGAAGGACCCTTTGGAAGTTCCAGTGGTTAGATGTGATTAGCCTCGAGAAGCCTCAGCGGAAATGGTCCTCATCTCGCCTGGAGGGCAAAACCTCCTGGAATTTCTCGAGTTGCGGCAGGTGCTCTCGACTTACGACGGGGACCTCAGGGACCCGCTCTGGACGCCTCAGGAAAGGCCAGTCCCCATGCGAGTTCCTCGGGGGCCTCTCAGGATTCCTCTCCCGTCGATGCCGGGGCCTAAGACCTTGTGTGGAGTCGGGGCCGGAACCTGAGGATTCCTCTCCAGTGCTGACATGGATCTTGGGGTACTTCTGGAGTCTCCGCAGGGGAGTCAGTCCTCGTCTTGAATGCGGGCATGCACTTGCGCCCTCCTCCAGAGCGGTAGCAGCAGTGTCACGCAGTCCGCCGCGTGGATCAAAGGATCTATGGTTTTCCTTCGAGTCTTTCCCACCAGGCTTTCCCACGTGGCTTTCCCACAGGGCTCTCCCACATGCACACGTGGTGGGACTCGATCCTCGGCTTGAACATCAAGGCAGTGCAGGGAAAACAGGTTCCTCTGGAATGGACTGACACATCTGGGGGACTCTTGGAATGGTGGCACGACCCTGGAGTTCCTCTCGCCTTTCCTGTGGAGAGCGCCTCCTCTTGAGATGCGACGGGAACGCCGGGAATTCTTTCCCTACGAAACAGGGAAAGGATCCCTCATCTCGAGCTAGGAGGCGGAAACGGGGCTCCCCTGGATGTGTGCGGGACCCCACGTGATTCCTCTCGTGTGGAGACGGCTATGTCGCGGAAATGCATGTGTTGCAGCTAGGGTGTGAAGGTCCCTTTGGAAGTTCCAGTGGTTAGATGTGATTAGCCTCGAGAAGCCTCAGCGGAAATGGGCCTCATCTCTCCTGGAGGGCAAAACCTCCTGGATTTTCTCGAGTTGCGGCAGGTGCTCTCGACTTCCGACTGGGACCTCGGGGACCCGCTCTGGTGGCCTCAGGAAAGGCCAGTCCCCATGTGAGTTCCTCGGGGGCCTCTCGGGATTCCTATCCCGTCGATGCTGGGGCCTAAGACCTTGTGTGGAGTCGGGGCCGGAACCTGAGGATTCCTCTCCAGTGCTGACATGGACCTTGGGGTACTTCTGGAGTCTCCCCAGGGGAGTCAGTCCTCGTCTCGAATGCGGTCATGCACTTGCGCTTTCCTCCAGAGTGGTAGCAGCAGTGTCACGCAGTCCGCCGCGTGAATCAAAGGATCTACGGTTTTCCCTCGATTCTTTCCCACGAGGCTTTCCCACGAGGCTTTCCCACAGGGCTGTCCCACGTGCACACGTGGTGGGAGTCGATCCTCGGCTTGAACGTCAAGGCAGTGCAGGGAAAACAGGTTCCTCTGGAATGGACTGACACATCTGGGGGTTTCTTGGAATGGTGGCACGACCCTGGAGTTCCTCTCGCCTTTCCTGTGGAGAGCGCCTCCTCTTGAGATGCGACGGGAACGCCGGGAATTCTTTCCCTACGAAACAGGGAAAGGATCCCTCATCTCGAGCTAGGAGGCGGAAACGGGGCTCCCCTGGATGTGTGCGGGACCCCACGTGCTTCCTCTCGAGTGGAGACTGGTATGTCGCGGAACTTCTTGAGTTGCAGCAAGGGTGTGAAGGACCCTTTGGAAGTTCCAGTGGTTAGATGTGATTAGCCTCGAGAAGCCTCAGCGGAAATGGGCCTCATCTCGCCTGGAGGGCAAAACCTCCTGGATTTTCTCGAGTTGCGGCAGGTGCTGTCGACTTACGACGGGGACCTCAGGGACCCGCTCTGGAGGCCTCAGGAAAGGCCAGTCTCCATGCGAGTTCCTCGGGGGCCTCTCGGGATTCCTCTCCCGTCGATGCCGGGGCCTAACCTTGTGTGGAGTCGGGGCCGGAACCTGAGGATTCCTCTCCAGTGCTGACATGGATCTTGGGGTACTTCTGGAGTCTCCCCAGGGGAGTCAGTCCTCGTCTCGAATGCGGGCATGCACTTGCGCTTTCCTCCAGAGCGGTAGCAGCAGTGTCACCCAGTCCGCCGCGTGGATCAAAGGATCTATGGTTTTCCCTCGAGTCTTTCCCACGAGGCTTTCCCACGAGGCTTTCCCACAGGGCTGTCCCACGTGCACACGTGGTGGGAGTCGATCCTCGGCTTGAACGTCAAGGCAGTGCAGGGAAAACAGGTTCCTCTGGAATGGACTGACACATCTGGGGGTCTCTTGGAATGGTGGCACGACCCTGGAGTTCCTCTCGCCTTTCCTTTGGAGAGCGCCTCCTCTTGAGATGCGACGGGAACGCCGGGATTTCTTTCCCTACTAAACAGGGAAAGGATCACTCATCTCGAGCTAGGAGGCGGAAACGGGGCTCCCCTGGCTGTGTGCGGGACCCCACGTGCTTCCTCTCGAGTGGAGACGGGTATGTCGCGGAACTGCTTGAGTTGCAGCAAGGGTGTGAAGGACCCTTTGGAAGTTCCAGTGGTTAGATGTGATTAGCCTCGAGAAGCCTCAGCGGAAATGGGCCTCATCTCGCCTGGAGGGCAAAACCTCCTGGATTTTCTCGAGTTGCGGCAGGTGCTCTCCACTTACGACGGGGAACTCAGGGACCCGCTCTGGAGGCCTCCGGAAAGGCCAGTCCGCATGCGAGTTCCTCGGGGGCCTCTCGGGATTCCTCTCCCGTCGATGCCGGGGCCTAACCTTGTGTGGAGTCGGGGCCGGAACCTGAGGATTCCTCTCCAGTGCTGACATGGATCTTGGGGTACTTCTGGAGTCTCCCCAGGGGAGTCAGTCCTCGTCTCGAATGCGGGCATGCACTTGCGCTTTCCTCCAGAGTGGTAGCAGCAGTGTCACGCAGTCCGCCGCGTGGATCAAAGGATCTATGGTTTTCCCTCGAGTCTTTCCCACGAGGCTTTCCCACGAGGCTTTCCCACAGGGCTGTCCCACGTGCACACGTGGTGGGAGTCGATCCTCGGCTTGAACGTCAAGGCAGTGCAGGGAAAACAGGTTCCTCTTGAATGGACTGACACATCTGGGGGACTCTTGGAATGGTGGCACGACCCTGGAGTTCCTCTTGCCTTTCCTGTGGAGAGCGCCTCCTCTTGAGATGCGACGGGAACGCCGGGAATTCTTTCCCTATGAAACAAGGAAAGGATCCCTCATCTCGAGCTAGGAGGCGGAAACGGGGCTCCCCTGGATGTGTGCGGGACCCCACGTGCTTCCTCTCGAGTGGAGACGGGTATGTCGGGGAACTTCTTGAGTTGCAGCAAGGGTGTGAAGGACCCTTTGGAAGTTCCAGTGGTTAGATGTGATTAGCCTCGATAAGCCTCAGCGGAAATGGGCCTCATCTCGCCTAGAGGGCAAAACCTCCTGGATTTTCTAGAGTTGCGGCAGGTGCTCTCGACTTACGACGGGGACCTCAGGGACCCGCTCTGGTGGCCTCAGGAAAGGCCAGTCCCCATGCGAGTTCCTCGGGGGCCTCTCGGAATTCCTCTCCCGTCGATGCCGGGGCCTAAGACCTTGTGTGGATTCGGGGCCGGAACCTGAGGATTCCTCTCCAGTGCTGACATGGATCTTGGAGTACTTCTGGAGTCTCACCAGGGGAGTCAGTCCTCGGCTCGAATGCGGGCATGCACTTGCGCTTTCCTCCAGAGCGGTAGCAGCAGTGTCACGCAGTCCTCCGCGTGGATCAAAGGATCTATGGTTTTCCCTCGAGTCTTTCCCACGAGGCTTTCCCACGAGGCTTTCCCACAGGGTTGTCCCACGTGCACACGTGGAGGGAGTCGATCCTCGGCTTGAACGTCAAGGCAGTGCAGGGAAAACAGGTTCCTCTGGAATGGACTGACACATCTGGGGGACTCTTGGAATGGTGGCACGACCCTGGAGTTCCTCTCGCCTTTCCTGTGAAGAGCGCCTTCTCTTGAGATGCGACGGGAACGCCGAGAATTCTTTCCCTACGAAACAGGGAAAGGATCCCTCATCTCGAGCTAGGAGGCGGAAACGGGGTTCCCCTGGAAGTGTGCGGGACCCTCGTGCTTCCTCTCGAGTAGAGACGGGTGTGTCGGGGAACTTCTTGAGTTGCAGCAAGGTTGTGAAGGACCCTTTGGAAGTTCCAGTGGTTAGATGTGATTAGCCTCGAGAAGCCTCAGAGGAAATGGGCCTCATCTCGCCTGGAGGGCAAAGCCTCCTGGATTTTTCGAGTTGCGGCAGGTGCTCCCGACTTACGACGGGGACCTCAGGGACCCGCTCTGGTGGCCTCAGGAAAGGCCAGTCCCCATGCGAGTTCCCCGGGGGCCTCTCGGGATTCCTCCTCCGTCGATGCCAGGGCCTAAGACCTTTTGTGGAGTCGGGGCCGGAACCTGAGGATTCCTCTCCAGTGCTGACATGGATCTTGGGGTACTTCTGGAGTCTCCCCAGGGGAGTCAGTCCTCGTCTCGAATGCGGGTATGCACTTGCGCTTTCCTCCAGAGCGGTAGCAGCAGTGTCACGCAGTCCGCCGCGTGGATCAAAGGATCTATGGTTTTCCCTCGAGTCTTCCCCACGAGGCTTTCCCACGAGGCTTTCCCACAGGGCTGTCCAACGTGCACACGTGGTGGGAGTCGATCCTTAGCTTGAACGTCAAGGCAGTGCAGGGAAAACAGGTTCCTCTGGAATGGACTGACCCATCTGGGAGAGTCTTGGAATGGTGGCACGACCCTGGAGTTCCTCTCGCCTTTCCTGTGGAGAGCGCCTCCTCTTGAGATGCGACGGGAACGCCGGGAATTCTTTCCCTACGAAACAGGGAAAGGATCCCTCATGTCGAGCTAGGAGGCGGCAACGGGGCTCCCCTGGATGTGTGCGGGACCCTCGTGCTTCCTCTGGAGTGGAGACGTGTGTGTCGGGGAACTTCTTGAGTTGCAGCAAGGGTGTGAAGGACTCTTTGGAAGTTCCAGTGGTTAGATGTGATTAGCCTCGAGAAGCCTCAGCGGAAATGGGCCTCATCTCGCCTGGAGGGCAAAACCTCCTGGATTTTCTCGAGTTGCGGCAGGTGCTCTCGACTTACGACGGGGACCTCAGGGACCCGCTCTGGTGGCCTCAGCAAAGGCCAGTCCCCATGCGAGTTCCTCAGGGGCCTCTCGGGATGCCTCTCCCGTTGATGCCGGGGGCTAAGAACTTGTGTGGAGTCGGGGCCGGAACCTGAGGATTCCTCTCCAGTGCTGACATGGATCTTGGGGTACTTCGGGAGTCCTCCCAGGGGAGTCAGTCCTCGTCTCGAATGCGGGCATGCACTTGCGCTTTCCTCCAGAGCGGTAGCAGCAGTGTCACACAGTCCTCCGCGTGGATCAAAGGATCTATGGTTTTCCCTCGAGTCTTTCCCACGAGGCTTTCCCACGAGGCTTTCCCACAGGGCTGTCCCACGTGCACACGTGGCGGGAGTCGATCCTCGGCTTGAAAGTCAAGGCAGTGCAGGGAAAACAGGTTCCTCTGGAATGTACTGACACATCTGGGGGACTCTTGGAATGCTGGCACGACCCTGGAGTTCCTCTCGCCTTTCCTGTGGAGAGCGCCTCCTCTTGAGATGCGACGGAAACGCCGGGAATTCTTTCCCTACGAAACAGGGAAAGGATCCCTCATCTCGAGCTAGGAGGCGGAAACGGGGCTCCCCTGGATGTGTGCGGGACCCTCGTGCTTCCTCTCGAGTGGAGACGGGTATGTCGGGGAACTTCTTGAGTTGCAGCAAGGGTGTGAAGGACCCTTTGGAAGTTCCAGTGGTTAGATGTGATTAGCCTCGAGAAGCCTCAGCGGAAATGGGCCTCATCTCGCCTGGAGGGCAAAACCTCCTGGATTTTTCGAGTTGCGGCAGGTGCTCTCGACTTACGACGGGGACCTCAGGGACCCGCTCTGGTGGCCTCAGGAAAGGCCAGTCTCCATGCGAGTTCCTCGGGGGCCTCTCGGGATTCCTCTCCCGTCGATGCCAGGGCCTAAGACCTTGTGTGGAGTCGGGGCCGGAACCTGAGGATTCCTCTCCAGTGCTGACATGGATCTTGGGGTACTTCGAGAGTCCTCCCAGGGGAGTCAGTCCTCGTCTCGAATGCGGGCATGCACTTGCGCTTTCCTCCAGAGCGGTAGCAGCAGTGTCACGCAGTCCTCCGCGTGGATCAAAGGATCTATGGTTTTCCCTCGAGTCTTTCCCACGAGGCTTTCCCACGAGGCTTTCCCACAGGGCTGTCCCACGTGCACACGTGGTGGGAGTCGATCCTCGGCTTGAACGTCAAGGCAGTGCAGGGAAAACAGGTTCCTCTGGAATGGACTGACACATCTGGGGGACTCTTGGAATGCTGGCACGACCCTGGAGTTCCTCTCGCCTTTCCTGTGGAGAGCGCCTCCTCTTGAGATGCGACGGGAACGCCGGGAATTCTTTCCCTACGAAACAGGGAAAGGATCCCTCATCTCGAGCTAGGAGGCGGAAACGGGGCTCCCCTGGATGTGTGCGGGACCCTCGTGCTTCCTCTCGAGTGGAGACGGGTATGTCGGGGAACTTCTTGAGTTGCAGCAAGGGTGTGAAGGACCCTTTGGAAGTTCCAGTGGTTAGATGTGATTAGCCTCGAGAAGCCTCAGCGGAAATGGGCCTCATCTCGCCTGGAGGGCAAAACCTCCTGGATTTTTCGAGTTGCGGCAGGTGCTCTCGACTTACGACGGGGACCTCAGGGACCCGCTCTGGTGGCCTCAGGAAAGGCCAGTCTCCATGCGAGTTCCTCGGGGGCCTCTCGGGATTCCTCTCCCGTCGATGCCAGGGCCTAAGACCTTGTGTGGAGTCGGGGCCGGAACCTGAGGATTCCTCTCCAGTGCTGACATGGATCTTGGGGTACTTTTGGAGTCTCCCCAGGGGAGTCAGTCCTCGTCTCGAATGCGGGCATGCACTTGCCCTTTCCTCCAGAGCGGTAGCAGCAGTGTCACGCAGTCCGCCGCGTGGATCAAAGGATCTATGGTTTTCCCTCGAGTCTTCCCCACGAGGCTTTCCCACGAGGCTTTCCCACAGGGCTGTCCAACGTGCACACGTGGTGGGAGTCGATCCTCGGCTTGAACGTCAAGGCAGTGCAGGGAAAACAGGTTCCTCTGGAATGGACTGACACATCTGTGGGACTCTTGGAATGCTGGCACGACCCTGGAGTTCCTCTCGCCTTTCCTGTGGAGAGCGCCTCCTCTTGAGATGCGACGGGAACGCCGGGAATTCTTTCCCTACGAAACAGGGAAAGGATCCCTCTTCTCGAGGTAGGAGGCGGAAACGGGGCTCCCCTGGATGTGTGCGGGACCCTCGTGCTTCCTCTCGAGTGGAGACGGGTATGTCGGGGAACTTCTTGAGTTGCAGCAAGGGTGTGAAAGACCCTTTGGAAGTTCCAGTGGTTAGATGTGATTAGCCTCGAGAAGCCTCAGCGGAAATGGGCCTCATCTCGCCTGGAGGGCAAAACCTCCTGGATTTTTCGAGTTGCGGCAGGTGCTCTCGACTTACGACGGGGACCTCAGGGACCCGCTCTGGTGGCCTCAGGAAAGGCCAGTCTCCATGCGAGTTCCTCGGGGGCCTCTCGGGATTCCTCTCCCGTCGATGCCAGGGCCTAAGACCTTGTGTGGAGTCGGGGCCGGAACCTGAGGATTCCTCTCCAGTGCTGACATGGATCTTGGGGTACTTCTGGAGTCTCCCCAGGGGAGTCAGTCCTCGTCTCGAATGCGGGCATGCACTTGCGCTTTCCTCCAGAGCGGTAGCAGCAGTGTCACGCAGTCCGCCGCGTGGATCAAAGGATCTATGGTTTTCCCTCGAGTTTTCCCCACGAGGCTTTCCCACGAGGCTTTCCCACAGGGCTGTCCAACGTGCACACGTGGTGGGATTCGATCCTTAGCTTGAACGTCAAGGCAGTGCAGGGAAAACAGGTTCCTCTGGAATGGACTGACCCATCTGGGGGACTCTTGGAATGGTGGCACGACCCTTGAGTTCCTCTCGCCTTTCCTGTGGAGAGCGCCTCCTCTTGAGATGCGACGGGAACGCCGGGAATTCTTTCCCTACGAAACAGGGAAAGGATCCCTCTTCTCGAGGTAGGAGGCGGAAACGGGGCTCCCCTGGATGTGTGCGGGACACCACGTGCTTCCTCTCGAGTGGAGACGGGTGTGTCGGGGAACTTCTTGAGTTGCAGCAAGGGTGTGAAGAACCCTTTGGAAGTTCCAGTGGTTAGATGTGATTAGCCTCGAG
This sequence comes from Ovis canadensis, assembly GCF_042477335.2. Classification (NCBI taxonomy): domain Eukaryota; kingdom Metazoa; phylum Chordata; class Mammalia; order Artiodactyla; family Bovidae; genus Ovis; species Ovis canadensis. The sequence goes on from NC_091254.1 coordinate 7,009,974, forward strand.
AAGCCTCAGCGGAAATGGGCCTCATCTCGCCTGGAGGGCAAAACCTCCTGGATTTTTCGAGTTGCGGCAGGTGCTCTCGACTTACGACGGGGACCTCAGGGACCCGCTCTGGTGGCCTCAGGAAAGGCCAGTCTCCATGCGAGTTCCTCGGGGGCCTCTCGGGATTCCTCTCCCGTCGATGCCAGGGCCTAAGACCTTGTGTGGAGTCGGGGCCGGAACCTGAGGATTCCTCTCCAGTGCTGACATGGATCTTGGGGTACTTCTGGAGTCTCCCCAGGGGAGTCAGTCCTCGTCTCGAATGCGGGCATGCACTTGCGCTTTCCTCCAGAGCGGTAGCAGCAGTGTCACGCAGTCCGCCGCGTGGATCAAAGGATCTATGGTTTTCCCTCGAGTCTTCCCCACGAGGCTTTCCCACGAGGCTTTCCCACAGGGCTGTCCAACGTGCACACGTGGTGGGAGTCGATCCTTAGCTTGAACGTCAAGGCAGTGCAGGGAAAACAGGTTCCTCTGGAATGGACTGACCCATCTGGGCGACTCTTGGAATGGTGGCACGACCCTGGAGTTCCTCTCGCCTTTCCTGTGGAGAGCGCCTCCTCTTGAGATGCGACGGGAACGCCGGGAATTCTTTCCCTACGAAACAGGGAAAGGATCCCTCATCTCGAGCTAGGAGGCGGCAACGGGGCTCCCCTGGATGTGTGCGGGACCCTCGTGCTTCCTCTCGAGTGGAGACGTGTGTGTCGGGGAACTTCTTGAGTTGCAGCAAGGGTGTGAAGGACCCTTTGGAAGTTCCAGGGGTTAGATGTGATTAGCCTCGAGAAGCCTCAGCGGAAATGGGCCTCATCTCGCCTGGAGGGCAAAACCTCCTGGATTTTCTCGAGTTGCGGCAGGTGCTCTCGACTTACGACGGGGACCTCAGGGACCCGCTCTGGTGGCCTCAGGAAAGGCCAGTCCCCATGCGAGTTCCTCAGGGGCCTCTCGGGATGCCTCTCCCGTTGATGCCGGGGCCTAAGACCTTGTGTGGAGTCGGGGCCGGAACCTGAGGATTCCTCTCCAGTGCTGACATGGATCTTGGGGTACTTCGGGAGTCCTCCCAGGGGAGTCAGTCCTCGTCTCGAATGCGGGCATGCACTTGCGCTTTCCTCCAGAGCGGTAGCAGCAGTGTCACGCAGTCCTCCGCGTGGATCAAAGGATCTATGGTTTTCCCTCGAGTCTTTCCCACGAGGCTTTCCCACGAGGCTTTCCCACAGGGCTGTCCCACGTGCACACGTGGTGGGAGTCGATCCTCGGCTTGAACGTCAAGGCAGTGCAGGGAAAACAGGTTCCTCTGGAATGGACTGACACATCTGGGGGACTCTTGGAATGCTGGCACGACCTTGGAGTTCCTCTCGCCTTTCCTGTGGAGAGCGCCTCCTCTTGAGATGCGACGGGAACGCCGGGAATTCTTTCCCTACGAAACAGGGAAAGGATCCCTCATCTCGAGCTAGGAGGCGGAAACGGGGCTCCCCTGGATGTTTGCGGGACCCTCGTGCTTCCTCGCGAGTGGAGACGGGTATGTCGGGGAACTTCTTGAGTTGCAGCAAGGGTGTGAAGGACCCTTTGGAAGTTCCAGATGTTAGATGTGATTAGCCTCGAGAAGCCTCAGCGGAAATGGGCCTCATCTCGCCTGGAGGGCAAAACCTCCTGGATTTTCTCGAGTTGCGGCAGGTGCTCTCGACTTACGACGGGGACCTCGGGGACCCGCTCTGGTGACCTCAGGAAAGGCCAGTCCCCATGCGAGTTCCTCGGGGGCCTCTCGGGATTCCTCTCCCTTCGATGCCGGGGCCTAAGACCTTGTGTGGAGTCGGGGCCGAAGCCTGAGGATTCCTCTCCAGTGCTGACATGGATCTTGGGGTACTTCCGGAGTCTCCCCAGGGGAGTCAGTCCTCGCCTCCAATGGGGGCATGCACTTGCGCTTTCCTCCAGAGCGGTAGCAGCAGGGTCACGCAGTCCTCCGCGTGAATCAAAGGATCTATGGTTTTCCCTCGAGTCTTTCCCACGAGGCTTCCCATGAGGCTTTCCCACATTGCTGTCCCACGTGCACACGTGGTGGGAGTTGATCCTCGGCTTGAACGTCAAGGCAGTGCAGGGAAAACAGGTTCCTCTGGAATGGACTGACACATCTGGGGGACTCTTGGAATGGTGGCACGACCCTGGAGTTCCTCTCGCCTTTCCTGTGGAGAGCGCCTCCTCTTGAGATGCGAGAGGAACGCCGGGAATCCTTTCCCTACGAAACAGGGAAAGGATCCCTCATCTCGAGCTAGGAGGCGGAAACGGGGCTCCCCTGGATGTGTGCGGGACCCTCGTGCTTCCTCTCGAGTGGAGACGGGTATGTCGGGGAACTTCTTGAGTTACAGCAAGGGTGTGAAGGGCCCTTTGGAAGTTCCAGTGGTTAGATGTGATTAGCCTCGAGAAGCCTCAGCGGAAATGGGCCTCATCTCGCCTGGAGGGCAAAACCTCCTGGATTTTCTCGAGTTGCGGCAGGTGCTCTCGACTTACGACGGGGACGTCGGGGACCCGCTCTGGTGGCCTCAGGAAAGGCCAGTCCCCATGCGAGTTCCTCGGGGGCCTCTCGGGATTCCTCTCCCGTCGATGCCGGGGCCTAAGACCTTGTGTGCAGTCTGGGCGGGAACCTGAGGATTCCTCTCCAGTGCTGACATGGATCTTGGGGTACTTCTGGAGTTTCCCCAGGGGAGTCAGTCCTCGTCTCGAATGCGGGCATGCACTTGCGCTTTCCTCCAGAGCGGTAGCAGCAGTGTCACGCAGTCTGCCGCGTGGATCAAAGGATCTATGGTTTTCCCTCGAGTCTTTCCCACGAGGCTTTCCCACGAGGCTTTCCCACAGGGCTGTCCCACGTGCACACGTGGTGGGAGTCGATCCTCGGCTTGAACGTGAAGGCAGTGCAGGGAAAACAGGTTCCTCTGGAATGGACTGACACATCTGGGTGACTCTTGGAATGGTGGCATGACCCTGGAGTTCCTCTCGCCTTTCCTGTGGAGAGCGCCTTCCTTGAGATGCGACGGGAACGCCGGGAATTCTTTCCCTACGAAACAGGGAAAGGATCCCTCATCTCGAGCTAGGAGGCGGAAACGGGTCTCCCCTGGATGTGTGCGGGACCCTCGTGCTTCCTCTCGAGTGGAGTCGGATATGTCGGGGAACTTCTTGAGTTGCAGCAAGGGTGTGAAGGACCCTTTGGAAGTTCCAGTGGTTAGATGTGATTAGCCTCGAGAAGCCTCAGCGGAAATGGGCCTCATCTCGCCTGGAGGGCAAAACCTCCTGGATTTTCTCCAGTTTTGGCAGGTACTCTCGACTTAGGACGGGGACCTCGGGGACCCGCTCTGGTGGCCTCAGGAAAGGCCAGTCCCCATGCGAGTTCCTCGGGGGCCTCTCGGGATTCCTCTCCCTTCGATGCCGGGGCATAAGAACTTGTGTGGAGTCCGGGCCGGAACCTGAGGATTCCTCTAGAGGTCTGACATGGATCTTGGGGTACTTCTGTCGTCTCCCCAGGGGAGTCAGTCCTCGTCTCGAATGTGGGCATGCACTTGCGCTTTCCTCCAGAGCGGTAGCAGCAGTGTCACGCAGTCCGCCGCGTGGATCAAAGGATCTATGGTTTTCCCTCGAGTCTTTCCCACGAGGCTTTCCCACGAGGCTTTCCCACAGGGCTGTCCCACATGCACACGTGGTGGGAGTCGATCCTCGGCTTGAACGTCAAGGCAATGCAGGGAAAACAGATTCCTCTGGAATGGACTGACACATCTGGGGGACTCTTGGAATGGTGGCACGACCCTGGAGTTCCTCTCGCCTTTCCTGTGGAGAGCGCCTCCTCTTGAGATGGGACGGGAACGCCGGGAATTCTTTCCCTACGAAACAGGGAAAGGATCCCTCATCTCGAGCTAGGAGGCGGAAACGGGGCTCCCCTGGATGTGTGCGGGACCCTAGTGCTTCCTCTCGAGTGGAGACGGGTATGTCGGGGAACTTCTTGAGTTGCAGCAAGGGTGTGAAGGACCCTTTGGAAGTTCCAGTGGTTAGATGTGATTAGCCTCGAGAAGCCTCAGCGGAAATGGGCCTCATCTCGCCTGGAGGGCAAAACCTCCTGGATTTTCTCCAGTTGCGGCAGGTGCTCTCGACTTACGACGGGGACCTCGGGGACCCGCTCTGGTGGCCTCAGGAAAGGCCAGTCCCCATGCGAGTTCCTCGGGGGCCTCTCGGGATTCCTCTCCCGTCGATGCCGGAGCCTAAGACCTTGTGTGGAGTCGGGGCCGGAACCTGAGGATTCCTCTCCAGTGCTGACATGGATCTTGGGGTACTTCTGGAGTCTCCCCAGGGGAGTCAGTCCTGGTCTCGAATGCGGGCATGCACTTGCGCTTTCCTCCAGAGCGGTAGCAGCAGTGTCACGCAGTCCGCCGCGTGGATCAAAGGATCTATGGTTTTCCCTCGAGTCTTTCCCACGAGGCTTTCCCAAGAGGCTTTCCCACAGGGCTGTCCCACGTGCACACGTGGTGGGAGTCGATCCTCGGCTTGAACGTCAAGGCAGTGCAGGGAAAACAGGTTCCTCTGGAATGGACTGACACATCTGGGGGACTATTGGAATGGTGGCACGACCCTGGAGTTCCTCTCGTCTTTCCTGTGGAGAGCGCCTCCTCTTGAGATGCGACGGGAATGCCGGGAATTCTTTCCCTAAGAAACAGGGAAAGGATCCCTCATCTCGAGCTAGGAGGCGGAAACGGGGCTCCCCTGGATGTGTGCGGGACCCTCGTGCTTCCTCTCGAGTGGAGACGGGTATGTCGGGGAACCTGTTGAGTTGCAGCAAGGGTGTGAAGGACCCTTTGGAACTTCCAGTGGTTAGATGTGATTAGCCTCGAGAAGCCTCAGCGGAGATGGGCCTCATCTCGCCTGGAGGGCAAAACCTCCTGGATTTTCTCGAGTTGCGGCAGGTGCTCTCGACTTACGACGGGGACCTCGGGGACCCGCTCTGGTGGCCTCAGGAAAGGCCTGTCCCCATGCGAGTTCCTCGGGGGTCTCTCGGGATTCCTCTCCCGTCGAGCCGGGGCCTAAGACCTTGTGTGGAGTCGGGGCGGGAACCTGAGGATTCCTCTCTAGTGCTGACATGGATCTTGGGGTACTTCTGGAGTCTCGCCAGGGGAGTCAGTCCTCGTCTCGAATGCGGGCATGCACTTGCGCTTTCCTCCAGAGCGGTAGCAGCAGTGTCACGAAGTCCGCCGCGTGGATCAAAGGATCTATGGTTTTCCCTCGAGTTTTTCCCACGAGGCTTTCCCACGAGGCTTTCCCACAGGGTTGTCCCACGTGCACACGTGGTGGGAGTCGATCCTCGGCTTGAACGTCAAGGCAGTGCAGGGAAAATAGGTTACTCTGGAATGGACTGACACATCTGGGGGACTCTTGGAAGGGTGGCACGACCCTGGAGTTCCTCTCGCCTTTCCTGTGGAGAGCGCCTCCTCTTGAGATGCGACGGGAACGCCGGGAATTCTTTCCCTACGAAACAGGGAAAGGATCCCTCATCTCGAGCTAGGAGGAGGAAACGGGGCTCCCCTGGATGTGTGCGGGACCCTCGTGCTTCCTCTCGAGTGGAGACTTGTATGTCGGGGAACTTCTTGAGTTGCAGCAAGAGTGTGAAGGACCCTTTGGAAGTTCCAGTGGTTAGATGTGATTAGCCTCGAGAAGCCTCAGCGGAAATGGGCCTCATCTCGCCTGGAGGGCAAAACCTCCTGGATTTTCTCGAGTTGCCGCAGGTGCTCTCAACTTACCACGGGGACATCGGGGACCCGCTCTGGTGGCCTCAGGAAAGGCCAGTCCCCATGCGAGTTCCTCGGGGGCCTCTCGGGATTCCTCTCCCGTCGATGCGGGGGCCTAAGACCTTGTGTGGAATCGGGGCGGGAACTTGAGGATTCCTCTCCAGTGCTGACATGGATCTTGGGGTACTTCTGGAGTCTCCCCAGGGGAGTCAGTCCTCGTCTCGAATGCGGACATGCACTTGCGCTTTCCTCCAGAGAGGTAGCAGCAGTGTCACGCAGTCCGCCGCGTGGATCAAAGGATCTATGGTTTTCCCTCGAGTCTTTCCCACGAGGCTTTCCCACGAGGCTTTCCCACAGGGCTGTCCCACGTGCACACGTGGTGGGAGTCGATCCTCGGCTTGAACGTGAAGGCAGTGAAGGGAAAACAGGTTCCTCTGGAATGGACTGACACAACTGGGGAACCCTTGGAATGGTGGCACGACCCTGGTGGTCCTCTCGCCTTTCCTGTGGAGAGCGCCTTCTCTTGAGATGCGACAGGAACGCCGGGAATTCTTTCCCTACGAAACAGGGAAAGGATCCCTCATCTCGAGCTAGGAGGCGGAAACGGGGCTCCCCTGGATGTGTGCGGGACCCTCGTGCTTCCTCGCGAGTGGAGACGGGTATGTCGGGGAACTTCTTGAGTTGCAGCAAGGGTGTGAAGGACCCATTTGAAGTTCCAGTGGTTAGATGTGATTAGCCTCGAGAAGCCTCAGCGGAAATGGGCCTCATCTCGCCTGGAGGGCAAAACCTCCTGGATTTTCTCCAGTTGGGGCAGGTGCTTTCGACTTACGACGGGGACCTCGGGGACCCGCTCTGGTGGCCTCAGGAAAGGCCTGTCCCCATGCGAGTTCCACGGGGGCCTCTCGGGATTCCTCTCCCGTCGATGCCGGGGCCTAAGACCTTGTGTGGATTTGGGACCGGAACCTGAGGATTCCTCTCCAGTGCTGACATGGAACTTGGGGTATTTCTGGAGTCTCCCCAGGGGAGTCAGTCCTCGTCTCGAATGCGGGCATGCACTTGCGCTTTCCTCCAGAGCGGTCGCAGCAGTGTCACGCAGTCCGCCTCGTGGATCAAAGGATCTATGGTTTTCCCTCGAGTCTTTCCCATGAGGCTTTCCCACGAGGCTTTCCCACAGGGCTGTCCCACGTGCACACGTGGTGGGAGTCGATCCTCGGCTTGAACGTCAAGGCAGTGCAGGGAAAACAGGTTCCTCTGGAATGGACTGACACATCTGGGGGACTCTTGGAATGGTGGCACGACCCTGGAGTTCCTCTCGCCTTTCCTGTGGAGAGCCCCTTCTCTTGAGATGCGACGGGAACGCCGGGAATTCTTTCCCTACGAAACACGGAAAGGATCCCTCATCTCGAGCTAGGAGGCGGAAACGGGGCTCCCCTGGATGTCTGCGGGACCCTCGTGCTTCCTCGCGAGTGGAGACGGGTATGTCGGGGAACTTCTTGAGTTGCAGCAAGGGTGTGAAGGACCCTTTGGAATTTTCAGTGGTTAGATGTGATTAGCCTCGAGAAGCCTCAGCGGAAATGGGCCTCATCTCGCCTGGAGGGCACAACCTCCTGGATTTTCTCGAGTTGCGGCAGGTGCTCTCGACTTAGGACGGGGACCTCGGGGACCCGCTCTGGTGGCCTCAGGAAAGGCCAGTCCCCATGCGAGTTCCTCGGGGGCCTCTCGGGATTCCTCTCCCTTCGATGCCGGGGCATAAGAACTTGTGTGGAGTCCGGGCCGGAACCTGAGGATTCCTCTAGAGGTCTGACATGGATCTTGGGGTACTTCTGTCGTCTCCCCAGGGGAGTCAGTCCTCGTCTCGAATGTGGGCATGCACTTGCGCTTTCCTCCAGAGCGGTAGCAGCAGTGTCACGCAGTCCGCCGCGTGGATCAAAGGATCTATGGTTTTCCCTCGAGTCTTTCCCACGAGGCTTTCCCACGAGGCTTTCCCACAGGGCTGTCCCACATGCACACGTGGTGGGAGTCGATCCTCGGCTTGAACGTCAAGGCAATGCAGGGAAAACAGATTCCTCTGGAATGGACTGACACATCTGGGGGACTCTTGGAATGGTGGCACGACCCTGGAGTTCCTCTCGCCTTTCCTGTGGAGAGCGCCTCCTCTTGAGATGGGACGGGAACGCCGGGAATTCTTTCCCTACGAAACAGGGAAAGGATCCCTCATCTCGAGCTAGGAGGCGGAAACGGGGCTCCCCTGGATGTGTGCGGGACCCTAGTGCTTCCTCTCGAGTGGAGACGGGTATGTCGGGGAACTTCTTGAGTTGCAGCAAGGGTGTGAAGGACCCTTTGGAAGTTCCAGTGGTTAGATGTGATTAGCCTCGAGAAGCCTCAGCGGAAATGGGCCTCATCTCGCCTGGAGGGCAAAACCTCCTGGATTTTCTCCAGTTGCGGCAGGTGCTCTCGACTTACGACGGGGACCTCGGGGACCCGCTCTGGTGGCCTCAGGAAAGGCCAGTCCCCATGCGAGTTCCTCGGGGGCCTCTCGGGATTCCTCTCCCGTCGATGCCGGAGCCTAAGACCTTGTGTGGAGTCGGGGCCGGAACCTGAGGATTCCTCTCCAGTGCTGACATGGATCTTGGGGTACTTCTGGAGTCTCCCCAGGGGAGTCAGTCCTGGTCTCGAATGCGGGCATGCACTTGCGCTTTCCTCCAGAGCGGTAGCAGCAGTGTCACGCAGTCCGCCGCGTGGATCAAAGGATCTATGGTTTTCCCTCGAGTCTTTCCCACGAGGCTTTCCCACGAGGCTTTCCCACAGGGCTGTCCCACGTGCACACGTGGTGGGAGTCGATCCTCGGCTTGAACGTGAAGGCAGTGAAGGGAAAACAGGTTCCTCTGGAATGGACTGACACAACTGGGGAACCCTTGGAATGGTGGCACGACCCTGGTGGTCCTCTCGCCTTTCCTGTGGAGAGCGCCTTCTCTTGAGATGCGACAGGAACGCCGGGAATTCTTTCCCTACGAAACAGGGAAAGGATCCCTCATCTCGAGCTAGGAGGCGGAAACGGGGCTCCCCTGGATGTGTGCGGGACCCTCGTGCTTCCTCGCGAGTGGAGACGGGTATGTCGGGGAACTTCTTGAGTTGCAGCAAGGGTGTGAAGGACCCATTTGAAGTTCCAGTGGTTAGATGTGATTAGCCTCGAGAAGCCTCAGCGGAAATGGGCCTCATCTCGCCTGGAGGGCAAAACCTCCTGGATTTTCTCCAGTTGGGGCAGGTGCTTTCGACTTACGACGGGGACCTCGGGGACCCGCTCTGGTGGCCTCAGGAAAGGCCTGTCCCCATGCGAGTTCCACGGGGGCCTCTCGGGATTCCTCTCCCGTCGATGCCGGGGCCTAAGACCTTGTGTGGATTTGGGACCGGAACCTGAGGATTCCTCTCCAGTGCTGACATGGAACTTGGGGTATTTCTGGAGTCTCCCCAGGGGAGTCAGTCCTCGTCTCGAATGCGGGCATGCACTTGCGCTTTCCTCCAGAGCGGTCGCAGCAGTGTCACGCAGTCCGCCTCGTGGATCAAAGGATCTATGGTTTTCCCTCGAGTCTTTCCCATGAGGCTTTCCCACGAGGCTTTCCCACAGGGCTGTCCCACGTGCACACGTGGTGGGAGTCGATCCTCGGCTTGAACGTCAAGGCAGTGCAGGGAAAACAGGTTCCTCTGGAATGGACTGACACATCTGGGGGACTCTTGGAATGGTGGCACGACCCTGGAGTTCCTCTCGCCTTTCCTGTGGAGAGCCCCTTCTCTTGAGATGCGACGGGAACGCCGGGAATTCTTTCCCTACGAAACACGGAAAGGATCCCTCATCTCGAGCTAGGAGGCGGAAACGGGGCTCCCCTGGATGTCTGCGGGACCCTCGTGCTTCCTCGCGAGTGGAGACGGGTATGTCGGGGAACTTCTTGAGTTGCAGCAAGGGTGTGAAGGACCCTTTGGAATTTTCAGTGGTTAGATGTGATTAGCCTCGAGAAGCCTCAGCGGAAATGGGCCTCATCTCGCCTGGAGGGCACAACCTCCTGGATTTTCTCGAGTTGCGGCAGGTGCTCTCGACTTAGGACGGGGACCTCGGGGACCCGCTCTGGTGGCCTCAGGAAAGGCCAGTCCCCATGCGAGTTCCTCGGGGGCCTCTCGGGATTCCTCTCCCTTCGATGCCGGGGCATAAGAACTTGTGTGGAGTCCGGGCCGGAACCTGAGGATTCCTCTAGAGGTCTGACATGGATCTTGGGGTACTTCTGTCGTCTCCCCAGGGGAGTCAGTCCTCGTCTCGAATGTGGGCATGCACTTGCGCTTTCCTCCAGAGCGGTAGCAGCAGTGTCACGCAGTCCGCCGCGTGGATCAAAGGATCTATGGTTTTCCCTCGAGTCTTTCCCACGAGGCTTTCCCACGAGGCTTTCCCACAGGGCTGTCCCACATGCACACGTGGTGGGAGTCGATCCTCGGCTTGAACGTCAAGGCAATGCAGGGAAAACAGATTCCTCTGGAATGGACTGACACATCTGGGGGACTCTTGGAATGGTGGCACGACCCTGGAGTTCCTCTCGCCTTTCCTGTGGAGAGCGCCTCCTCTTGAGATGGGACGGGAACGCCGGGAATTCTTTCCCTACGAAACAGGGAAAGGATCCCTCATCTCGAGCTAGGAGGCGGAAACGGGGCTCCCCTGGATGTGTGCGGGACCCTAGTGCTTCCTCTCGAGTGGAGACGGGTATGTCGGGGAACTTCTTGAGTTGCAGCAAGGGTGTGAAGGACCCTTTGGAAGTTCCAGTGGTTAGATGTGATTAGCCTCGAGAAGCCTCAGCGGAAATGGGCCTCATCTCGCCTGGAGGGCAAAACCTCCTGGATTTTCTCCAGTTGCGGCAGGTGCTCTCGACTTACGACGGGGACCTCGGGGACCCGCTCTGGTGGCCTCAGGAAAGGCCAGTCCCCATGCGAGTTCCTCGGGGGCCTCTCGGGATTCCTCTCCCGTCGATGCCGGAGCCTAAGACCTTGTGTGGAGTCGGGGCCGGAACCTGAGGATTCCTCTCCAGTGCTGACATGGATCTTGGGGTACTTCTGGAGTCTCCCCAGGGGAGTCAGTCCTGGTCTCGAATGCGGGCATGCACTTGCGCTTTCCTCCAGAGCGGTAGCAGCAGTGTCACGCAGTCCGCCGCGTGGATCAAAGGATCTATGGTTTTCCCTCGAGTCTTTCCCACGAGGCTTTCCCAAGAGGCTTTCCCACAGGGCTGTCCCACGTGCACACGTGGTGGGAGTCGATCCTCGGCTTGAACGTCAAGGCAGTGCAGGGAAAACAGGTTCCTCTGGAATGGACTGACACATCTGGGGGACTCTTGGAATGGTGGCACGACCCTGGAGTTCCTCTCGTCTTTCCTGTGGAGAGCGCCTCCTCTTGAGATGCGACGGGAATGCCGGGAATTCTTTCCCTAAGAAACAGGGAAAGGATCCCTCATCTCGAGCTAGGAGGCGGAAACGGGGCTCCCCTGGATGTGTGCGGGACCCTCGTGCTTCCTCTCGAGTGGAGACGGGTATGTCGGGGAACCTGTTGAGTTGCAGCAAGGGTGTGAAGGACCCTTTGGAACTTCCAGTGGTTAGATGTGATTAGCCTCCAGAAGCCTCAGCGGAGATGGGCCTCATCTCGCCTGGAGGGCAAAACCTCCTGGATTTTCTCGAGTTGCGGCAGGTGCTCTCGACTTACGACGGGGACCTCGGGGACCCGCTCTGGTGGCCTCAGGAAAGGCCTGTCCCCATGCGAGTTCCTCGGGGGTCTCTCGGGATTCCTCTCCCGTCGAGCCGGGGCCTAAGACCTTGTGTGGAGTCGGGGCGGGAACCTGAGGATTCCTCTCTAGTGCTGACATGGATCTTGGGGTACTTCTGGAGTCTCGCCAGGGGAGTCAGTCCTCGTCTCGAATGCGGGCATGCACTTGCGCTTTCCTCCAGAGCGGTAGCAGCAGTGTCACGAAGTCCGCCGCGTGGATCAAAGGATCTATGGTTTTCCCTCGAGTTTTTCCCACGAGGCTTTCCCACGAGGCTTTCCCACAGGGTTGTCCCACGTGCACACGTGGTGGGAGTCGATCCTCGGCTTGAACGTCAAGGCAGTGCAGGGAAAATAGGTTACTCTGGAATGGACTGACACATCTGGGGGACTCTTGGAAGGGTGGCACGACCCTGGAGTTCCTCTCGCCTTTCCTGTGGAGAGCGCCTCCTCTTGAGATGCGACGGGAACGCCGGGAATTCTTTCCCTACGAAACAGGGAAAGGATCCCTCATCTCGAGCTAGGAGGAGGAAACGGGGCTCCCCTGGATGTGTGCGGGACCCTCGTGCTTCCTCTCGAGTGGAGACTTGTATGTCGGGGAACTTCTTGAGTTGCAGCAAGAGTGTGAAGGACCCTTTGGAAGTTCCAGTGGTTAGATGTGATTAGCCTCGAGAAGCCTCAGCGGAAATGGGCCTCATCTCGCCTGGAGGGCAAAACCTCCTGGATTTTCTCGAGTTGCCGCAGGTGCTCTCAACTTACCACGGGGACATCGGGGACCCGCTCTGGTGGCCTCAGGAAAGGCCAGTCCCCATGCGAGTTCCTCGGGGGCCTCTCGGGATTCCTCTCCCGTCGATGCGGGGGCCTAAGACCTTGTGTGGAATCGGGGCGGGAACTTGAGGATTCCTCTCCAGTGCTGACATGGATCTTGGGGTACTTCTGGAGTCTCCCCAGGGGAGTCAGTCCTCGTCTCGAATGCGGACATGCACTTGCGCTTTCCTCCAGAGAGGTAGCAGCAGTGTCACGCAGTCCGCCGCGTGGATCAAAGGATCTATGGTTTTCCCTCGAGTCTTTCCCACGAGGCTTTCCCACGAGGCTTTCCCACAGGGCTGTCCCACGTGCACACGTGGTGGGAGTCGATCCTCGGCTTGAACGTGAAGGCAGTGAAGGGAAAACAGGTTCCTCTGGAATGGACTGACACAACTGGGGAACCCTTGGAATGGTGGCACGACCCTGGTGGTCCTCTCGCCTTTCCTGTGGAGAGCGCCTTCTCTTGAGATGCGACAGGAACGCCGGGAATTCTTTCCCTACGAAACAGGGAAAGGATCCCTCATCTCGAGCTAGGAGGCGGAAACGGGGCTCCCCTGGATGTGTGCGGGACCCTCGTGCTTCCTCGCGAGTGGAGACGGGTATGTCGGGGAACTTCTTGAGTTGCAGCAAGGGTGTGAAGGACCCATTTGAAGTTCCAGTGGTTAGATGTGATTAGCCTCGAGAAGCCTCAGCGGAAATGGGCCTCATCTCGCCTGGAGGGCAAAACCTCCTGGATTTTCTCCAGTTGGGGCAGGTGCTTTCGACTTACGACGGGGACCTCGGGGACCCGCTCTGGTGGCCTCAGGAAAGGCCTGTCCCCATGCGAGTTCCACGGGGGCCTCTCGGGATTCCTCTCCCGTCGATGCCGGGGCCTAAGACCTTGTGTGGATTTGGGACCGGAACCTGAGGATTCCTCTCCAGTGCTGACATGGAACTTGGGGTATTTCTGGAGTCTCCCCAGGGGAGTCAGTCCTCGTCTCGAATGCGGGCATGCACTTGCGCTTTCCTCCAGAGCGGTCGCAGCAGTGTCACGCAGTCCGCCTCGTGGATCAAAGGATCTATGGTTTTCCCTCGAGTCTTTCCCATGAGGCTTTCCCACGAGGCTTTCCCACAGGGCTGTCCCACGTGCACACGTGGTGGGAGTCGATCCTCGGCTTGAACGTCAAGGCAGTGCAGGGAAAACAGGTTCCTCTGGAATGGACTGACACATCTGGGGGACTCTTGGAATGGTGGCACGACCCTGGAGTTCCTCTCGCCTTTCCTGTGGAGAGCCCCTTCTCTTGAGATGCGACGGGAACGCCGGGAATTCTTTCCCTACGAAACACGGAAAGGATCCCTCATCTCGAGCTAGGAGGCGGAAACGGGGCTCCCCTGGATGTCTGCGGGACCCTCGTGCTTCCTCGCGAGTGGAGACGGGTATGTCGGGGAACTTCTTGAGTTGCAGCAAGGGTGTGAAGGACCCTTTGGAATTTTCAATGGTTAGATGTGATTAGCCTCGAGAAGCCTCAGCGGAAATGGGCCTCATCTCGCCTGGAGGGCACAACCTCCTGGATTTTCTCGAGTTGCGGCAGGTGCTCTCGACTTACGACGGGGACCTCGGGGACCCGCTCTGGTGGGCTCAGGAAAGGCCAGTCCCCATGCGGGTTCCTCGGGGGCCTCTCGGGATTCCTCTCCCGTCGATGCCGGGGCCTAAGACCTTGTGTGGAGTCGGGGCGGGAACCTGAGGATTCCTCTCCAGTGCTGACATGGATCTTGGGGTACTTCTGGAGTCTCGCCAGGGGAGTCAGTCCTGGTCTCGAATGCGGGCATGCACTTGCGCTTTCCTCCAGAGCGGTAGCAGCAGTGTCACGCAGTCCGCTGCGTGGATCAAAGGATCTATGGTTTTCCCTCGAGTCTTTCCCACGAGGCTTTCCCACGAGGCTTTCCCACAGGGCTGTCCCACGTGCACACGTGGTGGGAGTCGATCCTCGGCTTGAACGTCAAGGCAGTGCAGGGAAAACAGGTTCCTCTGGAATGGACTGACACATCTGGGGGACTCTTGGAATGGTGGCACGACCCTGGAGTTCCTCTCGCCTTTCCTGTGGAGAGCGCCTCCTCTTGAGATGCGACGGGAACGCCGGGAATTCTTTCCCTACGAAACAGGGAAAGGATCCCTCATCTCGAGCTAGGAGGCGGAAACGGGGCTCCCCTGGATGTGTGCGGGACCTTCGTGCTTCCTCGCGAGTGGAGATGGGTATGTCGGGGAACTTCTTGAGTTGCAGCAAGGGTGTGAAGGACCCTTTGGAAGTTCCAGAGGTTAGATGTGATTAGCCTCGAGAAGCCTCAGCGGAAATGGGCCTCATCTCGCCTGGAGGGCAAAACCTTCTGGATATACTCGAGTTGCGGCAGGTGCTCTCGACTTTCGACGGGGACCTCGGGGACCCGCTCTGGTGGCCTCAGGACAGGCCAGTCCCCATGCGAGTTCCTCGGGGTCCTCTCGGGATTCCTCTCCCGTCGATGTTGGGGCCTAAGACCTTGTGTGGAGTCGGGGCGGGAACCTGAGGATTCCTCTCCAGAGCTGACATGGATCTTGGGGTACTTCTGGAGTCTCGCCAGTGGAGTCAGTCCTGGTCTCGAATGCGGGCATGCACTTGCGCTTTCCTCCAGAGCGGTAGCAGCAGTGTCACGCAGTCCGCTGCGTGTTTCAAAGGATCTATGGTTTTCCCTCGAGTCTTTCCCACGAGGCTTTCCCACGAGGCTTTCCCACAGGGCTGTCCCACGTGCACACGTGGTGGGAGTCGATCCTCGGCTTGAACGTCAAGGCAGTGCAGGGAAAACAGGTTCCTCTGGAATGGACTGACACATCTGGGGGACTCTTGGAATGGTGGCACGACCCTGGAGTTCCTCTCGCCTTTCCTGTGGAGAGCGCCTTCTCTTGAGATGCGACGGGAACGCCGGGAATTCTTTCCCTACGAAACAGGGAAAGGATCCCTCATCTCGAGCTAGGAGGCGGAAACGGGGCTCCCCTGGATGTGTGCGGGACCCTCGTGCTTCCTCTCGACAGGAGACCAGTTTGTCGGGGAACTTCTTGAGTTGCAGCAAGGGTGTGAAGGACCCTTTGGAAGTTCCAGTGGTTAGATGTGATTAGCCTCGAGAAGCCTCAGCGGAAATGGGCCTCATCTCGCCTGGAGGGCAAAACCTCCTGGATTTTCTCGAGTTCGGCAGGTGCTCTCGACTTACGACGGGGACCTCGGGGACCCGCTCTGGTGGCCTCAGGAAAGGCCAGTCCCATGCGAGTTCCTCGGGGGCCTCTCGGGATTCCTCTCCCGTCGATGCCGGGGCCTAAGACCTTGTGTGGAGTCGGAGCGGGAACCTGAGGATTCCTCTCCAGTGCTGACATGGATCTTGGGGTACTTCTGGAGTCTCCCCAGGGGAGTCAGTCCTCGTCTCGAATGCGGGCATGCACTTGCGCTTTCCTGCAAAGCGGTAGTAGCAGTGTCACGCAGTCCTCCGCCTGGATCAAAGGATCTATGGTTTTCCCTCGAGTCTTTCCCACGAGGCTTTCCCACGAGGCTTTCCCACAGGGCTATCCCACGTGCACACGCGGTGGGAGTCGATCCTCGGCTTGAACGTCAAGGCAGTGCAGGGAAAACAGGTTCCTCTGGACTGGACTGACACATCTGGGGGACTCTTGGAATGGTGGCACGACCCTGGAGGTCCTCTCGCCTTTCCTGTGGAGAGCGCCTCCTCTTGAGATGAGACGGGATCGCCGGGAATTCTTTCCCTATGAAACAGGGAAAGGATCCCTCATCTCGAGCTAGGAGGCGGAAACGGGGCTACCCTGGATGTGTGCGGGAACCTCGTGCTTCCTCTCGAGTGGAGACGGGTATGTCGGGGAACTTCTTGAGTTGCAGCAAGGGTGTGAAGGACCCTTTGGAAGTTCCAGAGGTTAAATGTGATTAGCCTCGAGAAGCCTCAGCGGAAATAAGCCTCATTTCGCCTGGAGGGCAAAACCTCCTGGATTTTCTCGAGTTGCGGCAGGTGCTCTCGACTTACGACGGGGACCTCGGGGACCCGCTCTGGTGGCCTCAGGAAAGGCCAGTCCCCATGCGAGTTCCTCGGGGGCCTCTCGGGACTCCTCTCCCGTCGATGCCGGGGCCTAAGACCTTGTGTGGAGTCGGGGACGGAACCTGAGGATTCCTCTCCAGTGCTGGCATGGATCTTGAGTTACTTCTGGAGTTTCCCCAGGGGAGTCAGTCCTCGTCTCGAATGGGGGCATGCACTTGCACTTTCCTCCAGAGCGGTAGCAGCAGTGTCACGCAGTCCGCCGCGTGGATCAAAGGATCTATGTTTTTCCCTCGAGTCTTTCCCACGAGGCTTTCCCACGAGGCTTTCCCACAGGGCTGTCCCACGTGCACACGTGGTGGGAGTTGATCCTCGGCTTGAACGTCAAGGCAGTGCAGGGAAAAAAGGTTCCTCTGGAATGGACTGACACATCTGGGGGTCGCTTGGAATGGTGGCACGACCCTGGAGTTCCTCTCGCCTTTCCTGTGGAGAGCGCCTCCTCTTGAGATGCGACGGGAACGCCGGGAATTCTTTCCCTAGGAAACAGGGAAAGGATCCCACATCTCGAGCTAGGAGGCGGAAACGGGGCTCCCCTGGATGTGTGCGGGACCCTCGTGCTTCCTCTCAAGTGGAGACGGGTATGTCGGGGAACTTCTTGAGTAGCAGCAAGGGTGTGAAGGACCCTTTGGAAGTTCCAGTGGTTAGATGTGATTAGCCTCGAGAGCCTCAGCGGAAATGGGCCTCATCTCGCCTGGAGGGCAAAACCTCCTGGATTTTCTCGAGTTGCGGCAGGTGCTCTCGACTTTCGACGGGGACCTCGGGGACCCGCTCTGGTGGCCTCAGGAAAGGCCAGTCCCCATGCGAGTTCCTCAGGGGCCTCTCGGGACTCCTCTCCCGTCGATGCCGGGGCCTAAGACCTTGTGTGGAGTCGGGGCCGGAACCTGAGGATTCCTCTCCAGTGCTGGCATGGATCTTGAGTTACTTCTGGAGTTTCCCCAGGGGAGTCAGTCCTCGTCTCGAATGGGGGCATGCACTTGCACTTTCCTCCAGAGCGGTAGCAGCAGTGTCACGCAGTCCTCCGCGTGGATCAAAGGATCTATGGTTTTCCCTCGAGTCTTTCCCACGAGGCTTTCCCACGAGGCTTTCCCACAGGGCTGTCCCACGTGCACACGTGGTGGGAGTTGATCCTCGGCTTGAACGTCAAGGCAGTGCAGGGAAAAAAGGTTCCTCTGGAATGGACTGACACATCTGGGGGTCGCTTGGAATGGTGGCACGACCCTGGAGGTCCTCTCGCCTTTCCTGTGGAGAGCGCCTCCTCTTGAGATGCGACGGGAACGCCGGGAATTCTTTCCCTAGGAAACAGGGAAAGGATCCCACATCTCGAGCTAGGAGGCGGAAACGGGGCTCCCCTGGATGTGTGCGGGACCCTCGTGCTTCCTCTCGAGTGGAGACGGGTATGTCGGGGAACTTCTTGAGTAGCAGCAAGGGTGTGAAGGACCCTTTGGAAGTTCCAGTGGTTAGATGTGATTAGCCTCGAGAGCCTCAGCGGAAATGGGCCTCATCTCGCCTGGAGGGCAAAACCTCCTGGATTTTCTCGAATTGCGGCAGGTGCTTTCGACTTACGACGGGGACCTCAGGGACCCGCTCTGATGGCCTCAGGAAAGGCCAGTCCCCATGCGAGTTCCTCGTGGGCCTCTCGGGACCCCTCTCCCGTCGATGCCGGACCCTAAGACCTTGTGTGGAGTCGGGGCCGGAACCTGAGGATTCCTCTCCAGTGCTGACATGGATCTTGGGGTACTTCTGGAGTTTCCCCAGGCGAGTCAGTCCTCGTCTCGAATGCGGGCATGCACTTGCGCTTTCCTCCAAAGCGGTAGCAGCAGTGTCACGCAGTCCGCCGCGTGGATCAAAGGATCTATGGTTTTCCCTCGAGTCTTTCCCACGAGGCTTTCCCACGAGGCTTTCCCACAGGGCTGTCCCACGTGCACACGTGGTGGGAGTCGATCCTCGGCTTGAACGTCAAGGCAGTGCAGGGAACACAGGTTCCTCTGGAATGGACTGACATATCTGGGGGACTCTTGGAATGGTGGCACGACCCTGGAGTTCCTCTCGCCTTTCCTGTGGAGAGCGCCTCCTCTTGAGATGCGACGGGAACGCCGGGAATTCTTTCCCTACGAAACAGGGAAAGGATCCCTCATCTCGAGCTAGGAGGCGGAAACGGGACTCCCCTGGATGTGTGCGGGACCCCACGTGCTTCCTCTCGAGTGGAGACGGGTATGTCGGGGAACTTCTTGAGTTGCAGCAAGGGTGTGAAGGACCCTTTGGAAGTTCCAGAGGTTAGATGTGATTAGCCTCGAGAAGCCTCAGCGGAAATGGGCCTCATCTCGCCTGGAGGGCAAAACCTCCTGGATTGTCTCGAGTTGCGGCAGGTGCTCTCGACTTACGACGGGGACCGCGGGGACAAGCTCTGGTGGCCTCAGGAAAGGCCAGTCCCCATGCGAGTTCCTCGGGGGCCTCTCTGGATTCCTCTCCCGTCGATGCCGGGGCCTAAGACCTTGTGTGGAGTCGGGGCGGGAACCTGAGGATTCCTCTCCAGAGCTGACATGGATCTTGGGGTACTTCTGGAGTCTCGCCAGGGGAGTCAGTCCTGGTCTCGAATGCGGGCATGCACTTGCGCTTTCCTCCAGAGCGGTAGCAGCAGTGTCACGCAGTCCGCTGCGTGTTTCAAAGGATCTATGGTTTTCCCTCGAGTCTTTCCCACGAGGCTTTCCCACGAGGCTTTCCCACAGGGCTGTCCCACGTGCACACGTGGTGGGAGTCGATCCTCGGCTTGAACGTCAAGGCAGT
This sequence comes from Ovis canadensis, assembly GCF_042477335.2. NCBI lineage: Eukaryota > Metazoa > Chordata > Mammalia > Artiodactyla > Bovidae > Ovis > Ovis canadensis. The sequence goes on from NC_091254.1 coordinate 7,029,246, forward strand.
GCAGGGAAAACAGGTTCCTCTGGAATGGACTGACACATCTGGGGGACTCTTGGAATGGTGGCACGACCCTGGAGTTCCTCTCGCCTTTCCTGTGGAGAGCGCCTTCTCTTGAGATGCGACGGGAACGCCGGGAATTCTTTCCCTACGAAACAGGGAAAGGATCCCTCATCTCGAGCTAGGAGGCGGAAACGGGGCTCCCCTGGATGTGTGCGGGACCCTCGTGCTTCCTCTCGAGTGGAGACCAGTTTGTCGGGGAACTTCTTGAGTTGCAGCAAGGGTGTGAAGGACCCTTTGGAAGTTCCAGTGGTTAGATGTGATTAGCCTCGAGAAGCCTCAGCGGAAATGGGCCTCATCTCGCCTGGAGGGCAAAACCTCCTGGATTTTCTCGAGTTCGGCAGGTGCTCTCGACTTACGACGGGGACCTCAGGAACCGCTCTGGTGGCCTCAGGAAAGGCCAGTCCCCATGCGAGTTCCTCGGGGGCCTCTCGGGATTCCTCTCCCATCGATGGCGGGGCCTAAGTCCTTGTGTGGAGCCGGGGCCGGAACCTGAGGATTCCTCTCCAGTGCTGACATGGATCTTGGGGTACTTCTGGAGTCTCCCCAGGGGAGTCAGTCCTCGTCTCGAATGCGGGCATGCACTTGCGCTTTCCTCCAGAGCGGTAGCAGCAGTGTCACGCAGTCCGCCGCGTGGATCAAAGGATCTATAGTTTTCCCTCGAGTCTTTCCCACGAGGCTTACCAATGAGGCTTTCCCACAGGGCTGTCCCACGTGCACACGTGGTGGGAGTCGATCCTCGGCTTGAACGTCAAGGCAGTGCAGGGAAAACAGGTTCTTCTGGAATGGACTGACACATCTGGGGGACTCTTGGAATGGTGTCACGACCCTGGAGTTCCTCTCGCCTTTCCTGTGGAGAGCGCCTCCTCTTGAGATGCGACGGGAACGCCGGGAATTCTTTCCCTACGAAACAGGGAAAGATCCCTCATCTCGAGCTAGGAGGCGGAAACGGGGCTCCCCTGGATGTGTGAGGGACCCCACGTGCTTCCTCTCGAGTGGAGACGGGTACGTCGGGGAACTTCTTGAGTTGCAGCAATGGTGTGAAGGACCCTTTGGAAGTTCCAGTGGTTAGATGTGATTGGCCTCGAGAAGCCTCAGCGGAAATGGGCCTCATCTCGCCTGAAGGGCAAAACCTCCTGGATTTTCTCGACTTGCGGCAGGTGCTCTCGACTTACGACGGGGACCTCAGGAACCGCTCTGGTGGCCTCAGGAAAGGCCAGTCCCCATGCAAGTTCCTCGGGGGCCTCTCGGGATTCCTCTCCCGTCGATGCCAGGGCCTAAGACCTTGTGTGGAGTCGGGGCCGGAAACTGAGGATTCCTCTCCAGTGCTGACATGGATCTTGGGGTACTTCTGGAGTCTCCCCAGGGGAGTCAGTCCTCGTCTCGAATGCGGGCATGCACTTGCGCTTTCCTCCAGAGCGGTAGCAGCAGTGTCACGCAGTCCGCCGCGTGGATCAAAGGATCTATGGTTTTCCCTCGAGTCTTTCCCACGAGGCTTTCCCACGAGGCTTTCCCACAGGGCTGTCCCACGTGCACACGTGGTGGGAGTCGATCCTCGGCTTGAACGTCAAGGCAGTGCAGGGAAAACAGGTTCCTCTGGAATGGACTGACACATCTGGGGGACTCTTGGAATGGTGTCACGACCCTGGAGTTCCTCTCGCCTTTCCTGTGGAGATCGCCTCCTCTTGAGATGCGACTGGAACGTCGGGAATTCTTTCCCTACGAAACAGGGAAAGGATCCCTCATCTCGAGCTAGGAGTCGGAAACGGGGCTCCCCTGGATGTGTGCAGGACACCACGTGCTTCCTCTCGAGTGCAGACGGGTATGTCGGGGAACTTCTTGAGTTGCAGCAAGGGTGTGAAGGACCCTTTGGAAGTTCCAGTGGTTAGATGTGATTGGCCTCGAGAAGCCTCAGCGGAAATGGGCCTCATCTCGCCTGGAGGGCAAAACCTCCTGGATTTTCTCGAGTTGCGGCAGGTGCTCTCGACTTACGACAGGGACCTCAGGGACCCGCTCTGGTGGCCTCAGGAAAGGCCAGTCCCCATGCGAGTTCCTCGGGGCCCTCTCGTGATTCCTCTCCCGTCTATGCCGGGGCCTAAGACCTTGTGTGGAGTCGGGGCCGGAACCTGAGGATTCCTCTCCAGTGCTGACATGGATCTTGGGGTTCTTCTGGAGTCTCCCCAGGGGATTCAGTCCTCGTCTCGAATGCGGGCATGCACTTGCGCTTTCCTCCAGAGCGGTAGCAGCAGTGTCACGCAATCCGCCACGTGGATCAAAGGATCTATGGTTTTCCCTCGAGGCTTTCCCACGAGGCTTTCCCACAGGGGTGTCCCACGTGCACACGTGGTGGGAGTCGATCCTCGGCTTGAACGTCAAGGCAGTGCAGGGAAAACAGGTTCCTCTGGAATGGACTGACACATCTGGGGGACTCTTGGAATGGTGTCACGACCCTGGAGTTCCTCTCGCCTTTCCTGTGGAGAGCGCCTCCTCTTGAGATGCGACTGGAACGCCGGGAATTCTTTCCCTACGAAACAGGGAAAGGATCCCTCATCTCGAGCTAGGAGGCGGAAACGGGGCTCCCCTGGATGTGTGCGGGACCCACGTGCTTCCTCTCGAGTGGAGACGGGTATGTCGGGGAACTTCTTGAGTTGCAGCAAGGGTGTGAAGGACCCTTTGGAAGTTCCAGTGGTTAGACGTGATTAGCCTCCATAACCCTCAGCGGAAATGGGCCTCATCTCGCCTGGAGGGCAAAACCTCCTGGATTTTCTCGAGTTGCGGCAGGTGCTCTCGACTTACGACGGGGACCTCAGGGACCCGCTCTGGTGGTCTCAGGAAAGGCCAGTCCCCATGCGAGTTCCACGGGGGCCTCTCGGGATTCCTCTCCCGTCGATGCCGGGGCCTAAGACCTTGTGTGGAGTCGGGGCCGGAACCTGAGGATTCCTCTCCAGTGCTGACATGGATCTTGGGGTATTTCTGGAGTCTCCCCAGGGGAGTCAGTCCTTGTCTCGAATGCGGGCATGCACTTGCGCTTTCCTCCAGAGTGGTAGCAGCAGTTTCACGCAGTCCGCCGCGTGGATCAAAGGATCTATGGTTTTCCCTCGAGTCTTTCCCACGAGGCTTTCCCACGAGGCTTTCCCACAGGGCTGTCCCACGTGCACACGTGGTGGGAGTCGATCCTCGGCTTGAACGTCAAGGCAGTGTAGGGAAAACAGGTTTCTCTGGAATGGACTGACACATCTGGGGGACTCTTGGAATGGTGTCACGACCCTGGAGTTCCTCTCGCCTTTCCTGTGGAGAGCGCCTCCTCTTGAGATGCGACGGGAACGCCGGGAATTCTTTCCCTACGAAACAGGGAAAGGATCCCTCATCTCGAGCTAGGAGGCGGAAACGGGGCTCCCCTGGATGTGTGCAGGACACCACGTGCTTCCTCTCGAGTGGAGACGGGTATGTCGGGGAACTTCTTGAGTTGCAGCAATGGTGAGAAGGACCCTTTGGAAGTTCCAGTGGTTAGATGTGATTGGCCTCGAGAAGCCTCAGCGGAAATGGGCCTCATCTCGCCTGGAGGGCAAAACCTCCTGGATTTTCTCGAGTTGCGGCAGGTGCTCTCGACTTACGACGGGGACCTCAGGGACCCGCTCTGGTGGCCTCAGGAAAGGCCAGTCCCCATGCGAGTTCCTCGGGGGCCTCTCGGGATTCCTCTCCCGTCGATGCCGGGGCCTAAGACCTTGTGTGGAGTCGGGGCCGGAACCTGAGGATTCCTCTCCAGTGCTGACATGGATCTTGGGGTACTTCTGGAGTCTCCCCAGGGGAGTCAGTCCTCGTCCCGAATGCGGGCATGCACTTGCGCTTTCCTCCAGAGCGGTAGCAGCAGTGTCACGCAGTCCGCCGCGTGGATCAAAGGATCTATAGTTTTCCCTCGAGTCTTTCCCACCAGGCTTTCCCACGAGGCTTTCCCACAGGGCTGTCCCACGTGCACACGTGGTGGGAGTCGATCCTCGGCTTGAACGTCAAGGCAGTGTAGGGAAAACAGGTTCCTCTGGAATGGACTGACACATCTGGGGGACTCTTGGAATGGTGTCACGACCCTGGAGTTCCTCTCGCCTTTCCTGTGGAGAGCGCCTCCTCTTGAGATGCGACGGGAAGGCCGGGAATTCTTTCCCTACGAAACAGGGAAAGATCCCTCATCTCGAGCTAGGAGGCGGAAACGGGGCTCCCCTGGATGTGTGAGGGACCCCACGTGCTTCCTCTCGAGTGGAGACGGGTATGTCGGGGAACTTCTTGAGTTGCAGCAATGGTGTGAAGGACCCTTTGGAAGTTCCAGTGGTTAGATGTGATTGGCCTCGAGAAGCCTCAGCGGAAATGGGCCTCATCTCGCCTGAAGGGCAAAACCTCCTGGATTTTCTCGAGTTGCGGCAGGTGCTCTCGACTTACGACGGGGACCTCAGGAACCGCTCTAGTGGCCTCAGGAAAGGCCAGTCCCCATGCGAGTTCCTCGGGGGCCTCTCGGGATTCCTCTCCCGTCGATGCCAGGGCCTAAGACCTTGTGTGGAGTCGGGGCCGGAAACTGAGGATTCCTCTCCAGTGCTGACATGGATCTTGGGGTACTTCTGGAGTCTCCCCAGGGGAGTCAGTCCTCGTCTCGAATGCGGGCATGCACTTGCGCTTTCCTCCAGAGCGGTAGCAGCAGTGTCACGCAGTCCGCCGCGTGGATCAAAGGATCTATGGTTTTCCCTCGAGTCTTTCCCACGAGGCTTTCCCACGAGGCTTTCCCACAGGGCTGTCCCACGTGCACACGTGGTGGGAGTCGATCCTCGGCTTGAACGTCAAGGCAGTGCAGGGAAAACAGGTTCCTCTGGAATGGACTGACACATCTGGGGGACTCTTGGAATGGTGTCACGACCCTGGAGTTCCTCTCGCCTTTCCTGTGGAGAGCGCCTCCTCTTGAGATGCGACTGGAACGTCGGGAATTCTTTCCCTACGAAACAGGGAAAGGATCCCTCATCTCGAGCTAGGAGTCGGAAACGGGGCTCCCCTGGATGTGTGCGGGACACCACGTGCTTCCTCTCGAGTGCAGACGGGTATGTCGGGGAACTTCTTGAGTTGCAGCAAGGGTGTGAAGGACCCTTTGGAAGTTCCAGTGGTTAGATGTGATTGGCCTCGAGAAGCCTCAGCGGAAATGGGCCTCATCTCGCCTGGAGGGCAAAACCTCCTGGATTTTCTCGAGTTGCGGCAGGTGCTCTCGACTTACGACGGGGACCTCAGGGACCCGCTCTGGTGGCCTCAGGAAAGGCCAGTCCCCATGCGAGTTCCTCGGGGCCCTCTCGTGATTCCTCTCCCGTCTATGCCGGGGCCTAAGACCTTGTGTGGAGTCGGGGCCGGAACCTGAGGATTCCTCTCCAGTGCTGACATGGATCTTGGGGTTCTTCTGGAGTCTCCCCAGGGGATTCAGTCCTCGTCTGGAATGCGGGCATGCACTTGCGCTTTCCTCCAGAGCGGTAGCAGCAGTGTCACGCAATCCGCCACGTGGATCAAAGGATCTATGGTTTTCCCTCGAGGCTTTCCCACGAGGCTTTCCCACAGGGGTGTCCCACGTGCACACGTGGTGGGAGTCGATCCTCGGCTTGAACGTCAAGGCAGTGCAGGGAAAACAGGTTCCTCTGGAATGGACTGACACATCTGGGGGACTCTTGGAATGGTGGCACGACCCTGGAGTTCCTCTCGCCTTTCCTGTGGAGAGCGCCTCCTCTTGAGATGCGACGGGAACGCCGGGAATTCTTTCCCTACGAAACAGGGAAAGGATCCCTCATCTCGAGCTAGGAGGCGGAAACGGGGCTCCCCTGGATGTGTGCGGGACCCACGTGCTTCCTCTCGAGTGGAGACGGGTATGTCGGGGAACTTCTTGAGTTGCAGCAAGGGTGTGAAGGACCCTTTGGAAGTTCCAGTGGTTAGACGTGATTAGCCTCCATAACCCTCAGCGGAAATGGGCCTCATCTCGCCTGGAGGGCAAAACCTCCTGGATTTTCTCGAGTTGCGGCAGGTGCTCTCGACTTACGACGGGGACCTCAGGGACCCGCTCTGGTGGTCTCAGGAAAGGCCAGTCCCCATGCGAGTTCCACGGGGGCCTCTCGGGATTCCTCTCCCGTCGATGCCGGGGCCTAAGACCTTGTGTGGAGTCGGGGCCGGAACCTGAGGATTCCTCTCCAGTGCTGACATGGATCTTGGGGTATTTCTGGAGTCTCCCCAGGGGAGTCAGTCCTTGTCTCGAATGCGGGCATGCACTTGCGCTTTCCTCCAGAGTGGTAGCAGCAGTTTCACGCAGTCCGCCGCGTGGATCAAAGGATCTATGGTTTTCCCTCGAGTCTTTCCCACGAGGCTTTCCCACGAGGCTTTCCCACAGGGCTGTCCCACGTGCACACGTGGTGGGAGTCGATCCTCGGCTTGAACGTCAAGGCAGTGTAGGGAAAACAGGTTTCTCTGGAATGGACTGACACATCTGGGGGACTCTTGGAATGGTGTCACGACCCTGGAGTTCCTCTCGCCTTTCCTGTGGAGAGCGCCTCCTCTTGAGATGCGACGGGAAGGCCGGGAATTCTTTCCCTACGAAACAGGGATAGATCCCTCATCTCGAGCTAGGAGGCGGAAACGGGGCTCCCCTGGATGTGTGAGGGACCCCACGTGCTTCCTCTCGAGTGGAGACGGGTATGTCGGGGAACTTCTTGAGTTGCAGCAATGGTGTGAAGGACCCTTTGGAAGTTCCAGTGGTTAGATGTGATTGGCCTCGAGAAGCCTCAGCGGAAATGGGCCTCATCTCGCCTGAAGGGCAAAACCTCCTGGATTTTCTCGAGTTGCGGCAGGTGCTCTCGACTTACGACGGGGACCTCAGGAACCGCTCTAGTGGCCTCAGGAAAGGCCAGTCCCCATGCGAGTTCCTCGGGGGCCTCTCGGGATTCCTCTCCCGTCGATGCCAGGGCCTAAGACCTTGTGTGGAGTCGGGGCCGGAACCTGAGGATTCCTCTCCAGTGCTGACATGGATCTTGGGGTACTTCTGGAGTCTCCCCAGGGGAGTCAGTCCTCGTCTCGAATGCGGGCATGCACTTGCGCTTTCCTCCAGAGCGGTAGCAGCAGTGTCACGCAGTCCGCCGCGTGGATCAAAGGATCTATGGTTTTCCCTCGAGTCTTTCCCACGAGGCTTTCCCACGAGGCTTTCCCACAGGGCTGTCCCACGTGCACACGTGGTGGGAGTCGATCCTCGGCTTGAACGTCAAGGCAGTGCAGGGAAAACAGGTTCCTCTGGAATGGACTGACACATCTGGGGGACTCTTGGAATGGTGTCACGACCCTGGAGTTCCTCTCGCCTTTCCTGTGGAGAGCGCCTCCTCTTGAGATGCGACTGGAGCGTCGGGAATTCTTTCCCTACGAAACAGGGAAAGGATCCCTCATCTCGAGCTAGGAGGCGGAAACGGGGCTCCCCTGGATGTGTGCGGGACACCACGTGCTTCCTCTCGAGTGCAGACGGGTATGTGCGGGAACTTCTTGAGTTGCAGCAAGGGTGTGAAGGACCCTTTGGAAGTTCCAGTGGTTAGATGTGATTGGCCTCGAGAAGCCTCAGCGGAAATGGGCCTCATCTCGCCTGGAGGGCAAAACCTCCTGGATTTTCTCGAGTTGCGGCAGGTGCTCTCGACTTACGATGGGGACCTCAGGGACCCGCTCTGGTGGCCTCAGGAAAGGCCAGTCCCCATGCGAGTTCCTCGGGGCCCTCTCGTGATTCCTCTCCCGTCGATGCCGGGGCCTAAGACCTTGTGTGGAGTCGGGGCCGGAACCTGAGGATTCCTCTCCAGTGCTGACATGGATCTTGGGGTACTTCTGGAGTCTCCCCAGGGGATTCAGTCCTCGTCTCGAATGCGGGCATGCACTTGCGCTTTCCTCCAGAGCGGTAGCAGCAGTGTCACGCAATCCGCCACGTGGATCAAAGGATCTATGGTTTTCCCTCGAGGCTTTCCCACGAGGCTTTCCCACAGGGGTGTCCCACGTGCACACGTGGTGGGAGTCGATCCTCGGCTTGAACGTCAAGGCAGTGTAGGGAAAACAGGTTCCTCTGGAATGGACTGACACATCTGGGGGACTCTTGGAATGGTGTCACGACCCTGGAGTTCCTCTCGCCTTTCCTGTGGAGAGCGCCTCCTCTTGAGATGCGACGGGAAGGCCGGGAATTCTTTCCCTACGAAACAGGGAAAGATCCCTCATCTCGAGCTAGGAGGCGGAAACGGGGCTCCCCTGGATGTGTGAGGGACCCCACGTGCTTCCTCTCGAGTGGAGACGGGTATGTCGGGGAACTTCTTGAGTTGCAGCAATGGTGTGAAGGACCCTTTGGAAGTTCCAGTGGTTAGATGTGATTGGCCTCGAGAAGCCTCAGCGGAAATGGGCCTCATCTCGCCTGAAGGGCAAAACCTCCTCGATTTTCTCGAGTTGCGGCAGGTGCTCTCGACTTACGACGGGGACCTCAGGAACCGCTCTAGTGGCCTCAGGAAAGGCCAGTCCCCATGCGAGTTCCTCGGGGGCCTCTCGGGATTCCTCTCCCGTCGATGCCAGGGCCTAAGACCTTGTGTGGAGTCGGGGCCGGAAACTGAGGATTCCTCTCCAGTGCTGACATGGATCTTGGGGTACTTCTGGAGTCTCCCCAGGGGAGTCAGTCCTCGTCTCGAATGCGGGCATGCACTTGCGCTTTCCTCCAGAGCGGTAGCAGCAGTGTCACGCAGTCCGCCGCGTGGATCAAAGGATCTATGGTTTTCCCTCGAGTCTTTCCCACGAGGCTTTCCCACGAGGCTTTCCCACAGGGCTGTCCCACGTGCACACGTGGTGGGAGTCGATCCTCGGCTTGAACGTCAAGGCAGTGCAGGGAAAACAGGTTCCTCTGGAATGGACTGACACATCTGGGGGACTCTTGGAATGGTGTCACGACCCTGGAGTTCCTCTCGCCTTTCCTGTGGAGAGCGCCTCCTCTTGAGATGCGACTGGAACGTCGGGAATTCTTTCCCTACGAAACAGGGAAAGGATCCCTCATCTCGAGCTAGGAGGCGGAAACGGGGCTCCCCTGGATGTGTGCGGGACACCACGTGCTTCCTCTCGAGTGCAGACGGGTATGTCGGGGAACTTCTTGAGTTGCAGCAAGGGTGTGAAGGACCCTTTGGAAGTTCCAGTGGTTAGATGTGATTGGCCTCGAGAAGCCTCAGCGGAAATGGGCCTCATCTCGCCTGGAGGGCAAAACCTCCTGGATTTTCTCGAGTTGCGGCAGGTGCTCTCGACTTACGACGGGGACCTCAGGGACCCGCTCTGGTGGCCTCAGGAAAGGCCAGTCCCCATGCGAGTTCCTCGGGGCCCTCTCGTGATTCCTCTCCCGTCGATGCCGGGGCCTAAGACCTTGTGTGGAGTCGGGGCCGGAACCTGAGGATTCCTCTCCAGTGCTGACATGGATCTTGGGGTTCTTCTGGAGTCTCCCCAGGGGATTCAGTCCTCGTCTCGAATGCGGGCATGCACTTGCGCTTTCCTCCAGAGCGGTAGCAGCAGTGTCACGCAATCCGCCACGTGGATCAAAAGATCTATGGTTTTCCCTCGAGGCTTTCCCACGAGGCTTTCCCACAGGGGTGTCCCACGTGCACACGTGGTGGGAGTCGATCCTCGGCTTGAACGTCAAGGCAGTGCAGGGAAAACAGGTTCCTCTGGAATGGACTGACACATCTGGGGGACTCTTGTAATGGTGTCACGACCCTGGAGTTCCTCTCGCCTTTCCTGTGGAGAGCGCCTCCTCTTGAGATGCGACTGGAACGCCGGGAATTCTTTCCCTACGAAACAGGGAAAGGATCCCTCATCTCGAGCTAGGAGGCGGAAACGGGGCTCCCCTGGATGTGTGCGGGACCCACGTGCTTCCTCTCGAGTGGAGACGGGTATGTCGGGGAACTTCTTGAGTTGCAGCAAGGGTGTGAAGGACCCTTTGGAAGTTCCAGTGGTTAGACGTGATTAGCCTCCATAACCCTCAGCGGAAATGGGCCTCATCTCGCCTGGAGGGCAAAACCTCCTGGATTTTCTCGAGTTGCGGCAGGTGCTCTCGACTTACGACGGGGACCTCAGGGACCCGCTCTGGTGGTCTCAGGAAAGGCCAGTCCCCATGCGAGTTCCACGGGGGCCTCTCGGGATTCCTCTCCCGTCGATGCCTTGGCCTAAGACCTTGTGTGGAGTCGGGGCCGGAACCTGAGGATTCCTCTCCAGTGCTGACATGGATCTTGGGGTATTTCTGGAGTCTCCCCAGGGGAGTCAGTCCTTGTCTCGAATGCGGGCATGCACTTGCGCTTTCCTCCAGAGTGGTAGCAGCAGTTTCACGCAGTCCGCCGCGTGGATCAAAGGATCTATGGTTTTCCCTCGAGTCTGTCCCACCAGGCTTTCCCACGAGGCTTTACCACAGGGCTGTCCCACGTGCACACGTGGTGGGAGTCGATCCTCGGCTTGAACGTCAAGGCAGTGTAGGGAAAACAGGTTTCTCTGGAATGGACTGACACATCTGGGGGACTCTTGGAATGGTGTCACGACCCTGGAGTTCCTCTCGCCTTTCCTGTGGAGAGCGCCTCCTCTTGAGATGCGACGGGAAGGCCGGGAATTCTTTCCCTACGAAACAGGGAAAGATCCCTCATCTCGAGCTAGGAGGCGGAAACGGGGCTCCCCTGGATGTGTGAGGGACCCCACGTGCTTCCTCTCGAGTGGAGACGGGTATGTCGGGGAACTTCTTGAGTTGCAGCAATGGTGTGAAGGACCCTTTGGAAGTTCCAGTGGTTAGATGTGATTGGCCTCGAGAAGCCTCAGCGGAAATGGGCCTCATCTCGCCTGAAGGGCAAAACCTCCTGGATTTTCTCGAGTTGCGGCAGGTGCTCTCGACTTACGACGGGGACCTCAGGAACCGCTCTAGTGGCCTCAGGAAAGGCCAGTCCCCATGCGAGTTCCTCGGGGGCCTCTCGGGATTCCTCTCCCGTCGATGCCAGGGCCTAAGACCTTGTGTGGAGTCGGGGCCGGAACCTGAGGATTCCTCTCCAGTGCTGACATGGATCTTGGGGTACTTCTGGAGTCTCCCCAGGGGAGTCAGTCCTCGTCTCGAATGCGGGCATGCACTTGCGCTTTCCTCCAGAGCGGTAGCAGCAGTGTCACGCAGTCCGCCGCGTGGATCAAAGGATCTATGGTTTTCCCTCGAGTCTTTCCCACGAGGCTTTCCCACGAGGTTTTCCCACAGGGCTGTCCCACGTGCACACGTGGTGGGAGTCGATCCTCGGCTTGAACGTCAAGGCAGTGCAGGGAAAACAGGTTCCTCTGGAATGGACTGACACATCTGGGGGACTCTTGGAATGGTGTCACGACCCTGGAGTTCCTCTCGCCTTTCCTGTGGAGAGCGCCTCCTCTTGAGATGCGACTGGAACGTCGGGAATTCTTTCCCTACGAAACAGGGAAAGGATCCCTCATCTCGAGCTAGGAGGCGGAAACGGGGCTCCCCTGGATGTGTGCGGGACACCACGTGCTTCCTCTGGAGTGCAGACGGGTATGTGGGGGAACTTCTTGAGTTGCAGCAAGGGTGTGAAGGACCCTTTGGAAGTTCCAGTGGTTAGATGTGATTGGCCTCGAGAAGCCTCAGCGGAAATGGGCCTCATCTCGCCTGGAGGGCAAAACCTCCTGGATTTTCTCGAGTTGCGGCAGGTGCTCTCGACTTACGATGGGGACCTCAGGGACCCGCTCTGGTGGCCTCAGGAAAGGCCAGTCCCCATGCGAGTTCCTCGGGGCCCTCTCGTGATTCCTCTCCCGTCGATGACGGGGCCTAAGACCTTGTGTGGAGTCGGGGCCGGAACCTGAGGATTCCTCTCCAGTGCTGACATGGATCTTGGGGTACTTCTGGAGTCTCCCCAGGGGATTCAGTCCTCGTCTCGAATGCGGGCATGCACTTGCGCTTTCCTCCAGAGCGGTAGCAGCAGTGTCACGCAATCCGCCACGTGGATCAAAGGATCTATGGTTTTCCCTCGAGGCTTTCCCACGAGGCTTTCCCACAGGGGTGTCCCACGTGCACACGTGGTGGGAGTCGATCCTCGGCTTGAACGTCAAGGCAGTGCAGGGAAAACAGGTTCCTCTGGAATGGACTGACACATCTGGGGGACTCTTGGAATGGTGTCACGACCCTGGAGTTCCTCTCGCCTTTCCTGTGGAGAGCGCCTCCTCTTGAGATGCGACTGGAACGCCGGGAATTCTTTCCCTACGAAACAGGGAAAGGATCCCTCATCTCGAGCTAGGAGGCGGAAACGGGGCTCCCCTGGATGTGTGAGGGACACCACGTGCTTCCTCTCGAGTGCAGACGGGTATGTCGGGGAACTTCTTGAGTTGCAGCAAGGGTGTGAAGGACCCTTTGGAAGTTCCAGTGGTTAGATGTGATTGGCCTCGAGAAGCCTCAGCGGAAATGGGCCTCATCTCGCCTGGAGGGCAAAACCTCCTGGATTTTCTCGAGTTGCGGCAGGTGCTCTCGACTTACGACGGGGACCTCAGGGACCCGCTCTGGTGGCCTCAGGAAAGGCCAGTCCCCATGCGAGTTCCTCGGGGCCCTCTCGTGATTCCTCTCCCGTCGATGCCGGGGCCTAAGACCTTGTGTGGAGTCGGGGCCGGAACCTGAGGATTCCTCTCCAGTGCTGACATGGATCTTGGGGTACTTCTGGAGTCTCCCCAGGGGAGTCAGTCCTCGTCTCGAATGCGGGCATGCACTTGCGCTTTCCTCCAGAACGGTAGCAGCAGTGTCACCCAGTCCGCCGCGTTGATCAAAGGATCTATGGTTTTCCCTCGAGTCTTTCCCACGAGGCTTTCCTACGAGGCTTTCCCACGGGGCTGTCCCACGTGCACACGTGGTGGGAGTCGATCCTCGGCTTGAACTTCAAGGCAGTGCAGGGAAAACAGGTTCCTCTGGAATGGCCTGACACATCTGGGGGACTCTTGGAATGGTGGCATGACCCTGGAGTTCCTCTCGCCTTTCCTGTGGAGAGCGCCTCCTCTTGAGATGCGACGAGAACGCCGGGAATTCTTTCCCTACGAAACAGGGAAAGGATCCCTCATCTCGAGCTAGGAGACGGAAACGGGGCTCCCCTGGATGTGTGCGGGACACCACGTGCTTCCTCTCGAGTGGAGACGGGTAAGTCAGGGAACTTCTTGAGTTGCAGCAAGGTTGTGAAGGACCCTTTGGAAGTTCCAGTGGTTAGACGTGATTGGCCTCGAGAAGCCTCAGCGGAAATGGGCCTCATCTCGCCTGGAGGGCAAAACCTCCTGGATTTTCTCGAGTTGCGGCAGGTGCTCTCGACTTACGACGGGGACCTCAGGGACCCGCTCTGGTGGCCTCAGGAAAGGCCCGTCCCATGCGAGTTTCTCGGGGGCCTCTCGGGATTCCTCTCCCGTCGATGCCGGGGCCTAAGACCTTGTGTGGAGTCGGGGCCGGAACCTGAGGATTCCTCTCCAGTGCTGACATGGATCTTGGGGTACTTCTGGAGTCTCCCCAGGGGAGTCAGTCCTCGTCTCGAATGCGGGCATGCACTTGCGCTTTCCTCCAGAGCGGTAGCAGCAGTGTCACGCAGTCCGCCGCGTGGATGAAAGGATCTATGGTTTTCCCTCGAGTCTTTCCCACGAGGCTTTCCCACGAGGCTTTCCCACAGGGCTGTCTCACGTGCACACGTGGTGGGAGTCGATCCTCGGCTTGAACGTCAAGGCAGTGCAGGGAAAACAGGTTCCTCTGTAATGGACTGACACATCAGGGGGTCTCTTGGAATGGTGGCACGACCCTGGAGTTCCTCTCCCCTTTCCTGTGGAGAGCGCTTCCTCTTGAGATGCGACGGGATCGCCGGGAATTCTTTCCCTACGAAACAGGGAAAGGATCCCTCATCTCGAGCTAGGAGGCGGAAACGGGGCTCCCCTGGATGTGTGCGGGACCCCACGTGCTTCCTCTCGAGTGGAGACGGGTATGTCGGGGAAGTTCTTGAGTTGCAGCAAGGGTGTGAAGGACCCTTTGGAAGTTCCAGTGGTTAGATGTGATTGGCCTAGAGAAGCCTCAGCGGAAATGGGCCTCATCTCGCCTGGAGGGCAAAACCGCCTGGATTTTCTCGAGTTGCGGCAGTTGCTCTCGACTTACGACGAGGACCTCAGGGACCCGCTCTGGTGGCCTCAGGAAAGGCCAGTCCCCATTGGAGTTCCTCTTGCGATTCCTCTCCCGTCGATGCCGGGGCCTAAGACCTTGTGTGGAGTCGGGGCCGGAACCTGAGGATTCCTCTCCAGGGCTGACATGGATCTTGGGGTACTTCTGGAGTCTCCCCAGGGGAGTCAGTCCTCGTCTCGAATGCGGGCATGCACTTGCGCTTTCCTCCAGAGCGGTAGCAGCAGTGTCACGCAGTCCGCCGCATGGATCAAAGGATCCATGGTTTTCCCTCGAGTCTTTCCCACGAGGCTTTCCCACGAGGCTTTCCCACAGGGCTGTCCCACGTGCACACGTGGTGGGAGTCGATCCTTGGCTTGAACGTCAAGGCAGTGCAGGGAAAACAGGTTCCTCTGGAATGGGCTGACACATCTGGGGGACTCTTGGAATGGTGGCACGACCCTGGAGTTCCTCTCGCCTTTCCTGTGGAGAGCGCCTCCTCTTGAGATGCGACGGGAACGCCGGGAATTCTTTCCCTACGAAACAGGGAAAGGATCCCTCATCTCGAGCTAGGAGGCGGAAACGGGGCTCCACTGGATGTGTGCGGGACACCACGTGCTTCCTTTCCAGTGGAGACGGGTATGTCGGGAAACTTCTTGAGTTGCAGCAAGGGTGTGAAGGACCCTTTGGAAGTTTCAGTGTTTAGACGTGATTAGCCTCGAGAAGCCTCAGCGGAAATGAGCCTCATCTCGCCTGGAGGGCAAAACCTCCTGGATTTTCTCGAGTTGCGGCAGGTGATCTCGACTGACGATGGGGACCTCAGGGACCCGCTCTGGTGGCCTCAGGAAAAGCCAGTCCCCATGCGAGTTCCTCGGGGGCCTCTCGGGATCCCTATCCTGTCGATGCCGGGGACTAAGACCTTGTGTGGAGTCGGGGCCGGAACCTGAGGATTCCTCTCCAGTGCTGACATGGATCTTGGGGTACTTCTGGAGTCTCCCCAGGGGAGTCAGTCCTCGTCTCGAATGCGGGCATGCACTTGCGCTTTCCTCCAGAGCGGTAGCAGCAGTGTCACGCAGTCCGCCGCGTGGATCAAAGGATCTATGGTTTTCCCTCGAGGCTTTCCCACGAGGCTTTCCCACAGGGCTGTCCCTCGTGCACACGTGGTGGGAGTCGATCCTCGGCTTGAACGTCAAGGCAGTGCAGGGAAAACAGGTTCCTCTGGAATGGACTGACACATCTGGGGGACTCTTGGAATGGTGTCACGACCCTGGAGTTCCTCTCGCCTTTCCTGTGGAGAGCGCCTCCTCTTGAGATGCGACTGGAACGCCGGGAATTCTTTCCCTACGAAACAGGGAAAGGATCCCTCATCTCGAGCTAGGAGGCGGAAACGGGGCTCCCCTGGATGTGTGCGGGACACCACGTGCTTCCTCTCGAGTGCAGACGGGTATGTCGGGGAACTTCGTGAGTTGCAGCAAGGGTGTGAAGGACCCTTTGGAAGTTCCAGTGGTTAGATGTGATTGGCCTCGAGAAGCCTCAGCGGAAATGGGCCTCATCTCGCCTGGAGGGCAAAACCTCCTGGATTTTCTCGAGTTGCGGCAGGTGCTCTCGACTTACGACGGGGACCTCAGGGACCCGCTCTGGTGGCCTCAGGAAAGGCCAGTCCCCATGCGAGTTCCTCGGGGCCCTCTCGTGATTCCTCTCCCGTCGATGCCGGGGCCTAAGACCTTGTGTGGAGTCGGGGCCGGAACCTGAGGATTCCTCTCCAGTGCTGACATGGATCTTGGGGTACTTCTGGAGTCTCCCCAGGGGAGTCAGTCCTCGTCTCGAATGCGGGCATGCACTTGCGCTTTCCTCCAGAGCGGTAGCAGCAGTGTCACGCAATCCGCCACGTGGATCAAAGGATCTATGGTTTTCCCTCGAGGCTTTCCCACGAGGCTTTCCCACAGGGCTGTCCCACGTGCACACGTGGTGGGAGTCGATCCTCGGCTTGAACGTCAAAGCAGTGCAGGGAAAACAGGTTCCTCTGGAATGGACTGACACATCTGGGGGACTCTTGGAATGGTGTCACGACCCTGGAGTTCCTCTCGCCTTTCCTGTGGAGAGCGACTCCTCTTGAGATGCGACTGGAACGTCGGGAATTCTTTCCCTACGAAACAGGGAAAGGATCCCTCATCTCGAGCTAGGAGGCGGAAACGGGGCTCCCCTGGATGTGTGCGTGACACCACGTGCTTCCTCTCGAGTGGAGACGGGTAAGTCGGGGAACTTCTTGAGTTGCAGCAAGGGTGTGAAGGACCCTTTGGAAGTTCCAGTGGTTAGATGTGATTGGCCTAGAGAAGCCTCAGCGGAAATGGGCCTCATCTCGCCTGGAGGGCAAAATCGCCTGGATTTTCTCGAGTTGCGGCAGTTGCTCTCGACTTACGACGAGGACCTCAGGGACCCGCTCTGGTGGCCTCAGGAAAGGCCAGTCCCCATTGGAGTTCCTCTTGGGATTCCTCTCCCGTCGATGCCGGGGCCTAAGACCTTGTGTGGAGTCGGGGCCGGAACATGAGGATTCCTCTCCAGGGCTGACATGGATCTTGGGGTACTTCTGGAGTCTCCCCAGGGGAGTCAGTCCTCGTCTCGAATGCGGGCATGCACTTGCGCTTTCCTCCAGAGCGGTAGCAGCAGTGTCACGCAGTCCGCCGCATGGATCAAAGGATCCATGGTTTTCCCTCGAGTCTTTCCCACGAGGCTTTCCCACGAGGCTTTCCCACAGGGCTGTCCCACGTGCACACGTGGTGGGAGTCGATCCTTGGCTTGAACGTCAAGGCAGTGCAGGGAAAACAGGTTCCTCTGGAATGGGTTGACACATCTGGGGGACTCTTGGAATGGTGGCACGACCCTGGAGTTCCTCTCGCCTTTCCTGTGGAGAGCGCCTCCTCTTGAGATGCGACGGGAACGCCGGGAATTCTTTCCCTACGAAACAGGGAAAGGATCCCTCATCTCGAGCTAGGAGGCGGAAACGGGGCTCCCCTGGATGTGTGCGGGACCCCACGTGCTTCCTCTCGACTGCAGACGGGTATGTCGGGGAACTTCTTGAGTTGCAGCAAGGGTGTGAAGGACCCTTTGGAAGTTCCAGTGGTTAGACGTGATTAGCCTCGAGAAGCCTCAGCGGAAATGGGCCTCATCTCGCCTGGAGGGCAAAACCTCCTGGATTTTCTCGAGTTGCGGCAGGTGCTCTCGACTTACGACGGGGACCTCAGGGACCCGCTCTGGTGGCCTCAGGAAAGTCCAGTCCCCATGCGAGTTCCGCGGGGGCCTCTGGGGATTCCTCTCCCGTCGATGCCGGGGCCTAAGACCTTGTGTGGAGTCGGGGCCGGAACCTGAGGATTCCTCTCCAGTGCTGACATGGATCTTGGGGTACTTCTGGAGTCTCCCCAGGGGAGTCAGTCCTAGTCTCGAATGCGGGCATGCACTTGCGCTTTCCTCCAGAGCGGTAGCAGCAGTGTCACGTAGTCCGCCGCGTGGATCAAAGGATCTATGGTTTTCCCTCGAGTCTTTTCCACGAGGCTTTCCCACGAGGCTTTCCCACAGGGCTGTCCCACGTGCACACGTGGTGGGAGTCGATCCTTGGCTTGAACGTCAAGGCAGTGCAGGGAAAACAGATTCCTCTGGAATGGAGTGACACATCTGGGGGACTCTTGGAATTGTGGCACGACCCTGGAGTTCCTCTCGCCTTTCCTGTGGAGAGCGCCTCCTCTTGAGATGCGACGGGAACGCCGGGAATTCTTTCCTAACGAAACAGGGAAAGGATCCCTCATCTCGAGCTAGGAGTCGGAAACGGAGCTCCCCTGGATGTGGGCGGGACACCACGTGCTTCCTCTCGAGTGAAGACGGGTAGGTCGGGGAACTTCTTGAGTTGCAGCAAGGGTGTGAAGGACCCTTTGGAAGTTCCAGTGGTTAGATGTGATTGGCCTCGAGAAGCCTCAGCGGAAATGGGCCTCATCTGGCCTGGAGGGCAAAACCTCCTGGATTTTCTCCAGTTCCGGCAGGTGCTCTCGACTTACGACGGGGACCTCAGGGACCCGCTCTGGTGGCCTCAGTAAAGGCCAGTCCCGATGCGAGTTCCTCGGGGGCCTCTCGGTATTCCTCTCCCGTCGATGCCGGGGCCTAAGACCTTGTGTGGAGTCGGGGCCGGAACCTGAGGATTCCTCTCCAGTGCTGACATGGATCTTGGGGTACTTCTGGAGTCTCCCCAGGGGAGTCAGTCCTCGTCTCGAATGCGGGCATGCACTTGCGCTTTCCTCCAGAGCGGTAGCAGCAGTGTCACGCAGTCCGCCGCGTGGATCAAAGGATCTATGGTTTTCCCTCGAGTCTTTCCCACGAGGCTTTCCCACGAGGCTTTCCCACAGGGCTGTCCCACGTGCACACGTGGTGGGAGTCGATCCTCGGCTTGAACGTCAAGGCAGTGCAGGGAAAACAGGTTCCTCTGGAATGGACTGACACATCTGGGGGACTCTTGGAATGGTGGCACGACCCTGGAGTTCCTCTCGCCTTTCCTGTGGAGAGCGCCTCCTCTTGAGATGCGACGGGAACGCCGGGAATTCTTTTCCTACGAAACAGGGAAGGATCCATCATCTTGAGCTAGGAGGCGGAAACGGGGCTCCCCTGGATGTGTGAGGGACCCCACGTGCTTCCTCTCGAGTGGAGACGGGTATGTTGGGGAACTTCTTGAGTGGCAGCAATGGTGAGAAGGACCCTTTGGAAGTTCCAGTGGTTAGATGTGATTGGCCTCGAGAAGCCTCAGCGGAAATGGGCCTCATCTCGCCTGGAGGGCAAAACCTCCTGGATTTTCTCGAGTTGCGGCAGGTGCTCTCGACTTACGACGGGGACCTCAGGGACCCGCTCTGGTGGCCTCAGGAAAGGCCAGTCCCCATGCGAGTTCCTCGGGGGCCTCTCGGGATTCCTCTCCCGTCGATGCCGGGGCCTAAGACCTTGTGTGGAGTCGGGGCCGGAACCTGAAGATTCCTCTCCAGTGCTGACATGGATCTTGGGGTACTTCTGGAGTCTCCCCAGGGGAGTCAGTCCTCGTCTCGAATGCGGGCATGCACTTGCGCTTTCCTCCAGAGTGGTAGCAGCAGTTTCACGCAGTCCGCCGCGTGGATCAAAGGATCTATGGTTTTCCCTCGAGTCTTTCCCACGAGGCTTTCCCCCGAGGCTTTCCCACAGGGCTGTCCCACGTGCACACGTGGTGGGAGTCGATCCTCGGCTTGAACGTCAAGGCAGTGCAGGGAAAACAGGTTCCTCTGGAATGGACTGACCCATCTGTGGGATTCTTGGAATGGTGGCACGACCGTGGAGTTCCTCTCGCCTTTCCTGTGGAGAGGGCCTCCTCTTGAGATGCGACGGGAACGCCGGGAATTCTTTCCCTACGAAACAGGGAAAGGATCCCTCATCTCGAGCTAGGAGGCAGAAACGCGGCTCCACTGGATGTGTGCGGGACACCACGTGTTTCCTCTCGAGTGCAGACGGGTATGTCGGGGAACTTCTTGAGTTGCAGCAAGGGTGAGAAGGACCCTTTGGAAGTTCCAGTGGTTAGATGTGATTGGCCTGGAGAAGCCTCAGCGGAAATGGGCCTCATCTCGCCTGGAGGGCAAAACCTCCTGGATTTTCTCGAGTTTCGGCAGGTGCTCTCGACTTACGACGGGGACCTCAGGGACCCGCTCTGGTGGCCTCAGGAAAGGCCAGTCCCCATGCGAGTTCCTCGGGGCCCTCTCGGGATTCCTCTCCCGTCGATGCCGGGGCCTAAGACCTTGTGTGGAATCGGGGCCGGAACCTGAGCATTCCTCTCCAGTGCTGACATGGATCTTGGGGTACTTCTGGAGTCTCCCCAGGGGAGTCAGTCCTCGTCTCGAATGCGGGCATGCACTTGCGCTTTCCTCCAGAGCGGTAGCAGCAGTGTCACGCAGTCCGCCGCGTGGATCAAAGGATCTATGGTTTTCCCTCGAGTCTTTCCCACGAGGCTTTCCCACGAGGCTTTCCCACAGGGCTGTCCCACGTGCACACGTGGTGGGAGTCGATCCTCGGCTTGAACGTCAAGGCAGTGCAGGGAAAACAGGTTCCTCTGGAATGGACTGACACATCTGGGGGACTCTTGGAATGGTGTCACGACCCTGGAGTTCCTCTCGCCTTTCCTGTGGAGAGCGCCTCCTCTTGAGATGCGATGGGAACGCCGGGAATTCTTTCCCTACGAAAAAGGGAAGGATCCCTCATCTCGAGCTAGGAGGCGGAAACGGGGCTCCCCTGGATGTGTGAGGGACCCCACGTGCTTCCTCTCGAGTGGAGACGGGTATGTTGGCGAACTTCTTGAGTTGCAGCAATGGTGTGAAGAACCCTTTGGAAGTTCCAGTCGTTAGATGTGATTGGCCTCGAGAAGCCTCTGGGGAAATGGGCCTCATCTCGCCTGGAGGGCAAAACCTCCTGGATTTTCTCGAGTTGCGTCAGGTGCTCTCGACTTACGACGGGGACCTCAGTGACCCGCTCTGGTGGCCTCAGGAAAGGCCAGTCCCCATGCGAGTTCCTCGGGGGCCTCTCGGGATTCCTCTCCCGTCGATGCCGGGGCCTAAGACCTTGTGTGGAGTCGGTCCGGAACCTGAGGATTCCTCTCCAGTGCTGACATGGATCTTGGGGTACTTCTGGAGTCTCCCCAGGGGAGTCAGTCCTCGTCTCGAATGCGGGCATGCACTTGCGCTTTCCTCCAGAGCGGTAGCAGCAGTGTCTCGCAGTCCGCCGCGTGGATCAAAGGATCTATGGTTTTCCCTCGAGTCTTTCCCACGAGGCTTTCCCACGAGGCTTTCCCACAGGGCTGTCCCACGTGCACACGTGGTGGGAGTCGATCCTCGGCTTGAACGTCAAGGCAGTGCAGGGAAAACAGGTTCCTCTGGAATGGACTGACACATCTGGGGGACTCTTGGAATGGTGTCTCGACCCTGGAGTTCCTCTCGCCTTTCCTGTGGAGAGCGCCTCCTCTTGAG
The DNA here is from genome assembly GCF_042477335.2 of Ovis canadensis. Lineage (NCBI taxonomy): Eukaryota > Metazoa > Chordata > Mammalia > Artiodactyla > Bovidae > Ovis > Ovis canadensis. The sequence continues at coordinate 7,050,498 of NC_091254.1, forward strand.
ATGCGACGGGAACGCCGGGAATTCTTTCCCTACGAAACAGGGAAGGATCCCTCATCTCGAGCTAGGAGGCGGAAACGGGGCTCCCCTGGATGTGTGAGGGACCCCACGTGCTTCCTCTCGAGTGGAGACGGGTATGTCGGGGAACTTCTTGAGTTGCAGCAATGGTGTGAAGGACCCTTTGGAAGTTCCAGTGGTTAGATGTGATTGGCCTCGAGAAGCCTCAGCGGAAATGGGCCTCATCTCGCCTGGAGGGCAAAACCTCCTGGATTTTCTAGAGTTGCGGCAGCTGCTCTCGACTTACGATCGGGACCTCAGGGACCCGCTCTGGTGGCCTCAGGAAAGGCCAGTCCCCATGCGAGTTCCTGGGGGGCCTCTCGGGATTCCTCTCCCGTCGATGCCGGGGCCTAAGACCTTGTGTGGAGTCGGGGCCGGAACCTGAGGATTCCTCTCCAGTGCTGACATGGATCTTGGGGTACTTCTGGAGTCTCCCCAGGGGAGTCAGTCCTCGTCTCGAATGCGGGCATGCACTTGCGCTTTCCTCCAGAGCGGTAGCAGCAGTGTCACGCAGTCCGCCGCGTGGATCAAAGCATCTATGGTTTTCCCTCGAGTCTTTCCACGAGGCTTTCCCACGAGGCTTTCCCACAGGGCTGTCCCACGTGCACACGTGGTGGGAGTCGATCCTCGGCTTGAACGTCAAGGCAGTGCAGGGAAAACAGGTTCCTCTGGAATGGACTGACACATCTGGGGGACTCTTGGAATAGTGTCACGACCCTGGAGTTCCTCTCGCCTTTCCTGAGGAGAGCGCCTCCTCTTGAGATGCGACGGGAACGCCAGGAATTCTTTCCCTACGAAACAGGGAATGATCCCTCATCTCGAGCTAGGAGGCGGAAACGGGGCTCCCCTGGATGTGTGAGGGACCGCACGTGCTTCCTCTCGAGTGGAGACGGGTATGTCGGGGAACTTCTTGAGTTGCAGCAATGGTGTGAAGGACCCTTTGGAAGTTCCAGTGGTTAGATGTGATTGGCCTCGAGAAGCCTCAGCGGAAATGGGCCTCATCTCGCCTGAAGGGCAAAACCTCCTGGATTTTCTCGAGTTGCGGCAAGTGCTCTCGACTTACGACGGGGACCTCAGGAACCGCTCTGGTGGCCTCAGGAAAGGCCAGTCCCCATGCGAGTTCCTCGGGGGCCTCTCGGGATTCCTCTCCCGTCGATGCCAGGGCCTAAGACCTTGTGTGGAGTCGGGGCCGGAACCTGAGGATTCCTCTCCAGTGCTGACATGGATCTTGGGGTACTTCTGGAGTCTCCCCAGGGGAGTCAGTCCTCGTCTCGAATGCGGGCATGCACTTGCGCTTTCCTCCAGAGTGGTAGCAGCAGTGTCACGCAGTCCGCCGCGTGGATCAAAGGATCTATGGTTTTCCCTCGAGTCTTTCCCACGACCCTTTCCCACGAGGCTTTCCCACAGGGCTGTCCCACGTGCACACGTGGTGGGAGTCGATCCTCGGCTTGAACGTCAAGGCAGTGCAGGGAAAACAGGTTCCTCTGGAATGGGCTGACACATCTGGGGGACTCTTGGAATGGTGTCACGACCCTGCAGTTCCTCTCGCCTTTCCTGTGGAGAGCGCCTCCTCTTGAGATGCGACTGGAACGCCGGGAATTCTTTCCCTACGAAACAGGGAAAGGATCCCTCATCTCGAGCTAGGAGGCGGAAACGGGGCTCCCCTGGATGTGTGCGGGACACCACGTGCTTCCTCTCGAGTGCAGACGGGTATGTCGGGGAACTTCTTGAGTTGCAGCAAGGGTGTGAAGGACCCTTTGGAAGTTCCAGTGGTTAGATGTGATTGGCCTCGAGAAGCCTCAGCGGAAATGGGCCTCATCTCGCCTGGAGGGCAAAACCTCCTGGATTTTCTCGAGTTGCGGCAGGTGCTCTCGACTTACGACGGGGACCTCAGGGACCCGCTCTGGTGGCCTCAGGAAAGGCCAGTCCCCATGCGAGTTCTTCGGGGCCCTCTCGGGATTCCTCTCCCGTCGATGCCGGGGCCTAAGACCTTGTGTGGAGTCGGGGCCGGAACCTGAGGATTCCTCTCCAGTGCTGACATGGATCTTGGGGTACTTCTGGAGTCTCCCCAGGGGAGTCAGTCCTCGTCTCCAATGCGGGCATGCTCTTGCGCTTTCCTCCAGAGCGGTAGCAGCAGTGTCACGCAATCCGCCACGTGGATCAAAGGATCTATGGTTTTCCCTCGAGGCTTTCCCACGAGGCTTTCCCACAGGGCTGTCCCACGTGCACACGTGGTGGGAGTCGATCCTCGGCTTGAACGTCAAGGCAGTGCAGGGAAAACAGGTTCCTCTGGAATGGCCTGACACATCTGGGGGACTCTTGGAATGGTGGCATGACCCTGGAGTTCCTCTCGCCTTTCCTGTGGAGAGCGCCTCCTCTTGAGATGCGACGAGAACGCCGGGAATTCTTTCCCTACGAAACAGGGAAAGGATCCCTCATCTCGAGATAGGAGGCGGAAACGGGGCTCCCCTGGATGTGTGCGGGACCCCACGTGCTTCCTCTCGAGTGGAGACGGGTATGTCGGGGAACTTCTTGAGTTGCAGCAAGGGTGTGAAGGACCCTTTGGAAGTTCCAGTGGTTAGACGTGATTGGCCTCGAGAAGCCTCAGCGGAAATGGGCCTCATCTCGCCTGGAGGGCAAAACCTCCTGGATTTTCTCGAGTTGCGGCAGGTGCTCTAGACTTACTACGGGGACCTCAGGGACCCGCTCTGGTGGCCTCAGGAAAGGCCCGTCCCATGCGAGTTTCTCGGGGGCCTCTCGGGATTCCTCTCCCGTCGATGCCGGGGCCTAAGACCTTGTGTGGAGTCGGGGCCGGAACCTGAGGATTCCTCTCCAGTTCTGACATGGATCTTGGGGTACTTCTGGAGTCTCCCCAGGGGAGTCAGTCCTCGTCTCGAATGCGGGCATGCACTTGCGCTTTCCTCCAGAGCGGTAGCAGCAGTGTCACGCAGTCCGCCGCGTGGATCAAAGGATCTATGGTTTTCCCTCGAGTCTTTCCCACGAGTCTTTCCCACGAGGCTTTCCCACAGGGCTGTCCCACGTGCACACGTGGTGGGAGTCGATCCTTGGCTTGAACGTCAAGGCAGTACAGGGAAAACAGGTTCCTCTGGAATGGACTGACACATCTGGGGGACTCTTGGAATGGTGGCACGACCCTCGAGTTCCTCTCGCCTTTCCTGTGGAGAGCGCCTACTCTTGAGATGCGACGGGAACGCCGGGAGTTCTTTCCCTACGAAACAGGGAAAGGATCCCTCATCTCGAGCTAGGAGGCGGAAACGGGGCTCCCCTGGATGTGTGCGGGACCCCACGTGCTTCCTCTCGACTGCAGACGGGTATGTCGGGGAACTTCTTGAGTTGCAGCAATGGTGTGAAGGACCCTTTGGAAGTTCCAGTGGTTAGATGTGATTGGCATCGAGAAGCCTCAGCGGAAATGGGCCTCATCTCGCCTGGAGGGCAAAACCTCCTGGATTTTCTCGAGTTGCGGCAGGTGCTCTCGACTTACGACGGGGACCTCAGGGACCCGCTCTGGTGGCCTCAGGAAAGGCCAGTCCCCATGCGAGTTCCTCGGGGGCCTCTCGGGATTCCTCTCCCGTCGATGCCGGGGCCTAAGACCTTGGGTGGAGTCGGGGCCGGAACCTGAGGATTCCTCTCCAGTGCTGACATGGATCTTGGGGTACTTCTGGAGTCTCCCCAGGGGAGTCAGTCCTCGTCTCGAATGCGGGCATGCACTTGCGCTTTCCTCCAGAGCGGTAGCAGCAGTGTCACGCAGTCCGCCGCGTGGATCAAAGGATCTACGGTTTTCCCTCGAGTCTTTCCCACGAGGCTTTCCCACGAGGCTTTCCCACAGGGCTGTCCCACGTGCACACGTGGTGGGAGTCGATGCTCGGCTTGAACGTCAAGGCAGTGCAGGGAAAACAGGTTCCTCTGGAATGGACTGACACATCTGGGGGACTCTTGGAATGGTGGCACGACCCTGGAGTTCCTCTCGCCTTTCCTGTGGAGAGCGCCTCCTCTTGAGATGCGACGGGAACGCCGGGAATTCTTTCCCTACGAAACAGGGAAAGGATCCCTCATCTCGAGCTAGGAGGCGGAAACGGGGCTCCCCTGGATGTGTGCGGGACACCACGTGCTTCCTCTCGAGTGCAAACGGGTATGTTGGGGAACTTCTTGAGTTGCAGCAAGGGTGTGAAGGACCCTTTGGAAGTTCCAGTGGTTAGATGTGATTGGCCTCGAGAAGCCTCAGCGGAAATGGGCCTCATCTCGCCTGGAGGGCAAAACCTCCTGGATTTTCTCGAGTTGCGGCAGGTGCTCTCGACTTACGACGGGGACCTCAGGGACCCGCTCTGGTGGCCTCAGGAAAGGCCAGTCCCCATGCGAGTTCCTCGGGGGCCTCTCGGGATTCCTCTCCCGTCGATGCCGGGGCCTAAGACCTTGTGTGGATTCGGGGCCGGAAACTGAGGATTCCTCTCCAGTGCTGACATGGATCTTGGGGTACTTCTGGAGTCTCCCCAGGGGAGTCAGTCCTCGTCTCGAATGCGGGCATGCACTTGCGCTTTCCTCCAGAGCGGTAGCAGCAGTGTCACGCAGTCCACCGCGTGGATCAAAGGATCTATGGTTTTCCCTCGAGTCTTTCCCACGAGGCTTTCCCACAGCGCAGTCCCACGTGCACATGTGGTGGGAGTCGATCCTCGGCTTGAACGTCAAGGCAGTGCAGGGAAAACAGGTTCCTCTGGAATGGACTGACACATCTGGGGGACTCTTGGAATGGTGGCACGACCCTGGAGTTCCTCTCGCCTTTCCTGTGGAGAGCGCCTCCTCTTGAGATGCGACGGGAACGCCGGGAATTCTTTCCCGACGAACCAGGGAAAGGATCCCTCATCTCGAGCTAGAAGGCGGAAACGGGGCTCCTCTGGATGTGTGCGGGACCCCACGTGCTTCCTCTCGAGAAGAGACGGGTATATCGGGGATCTTCTTGAGTTGCAGCAATGTTGTGAAGGACCCTTTGGAAGTTCCAGTGGTTAGACGTGATTGGCCTCGAGAAGCCTCAGCGGAAATGGGCCTCATCTCGCCTGGAGGGCAAAACCTCCTGGATTTTCTCGAGTTGCGGCAGGTGCTCTCGACTTACGACGGGGACCTCAGGGAACCGCTCTGGTGGCATCAGGAAAGGCCAGTCCCCATGCGAGTTCCTCGGGGGCCTCTCGGGATTCCTCTCCCGTCGATGCCGGGGCCTAAGACCTTGTGTGGAGTCGGGGCCGGAACCTGAGGATTCCTCTCCAGTGCTGACATGGATCTTGGGGTACCTCTGGAGTCTCCCCAGGGGAGTCAGTCCTCGTCTCGAATGCGGGCATGCACTTGCGCTTTCCTCCAGAGCGGTAGCAGCAGTGTCACGCAGTCCGCCGCGTGGATCAAAGGATCTATGGTTTTCCCTCGAGTCTTTCCCACGAGGCTTTCCCACGAGGCTTTCACACAGGGCTGTCCCACGTGCACACGTGGTGGGAGTCGATCCTCGGCTTGAACGTCAAGGCAGTGCAGGGAAAACAGGTTCCTCTGGAATGGACTTACACATCTGGGTGACTCTTGGAATGGTGGCACGACCCTGGAGTCCCTCTCGCCTTTCCTGTGGAGAGGGCCTCCTCTTGAGATGCGACGGGAACGCCGGGAATTCTTTCCCTACGAAACAGGGAAAGGATCCCTCATCTCGAGCTAGGAGGCGGAAACGGGGCTCCCCTGGATGTGTGAGGGACCCCACGTGCTTCCTCTCGAGTGGAGACGGGTATGTCGGGGAACTTCTTGAGTTGCAGCAATGGTGTGAAGGACCCTTTGGAAGTTCCAGTGGTTAGATGTGATTGGCCTCGAGAAGCCTCAGCAGAAATGGGCCTCATCTCGCCTGGAGGGCAAAACCTCCTGGATTTTCTCGAGTTGGGGCAGGTGCTCTCGACTTACGACGGGGACCTCAGGGACCCGCTCTGGTGGCCTCAGGAAAGGCCAGTCCCCATGCGAGTTCCTCGGGGGCCTCTGCGGATTCCTCTCCCGTCGATGCCGGGCCTAAGTCCTTGTGTGGAGTCGGGGTCGGAACCTGAGGATTCCTCTCCAGTGCTGACATGGATCTTGGGGTACTTCTGGAGTCTCCCCAGGGGAGTCAGTCTTCGTCTCGAATGCGGGCATGCACTTGCGCTTTCCTCCAGAGCGGTAGCAGCAGTGTCACGCAGTCCGCCGCGTGGATCAAAGGATCTATGGTTTTCCCTCGAGTCTTTTCCACGAGGCTTTCCCACAAGGCTTTCCTACAGGGCTGTCCCACGTGCACACGTGGTGGGAGTCGATCCTTGTCTTGAACGTCAAGGCAGTGCAGGGAAAACAGGTTCCTCTGGAATGGACTGACACATCTGGGGGACTCTTGGAATGGTGGCACGACCCTGGAGTTCCTCTCGCCTTTCCTGTGGAGAGCGCCTCCTCTTGAGATGCGACGAGAACGCTGGGAATTCTTTCCCTAGGAAACAGGGAAAGGATCCCTCATCTCGAGCTAGGAGGCGGAAACGGAGCTCCCCTGTATGTGGGCGGGACACCACGTGCTTCCTCTCGAGTGGAGACGGGTATGTCGGGGAACTTCTTGAGTTGCAGCAAGGGTGTGAAGGACCCTTTGGAAGTTCCAGTGGTTAGACGTGATTAGCCTCGAGAAGCCTCAGCGGAAATGGGCCTCATCTCGCCTGGAGGGCAAAACCTCCTGGATTTTCTCGAGTTGCGGCAGGTGCTCTCGACTTACGACGGGGACCTCAGGGACCCGCTCTGGTGGCCTCAGGAAAGGCCAGTCCCCATGCGAGTTCCACGGGGGCGTCTCGGGATTTCTCTCCCGTTGATGCCGGGGCCTAAGACCTTGTGTGGATTCGGGGCCGGAACCTGAGGATTCCTCTCCAGTGCTGACATGGATCTTGGGGTACTTCTGGAGTCTCCCCAGGGGAGTCAGTCCTCGTCTCGAATGCGGGCATGCACTTGCGCTTTCCTCCAGAGCGGTAGCAGCAGTGTCACGCAGTCCGCCGCGTGGATCAAAGGATCTATGGTTTTCCCTCGAGTCTTTCCCATGAGGCTTTCCCACGAGGCTTTCCCACAGGGCTGTCCCACGTGCACACGTGGTGGGAGTCGATCCTCGGCTTGAACGTCAAGGCAGTTCAGGGAAAACAGGTTCCTCTGGAATGGACTGAAACATCTAGGGGACTCTTGGAATGGTGGCACGACCCTTCAGTTCCTCTCGCCTTTCCTGTGGAGAGCGCCTCCTCTTGAGATGCGACGGGAACGCCGGGAATTCTTTCCCTACGAAACAGGGAAAGGATCCCTCATCTCGAGCTAGGAGGCGGAAACGGGGCTCCCCTGGATGTGTGCGGGACACAACGTACTTCCTCTCGAGTGGAGACGGGTATGTCGGGGAACTTCTTGAGTTGCAGCAAGGGTGTGAAGGACCCTTTGGAAGTTCCAGTGGTTAGACGTGATTAGCCTCGAGAAGCCTCAGCGGAAATGGGCCTCATCTCGCCTGGAGGGCAAAACCTCCTGGATTTTCTCGAGTTGGGGCAGGTGTTCTCGACTTACGACGGGGACCTCAGGGACCCGCTCTGGTGGCCTCAGGAAAGGCCAGTCCCCATGCGAGTTCCTCGGGGGCGTCTCAGGATTCCTCTCCCGTCGATGCTGGGGCCTAAGACCTTGTGTGGAGTCGGGGCCGGAACCTGAGGATTCCTCTCCAGTGCTGACATGGATCTTGGGGTACGTCTGGAGTCTCCCCAGGGGAGTCAGTCCTCGTCTCGAATGCGGGCATGCACTTGCGCTTTCCTCCAGAGCGGTAGCAGCAGTGTCACGCAGTCCGCCGCGTGGATCAAAGGATCTATGGTTTTCCCTCGAGTCTTTCCCACGAGGCTTTCCCACGAGGCTTTCCCACAGGGCTGTCCCACGTGCACACGTGGTGGGAGTCGATCCTCGGCTTGCATGTCAAGGCAGTGCAGGGAAAACAGGTTCCTCTGGAATGGACTGACACATCTGGGGGACTCTTGGAATGGTGTCACGACCCTGGAGTTCCTCTCGCCTTTCCTGTGGAGAGCGCCTCCTCTTGAGATGCGACTGGAAGTCCGGGAATTCTTTCCCTACGAAAAAGGGAAGGATCCCTCATCTCGAGCTAGGAGGCGGAAACGGGGCTCCCCTGGATGTGTGAGGGACCCCACGTGCTTCCTCTCGAGTGGAGACGGGTATGTCGGGGAACTTCTTGAGTTGCAGCAATGGTGTGAAGGACCCTTTGGAAGTTCCAGTGGTTAGATGTGATTGGCCTCGAGAAGCCTCAGCAGAAATGGGCCTCATCTCGCCTGGAGGGCAAAACCTCCTGGATTTTCTCGAGTTGCGGCAGGTGCTCTCGACTTACGACGGGGACCTCAGGGACCCGCTCTGGTGGCCTCAGGAAAGGCCAGTCCCCATGCGAGTTCCTCGGGGGCCTCTGGGGATTCCTCTCCCGTCGATGCCGGGCCTAAGTCCTTGTGTGGAGTCGGGGTCGGAACCTGAGGATTCCTCTCCAGTGCTGACATGGATCTTGGGGTACTTCTGGAGTCTCCCCAGGTGAGTCAGTCTTCGTCTCGAATGCGGGCATGCACTTGCGCTTTCCTCCAGAGCGGTAGCAGCAGTGTCACGCAGTCCGCCGCGTGGATCAAAGGATCTATGGTTTTCCCTCGAGTCTTTTCCACGAGGCTTTCCCACGAGGCTTTCCCACAGGGCAGTCCCAGGTGCACACGTGGTGGGAGTCGATCCTTGTCTTGAACGTCAAGGCAGTGCAGGGAAAACAGGTTCCTCTGGAATGGACTGACACATCTGGGGGTCTCTTGGAATGGTGGCACGACCCTGGAGTTCCTCTCGCCTTTCCTGTGGAGAGCGCCTCCTCTTGAGATGCGACGGGAACGCCGGGAATTCTTTCCCTACGAAACAGGGAAAGGATCCCTCATCTCGAGCTAGGAGTCGGAAACGGAGCTCCCCTGTATGTGGGCGGGACACCACGTGCTTCCTCTCTAGTGGAGACGGGTATGTCGGGGAACTTCTTGAGTTGCAGCAAGGGTGTGAAGGACCCTTTGGAAGTTCCAGTGGTTAGACGTGATTAGCCTCGAGAAGCCTCAGCGGAAATGGGCCTCATCTCGCCTGGAGGGCAAAACCTCCTGGATTTTCTCGAGTTGCGGCAGGTGCTCTCGACTTACGACGGGGACCTCAGGGACCCGCTCTGGTGGCCTCAGGAAAGGCCAGTCCCCATGCGAGTTCCTCGGGGGCCTCTCGGGATTCCTCTCCCGTCGATGCCGGGGCCTAAGTCCTTGTGTGGAGTCGGGGCCGGAACCTGAGGATTCCTCTCCAGTGCTGACATGGATCTTCGGGTACGTCTGGAGTCTCCCCAGGGGAGTCAGTCCTCGTCTCGAATGCGGGCATGCACTTGCGCTTTCCTCCAGAGCGGTAGCAGCAGTGTCACGCAGTCCGCCGCGTGGATCAAAGGATCTATGGTTTTCCCTCGAGTCTTTCCCACGAGGCTTTACCTCGAGGCTTTCCCACAGGGCTGTCCCACGTGCACACGTGGTGGGAGTCGATCCTCGGCTTGCACGTCAAGGCAGTGCAGGGAAAACAGGTTCCTCGGGAATGGACTGACACATCTGGGGGACTCTTAGAATGCTGTCACGACCCTGGAGTTCCTCTCGTCTTTCCTGTGGAGAGCGCCTCCTCTTGAGATGCGACGGGAACGCCGGGAATTCTTTCCCTACGAAAAAGGGAAGGATCCCTCATCTCGAGCTAGGAGGCGGAAACGGGGCTCCCCTGGATGTGTGAGGGATCCCACGTGCTTCCTCTCGAGTGGAGACGGGTATGTCGGGGAACTTCTTGAGTTGCAGCAATGGTGTGAAGGACCCTTTGGAAGTTCCAGTGGTTAAATATGATTGGCCTCGAGAAGCCTCAGCAGAAATGGGCCTCATCTCGCCTGGAGGGCAAAACCTCCTGGATTTTCTCGAGTTGCGGCAGGTGCTCTCGAATTACGACGGGGACCTCAGGGACCCGCTCTGGTGGCCTCAGGAAAGGCCAGGCCCCATGCGAGTTCCTCGGGGGCCTCTCGGGATTCCTCTCCCGTCGATGCCGGGGCCTAAGACCTTGTGTGGAGTCGGGGCCGGAACCTGAGGATTCCTCTCCAGTGCTGACATGGATCTTGGGGTACTTCTGGAGTCTCCCCAGGGGAGTCAGTCCTCGTCTCGAATGCGGGCATGCACTTGCGCTTTCCTCCAGAGCGGTAGCAGCAGTGTCACGCAGTCCGCCGCGTGGATCAAAGCATCTATGGTTTTCCCTCGAGTCTTTCCACGAGGCTTTCCCACGAGGCTTTCCCACAGGGCTGTCCCACGTGCACACGTGGTGGGAGTCGATCCTCGGCTTGAACGTCAAGGCAGTGCAGGGAAAACAGGTTCCTCTGGAATGGACTGACACATCTGGGGGACTCTTGGAATGGTGGCATGACCCTGGAGTTCCTCTCGCCTTTCCTGTGGAGAGCGCCTCATCTTGAAATGCGACGGGAAGGCCGGGAATTCTTTCCCTACGAAACAGGGAAAGATCCCTCATCTCGAGCTAGGAGGCGGAAACGGGGCTCCCCTGGATGTGTGAGGGACCCCACGTGCTTCCTCTCGAGTGGAGACGGGTATGTCGGGGAACTTCTTGAGTTGCAGCAATGGTGTGAAGGACCCTTTGGAAGTTCCAGTGGTTAGATGTGATTGGCCTCGAGAAGCCTCAGCGGAAATGGGCCTCATCTCGCCTGAAGGGCAAAACCTCCTGGATTTTCTCGAGTTGCGGCAGGTGCTCTCGACTTACGACGGGGACCTCAGGAACCGCTCTGGTGGCCTCAGGAAAGGCCAGTCCCCATGCGAGTTCCTCGGGGGCCTCTCGGGATTCCTCTCCCGTCGATGCCAGGGCCTAAGACCTTGTGTGGAATCGGGGCCGGAACCTGAGGATTCCTCTCCAGTGCTGACATGGATCTTGGGGTACTTCTGGAGTCTCCCCAGGGGAGTCAGTCCTCGTCTCGAATGCGGGCATGCACTTGCGCTTTCCTCCAGAGCGGTAGCAGCAGTGTCACGCAGTCCGCCGCGTGGATCAAAGGATCTATGGTTTTCCTTCGAGTCTTTCCCACGAGGCTTTCCCACGAGGCTTTCCCACAGGGCTGTCCCACGTGCACACGTGGTGGGAGTCGATCCTCGGCTTGAACGTCAAGGCAGTGCAGGGAAAACAGGTTCCTCTGGAATGGACTGACACATCTGGGGGACTCTTGGAATAGTGTCACGACCCTGGAGTTCCTCTCGCCTTTCCTGAGGAGAGCGCCTCCTCTTGAGATGCGACGGGAACGCCAGGAATTCTTTCCCTACGAAACAGGGAATGATCCCTCATCTCGAGCTAGGAGGCGGAAACGGGGCTCCCCTGGATGTGTGAGGGACCGCACGTGCTTCCTCTCGAGTGGAGACGGGTATGTCGGGGAACTTCTTGAGTTGCAGCAATGGTGTGAAGGACCCTTTGGAAGTTCCAGTGGTTAGATGTGATTGGCCTCGAGAAGCCTCAGCGGAAATGGGCCTCATCTCGCCTGAAGGGCAAAACCTCCTGGATTTTCTCGAGTTGCGGCAAGTGCTCTCGACTTACGACGGGGACCTCAGGAACCGCTCTGGTGGCCTCAGGAAAGGCCAGTCCCCATGCGAGTTCCTCGGGGGCCTCTCGGGATTCCTCTCCCGTCGATGCCAGGGCCTAAGACCTTGTGTGGAGTCGGGGCCGGAACCTGAGGATTCCTCTCCAGTGCTGACATGGATCTTGGGGTACTTCTGGAGTCTCCCCAGGGGAGTCAGTCCTCGTCTCGAATGCGGGCATGCACTTGCGCTTTCCTCCAGAGTGGTAGCAGCAGTGTCACGCAGTCCGCCGCGTGGATCAAAGGATCTATGGTTTTCCCTCGAGTCTTTCCCACGACCCTTTCCCACGAGGCTTTCCCACAGGGCTGTCCCACGTGCACACGTGGTGGGAGTCGATCCTCGGCTTGAACGTCAAGGCAGTGCAGGGAAAACAGGTTCCTCTGGAATGGGCTGACACATCTGGGGGACTCTTGGAATGGTGTCACGACCCTGCAGTTCCTCTCGCCTTTCCTGTGGAGAGCGCCTCCTCTTGAGATGCGACTGGAACGCCGGGAATTCTTTCCCTACGAAACAGGGAAAGGATCCCTCATCTCGAGCTAGGAGGCGGAAACGGGGCTCCCCTGGATGTGTGCGGGACACCACGTGCTTCCTCTCGAGTGCAGACGGGTATGTCGGGGAACTTCTTGAGTTGCAGCAAGGGTGTGAAGGACCCTTTGGAAGTTCCAGTGGTTAGATGTGATTGGCCTCGAGAAGCCTCAGCGGAAATGGGCCTCATCTCGCCTGGAGGGCAAAACCTCCTGGATTTTCTCGAGTTGCGGCAGGTGCTCTCGACTTACGACGGGGACCTCAGGGACCCGCTCTGGTGGCCTCAGGAAAGGCCAGTCCCCATGCGAGTTCTTCGGGGCCCTCTCGGGATTCCTCTCCCGTCGATGCCGGGGCCTAAGACCTTGTGTGGAGTCGGGGCCGGAACCTGAGGATTCCTCTCCAGTGCTGACATGGATCTTGGGGTACTTCTGGAGTCTCCCCAGGGGAGTCAGTCCTCGTCTCCAATGCGGGCATGCACTTGCGCTTTCCTCCAGAGCGGTAGCAGCAGTGTCACGCAATCCGCCACGTGGATCAAAGGATCTATGGTTTTCCCTCGAGGCTTTCCCACGAGGCTTTCCCACAGGGCTGTCCCACGTGCACACGTGGTGGGAGTCGATCCTCGGCTTGAACGTCAAGGCAGTGCAGGGAAAACAGGTTCCTCTGGAATGGCCTGACACATCTGGGGGACTCTTGGAATGGTGGCATGACCCTGGAGTTCCTCTCGCCTTTCCTGTGGAGAGCGCCTCCTCTTGAGATGCGACGAGAACGCCGGGAATTCTTTCCCTACGAAACAGGGAAAGGATCCCTCATCTCGAGATAGGAGGCGGAAACGGGGCTCCCCTGGATGTGTGCGGGACCCCACGTGCTTCCTCTCGAGTGGAGACGGGTATGTCGGGGAACTTCTTGAGTTGCAGCAAGGGTGTGAAGGACCCTTTGGAAGTTCCAGTGGTTAGACGTGATTGGCCTCGAGAAGCCTCAGCGGAAATGGGCCTCATCTCGCCTGGAGGGCAAAACCTCCTGGATTTTCTCGAGTTGCGGCAGGTGCTCTAGACTTACTACGGGGACCTCAGGGACCCGCTCTGGTGGCCTCAGGAAAGGCCCGTCCCATGCGAGTTTCTCGGGGGCCTCTCGGGATTCCTCTCCCGTCGATGCCGGGGCCTAAGACCTTGTGTGGAGTCGGGGCCGGAACCTGAGGATTCCTCTCCAGTTCTGACATGGATCTTGGGGTACTTCTGGAGTCTCCCCAGGGGAGTCAGTCCTCGTCTCGAATGCGGGCATGCACTTGCGCTTTCCTCCAGAGCGGTAGCAGCAGTGTCACGCAGTCCGCCGCGTGGATCAAAGGATCTATGGTTTTCCCTCGAGTCTTTCCCACGAGTCTTTCCCACGAGGCTTTCCCACAGGGCTGTCCCACGTGCACACGTGGTGGGAGTCGATCCTTGGCTTGAACGTCAAGGCAGTACAGGGAAAACAGGTTCCTCTGGAATGGACTGACACATCTGGGGGACTCTTGGAATGGTGGCACGACCCTCGAGTTCCTCTCGCCTTTCCTGTGGAGAGCGCCTACTCTTGAGATGCGACGGGAACGCCGGGAGTTCTTTCCCTACGAAACAGGGAAAGGATCCCTCATCTCGAGCTAGGAGGCGGAAACGGGGCTCCCCTGGATGTGTGCGGGACCCCACGTGCTTCCTCTCGAGTGCAGACGGGTATGTCGGGGAACTTCTTGAGTTGCAGCAAGGGTGTGAAGGACCCTTTGGAAGTTCCAGAGGTTAGACGTGATTGGCCTCGAGAAGCCTCAGCGGAAATGGGCCTCATCTCGCCTGGAGGGCAAAACCTCCTGGATTTTCTCGAGTTGCGGCAGGTGCTCTCGACTTACGACGGGGACCTCAGGGACCCGCTCTGGTGGCCTCAGGAAAGGCCAGTCCCCATGCGAGTTCCTCGGGGGCCTCTCGGGATTCCTCTCCCGTCGATGCCGGGGCCTAAGACCTTGTGTGGAGTCGGGGCCGGAACCTGAGGATTCCGCTCCAGTGCTGACATGGATCTTGGGGTACTTCTGGAGTCTCCCCAGGGGAGTCAGTCCTCGTCTCGAATGCGGGCATGCACTTGCGCTTTCCTCCAGAGCGGTAGCAGCAGTGTCACGCAGTCCGCCGCGTGGATTAAAGGATCTATGGTTTTCCCTCGAGTCTTTCCCACGAGGCTTTCCCACGAGGCTTTCCCACAGGGCTGTCCCACGTGCACACGTGGTGGGAGTCGATCCTCGGCTTGAACGTCAAGGCAGTGCAGGGAAAACAGGTTCCTCTGGAATGGACTGACACATCTGGGGGACTCTTGGAATGGTGGCACGACCCTGGAGTTCCTCTCGCCTTTCCTGTGGAGAGCGCCTCCTCTTGAGATGCGACGGGAACGCCGGGAATTCTTTCCCTACGAAACAGGGAAAGGATCCCTCATCTCGAGCTAGGAGGCGGAAACGGGGCTCCCCTGGATGTGTGCGGGACCCCACGTGCTTCCTCTCGAGTGGAGACGGGTATGTCGGGGAACTTCTTGAGTTGCAGCAAGGGTGTGAAGGACCCTTTGGAAGTTCCAGTGGTTAGACGTGATTAGCCTCGAGAAGCCTCAGGGGAAATGGGCCTCATCTCGCCTGGAGGGCAAAACCTCCTGGATTTTCTCGAGTTGAGGCAGGTGCTCTCGACTTACGACGGGGACCTCAGGGACCCGCTCTGGTGGCCTCAGGAAAGGCCAGTCCCCATGCGAGTTCCTCGGGGGCCTCTCGGGATTCCTCTCCCGTCGATGCAGGGGCCTAAGACCTTGTGTGGAGTCGGGGCCGGAACCTGAGGATTCCTCTCCAGTGCTGACATGGATCTTGGGGTACTTCTGGAGTCTCCCCAGGGGAGTCAGTCCTCGTCTCGAATGCGGGCATGCACTTGCGCTTTCCTCCAGAGCGGTAGCAGCAGTGTCACGCAGTCCGCCGCGTGGATCAAAGGATCTATGGTTTTCCCTCGAGTCTTTCCCACGAGGCTTTCCCACGAGGCTTTCCCACAGGGCTGTCCCACGTGCACACGTGGTGCGAGTCGATCCTCGGCTTGAACGTCAAGGCAGTGCAGGGAAAACAGGTTCCTCTGGAATGGACTGACACATCTTTGGGACTCTTGGAATGGTGTCACGACCCTGGAGTTCCTCTCGCCTTTCCTGTGGAGAGCGCCTCCTCTTGAGATGCGACGGGAACGCCGGGAATTCTTTCCCTACGAAACAGGGAAAGGATCCCTCATCTCGAGCTAGGAGGCGGAAACGGGGCACCCCTGGATGTGTGCGGGACACCACGTGCTTCCTCTCGAGTGCAGACGGGTATGTCGGGGAACTTCTTGAGTTGCAGCAAGGGTGTGAAGGACCCTTTGGAAGTTCCAGTGGTTTGATGTGATTGGCCTCGAGAAGCCTCAGCGGAAATGGGCCTCATCTCGCCTGGAGGGCAAAACCTCCTGGATTTTCTCGAGTTGCGGCAGGTGCTCTCGACTTACGACGGGGACCTCAGGGAACCGCTCTGGTGGCCTCAGGAAAGGCCAGTCCCCATGCGAGTTCCTCGGGGGCCTCTCGGGATTCCTCTCCCGTCGATGCAGGGGCCTAATACCTTGTGTGGAGTCGGGGCCGGAACCTGAGGATTCCTCTCCAGGGCTGACATGGATCTTGGGGTACTTCTGGAGTCTCCCCAGGGGAGTCAGTCCTCGTCTCGAATGCGGGCATGCATTGCGCTTTCCTCCAGAGCGGTAGCAGCAGTGTCACACAGTCCGCTGCGTGGATCAAAGGATCTATGGTTTTCCCTCGAGTCTTTCCCACGAGGTTTTCAAACGAGGCTTTCCCACAGGGCTGTCCCACGTGCACACGTGGTGGGAGTCGATCCTCGGCTTGAACGTCAAGGCAGTGCAGGGAAAACAGGTTCCTCTGGAATGGACTGACTCATCTTTGGGACTCTTAGAATGGTGGCATGACCCTGGAGTTCCTCTCGCCTTTCCTGTGGAGAGCGCCTCCTCTTGAGATGGGGCGCGAACGACGGGAATTCTTTCCCTACGAATCAGGGAAAGGATCCCTCATCTCGAGCTAGGAGGCGGAAACGGGGCTCCCCTGGATGTGTGCGGGACACCACGTGCTTCCTCTCGAGTGCAGACGGGTATGTCGGGGAACTTCTTGAGTTGCAGCAATGGTGTGAAGGACCCTTTGGAAGTTCCAGTGGTTAGATGTGATTGGCATCGAGAAGCCTCAGCGGAAATGGGCCTCATCTCGCCTGGAGGGCAAAACCTCCTGGATTTTCTCGAGTTGCGGCAGGTGCTCTCGACTTACGACGGGGACCTCAGGGACCCGCTCTGGTGGCCTCAGGAAAGGCCAGTCCCCATGCGAGTTCCTCGGGGGCCTCTCGGGATTCCTCTCCCGTCGATGCCGGGGCCTAAGACCTTGGGTGGAGTCGGGGCCGGAACCTGAGGATTCCTCTCCAGTGCTGACATGGATCTTGGGGTACTTCTGGAGTCTCCCCAGGGGAGTCAGTCCTCGTCTCGAATGCGGGCATGCACTTGCGCTTTCCTCCAGAGCGGTAGCAGCAGTGTCACGCAGTCCGCCGCGTGGATCAAAGGATCTACGGTTTTCCCTCGAGTCTTTCCCACGAGGCTTTCCCACGAGGCTTTCCCACAGGGCTGTCCCACGTGCACACGTGGTGGGAGTCGATGCTCGGCTTGAACGTCAAGGCAGTGCAGGGAAAACAGGTTCCTCTGGAATGGACTGACACATCTGGGGGACTCTTGGAATGGTGGCACGACCCTGGAGTTCCTCTCGCCTTTCCTGTGGAGAGCGCCTCCTCTTGAGATGCGACGGGAACGCCGGGAATTCTTTCCCTACGAAACAGGGAAAGGATCCCTCATCTCGAGCTAGGAGGCGGAAACGGGGCTCCCCTGGATGTGTGCGGGACACCACGTGCTTCCTCTCGAGTGCAAACGGGTATGTTGGGGAACTTCTTGAGTTGCAGCAAGGGTGTGAAGGACCCTTTGGAAGTTCCAGTGGTTAGATGTGATTGGCCTCGAGAAGCCTCAGCGGAAATGGGCCTCATCTCGCCTGGAGGGCAAAACCTCCTGGATTTTCTCGAGTTGCGGCAGGTGCTCTCGACTTACGACGGGGACCTCAGGGACCCGCTCTGGTGGCCTCAGGAAAGGCCAGTCCCCATGCGAGTTCCTCGGGGGCCTCTCGGGATTCCTCTCCCGTCGATGCCGGGGCCTAAGACCTTGTGTGGATTCGGGGCCGGAAACTGAGGATTCCTCTCCAGTGCTGACATGGATCTTGGGGTACTTCTGGAGTCTCCCCAGGGGAGTCAGTCCTCGTCTCGAATGCGGGCATGCACTTGCGCTTTCCTCCAGAGCGGTAGCAGCAGTGTCACGCAGTCCACCGCGTGGATCAAAGGATCTATGGTTTTCCCTCGAGTCTTTCCCACGAGGCTTTCCCACAGGGCAGTCCCACGTGCACATGTGGTGGGAGTCGATCCTCGGCTTGAACGTCAAGGCAGTGCAGGGAAAACAGGTTCCTCTGGAATGGACTGACACATCTGGGGGACTCTTGGAATGGTGGCACGACCCTGGAGTTCCTCTCGCCTTTCCTGTGGAGAGCGCCTCCTCTTGAGATGCGACGGGAACGCCGGGAATTCTTTCCCTACGAACCAGGGAAAGGATCCCTCATCTCGAGCTAGAAGGCGGAAACGGGGCTCCTCTGGATGTGTGCGGGACCCCACGTGCTTCCTCTCGAGAAGAGACGGGTATATCGGGGATCTTCTTGAGTTGCAGCAATGTTGTGAAGGACCCTTTGGAAGTTCCAGTGGTTAGACGTGATTGGCCTCGAGAAGCCTCAGCGGAAATGGGCCTCATCTCGCCTGGAGGGCAAAACCTCCTGGATTTTCTCGAGTTGCGGCAGGTGCTCTCGACTTACGACGGGGACCTCAGGGAACCGCTCTGGTGGCCTCAGGACAGGCCAGTCCCCATGCGAGTTCCTCGGGGGCCTCTCGGGATTCCTCTCCCGTCGATGCCGGGGCCTAAGACCTTGTGTGGAGTCGGGGCCGGAACCTGAGGATTCCTCTCCAGTGCTGACATGGATCTTGGGGTACCTCTGGAGTCTCCCCAGGGGAGTCAGTCCTCGTCTCGAATGCGGGCATGCACTTGCGCTTTCCTCCAGAGCGGTAGCAGCAGTGTCACGCAGTCCGCCGCGTGGATCAAAGGATCTATGGTTTTCCCTCGAGTCTTTCCCACGAGGCTTTCCCACGAGGCTTTCCCACAGGTCTGTCCCACGTGCACACGTGGTGGGAGTCGATCCTCGGCTTGAACGTCAAGGCAGTGCAGGGAAAACAGGTTCCTCTGGAATGGACTTACACATCTGGGTGACTCTTGGAATGGTGGCACGACCCTGGAGTCCCTCTCGCCTTTCCTGTGGAGAGGGCCTCCTCTTGAGATGCGACGGGAACGCCGGGAATTCTTTCCCTACGAAACAGGGAAAGGATCCCTCATCTCGAGCTAGGAGGCGGAAACGGGGCTCCCCTGGATGTGTGAGGGACCCCACGTGCTTCCTCTCGAGTGGAGACGGGTATGTCGGGGAACTTCTTGAGTTGCAGCAATGGTGTGAAGGACCCTTTGGAAGTTCCAGTGGTTAGATGTGATTGGCCTCGAGAAGCCTCAGCAGAAATGGGCCTCATCTCGCCTGGAGGGCAAAACCTCCTGGATTTTCTCGAGTTGCGGCAGGTGCTCTCGACTTACGACGGGGACCTCAGGGACCCGCTCTGGTGGCCTCAGGAAAGGCCAGTCCCCATGCGAGTTCCTCGGGGGCCTCTGCGGATTCCTCTCCCGTCGATGCCGGGCCTAAGTCCTTGTGTGGAGTCGGGGTCGGAACCTGAGGATTCCTCTCCAGTGCTGACATGGATCTTGGGGTACTTCTGGAGTCTCCCCAGGGGAGTCAGTCTTCGTCTCGAATGCGGGCATGCACTTGCGCTTTCCTCCAGAGCGGTAGCAGCAGTGTCACGCAGTCCGCCGCGTGGATCAAAGGATCTATGGTTTTCCCTCGAGTCTTTTCCACGAGGCTTTCCCACAAGGCTTTCCTACAGGGCTGTCCCACGTGCACACGTGGTGGGAGTCGATCCTTGTCTTGAACGTCAAGGCAGTGCAGGGAAAACAGGTTCCTCTGGAATGGACTGACACATCTGGGGGACTCTTGGAATGGTGGCACGACCCTGGAGTTCCTCTCGCCTTTCCTGTGGAGAGCGCCTCCTCTTGAGATGCGACGAGAACGCCGGGAATTCTTTCCCTAGGAAACAGGGAAAGGATCCCTCATCTCGAGCTAGGAGGCGGAAACGGAGCTCCCCTGTATGTGGGCGGGACACCACGTGCTTCCTCTCGAGTGGAGACGGGTATGTCGGGGAACTTCTTGAGTTGCAGCAAGGGTGTGAAGGACCCTTTGGAAGTTCCAGTGGTTAGACGTGATTAGCCTCGAGAAGCCTCAGCGGAAATGGGCCTCATCTCGCCTGGAGGGCAAAACCTCCTGGATTTTCTCGAGTTGCGGCAGGTGCTCTCGACTTACGACGGGGACCTCAGGGACCCGCTCTGGTGGCCTCAGGAAAGGCCAGTCCCCATGCGAGTTCCACGGGGGCGTCTCGGGATTTCTCTCCCGTTGATGCCGGGGCCTAAGACCTTGTGTGGATTCGGGGCCGGAACCTGAGGATTCCTCTCCAGTGCTGACATGGATCTTGGGGTACTTCTGGAGTCTCCCCAGGGGAGTCAGTCCTCGTCTCGAATGCGGGCATGCACTTGCGCTTTCCTCCAGAGCGGTAGCAGCAGTGTCACGCAGTCCGCCGCGTGGATCAAAGGATCTATGGTTTTCCCTCGAGTCTTTCCCATGAGGCTTTCCCACGAGGCTTTCCCACAGGGCTGTCCCACGTGCACACGTGGTGGGAGTCGATCCTCGGCTTGAACGTCAAGGCAGTTCAGGGAAAACAGGTTCCTCTGGAATGGACTGAAACATCTAGGGGACTCTTGGAATGGTGGCACGACCCTTCAGTTCCTCTCGCCTTTCCTGTGGAGAGCGCCTCCTCTTGAGATGCGACGGGAACGCCGGGAATTCTTTCCCTACGAAACAGGGAAAGGATCCCTCATCTCGAGCTAGGAGGCGGAAACGGGGCTCCCCTGGATGTGTGCGGGACACAACGTACTTCCTCTCGAGTGGAGACGGGTATGTCGGGGAACTTCTTGAGTTGCAGCAAGGGTGTGAAGGACCCTTTGGAAGTTCCAGTGGTTAGACGTGATTAGCCTCGAGAAGCCTCAGCGGAAATGGGCCTCATCTCGCCTGGAGGGCAAAACCTCCTGGATTTTCTCGAGTTGGGGCAGGTGTTCTCGACTTACGACGGGGACCTCAGGGACCCGCTCTGGTGGCCTCAGGAAAGGCCAGTCCCCATGCGAGTTCCTCGGGGGCGTCTCAGGATTCCTCTCCCGTCGATGCTGGGGCCTAAGACCTTGTGTGGAGTCGGGGCCGGAACCTGAGGATTCCTCTCCAGTGCTGACATGGATCTTGGGGTACGTCTGGAGTCTCCCCAGGGGAGTCAGTCCTCGTCTCGAATGCGGGCATGCACTTGCGCTTTCCTCCAGAGCGGTAGCAGCAGTGTCACGCAGTCCGCCGCGTGGATCAAAGGATCTATGGTTTTCCCTCGAGTCTTTCCCACGAGGCTTTCCCACGAGGCTTTCCCACAGGGCTGTCCCACGTGCACACGTGGTGGGAGTCGATCCTCGGCTTGCATGTCAAGGCAGTGCAGGGAAAACAGGTTCCTCTGGAATGGACTGACACATCTGGGGGACTCTTGGAATGGTGTCACGACCCTGGAGTTCCTCTCGCCTTTCCTGTGGAGAGCGCCTCCTCTTGAGATGCGACTGGAAGTCCGGGAATTCTTTCCCTACGAAAAAGGGAAGGATCCCTCATCTCGAGCTAGGAGGCGGAAACGGGGCTCCCCTGGATGTGTGAGGGACCCCACGTGCTTCCTCTCGAGTGGAGACGGGTATGTCGGGGAACTTCTTGAGTTGCAGCAATGGTGTGAAGGACCCTTTGGAAGTTCCAGTGGTTAGATGTGATTGGCCTCGAGAAGCCTCAGCAGAAATGGGCCTCATCTCGCCTGGAGGGCAAAACCTCCTGGATTTTCTCGAGTTGCGGCAGGTGCTCTCGACTTACGACGGGGACCTCAGGGACCCGCTCTGGTGGCCTCAGGAAAGGCCAGTCCCCATGCGAGTTCCTCGGGGGCCTCTGGGGATTCCTCTCCCGTCGATGCCGGGCCTAAGTCCTTGTGTGGAGTCGGGGTCGGAACCTGAGGATTCCTCTCCAGTGCTGACATGGATCTTGGGGTACTTCTGGAGTCTCCCCAGGTGAGTCAGTCTTCGTCTCGAATGCGGGCATGCACTTGCGCTTTCCTCCAGAGCGGTAGCAGCAGTGTCACGCAGTCCGCCGCGTGGATCAAAGGATCTATGGTTTTCCCTCGAGTCTTTTCCACGAGGCTTTCCCACGAGGCTTTCCCACAGGGCAGTCCCAGGTGCACACGTGGTGGGAGTCGATCCTTGTCTTGAACGTCAAGGCAGTGCAGGGAAAACAGGTTCCTCTGGAATGGACTGACACATCTGGGGGACTCTTGGAATGGTGGCACGACCCTGGAGTTCCTCTCGCCTTTCCTGTGGAGAGCGCCTCCTCTTGAGATGCGACGGGAACGCCGGGAATTCTTTCCCTACGAAACAGGGAAAGGATCCCTCATCTCGAGCTAGGAGTCGGAAACGGAGCTCCCCTGTATGTGGGCGGGACACCACGTGCTTCCTCTCTAGTGGAGACGGGTATGTCGGGAAACTTCTTGAGTTGCAGCAAGGGTGTGAAGGACCCTTTGGAAGTTCCAGTGGTTAAACGTGATTAGCCTCGAGAAGCCTCAGCGGAAATGGGCCTCATCTCGCCTGGAGGGCAAAACCTCCTGGATTTTCTCGAGTTGCGGCAGGTGCTCTCGACTTACGACGGGGACCTCAGGGACCCGCTCTGGTGGCCTCAGGAAAGGCCAGTCCCCATGCGAGTTCCTCGGGGGCCTCTCGGGATTCCTCTCCCGTCGATGCCGGGGCCTAAGTCCTTGTGTGGAGTCGGGGCCGGAACCTGAGGATTCCTCTCCAGTGCTGACATGGATCTTCGGGTACGTCTGGAGTCTCCCCAGGGGAGTCAGTCCTCGTCTCGAATGCGGGCATGCACTTGCGCTTTCCTCCAGAGCGGTAGCAGCAGTGTCACGCAGTCCGCCGCGTGGATCAAAGGATCTATGGTTTTCCCTCGAGTCTTTCCCACGAGGCTTTACCTCGAGGCTTTCCCACAGGGCTGTCCCACGTGCACACGTGGTGGGAGTCGATCCTCGGCTTGCACGTCAAGGCAGTGCAGGGAAAACAGGTTCCTCGGGAATGGACTGACACATCTGGGGGACTCTTAGAATGCTGTCACGACCCTGGAGTTCCTCTCGTCTTTCCTGTGGAGAGCGCCTCCTCTTGAGATGCGACGGGAACGCCGGGAATTCTTTCCCTACGAAAAAGGGAAGGATCCCTCATCTCGAGCTAGGAGGCAGAAACGGGGCTCCCCTGGATGTGTGAGGGATCCCACGTGCTTCCTCTCGAGTGGAGACGGGTATGTCGGGGAACTTCTTGAGTTGCAGCAATGGTGTGAAGGACCCTTTGGAAGTTCCAGTGGTTAAATATGATTGGCCTCGAGAAGCCTCAGCAGAAATGGGCCTCATCTCGCCTGGAGGGCAAAACCTCCTGGATTTTCTCGAGTTGCGGCAGGTGCTCTCGAATTACGACGGGGACCTCAGGGACCCGCTCTGGTGGCCTCAGGAAAGGCCAGGCCCCATGCGAGTTCCTCGGGGGCCTCTCGGGATTCCTCTCCCGTCGATGCCGGGGCCTAAGGCCTTGTGTGGAGAAGGGGCCGGAATCTGAGGATTCCTCTCCAGTGCTGACATGGATCTTGGGGTACGTCTGGAGTCTCCGCAGGGGAGTCAGTCCTCGTCTCGAATGCGGGCATGCACTTGCGCTTTCCTCCAGAGCGGTAGCAGCAGTGTCACGCAGTCCGCCGCGTGGATCAAAGGATCTATGGTTTTCCCTCGAGTCTTTCCCACGAGGCTTTCCCACGAGGCTTTCCCACAGGGCTGTCCCACGTGCACACGTGGTGGGAGTCGATCCTCGGCTTGAACGTCAAGGCAGTGCAGGGAAAACAGGTTCCTCTGGAATGGACTGACACATCTGGGGGACTCTTGGAATGGTGGCACGACCCTGGAGTTCCTCTCGCCTTTCCTGTGGAGAGCGCCTCCTCTTGAGATGCGACGGGAACGCCGGGAATTCTTTCCCTACGAAACAGGGAAAGGATCCCTCATCTCGAGCTAGGAGGCGGAAACGGGGCTCCCCTGGATGTGTGCGGGACCCACGTGCTTACTCTCGAGTGGAGACGGGTATGTCGGGGAACTTCTTGAGTTGCAGCAAGGGTGTGAAGGACCCTTTGGAAGTTCCAGTGGTTAGATGTGATTGGCCTCGAGAAGCCTCAGCGGAAATGGGCCTCATCTCGCCTGGAGGGCAAAACCTCCTGGATTTTCTCGAGTTGCGGCAGGTGCTCTCGACTTACGACGGGGACCTCAGGGACCCGCTCTGGTGGCCTCAGGAAAGGCCAGTCCCCATGCGAGTTCCTCGGGGGCCTCTCGGGATTCCTCTCCCGTCGATGCCGGGGCCTAAGACCTTGTGTGGATTCGGGGCCGGAAACTGAGGATTCCTCTCCAGTGCTGACATGGATCTTGGGGTACTTCTGGAGTCTCCCCAGGGGAGTCAGTCCTCGTCTCGAATGCGGGCATGCACTTGCGCTTTCCTCCAGAGCGGTAGCAGCAGTGTCACGCAGTCCACCGCGTGGATCAAAGGATCTATGGTTTTCCCTCGAGTCTTTCCCACGAGGCTTTCCCACAGGGCAGTCCCACGTGCACATGTGGTGGGAGTCGATCCTCGGCTTGAACGTCAAGGCAGTGCAGGGAAAACAGGTTCCTCTGGAATGGACTGACACATCTGGGGGACTCTTGGAATGGTGGCACGACCCTGGAGTTCCTCTCGCCTTTCCTGTGGAGAGCGCCTCCTCTTGAGATGCGACGGGAACGCCGGGAATTCTTTCCCTACGAACCAGGGAAAGGATCCCTCATCTCGAGCTAGAAGGCGGAAACGGGGCTCCTCTGGATGTGTGCGGGACCCCACGTGCTTCCTCTCGAGAAGAGACGGGTATATCGGGGATCTTCTTGAGTTGCAGCAATGTTGTGAAGGACCCTTTGGAAGTTCCAGTGGTTAGACGTGATTGGCCTCGAGAAGCCTCAGCGGAAATGGGCCTCATCTCGCCTGGAGGGCAAAACCTCCTGGATTTTCTCGAGTTGCGGCAGGTGCTCTCGACTTACGACGGGGACCTCAGGGAACCGCTCTGGTGGCCTCAGGACAGGCCAGTCCCCATGCGAGTTCCTCGGGGGCCTCTCGGGATTCCTCTCCCGTCGATGCCGGGGCCTAAGACCTTGTGTGGAGTCGGGGCCGGAACCTGAGGATTCCTCTCCAGTGCTGACATGGATCTTGGGGTACCTCTGGAGTCTCCCCAGGGGAGTCAGTCCTCGTCTCGAATGCGGGCATGCACTTGCGCTTTCCTCCAGAGCGGTAGCAGCAGTGTCACGCAGTCCGCCGCGTGGATCAAAGGATCTATGGTTTTCCCTCGAGTCTTTCCCACGAGGCTTTCCCACGAGGCTTTCCCACAGGGCTGTCCCACGTGCACACGTGGTGGGAGTCGATCCTCGGCTTGAACGTCAAGGCAGTGCAGGGAAAACAGGTTCCTCTGGAATGGACTTACACATCTGGGTGACTCTTGGAATGGTGGCACGACCCTGGAGTCCCTCTCGCCTTTCCTGTGGAGAGGGCCTCCTCTTGAGATGCGACGGGAACGCCGGGAATTCTTTCCCTACGAAACAGGGAAAGGATCCCTCATCTCGAGCTAGGAGGCGGAAACGGGGCTCCCCTGGATGTGTGAGGGACCCCACGTGCTTCCTCTCGAGTGGAGACGGGTATGTCGGGGAACTTCTTGAGTTGCAGCAATGGTGTGAAGGACCCTTTGGAAGTTCCAGTGGTTAGATGTGATTGGCCTCGAGAAGCCTCAGCAGAAATGGGCCTCATCTCGCCTGGAGGGCAAAACCTCCTGGATTTTCTCGAGTTGCGGCAGGTGCTCTCGACTTACGACGGGGACCTCAGGGACCCGCTCTGGTGGCCTCAGGAAAGGCCAGTCCCCATGCGAGTTCCTCGGGGGCCTCTGCGGATTCCTCTCCCGTCGATGCCGGGCCTAAGTCCTTGTGTGGAGTCGGGGTCGGAACCTGAGGATTCCTCTCCAGTGCTGACATGGATCTTGGGGTACTTCTGGAGTCTCCCCAGGGGAGTCAGTCTTCGTCTCGAATGCGGGCATGCACTTGCGCTTTCCTCCAGAGCGGTAGCAGCAGTGTCACGCAGTCCGCCGCGTGGATCAAAGGATCTATGGTTTTCCCTCGAGTCTTTTCCACGAGGCTTTCCCACAAGGCTTTCCTACAGGGCTGTCCCACGTGCACACGTGGTGGGAGTCGATCCTTGTCTTGAACGTCAAGGCAGTGCAGGGAAAACAGGTTCCTCTGGAATGGACTGACACATCTGGGGGACTCTTGGAATGGTGGCACGACCCTGGAGTTCCTCTCGCCTTTCCTGTGGAGAGCGCCTCCTCTTGAGATGCGACGAGAACGCCGGGAATTCTTTCCCTAGGAAACAGGGAAAGGATCCCTCATCTCGAGCTAGGAGGCGGAAACGGAGCTCCCCTGTATGTGGGCGGGACACCACGTGCTTCCTCTCGAGTGGAGACGGGTATGTCGGGGAACTTCTTGAGTTGCAGCAAGGGTGTGAAGGACCCTTTGGAAGTTCCAGTGGTTAGACGTGATTAGCCTCGAGAAGCCTCAGCGGAAATGGGCCTCATCTCGCCTGGAGGGCAAAACCTCCTGGATTTTCTCGAGTTGCGGCAGGTGCTCTCGACTTACGACGGGGACCTCAGGGACCCGCTCTGGTGGCCTCAGGAAAGGCCAGTCCCCATGCGAGTTCCACGGGGGCGTCTCGGGATTTCTCTCCCGTTGATGCCGGGGCCTAAGACCTTGTGTGGATTCGGGGCCGGAACCTGAGGATTCCTCTCCAGTGCTGACATGGATCTTGGGGTACTTCTGGAGTCTCCCCAGGGGAGTCAGTCCTCGTCTCGAATGCGGGCATGCACTTGCGCTTTCCTCCAGAGCGGTAGCAGCAGTGTCACGCAGTCCGCCGCGTGGATCAAAGGATCTATGGTTTTCCCTCGAGTCTTTCCCATGAGGCTTTCCCACGAGGCTTTCCCACAGGGCTGTCCCACGTGCACACGTGGTGGGAGTCGATCCTCGGCTTGAACGTCAAGGCAGTTCAGGGAAAACAGGTTCCTCTGGAATGGACTGAAACATCTAGGGGACTCTTGGAATGGTGGCACGACCCTTCAGTTCCTCTCGCCTTTCCTGTGGAGAGCGCCTCCTCTTGAGATGCGACGGGAACGCCGGGAATTCTTTCCCTACGAAACAGGGAAAGGATCCCTCATCTCGAGCTAGGAGGCGGAAACGGGGCTCCCCTGGATGTGTGCGGGACACAACGTACTTCCTCTCGAGTGGAGACGGGTATGTCGGGGAACTTCTTGAGTTGCAGCAAGGGTGTGAAGGACCCTTTGGAAGTTCCAGTGGTTAGACGTGATTAGCCTCGAGAAGCCTCAGCGGAAATGGGCCTCATCTCGCCTGGAGGGCAAAACCTCCTGGATTTTCTCGAGTTGGGGCAGGTGTTCTCGACTTACGACGGGGACCTCAGGGACCCGCTCTGGTGGCCTCAGGAAAGGCCAGTCCCCATGCGAGTTCCTCGGGGGCGTCTCAGGATTCCTCTCCCGTCGATGCTGGGGCCTAAGACCTTGTGTGGAGTCGGGGCCGGAACCTGAGGATTCCTCTCCAGTGCTGACATGGATCTTGGGGTACGTCTGGAGTCTCCCCAGGGGAGTCAGTCCTCGTCTCGAATGCGGGCATGCACTTGCGCTTTCCTCCAGAGCGGTAGCAGCAGTGTCACGCAGTCCGCCGCGTGGATCAAAGGATCTATGGTTTTCCCTCGAGTCTTTCCCACGAGGCTTTCCCACGAGGCTTTCCCACAGGGCTGTCCCACGTGCACACGTGGTGGGAGTCGATCCTCGGCTTGCATGTCAAGGCAGTGCAGGGAAAACAGGTTCCTCTGGAATGGACTGACACATCTGGGGGACTCTTGGAATGGTGTCACGACCCTGGAGTTCCTCTCGCCTTTCCTGTGGAGAGCGCCTCCTCTTGAGATGCGACTGGAAGTCCGGGAATTCTTTCCCTACGAAAAAGGGAAGGATCCCTCATCTCGAGCTAGGAGGCGGAAACGGGGCTCCCCTGGATGTGTGAGGGACCCCACGTGCTTCCTCTCGAGTGGAGACGGGTATGTCGGGGAACTTCTTGAGTTGCAGCAATGGTGTGAAGGACCCTTTGGAAGTTCCAGTGGTTAGATGTGATTGGCCTCGAGAAGCCTCAGCAGAAATGGGCCTCATCTCGCCTGGAGGGCAAAACCTCCTGGATTTTCTCGAGTTGCGGCAGGTGCTCTCGACTTACGACGGGGACCTCAGGGACCCGCTCTGGTGGCCTCAGGAAAGGCCAGTCCCCATGCGAGTTCCTCGGGGGCCTCTGGGGATTCCTCTCCCGTCGATGCCGGGCCTAAGTCCTTGTGTGGAGTCGGGGTCGGAACCTGAGGATTCCTCTCCAGTGCTGACATGGATCTTGGGGTACTTCTGGAGTCTCCCCAGGTGAGTCAGTCTTCGTCTCGAATGCGGGCATGCACTTGCGCTTTCCTCCAGAGCGGTAGCAGCAGTGTCACGCAGTCCGCCGCGTGGATCAAAGGATCTATGGTTTTCCCTCGAGTCTTTTCCACGAGGCTTTCCCACGAGGCTTTCCCACAGGGCAGTCCCAGGTGCACACGTGGTGGGAGTCGATCCTTGTCTTGAACGTCAAGGCAGTGCAGGGAAAACAGGTTCCTCTGGAATGGACTGACACATCTGGGGGACTCTTGGAATGGTGGCACGACCCTGGAGTTCCTCTCGCCTTTCCTGTGGAGAGCGCCTCCTCTTGAGATGCGACGGGAACGCCGGGAATTCTTTCCCTACGAAAAAGGGAAGGATCCCTCATCTCGAGCTAGGAGGCAGAAACGGGGCTCCCCTGGATGTGTGAGGGATCCCACGTGCTTCCTCTCGAGTGGAGACGGGTATGTCGGGGAACTTCTTGAGTTGCAGCAATGGTGTGAAGGACCCTTTGGAAGTTCCAGTGGTTAAATATGATTGGCCTCGAGAAGCCTCAGCAGAAATGGGCCTCATCTCGCCTGGAGGGCAAAACCTCCTGGATTTTCTCGAGTTGCGGCAGGTGCTCTCGAATTACGACGGGGACCTCAGGGACCCGCTCTGGTGGCCTCAGGAAAGGCCAGGCCCCATGCGAGTTCCTCGGGGGCCTCTCGGGATTCCTCTCCCGTCGATGCCGGGGCCTAAGGCCTTGTGTGGAGAAGGGGCCGGAATCTGAGGATTCCTCTCCAGTGCTGACATGGATCTTGGGGTACGTCTGGAGTCTCCGCAGGGGAGTCAGTCCTCGTCTCGAATGCGGGCATGCACTTGCGCTTTCCTCCAGAGCGGTAGCAGCAGTGTCACGCAGTCCGCCGCGTGGATCAAAGGATCTATGGTTTTCCCTCGAGTCTTTCCCACGAGGCTTTCCCACGAGGCTTTCCCACAGGGCTGTCCCACGTGCACACGTGGTGGGAGTCGATCCTCGGCTTGAACGTCAAGGCAGTGCAGGGAAAACAGGTTCCTCTGGAATGGACTGACACATCTGGGGGACTCTTGGAATGGTGGCACGACCCTGGAGTTCCTCTCGCCTTTCCTGTGGAGAGCGCCTCCTCTTGAGATGCGACGGGAACGCCGGGAATTCTTTCCCTACGAAACAGGGAAAGGATCCCTCATCTCGAGCTAGGAGGCGGAAACGGGGCTCCCCTGGATGTGTGCGGGACCCACGTGCTTACTCTCGAGTGGAGACGGGTATGTCGGGGAACTTCTTGAGTTGCAGCAAGGGTGTGAAGGACCCTTTGGAAGTTCCAGTGGTTAGATGTGATTGGCCTCGAGAAGCCTCAGCGGAAATGGGCCTCATCTCGCCTGGAGGGCAAAACCTCCTGGATTTTCTCGAGTTGCGGCAGGTGCTCTCGACTTACGACGGGGACCTCAGGGAACCGCTGTGGTGGCCTCAGGAAAGGCCATTCCCCATGCGAGTTCCTCGGGGGCGTCTCGGGATTCCTCTCCCGTCGATGCCGGGGCCTAAGACCTTGTGTGGAGTCGGGGCCGGAACCTCAGGATTCCTCTCCAGTGCTGACATGGATCTTGGGGTACTTCTGGAGTCTCCCCAGGGGAGTCAGTCTTCGTCTCGTTTGCGGGCATGCATTGCGCTTTCCTCCAGAGCGGTAGCAGCAGTGTCACGCAGTCCGCCGCGTGGATCAAAGGATCTATGGTTTTCCCTCGAGTCTTTCCCACGAGGCTTTCCCACGAGGCTTTCCCACAGGGCTGTCCCAAGTGCACACGTGGTGGGAGTCGATCCTCGGCTTGCACGTCAAGGCAGTGCAGGGAAAACAGGTTCCTCTGGAATGGACTGACACATCTGGGGGACTCTTAGAATGCTGTCACGACCCTGGAGTTCCTCTCGTCTTTCCTGTGGAGAGCGCCTCCTCTTGAGATGCGACGGGAACGCCGGGAATTCTTTCCCTACGAAAAAGGGAAGGATCCCTCATCTCGAGCTAGGAGGCGGAAACGGGGCTCCCCTGGATGTGTGAGGGATCCCACGTGCTTCCTCTCGAGTGGAGACGGGTGTGTCGGGGAACTTCTTGAGTTGCAGCAATGGTGTGAAGGACCCTTTGGAAGTTCCAGTGGTTAGACGTGATTAGCCTCGAGAAGCCCCAGCGGAAATGGGCCTCATCTCGCCTGGAGGGCAAAACCTCCTGGATTTTCTCGAGTTGCGGCAGGTGCTCTCGACTTACGACGGGGACCTCAGGGACCCGCTCTGGTGGCCTCAGGAAAGGCCAGTCCCCATGCGAGTTCCTCGGGGGCCTCTCGGGATTCCTCTCCCGTCGATGCCGGGGCCTAAGACCTTGTGTGGAGTCGGGGCCGGAAACTGAGGATTCCTCTCCAGTGCTGACATGGATCTTGGGGTACTTCTGGAGTCTCCCCAGGGGAGTCAGTCCTCGTCTCGAATGCGGGCATGCACTTGCGCTTTCCTCCAGAGCGGTAGCAGCAGTGTCACGCAGTCCGCCGCATGGATCAAAGGATCTATGGTTTTCCCTCGAGTCTTTCCCACGAGGCTTTCCCACGAGGCTTTCCCACAGGGCTGTCCCACGTGCACACGTGGTGGGAGTCGATCCTCGGCTTGAACGTCAAGGCAGTGCAGGGAAAACAGGTTCCTTTGGAATGGACTGACACATCTGGGGGACTCTTGGAATGGTGTCACGACCCTGGAGTTCCTCTCGCCTTTCCTGTGGAGAGCACCTCCTCTTGAGATGCGACAGGAACGCCGGGAATTCTTTCCCTACGAAACAGGGAAAGGATCCCTCATCTCGAGCTAGGAGGCGGAAACGGGGCTCCTTTGGATGTGTGCGGGACCCCACGTGCTTCCTCTCGAGTGGAGACGGGTATGTCGGGGAACTTCTTGAGTTGCAGCAAGGGTGTGAAGGACCCTTTGGAAGTTCCAGTGGTTAGATGTGATTGGCCTCGAGAAGCCTCAGCGGAAATGGGCCTCATCTCCCCTGGAGGGCAAAACCTCCTGGATTTTCTCGAGTTGTGGCAGGTGCTATCGACTTACGACGGGAACCTCAGGGACCCGCTCTGGTGGCCTCAGGAAAGGCCAGTTCCCATGCGAGTTCCACAGGGGCCTCTCGGGATTCCTCTCCTGTCGATGCCGGGGCCTAAGACCTTGTGTGGAGTCGGGGCCGGAACCTGAGGATTCCTCTCCAGTGCTGACATGGATCTTGGGGTACGTCTGTAGTCTCCCCAGGGGAGTCAGTCCTCGTCTCGAATGCGGGCATGCATTGCGCTTTCCTCCAGATCGGTAGCAGCAGTGTCACACAGTTCGCCGCGTGGATCAAAGGATCTATGGTTTTCCCTCGAGTCTTTCCCACGAGGCTTTCCCACGAGGCTTCCCAACAGGGCTGTCCCACGTGCACACGTGGTGGGAGTCGATCCTCGGCTTGAACGTCAAGGCAGTGCAGGGAAAACAGGTTCCTCTGGAATGGACTGACACATCTGGGGGATTCTTGGAATGGTGTCACGACCCTGGAGTTCCTCTCGCCTTTCCTGTGGAGAGCGCCTGCTCTTGATATGCGACGGGAACGCCGGGAATTCTTTCCCTACGAAACAGGGAAAGGATCCCTCATCTCGAGCTAGGAGGCGGAAACGGGGCTCCCCTGGATGTGTGCGGGACCCCACGTGCTTCCTCTCGAGTGGAGACGGGTATGTCGGGGAACTTCTTGAGTTGCAGCAAGGGTGTGAAGGACCCTTTGGAAGTTCCAGTGGTTAGATGTGATTGGCCTCGAGAAGCCTCAGCAGAAATGGGCCTCATCTCGCCTGGAGGGCAAAACCGCCTGGATTTTCTCGAGTTGCGGCAGGTGCTCTCGACTTACGACGGGGACCTCAGGGACCCGCTCTGGTGGCCTCAGGAAAGGACAGTCCCCATGCGAGTTCCTCGGGGG
Source organism: Ovis canadensis (assembly GCF_042477335.2). NCBI lineage: Eukaryota > Metazoa > Chordata > Mammalia > Artiodactyla > Bovidae > Ovis > Ovis canadensis. The sequence goes on from NC_091254.1 coordinate 7,082,677, forward strand.
CGTCTCGGGATTTCTCTCCCGTTGATGCCGGGGCCTAAGACCTTGTGTGGAATCGGGGCCGGAACCTGAGGATTCCTCTCCAGCGCTGACATGGATCTTGGGGTACTTCTGGAGTCTCCCCAGGGGAGTCAGTCCTCGTCTCGAATGCGGGCATGCACTTGCGCTTTCCTCCAGAGCGGTAGCAGCAGTGTCACGCAGTCCGCCGCGTGGATCAAAGGATCTATGGTTTTCCCTCGAGTCTTTCCCACGAGGCTTTCCCACGAGGCTTTCCCACAGGGCTGTCCCACGTGCACACGTGGTGGGAGTCGATCCTCGGCTTGAACGTCAAGGCAGTGCAGGGAAAACAGGTTCCTCTGGAATGGACTGACACATCTGGGGGACTCTTGGAATGGTGGCACGACCCTTCAGTTCCTCTCGCCTTTCCTGTGGAGAGCGCCTCCTCTTGAGATGCGACGGGAACGCCGGGAATTCTTTCCCTACGAAACAGGGAGAGGTTCCCTCATCTCGAGCTAGGAGGCGGAAACGGGGCTCCCCTGGATGTGTGCGGGACCCCACGTGCTTCCCCTCGAGTGCAGACGGGTATGTCGGGGAACTTCTTGAGTTGCAGCAAGGGTGTGAAGGACCCTTTGGAAGTTCCAGTGGTTAGACGTGATTAGCCTCTAGAAGCCTCAGCGGAAATGGGCCTCATCTCGCCTGGAGGGCAAAACCTCGTGGATTTTCTCGAGTTGCGGCAGGTGCTCTCGACTTACGACGGGGACCTCAGGGACCCGCTCTGGTGGCCTCAGGAAAGGCCAGTCCCCATGCGAGTTCCTCGGGGGCGTCTCGGGATTCCTCTCCCGTCGATGCCGGGGCCTAAGTCCTTGTGTGGAGTCGGGGTCGGAACCTGAGGATTCCTCTCCAGTGCTGACATGGATCTTGGGGTACTTCTGGAGTCTCCCCAGGGGAGTCAGTCTTCGTCTCGAATGCGGGCATGCACTTGCGCTTTCCTCCAGAGCGGAAGCAGCAGTGTCACGCAGTCCGCCGCGTGGATCAAAGGATCTATGGTTTTCCCTCGAGTCTTTTCCACGAGGCTTTCCCACGAGGCTTTCCCACAGGGCTGTCCCACGTGCACACGTGGTGGGAGTCGATCCTTGGCTTGAACGTCAAGGCAGTGCAGGGAAAACAGGTTCCTCTGGAATGGACTGACACATCTGGGGGACTCTTGGAATGGTGGCACGACCCTGGAGTTCCTCTCGCCTTTCCTGTGGAGAGCGCCTCCTCTTGAGATGCGACGGGAACGCCGGGAATTCTTTCCCTACGAAACAGGGAAAGGATCCCTCATCTCGAGCTAGGAGTCGGAAACGGAGCTCCCCTGGATGTGGGCGGGACACCACGTGCTTCCTCTCGAGTGGAGACGGGTATGTCGGGGAACTTCTTGAGTTACAGCAAGGGTGTGAAGGACCCTTTGGAAGTTCCAGTGGTTAGACGTGATTAGCCTCGAGAAGCCTCAGCGGAAATGGGCCTCATCTCGCCTGGAGGGCAAAACCTCCTGGATTTTCTCGAGTTGCGGCAGGTGCTCTCGACTTACGACGGGGACCTCAGGGACCCGCTCTGGTGGCCTCAGGAAAGGCCAGTCCCCATGCTAGTTCCTCGGGGGCGTCTCGGGATTCCTCTCCCGTCGATGCCGGGGCCTAAGACCTTGTGTGGAGTCGGGGCCGGAACCTGAGGATTCCTCTCCAGTGCTGACATGGATCTTGGGGTACGTCTGGAGTCTCCCCAGGGGAGTCAGTCCTCGTCTCGAATGCGGGCATGCACTTGCGCTTTTCTCCAGAGCGGTAGCAGCAGTGTCACGCAGTCCGCCCCGTGGATCAAAGGATCTATGGTTTTCCCTCGAGTCTTTCCCACGAGGCTTTCCCACGAGGCTTTCCCACAGGGCTGTCCCACGTGCACACGTGGTGGGAGTCGATCCTCGGCTTGCATGTCAAGGCAGTGCAGGGAAAACAGGTTCCTCTGGAGTGGACTGACACATCTGGGGGACTCTTGGAATGGTGTCACGACCCTGGAGTTCCTCTCGCCTTTCCTGTGGAGAGCGCCTCCTCTTGAGATGTGACTGGAAGGTCGGGAATTCTTTCCCTACGAAAAAGGGAAGGATCCCTCATCTCGAGCTAGGAGGCGGAAACGGGGCTCCCCTGGATGTGTGAGGGACCCCACGTGCTTCCTCTCGAGTGGAGACGGGTATGTCGGGGAACTTCTTGAGTTGCAGCAATGGTGTGAAGGACCCTTTGGAAGTTCCAGTGGTTAGATGTGATTGGCCTCGAGAAGCCTCAGCAGAAATGGGCCTCATCTCGCCTGGAGGGCAAAACCTCCTGGATTTTCTCGAGTTGCGGCAGGTGCTCTCGACTTACGACGGGGAGCTCAGGGACCCGCTCTGGTGGCCTCAGGAAAGGCCAGTCCCCATGCGAGTTCCTCTGGGGATTCCTCTCCCGTCGATGCCGGGGCCTAAGACCTTGTGTGAAGTCGGGGCCGGAACCTGAGGATTCCTCTCCAGTGCTCACATGGTTCTTGGGGTACTTCTGGAGTCTCCCCAGGGGAGTCAGTCCTCGTCTCGAATGCGGGCATGCACTTGCGCTTTCCTCCAGAGCGGTAGCAGCAGTGTCACGCAGTCCGCCGCGTGGATCAAAGGATCTATGGTTTTCCCTCGAGTCTTTCCCACGAGGCTTTCCCACGAGGCTTTCCCACAGGGCTGTCCCACGTGCACACGTGGTGGGAGTCGATCCTCGGCTTGAACGTCAAGGCAGTGCAGGGAAAACAGGTTCCTCTGGAATGGACTGACACATCTGGGGGACTCTTGGAATGGTGGCACGACCCTCGAGTTCCTCTCGCCTTTCCTGTGGAGAGCGCCTCCTCTTGAGATGCGACGGGAACGCCGGGAATTCTTTCCCTACGAAACAGGGAAAGGATCACTCATCTCGAACTAGGAGGCGGAAACGGGGCTCCCCTGGATGTGTGCGGGACACCACGTGCTTCCTCTCGAGTGCAGACGGGTATGTCGGGGAACTTCTTGAGTTGCAGCAAGGGTGTGAAGGACCCTTTGGAAGTTCCAGTGGTTTGATGTGATTGGCCTCGAGAAGCCTCAGCGGAAATGGGCCTCATCTCGCCTGGAGGGCAAAACCTCCTGGATTTTCTCGAGTTGCGGCAGGTGCTCTCGACTTACGACGGGGACCTCAGGGAACCGCTCTGGTGGCCTCAGGAAAGGCCAGTCCCCATGCGAGTTCCTCGGGGGCCTCTCGGGATTCCTCTCCCGTCGATGCAGGGGCCTAAGACCTTGTGTGGAGTCGGGGCCGGAACCTGAGGATTCCTCTCCAGGGCTGACATGGATCTTGGGGTACTTCTGGAGTCTCCCCAGGGGAGTCAGTCCTCATCTCGAATGCGGGCATGCATTGCGCTTTCCTCCAGAGCGGTAGCAGCAGTGTCACACAGTCCGCTGCGTGGATCAAAGGATCTATGGTTTTCCCTCGAGTCTTTCCCACGAGGTTTTCAAACGAGGCTTTCCCACAGGGCTGTCCCACGTGCACACGTAGTGGGAGTCGATCCTCGGCTTGAACGTCAAGGCAGTGCAGGGAAAACAGGTTCCTCTGGAACGGACTGACTCATCTTTGGGACTCTTGGAATGGTGGCATGACCCTGGAGTTCCTCTCGCCTTTCCTGTGGAGAGCGCCTCCTCTTGAGATGGGGCGCGAACGACGGGAATTCTTTCCCTACGAATCAGGGAAAGGATCCCTCATCTCGAGCTAGGAGGCGGAAACGGGGCTCCCCTGGATGTGTGCGGGACACCACGTGCTTCCTCTCGAGTGCAGACGGGTATGTCGGGGAACTTCTTGAGTTGCAGCAAGGGTGTGAAGGACCCTTTGGAAGTTCCAGTGGTTTGATGTGATTGGCCTCGAGAAGCCTCAGCGGAAATGGGCCTCATCTCGCCTGGAGGGCAAAACCTCCTGGATTTTCTCGAGTTGCGGCAGGTGCTCTCGACTTACGACGGGGACCTCAGGGAACCGCTCTGGTGGCCTCAGGAAAGGCCAGTCCCCATGCGAGTTCCTCGGGGGCCTCTCGGGATTCCTCTCCCGTCGATGCAGGGGCCTAAGACCTTGTGTGGAGTCGGGGCCGGAACCTGAGGATTCCTCTCCAGGGCTGACATGGATCTTGGGGTACTTCTGGAGTCTCCCCAGGGGAGTCAGTCCTCGTCTCGAATGCGGGCATGCATTGCGCTTTCCTCCAGAGCGGTAGCAGCAGTGTCACACAGTCCGCTGCGTGGATCAAAGGATCTATGGTTTTCCCTCGAGTCTTTCCCACGAGGTTTTCAAACGAGGCTTTCCCACAGGGCTGTCCCACGTGCACACGTAGTGGGAGTCGATCCTCGGCTTGAACGTCAAGGCAGTGCAGGGAAAACAGGTTCCTCTGGAACGGACTGACTCATCTTTGGGACTCTTGGAATGGTGGCATGACCCTGGAGTTCCTCTCGCCTTTCCTGTGGAGAGCGCCTCCTCTTGAGATGGGGCGCGAACGACGGGAATTCTTTCCCTACGAATCAGGGAAAGGATCCCTCATCTCGAGCTAGGAGGCGGAAACGGGGCTCCCCTGGATGTGTGCGGGACACCACGTGCTTCCTCTCGAGAGCAGACGGGTATGTCGGGGAACTTCTTGAGTTGCAGCAATGGTGTGAAGGACCCTTTGGAAGTTCCAGTGGTTAGATGTGATTGGCATCGAGAAGCCTCAGCGGAAATGGGCCTCATCTCGCCTGGAGGGCAAAACCTCCTGGATTTTCTCGAGTTGCGGCAGGTGCTCTCGACTTACGACGGGGACCTCAGGGACCCGCTCTGGTGGCCTCAGGAAAGGCCAGTCCCCATGCGAGTTTCTCGGGGGCCTCTCGGGATTCCTCTCCCGTCGATGCCGGGGCCTAAGACCTTGTGTGGAGTCGGGGCCGGAACCTGAGGATTCCTCTCCAGTGCTGACATGGATCTTGGGGTACTTCTGGAGTCTCCCCAGGGGAGTCAGTCCTCGTCTCGAATGCGGGCATGCACTTGCGCTTTCCTCCAGAGCGGTAGCAGCAGTGTCACGCAGTCCGCCGCGTGGATCAAAGGATCTATGGTTTTCCCTCGAGTCTTTCCCACGAGGCTTTCCCACAGGGCTGTCCCACGTGCACACGTGGTGGGAGTCGATCCTCGGCTTGAACGTCAAGTGCAGGGAAAACAGGTTCCTCTGGAATGGACTGACACATCTGGGGGACTCTTGGAATGGTGGCACGACCCTGGAGTTCCTCTCGCCTTTCCTGTGGAGAGCGCCTCCTCTTGAGATGCGACGGGAACGCCGGGAATTCTTTCCCTACGAAACAGGGAAAGGATCCCTCATCTCGAGCTAGGAGGCGGAAACGGGGCTCCCCTGGATGTTTGCGGGACACCACGTGCTTCCTCTCGAGTGGAGACGGGTATGTCGGGGAACTTCTTGAGTTGCAGCAAGGGTGTGAAGGACCCTTTGGAAGTTCCAGTGGTTAGACGTCATTAGCCTCGAGAAGCCCCAGCGGAAATGGGCCTCATCTCGCCTGGAGGGCAAAACCTCCTGGATTTTCTCGAGTTGCGGCAGGTGCTCTCGACTTACGACGGGGACCTCAGGGACCCGCTCTGGTGGCCTCAGGAAAGGCCAGTCCCCATGCGAGTTCCTCGGGTGCCTCTCGGGATTCCTCTCCCGTCGATGCCGGGGCCTAAGACCTTGTGTGGAGTCGGGGCCGGAACCTGAGGATTCCTCTCCAGTGCTGACATGGATCTTGGGGTACTTCTGGAGTCTCCCCAGGGGAGTCAGTCCTCGTCTCGAATGCGGGCATGCACTTGCGCTTTCCTCCAGAGCGGTAGCAGCAGTGTCACGCAGTCCGCCGCATGGATCAAAGGATCTATGGTTTTCCCTCGAGTCTTTCCCACGAGGCTTTCCCACGAGGCTTTCCCACAGGGCTGTCCCACGTGCACACGTGGTGGGAGTCGATCCTCAGCTTGAACGTCAAGGCAGTGCAGGGAAAACAGGTTCCTTTGGAATGGACTGACACATCTGGGGGACTCTTGGAATGGTGTCACGACCCTGGAGTTCCTCTCGCCTTTCCTGTGGAGAGCACCTCCTCTTGAGATGCGACAGGAACGCCGGGAATTCTTTCCCTACGAAACAGGGAAAGGATCCCTCATCTCGAGCTAGGAGGCGGAAACGGGGCTCCTTTGGATGTGTGCGGGACCCCACGTGCTTCCTCTCGAGTGGAGACGGGTATGTCGGGGCACTTCTTGAGTTGCAGCAAGGGTGTGAAGGACCCTTTGGAAGTTCCAGTGGTTAGATGTGATTGGCCTCGAGAAGCCCCAGCGGAAATGGGCCTCATCTCCCCTGGAGGGCAAAACCTCCTGGATTTTCTCGAGTTGCGGCAGGTGCTATCGACTTACGACGGGGACCTCAGGGACCCGCTCTGGTGGCCTCAGGAAAGGCCAGTTCCCATGCGAGTTCCTCAGGGGCCTCTCGGGATTCCTCTCCCGTCGATGCCGGGGCCTAAGACCTTGTGTGGAGTCGGGGCCGGAACCTGAGGATTCCTCTCCAGTGCTGACATGGATCTTGGGGTACGTCTGTAGTCTCCCCAGGGGAGTCAGTCCTCGTCTCGAATGCGGGCATGCATTGCGCTTTCCTCCAGATCGGTAGCAGCAGTGTCACGCAGTTCGCCGCGTGGATCAAAGGATCTATGGTTTTCCCTCGAGTCTTTCCCACGAGGCTTTCCCACGAGGCTTCCCCACAGGGCTGTCCCACGTGCACACGTGGTGGGAGTCGATCCTCGGCTTGAACGTCAAGGCAGTGCAGGGAAAACAGGTTCCTCTGGAATGGACTGACACATCTGGGGGACTCTTGGAATGGTGGCACGACCCTTCAGTTCCTCTCGCCTTTCCTGTGGAGAGCGCCTCCTCTTGAGATGCGACGGGAACGCCGGGAATTCTTTCCCTACGAAACAGGGAAAGGTTCCCTCATCTCGAGCTAGGAGGCGGAAACGGGGCTCCCCTGGATGTGTGCGGGACCCCACGTGCTTCCCCTCGAGTGCAGACGGGTATGTCGGGGAACTTCTTGAGTTGCAGCAAGGGTGTGAAGGACCCTTTGGAAGTTCCAGTGGTTAGACGTGATTAGCCTCGAGAAGCCTCAGCGGAAATGGGCCTCATCTCGCCTGGAGGGCAAAACCTCCTGGATTTTCTCGAGTTGCGGCAGGTGCTCTCGACTTACGACGGGGACCTCAGGGACCCGCTCTGGTGGCCTCAGGAAAGGCCAGTCCCCATGCGAGTTCCTCGGGGGCGTCTCGGGATTCCTCTCCCGTCGATGCCGGGGCCTAAGTCCTTGTGTGGAGTCGGGGTCGGAACCTGAGGATTCCTCTCCAGTGCTGACATGGATCTTGGGGTACTTCTGGAGTCTCCCCAGGGGATTCAGTCTTCGTCTCGAATGCGGGCATGCACTTGCGCTTTCCTCCAGAGCGGTAGCAGCAGTGTCACGCAGTCCGCCGCGTGGATCAAAGGATCTATGGTTTTCCCTCGAGTCTTTTCCACGAGGCTTTCCCACGAGGCTTTCCCACAGGGCTGTCCCACGTGCACACGTGGTGGGAGTCGATCCTTGGCTTGAACGTCAAGGCAGTGCAGGGAAAACAGGTTCCTCTGGAATGGACTGACACATCTGGGGGACTCTTGGAATGGTGGCACGACCCTGGAGTTCCTCTCGCCTTTCCTGTGGAGAGCGCCTCCTCTTGAGATGCGACGGGAACGCCGGGAATTCTTTCCCTACGAAACAGGGAAAGGATCCCTCATCTCGAGCTAGGAGTCGGAAACGGAGCTCCCCTGGATTTGGGGGGGACACCACGTGCTTCCTCTCGAGTGGAGACGGGTATGTCGGGGAACTTCTTGAGTTACAGCAAGGGTGTGAAGGACCCTTTGGAAGTTCCAGTGGTTAGACGTGATTAGCCTCGAGAAGCCTCAGCGGAAATGGCCCTCATCTCGCCTGGAGGGCAAAACCTCCTGGATTTTCTCGAGTTGCGGCAGGTGCTCTCGACTTACGACGGGAACCTCAGGGACCCGCTCTGGTGGCCTCAGGAAAGGCCAGTCCCCATGCTAGTTCCTCGGGGGCGTCTCGGGATTCCTCTCCCGTCGATGCCGGGGCCTAAGACCTTGTGTGGAGTCGGGGCCGGAACCTGAGGATTCCTCTCCAGTGCTGACATGGATCTTGGGGTACGTCTGGAGTCTCCCCAGGGGAGTCAGTCCTCGTCTCGAATGCGGGCATGCACTTGCGCTTTTCTCCAGAGTGGTAGCAGCAGTGTCACGCAGTCCGCCACGTGGATCAAAGGATCTATGGTTTTCCCTCGAGTCTTTCCCACGAGGCTTTCCCACGAGGCTTTCCCACAGGGCTGTCCCACGTGCACACGTGGTGGGAGTCGATCCTCGGCTTGCATGTCAAGGCAGTGCAGGGAAAACAGGTTCCTCTGGAATGGACTGACACATCTGGGGGACTCTTGGAATGGTGTCACGACCCTGGAGTTCCTCTCGCCTTTCCTGTGGAGAGCGCCTCCTCTTGAGATGCGACTGGAAGGTCGGGAATTCTTTCCCTACGAAAAAGGGAAGGATCCCTCATCTCGAGCTAGGAGGCGGAAACGGGGCTCCCCTGGATGTGTGAGGGACCCCACGTGCTTCCTTTCGAGTGGAGACGGGTATGTCGGGGAACTTCTTGAGTTGCAGCAATGGTGTGAAGGACCCTTTGGAAGTTCCAGTGGTTAGATGTGATTGGCCTCGAGAAGCCTCAGCAGAAATGGGCCTCATCTCGCCTGGAGGGCAAAACCTCCTGGATTTTCTCGAGTTGCGGCAGGTGCTCTCGACTTACGACGGGGACCTCAGGGACCCGCTCTGGTGGCCTCAGGAAAGGCCAGTCCCCATGCGAGTTCCTCTGGGGATTCCTCTCCCGTCGATGCCGGGGCCTAAGACCTTGTGTGGAGTCGGGGCCGGAACCTGAGGATTCCTCTCCAGGGCTGACATGGATCTTGGGGTACTTCTGGAGTCTCCCCAGGGGAGTCAGTCCTCGTCTCGAATGCGGGCATGCATTGCGCTTTCCTCCAGAGCGGTAGCAGCAGTGTCACACAGTCCGCTGCGTGGATCAAAGGATCTATGGTTTTCCCTCGAGTCTTTCCCACGAGGTTTTCAAACGAGGCTTTCCCACAGGGCTGTCCCACGTGCACACGTGGTGGGAGTCGATCCTCGGCTTGAACGTCAAGGCAGTGCAGGGAAAACAGGTTCCTCTGGAATGGACTGACTCATCTTTGGGACTCTTGGAATGGTGGCACGACCCTGGAGTTCCTCTCGCCTTTCCTGTGGAGAGCGCCTCCTCTTGAGATGGGGCGCGAACGCCGGGAATTCTTTCCCTACGAATCAGGGAAAGGATCCCTCATCTCGAGCTAGGAGGCGGAAACGGGGCTCCCCTGGATGTGTGCGGGACACCACGTGCTTCCTCTCGAGTGCAGACGGGTATGTCGGGGAACTTCTTGAGTTGCAGCAATGGTGTGAAGGACCCTTTGGAAGTTCCAGTGGTTAGATGTGATTGGCATCGAGAAGCCTCAGCGGAAATGGGCCTCATCTCGCCTGGAGGGCAAAACCTCCTGGATTTTCTCGAGTTGCGGCAGGTGCTCTCGACTTACGACGGGGACCTCAGGGACCCGCTCTGGTGGCCTCAGGAAAGGCCAGTCCCCATGCGAGTTTCTCGGGGGCCTCTCGGGATTCCTCTCCCGTCGATGCCGGGGCCTAAGACCTTGTGTGGAGTCGGGGCCGGAACCTGAGGATTCCTCTCCAGTGCTGACATGGATCTTGGGGTACTTCTGGAGTCTCCCCAGGGGAGTCAGTCCTCGTCTCGAATGCGGGCATGCACTTGCGCTTTCCTCCAGAGCGGTAGCAGCAGTGTCACGCAGTCCGCCGCGTGGATCAAAGGATCTATGGTTTTCCCTCGAGTCTTTCCCACGAGGCTTTCCCACAGGGCTGTCCCACGTGCACACGTGGTGGGAGTCGATCCTCGGCTTGAACGTCAAGGAAGTGCAGGGAAAACAGGTTCCTCTGGAATGGACTGACACATCTGGGGGACTCTTGGAATGGTGTCACGACCCTGGAGTTCCTCTCGCCTTTCCTGTGGAGAGCGTCTCCTCTTGAGATGCGACGGGAACGCCGGGAATTCTTTCCCTACGAAACAGGGAAAGGATCCCTCATCTCGAGCTAGGAGGCGGAAACGGGGCTCCCCTGGATGTGTGCGGGACACCACGTGCTTCCTCTCGAGTGCAGAAGGGTATGTCGGGGAAATTCTTGAGTTGAATCAAGGGTGTGAAGGACCCTTTGGAAGTTCCAGTGGTTTGATGTGATTGGCCTCGAGAAGCCTCAGCGGAAATGGGCCTCATCTCGCCTGGAGGGCAAAACGTACTGGATTTTCTCGAGTTGCGGCAGGTGCTCTCGACTTACGATGGGGACCTCAGGGAACCGCTCTGGTGGCCTCAGGAAAGGCCAGTCCCCATGCGAGTACCTCGGGGGCCTCTCGGGATTCCTCTCCCGTCGATGCAGGGGCCTAAGACCTTGTGTGGAGTCGGGGCCGGAACCTGAGGATTCCTCTCCAGGGCTGACATGGATCTTGGGGTACTTCTGGAGTCTCCCCAGGGGAGTCAGTCCTCGTCTCGAATGCGAGCATGCATTGCGCTTTCCTCCAGAGCGGTAGCAGCAGTGTCACACAGTCCGCTGCGTGGATCAAAGGATCTATGGTTTTCCATCGAGTCTTTCCCACGAGGCTTTCAAACGAGGCTTTCCCACAGGGCTGTCCCACGTGCACACGTGGTGGGGGTCGATGCTCGGCTTGAACGTCAAGGCAGTGCAGGGAAAACAGGTTCCTCTGGAATGGACTGACACATCTGGGGGACTCTTGGAATGGTGGCATGACCCTGGAGTTCCTCTCGCCTTTCCTGTGGAGAGCGCCTCCTCTTGAGATGCGACGGGAACGCCGGGAATTCTTTCCCTACGAAACAGGGAAAGGATCCCTCATCTCGAGCTAGGAGGCGGAAACGGGGCTCCCCTGGATGTGTGCGGGACCCCACGTGCTTCCTCTCGAGTGGAGACGGGTATGTCGGGGAACTTCTTGAGTTGCAGCAAGGGTGTGAAGGACCCTTTGGAAGTTCCAGTGGTTAGATGTGATTGGCCTCGAGAAGCCTCAGCAGAAATGGGCCTCATCTCGACTGGAGAGCAAAACCTCCTGGATTATCTCGAGTTGCGGCAGGTGCTCTCGACTTACGTCGGGGACCTCAGGGACCCGCTCTGGTGGCCTCAGGAAAGGCCAGTCCCCATGCGAGTTCCTCGGGGGACTCTCGGGATTCCTCTCCCGTCGATGCCGGGGCCGAAGACCTTGTGTGGAGTCGTGGCCGGAACCTGAGGATTCCTCTCCAGTGCTGACATGGATCTTGGGGTACTTCTGGAGTCTCCCCAGGGGAGTCAGTCCTCGTCTCGAATGCGGGCATGCACTTGCGCTTTCCTCCAAAGCGGTAGCAGCAGTGTCACGCAGTCCGCCGCGTGGATCAAATGATCTATGGTTTTCCCTCGAGTCTTTCCCACGAGGCTTTCCCACGAGGCTTTCCCACAGGGCTGTCCCACGTGCACACGTGGTGGGAGTCGATCCTCGGCTTGAACGTCAAGGCAGTGCAGGGAAAACAGGTTCCTCTGGAATGGACTTACACATCTGGGTGACTCTTGGAATGGTGGCACGACCCTGGAGTCCCTCTCGCCTTTCCTGTGGAGAGCGCCTCCTCTTGAGATGCGACGGGAACGCCGGGAATTCTTTCCCTACGAAACAGGGAAAGGATCCCTCATCTCGAGCTAGGAGGCGGAAACGGGGCTCCCCTGGAGGTGTGCGGGACCCACGTGATTCCTCTCGAGTGCAGACGGGTATTTCGGGGAACTTCTTGAGTTGCAGCAAGGGTGTGAAGGACCCTTTGGAAGGTCCAGTGGTTAGATGTGATTTGCCTCGAGAAGCCTCAGCGGAAATGGGCCTCATCTCGCCTGGAGGGCAAAACCTCCTGGATTTTTTCGAGTTGCGGCAGGTGCTCTCGACTTACGATGGGGACCTCAGGGACCCGCTCTGGTGGCCTCAGGAAAGGCCAGTCCCCATGCGAGTTCCTCGGGGGCCTCTCGGGATTCCTCTCCCGTCGATGCCGGAGCCTAAGACCTTGTGTGGAGTCGGGGCCGGAACCTGAGGATTCCTCTCCAGTGCTTACATGGATCTTGGGGTACATCTGGAGTCTCCCCAGGGGAGTCAGTCCTCGTCTCGAATGCGGGCATGCCCTTGCGCTTTCCTCCAGAGCGGTAGCAGCAGTGTCACCCAGTCCGCCGCGTGGATCAAAGGATCTATGGTTTTCCCTCGAGTCTTTCCCACGAGGCTTTCCCACGAGGCTTTCCCACAGGGCTGTCCCACGTTCACACGTGGTGGGAGTCGATCCTCGGCTTGAACGTCAAGGCAGTGCAGGGAAAACAGGTTCCTCTGGAATAGACTGACACATCTGGGGGACTCTTGGAATGGTGTCACGACCCTGGAGTTCCTCTCGCCTTTCCTGTGGAGAGCACCTCCTCTTGAGACGCGACAGGAACGCCGGGAATTCTTTCCCTAAGAAACAGGGAAAGGATCCATCATCTCGAGCTAGGAGGCGGAAACGGGGCTCCTTTGGATGTGTGCGGGACCCCACGTGCTTCCTCTCGAGTGGAGACGGGTATGTCGGGGAACTTCTTGAGTTGCAGCAAGGGTGTGAAGGACCCTTTGGAAGTTCCAGTGGTTAGATGTGATTGGCCTCGAGAAGCCTCAGCGGAAATGGGCCTCATCTCGCCTGGAGGGCAAAACCTCCTGGATTTTCTCGAGTTGCGGCAGGTGCTCTCGACTTACGACGGGGACCTCAGGGACCCGCTCTGGTGGCCTCAGGAAAGGCCAGTCCCCATGCGAGTTCCTCAGGGGCCTCTCGGGATTCCTCTCCCGTCGATGCCGGGGCCTAAGACCTTGTGTGGAGTCGGGGCCGGAACCTGAGCATTCCTCTCCAGTGCTGACATGGATCTTGGGGTACGTCTGTAGTCTCCCCAGGGGAGTCAGTCCTCGTCTCGAATGCGGACATGCATTGCGCTTTCCTCCAGAGCGGTAGCAGCAGTGTCACGCAGTCCGCCGCGTGGATCAAAGGATCTATGGTTTTCCCTCGAGTCTTTCCCACGAGGCTTTCCCACGAGGCTTTCCCACAGGGCTGTCCCACGTGCACACGTGATGGGAGTCGATCCTCGGCTTGAACGTCAAGGCAGTGCAGGGAAAACAGGTTCCTCTGGAATGGACTAACACATCTGGGGGACTCTTGGAATGGTGTCACGACCCTGGAGTTCCTCTCGCCTTTCCTGTGGAGAGCGCCTCCTCTTGAGATGCGACGGGAACGCCGGGAATTCTTTCCCTACGAAACAGGGAAAGGATCCCTCATCTCGAGCTAGGAGGCGGAAACGGGGCTTCCCTGGATGTGTGCGGGACCCCACGTGCTTCCTCTCGAGTGGAGACGGGTATGTCGGGGAACTTCTTGAGTTGCAGCAAGGGTGTGAAGGACCCTTTGGAAGTTCCAGTGGTTAGATGTGATTGGCCTCGAGAAGCCTCAGCAGAAATGGGCCTCATCTCGCCTGGAGAGCAAAACCTCCTGGATTATCTCGAGTTGCGGCAGGTGCTCTCGACTTACGACGGGGACCTCAGGGACCCGCTCTGGTGGCCTCAGGAAAGGCCAGTCCCCATGCGAGTTCCTCGGGGGCCTCTCGGGATTCCTCTCCCGTCGATGCCGGGGCCTAAGACCTTGTGTGGAGTCGTGGCCGGAACCTGAGGATTCCTCTCCAGTGCTGACATGGATCTTGGGGTACTTCTGGAGTCTCCCCAGGGGAGTCAGTCCTCGTCTCGAATGCGGGCATGCACTTGCGCTTTCCTCCAGAGCGGTAGCAGCAGTGTCACGCAGTCCGCCGCGTGGATCAAAGGATCTATGGTTTTCCCTCGAGTCTTTCCCACGAGGCTTTCCCACGAGGCTTTCCCACAGGGCTGTCCCACGTGCACACGTGGTGGGAGTCGATCCTCGGCTTGAACGTCAATGCAGTGCAGGGAAAACAGGTTCCTCTGGAATGGACTGACACATCTGGGTGACTCTTGAAATGGTGGCACGACCCTGGAGTTCCTCTCGCCTTTCCTGTGGAGAGCGCCTCCTCTTGAGATGCGACGGGAACGCCGGGAATTCTTTCCCTACGAAACAGGGAAAGGATCCCTCATCTCGAGCTAGGAGGCGGAAACGGGGCTCCCCTGGAGGTGTGCGGGACCCACGTGCTTCCTCTCGAGTGCAGACGGGTATGTCGGGGAACTTCTTGAGTTGCAGCAAGGGTGTGAAGGACCCTTTGGAAGGTCCAGTGGTTAGATGTGATTTGCCTCGAGAAGCCTCAGCGGAAATGGGCCTCATCTCGCCTGGAGGGCAAAACCTCCTGGATTTTCTCGAGTTGCGGCAGGTGCTCTCGTCTTACAATGGGGACCTCAGGGACACGCTCTGGTGGCCTCAGGAAAGGCCAGTCCCCATGCGAGTTCCTCGGGGGCCTCTCGGGATTCCTCTCCCGTCGATGCCGGGGCCTAAGACCTTGTGTGGAGTCGGGGCCGGAACCTGAGGATTCCTCTCCAGTGCTGACATGGATCTTGGGGTACTTCTGGAGTCTCCCCAGGGGAGTCAGTCCTCGTCTCGAATGCGGGCATGCACTTGGGCTTTCCTCCAGAGCGGTAGCAATAGTGTCACGCAGTCCGCCGCGTGGATCAAAGGATCTATGGTTTTCCCTCGAGTCTTTCCCACGAGGCTTTCCCACGAGGCTTTCCCACAGGGCTGTCCCACGTGCACACGTGGTGGGAGTCGATCCTCGGCTTGAACGTCAAGGCAGTGCAGGGAAAACAGGTTCCTCTGGAATGGACTGACACATCTGGGGGACTCTTGGAATGGTGGCACGACCCTGGAGTTCCTCTCGACTTTCCTGTGGAGAGCGCCTCCTCTTGAGATGCGACGGGAACGCCGGGAATTCTTTCCCTACGAAACAGGGAAAGGATCCCTCATCTCGAGCTAGGAGGCGGAAACGGGGCTCCCCTGGAGGTGTGCGGGACCCCACGTGCTTCCTCTCGAGAGGAGACGGGTATATCGGGGAACTTCTTGAGTTGCAGCAATGGTGTGAAGGACCCTTTGGAAGTTCCAGTGGTTAGACGTGATTGGCCTCGAGAAGCCTCAGCGGAAATGGGCCTCATCTCGCCTGGAGGGCAAAACCTCCTGGATTTTCTCGAGTTGCGGCAGGTGCTCTCGACTTACGACGGGGACCTCAGGGACCCGCTCTGGTGGCCTCAGGAAAGGCCAGTCCCCATGCGAGTTCCTCGGGTGCCTCTCGGGATTCCTCTCCCGTCGATGCCGGGGCCTAAGACCTTGTGTGGAGTCGGGGCCGGAACCTGAGGATTCCTCTCCAGTGCTGACATGGATCTTGGGGTACGTCTGGAGTCTCCCCAGGGGAGTCAGTCCTCGTCTCGAATGCGGGCATGCACTTGCGCTTTCCTCCAGAGCGGTAGCAGCAGTGTCACGCAGTCTGCCGCGTGGATCAAAGGATCTATGGTTTTCCCTCGAGTCTTTCCCACGAGGCTTTCCCACGAGGCTTTCCCACAGGGCTGTCCCACGTGCACACGTGGTGGGAGTCGATCCTCGGCTTGCATGTCAAGGCAGTGCAGGGAAAACAGGTTCCTCTGAAATGGACTGACACATCTGGGGGACTCTTGGAATGGTGTCACGACCCTGGAGTTCCTCTCGCCTTTCCTGTGGAGAACGCCTCCTCTTGAGATGCGACTGGAA
Source organism: Ovis canadensis (assembly GCF_042477335.2). Lineage (NCBI taxonomy): Eukaryota > Metazoa > Chordata > Mammalia > Artiodactyla > Bovidae > Ovis > Ovis canadensis. The sequence goes on from NC_091254.1 coordinate 7,098,620, forward strand.
GGCCGGGAATTCTTTCCCTACGAAAAAGGGAAGGATCCCTCATCTCGAGCTAGGAGGCGGAAACGGGGCTCCCCTGGATGTGTGAGGGACCCCACGTGCTTCCTCTCGAGTGGAGACGGGTATGTCGGGGAACTTCTTCAGTTGCAGCAATGGTGTGAAGGACCCTTTGGAAGTTCCAGTGGTTAGATGTGATTGGCCTCGAGAAGCCTCAGCAGAAATGGGCCTCATCTCGCCTGGAGGGCAAAACCTCCTGGATTTTCTCGAGTTGCGGCAGGTGCTCTCGACTTACGACGGGGACCTCAGGGACCCGCTCTGGTGGCCTCAGGAAAGGCCAGTCCCCATGCGAGTTCATCGGGGGCCTCTGCGGATTCCTCTCCCGTCGATGCCGGGCCTAAGTCCTTGTGTGGAGTCGGGGTCGGAACCTGAGGATTCCTCTCCAGTGCTGACATGGATCTTGGGGTACTTCTGGAGTCTCCCCAGGGGAGTCAGTCTTCGTCTCGAATGCGGGCATGCACTTGCGCTTTCCTCCAGAGCGGTAGCAGCAGTGTCACGCAGTCCGCCGCGTGGATCAAAGGATCTATGGTTTTCCCTCGAGTCTTTTCCACGAGGCTTTCCCACAAGGCTTTCCCACAGGGCTGTCCCACGTGCACACGTGCTGGGAGTCGATCCTTGTCTTGAACGTCAAGGCAGTGCAGGGAAAACAGGTTCCTCTGGAATGGACTGACACATCTGGGGGACTCTTGGAATGGTGGCACGACCCTGGAGTTCCTCTCGCCTTTCCTGTGGAGAGCGCCTCCTCTTGAGATGCGACGAGAACGCCGGGAATTCTTTCCCTAGGAAACAGGGAAAGGATCCCTCATCTCGAGCTAGGAGGCGGAAACGGAGCTCCCCTGTATGTGGGCGGGACACCACGTGCTTCCTCTCGAGTGGAGACGGGTATGTCGGGGAACTTCTTGAGTTGCAGCAAGGGTGTGAAGGACCCTTTGGAAGTTCCAGTGGTTAGACGTGATTAGCCTCGAGAAGCCTCAGCGGAAATGGGCCTCATCTCGCCTGGAGGGCAAAACCTCCTGGATTTTCTCGAGTTGCGGCAGGTGCTCTCGACTTACGACGGGGACCTCAGGGACCCGCTCTGGTGGCCTCAGGAAAGGCCAGTCCCCATGCGAGTTCCTCGGGGGCGTCTCGGGATTCCTCTCCCGTCGATGCCGGGGCCTAAGACCTTGTGTGGAGTCGGGGCCGGAACCTGAGGATTCCTCTCCAGTGCTGACATGGATCTTGGGGTACGTCTGGAGTCTCCCCAGGGGAGTCAGTCCTCGTCTCGAATGCGGGCATGCACTTGCGATTTCCTCCAGAGCGGTAGCAGCAGTGTCACGCAGTCCGCCGCGTGGATCAAAGGATCTATGGTTTTCCCTCGAGTCTTTCCCACGAGGCTTTCCCACGAGGCTTTCCCACAGGGCTGTCCCACGTGCACACGTGGTGGGAGTCGATCCTCGGCTTGAACGTCAAGGCAGTGCAGGGAAAACAGGTTCCTCTGGAATGGACTGACACAACTGGGGGACTCTTGGAATGGTGGCACGACCCTGGAGTTCCTCTCGCCTTTCCTGTGGAGAGCGCCTCCTCTTGAGATGCGACGGGAATGCCGGGAATTCTTTCCCTACGAAACAGGGAAAGGATCCCTCATCTCGAGCTAGGAGGCGGAAACGGGGCTCCCCTGGATGTGTGCGGGACACCACGTGCTTCCTCTCGAGTGGAGACGGGTATGTCGGGGAACTTCTTGAGTTGCAGCAAGGGTGTGAAGGACCCTTTGGAAGTTCCAGTGGTTAGACGTGATTAGCCTCGAGAAGCCTCAGCGGAAATGGGCCTCATCTCGCCTGGAGGGCAAAACCTCCTGGATTTTCTCGAGTTGCGGCAGGTGCTCTCGACTTACGACGGGGACCTCAGGGACCCGCTCTGGTGGCCTCAGGAAAGGCCAGTCCCCATGCGAGTTCCTCGGGGGCCTCTCGGGATTCCTCTCCCGTCGATGCCGGGGCCTAAGACCTTGTGTGGAGTCGGGGCCGGAACCTGAGGATTCCTCTCCAGTGCTGACATGGATCTTGGGGTACGTCTGGAGTCTCCCCAGGGGAGTCAGTCCTCGTCTCGAATGCGGGCATGCACTTGCGCTTTTCTCCAGAGTGGTAGCAGCAGTGTCACGCAGTCCGCCGCGTGGATCAAAGGATCTATGGTTTTCCCTCGAGTCTTTCCCACGAGGCTTTCCCACGAGGCTTTCCCACAGGGCTGTCCCACGTGCACACGTGGTGGGAGTCGATCCTCGGCTTGCATGTCAAGGCAGTGCAGGGAAAACAGGTTCCTCTGGAATGGACTGACACATCTGGGGGACTCTTGGAATGGTGTCACGACCCTGGAGTTCCTCTCGCCTTTCCTGTGGAGAGCGCCTCCTCTTGAGATGCGACTGGAAGGTCGGGAATTCTTTCCCTACGAAAAAGGGAAGGATCCCTCATCTCGAGCTAGGAGGCGGAAACGGGGCTCCCCTGGATGTGTGAGGGACCCCACGTGCTTCCTTTCGAGTGGAGACGGGTATGTCGGGGAACTTCTTGAGTTGCAGCAATGGTGTGAAGGACCCTTTGGAAGTTCCAGTGGTTAGATGTGATTGGCCTCGAGAAGCCTCAGCAGAAATGGGCCTCATCTCGCCTGGAGGGCAAAACCTCCTGGATTTTCTCGAGTTGCGGCAGGTGCTCTCGACTTACGACGGGGACCTCAGGGACCCGCTCTGGTGGCCTCAGGAAAGGCCAGTCCCCATGCGAGTTCCTCTGGGGATTCCTCTCCCGTCGATGCCGGAGCCTAAGACCTTGTGTGGAGTCGGGGCCGGAACCTGAGGATTCCTCTCCAGGGCTGACATGGATCTTGGGGTACTTCTGGAGTCTCCCCAGGGGAGTCAGTCCTCGTCTCGAATGCGGGCATGCATTGCGCTTTCCTCCAGAGCGGTAGCAGCAGTGTCACACAGTCCGCTGCGTGGATCAAAGGATCTATGGTTTTCCCTCGAGTCTTTCCCACGAGGTTTTCAAACGAGGCTTTCCCACAGGGCTGTCCCACGTGCACACGTGGTGGGAGTCGATCCTCGGCTTGAACGTCAAGGCAGTGCAGGGAAAACAGGTTCCTCTGGAATGGACTGACTCATCTTTGGGACTCTTGGAATGGTGGCATGACCCTGGAGTTCCTCTCGCCTTTCCTGTGGAGAGCGCCTCCTCTTGAGATGGGGCGCGAACGCCGGGAATTCTTTCCCTACGAATCAGGGAAAGGATCCCTCATCTCGAGCTAGGAGGCGGAAACGGGGCTCCCCTGGATGTGTGCGGGACACCACGTGCTTCCTCTCGAGTGCAGACGGGTATGTCGGGGAACTTCTTGAGTTGCAGCAATGGTGTGAAGGACCCTTTGGAAGTTCCAGTGGTTAGATGTGATTGGCATCGAGAAGCCTCAGCGGAAATGGGCCTCATCTCGCCTGGAGGGCAAAACCTCCTGGATTTTCTCGAGTTGCGGCAGGTGCTCTCGACTTACGACGGGGACCTCAGGGACCCGCTCTGGTGGCCTCAGGAAAGGCCAGTCCCCATGCGAGTTTCTCGGGGGCCTCTCGGGATTCCTCTCCCGTCGATGCCGGGGCCTAAGACCTTGTGTGGAGTCGGGGCCGGAACCTGAGGATTCCTCTCCAGTGCTGACATGGATCTTGGGGTACTTCTGGAGTCTCCCCAGGGGAGTCAGTCCTCGTCTCGAATGCGGGCATGCACTTGCGCTTTCCTCCAGAGCGGTAGCAGCAGTGTCACGCAGTCCGCCGCGTGGATCAAAGGATCTATGGTTTTCCCTCGAGTCTTTCCCACGAGGCTTTCCCACAGGGCTGTCCCACGTGCACACGTGGTGGGAGTCGATCCTCGGCTTGAACGTCAAGGAAGTGCAGGGAAAACAGGTTCCTCTGGAATGGACTGACACATCTGGGGGACTCTTGGAATGGTGTCACGACCCTGGAGTTCCTCTCGCCTTTCCTGTGGAGAGCGTCTCCTCTTGAGATGCGACGGGAACGCCGGGAATTCTTTCCCTACGAAACAGGGAAAGGATCCCTCATCTCGAGCTAGGAGGCGGAAACGGGGCTCCCCTGGATGTGTGCGGGACACCACGTGCTTCCTCTCGAGTGCAGAAGGGTATGTCGGGGAAATTCTTGAGTTGAATCAAGGGTGTGAAGGACCCTTTGGAAGTTCCAGTGGTTTGATGTGATTGGCCTCGAGAAGCCTCAGCGGAAATGGGCCTCATCTCGCCTGGAGGGCAAAACGTCCTGGATTTTCTCGAGTTGCGGCAGGTGCTCTCGACTTACGATGGGGACCTCAGGGAACCGCTCTGGTGGCCTCAGGAAAGGCCAGTCCCCATGCGAGTACCTCGGGGGCCTCTCGGGATTCCTCTCCCGTCGATGCAGGGGCCTAAGACCTTGTGTGGAGTCGGGGCCGGAACCTGAGGATTCCTCTCCAGGGCTGACATGGATCTTGGGGTACTTCTGGAGTCTCCCCAGGGGAGTCAGTCCTCGTCTCGAATGCGAGCATGCATTGCGCTTTCCTCCAGAGCGGTAGCAGCAGTGTCACACAGTCCGCTGCGTGGATCAAAGGATCTATGGTTTTCCATCGAGTCTTTCCCACGAGGCTTTCAAACGAGGCTTTCCCACAGGGCTGTCCCACGTGCACACGTGGTGGGAGTCGATGCTCGGCTTGAACGTCAAGGCAGTGCAGGGAAAACAGGTTCCTCTGGAATGGACTGACACATCTGGGGGACTCTTGGAATGGTGGCATGACCCTGGAGTTCCTCTCGCCTTTCCTGTGGAGAGCGCCTCCTCTTGAGATGCGACGGGAACGCCGGGAATTCTTTCCCTACGAAACAGGGAAAGGATCCCTCATCTCGAGCTAGGAGGCGGAAACGGGGCTCCCCTGGATGTGTGCGGGACCCCACGTGCTTCCTCTCGAGTGGAGACGGGTATGTCGGGGAACTTCTTGAGTTGCAGCAAGGGTGTGAAGGACCCTTTGGAAGTTCCAGTGGTTAGATGTGATTGGCCTCGAGAAGCCTCAGCAGAAATGGGCCTCATCTCGACTGGAGAGCAAAACCTCCTGGATTATCTCGAGTTGCGGCAGGTGCTCTCGACTTACGACGGGGACCTCAGGGACCCGCTCTGGTGGCCTCAGGAAAGGCCAGTCCCCATGCGAGTTCCTCGGGGGCCTCTCGGGATTCCTCTCCCGTCGATGCCGGGGCCGAAGACCTTGTGTGGAGTCGTGGCCGGAACCTGAGGATTCCTCTCCAGTGCTGACATGGATCTTGGGGTACTTCTGGAGTCTCCCCAGGGGAGTCAGTCCTCGTCTCGAATGCGGGCATGCACTTGCGCTTTCCTCCAAAGCGGTAGCAGCAGTGTCACGCAGTCCGCCGCGTGGATCAAAGGATCTATGGTTTTCCCTCGAGTCTTTCCCACGAGGCTTTCCCACGAGGCTTTCCCACAGGGCTGTCCCACGTGCACACGTGGTGGGAGTCGATCCTCGGCTTGAACGTCAAGGCAGTGCAGGGAAAACAGGTTCCTCTGGAATGGACTTACACATCTGGGTGACTCTTGGAATGGTGGCACGACCCTGGAGTCCCTCTCGCCTTTCCTGTGGAGAGCGCCTCCTCTTGAGATGCGACGGGAACGCCGGGAATTCTTTCCCTACGAAACAGGGAAAGGATCCCTCATCTCGAGCTAGGAGGCGGAAACGGGGCTCCCCTGGAGGTGTGCGGGACCCACGTGATTCCTCTCGAGTGCAGACGGGTATTTCGGGGAACTTCTTGAGTTGCAGCAAGGGTGTGAAGGACCCTTTGGAAGGTCCAGTGGTTAGATGTGATTTGCCTCGAGAAGCCTCAGCGGAAATGGGCCTCATCTCGCCTGGAGGGCAAAACCTCCTGGATTTTTTCGAGTTGCGGCAGGTGCTCTCGACTTACGATGGGGACCTCAGGGACCCGCTCTGGTGGCCTCAGGAAAGGCCAGTCCCCATGCGAGTTCCTCGGGGGCCTCTCGGGATTCCTCTCCCGTCGATGCCGGAGCCTAAGACCTTGTGTGGAGTCGGGGCCGGAACCTGAGGATTCCTCTCCAGTGCTGACATGGATCTTGGGGTACATCTGGAGTCTCCCCAGGGGAGTCAGTCCTCGTCTCGAATGCGGGCATGCCCTTGCGCTTTCCTCCAGAGCGGTAGCAGCAGTGTCACCCAGTCCGCCGCGTGGATCAAAGGATCTATGGTTTTCCCTCGAGTCTTTCCCACGAGGCTTTCCCACGAGGCTTTCCCACAGGGCTGTCCCACGTTCACACGTGGTGGGAGTCGATCCTCGGCTTGAACGTCAAGGCAGTGCAGGGAAAACAGGTTCCTCTGGAATAGACTGACACATCTGGGGGACTCTTGGAATGGTGTCACGACCCTGGAGTTCCTCTCGCCTTTCCTGTGGAGAGCACCTCCTCTTGAGATGCGACAGGAACGCCGGGAATTCTTTCCCTACGAAACAGGGAAAGGATCCATCATCTCGAGCTAGGAGGCGGAAACGGGGCTCCTTTGGATGTGTGCGGGACCCCACGTGCTTCCTCTCGAGTGGAGACGGGTATGTCGGGGAACTTCTTGAGTTGCAGCAAGGGTGTGAAGGACCCTTTGGAAGTTCCAGTGGTTAGATGTGATTGGCCTCGAGAAGCCTCAGCGGAAATGGGCCTCATCTCGCCTGGAGGGCAAAACCTCCTGGATTTTCTCGAGTTGCGGCAGGTGCTCTCGACTTACGACGGGGACCTCAGGGACCCGCTCTGGTGGCCTCAGGAAAGGCCAGTCCCCATGCGAGTTCCTCAGGGGCCTCTCGGGATTCCTCTCCCGTCGATGCCGGGGCCTAAGACCTTGTGTGGAGTCGGGGCCGGAACCTGAGCATTCCTCTCCAGTGCTGACATGGATCTTGGGGTACGTCTGTAGTCTCCCCAGGGGAGTCAGTCCTCGTCTCGAATGCGGACATGCATTGCGCTTTCCTCCAGAGCGGTAGCAGCAGTGTCACGCAGTCCGCCGCGTGGATCAAAGGATCTATGGTTTTCCCTCGAGTCTTTCCCACGAGGCTTTCCCACGAGGCTTTCCCACAGGGCTGTCCCACGTGCACACGTGATGGGAGTCGATCCTCGGCTTGAACGTCAAGGCAGTGCAGGGAAAACAGGTTCCTCTGGAATGGACTAACACATCTGGGGGACTCTTGGAATGGTGTCACGACCCTGGAGTTCCTCTCGCCTTTCCTGTGGAGAGCGCCTCCTCTTGAGATGCGACGGGAACGCCGGGAATTCTTTCCCTACGAAACAGGGAAAGGATCCCTCATCTCGAGCTAGGAGGCGGAAACGGGGCTTCCCTGGATGTGTGCGGGACCCCACGTGCTTCCTCTCGAGTGGAGACGGGTATGTCGGGGAACTTCTTGAGTTGCAGCAAGGGTGTGAAGGACCCTTTGGAAGTTCCAGTGGTTAGATGTGATTGGCCTCGAGAAGCCTCAGCAGAAATGGGCCTCATCTCGCCTGGAGAGCAAAACCTCCTGGATTATCTCGAGTTGCGGCAGGTGCTCTCGACTTACGACGGGGACCTCAGGGACCCGCTCTGGTGGCCTCAGGAAAGGCCAGTCCCCATGCGAGTTCCTCGGGGGCCTCTCGGGATTCCTCTCCCGTCGATGCCGGGGCCTAAGACCTTGTGTGGAGTCGTGGCCGGAACCTGAGGATTCCTCCCCAGTGCTGACATGGATCTTGGGGTACTTCTGGAGTCTCCCCAGGGGAGTCAGTCCTCGTCTCGAATGCGGGCATGCACTTGCGCTTTCCTCCAGAGCGGTAGCAGCAGTGTCACGCAGTCCGCCGCGTGGATCAAAGGATCTATGGTTTTCCCTCGAGTCTTTCCCACGAGGCTTTCCCACGAGGCTTTCCCACAGGGCTGTCCCACGTGCACACGTGGTGGGAGTCGATCCTCGGCTTGAACGTCAATGCAGTGCAGGGAAAACAGGTTCCTCTGGAATGGACTGACACATCTGGGTGACTCTTGAAATGGTGGCACGACCCTGGAGTTCCTCTCGCCTTTCCTGTGGAGAGCGCCTCCTCTTGAGATGCGACGGGAACGCCGGGAATTCTTTCCCTACGAAACAGGGAAAGGATCCCTCATCTCGAGCTAGGAGGCGGAAACGGGGCTCCCCTGGAGGTGTGCGGGACCCACGTGCTTCCTCTCGAGTGCAGACGGGTATGTCGGGGAACTTCTTGAGTTGCAGCAAGGGTGTGAAGGACCCTTTGGAAGGTCCAGTGGTTAGATGTGATTTGCCTCGAGAAGCCTCAGCGGAAATGGGCCTCATCTCGCCTGGAGGGCAAAACCTCCTGGATTTTCTCGAGTTGCGGCAGGTGCTCTCGTCTTACGATGGGGACCTCAGGGACACGCTCTGGTGGCCTCAGGAAAGGCCAGTCCCCATGCGAGTTCCTCGGGGGCCTCTCGGGATTCCTCTCCCGTCGATGCCGGGGCCTAAGACCTTGTGTGGAGTCGGGGCCGGAACCTGAGGATTCCTCTCCAGTGCTGACATGGATCTTGGGGTACTTCTGGAGTCTCCCCAGGGGAGTCAGTCCTCGTCTCGAATGCGGGCATGCACTTGGGCTTTCCTCCAGAGCGGTAGCAATAGTGTCACGCAGTCCGCCGCGTGGATCAAAGGATCTATGGTTTTCCCTCGAGTCTTTCCCACGAGGCTTTCCCACGAGGCTTTCCCACAGGGCTGTCCCACGTGCACACGTGGTGGGAGTCGATCCTCGGCTTGAACGTCAAGGCAGTGCAGGGAAAACAGGTTCCTCTGGAATGGACTGACACATCTGGGGGACTCTTGGAATGGTGGCACGACCCTGGAGTTCCTCTCGACTTTCCTGTGGAGAGCGCCTCCTCTTGAGATGCGACGGGAACGCCGGGAATTCTTTCCCTACGAAACAGGGAAAGGATCCCTCATCTCGAGCTAGGAGGCGGAAACGGGGCTCCCCTGGAGGTGTGCGGGACCCCACGTGCTTCCTCTCGAGAGGAGACGGGTATATCGGGGAACTTCTTGAGTTGCAGCAATGGTGTGAAGGACCCTTTGGAAGTTCCAGTGGTTAGACGTGATTGGCCTCGAGAAGCCTCAGCGGAAATGGGCCTCATCTCGCCTGGAGGGCAAAACCTCCTGGATTTTCTCGAGTTGCGGCAGGTGCTCTCGACTTACGACGGGGACCTCAGGGACCCGCTCTGGTGGCCTCAGGAAAGGCCAGTCCCCATGCGAGTTCCTCGGGTGCCTCTCGGGATTCCTCTCCCGTCGATGCCGGGGCCTAAGACCTTGTGTGGAGTCGGGGCCGGAACCTGAGGATTCCTCTCCAGTGCTGACATGGATCTTGGGGTACGTCTGGAGTCTCCCCAGGGGAGTCAGTCCTCGTCTCGAATGCGGGCATGCACTTGCGCTTTCCTCCAGAGCGGTAGCAGCAGTGTCACGCAGTCTGCCGCGTGGATCAAAGGATCTATGGTTTTCCCTCGAGTCTTTCCCACGAGGCTTTCCCACGAGGCTTTCCCACAGGGCTGTCCCACGTGCACACGTGGTGGGAGTCGATCCTCGGCTTGCATGTCAAGGCAGTGCAGGGAAAACAGGTTCCTCTGGAATGGACTGACACATCTGGGGGACTCTTGGAATGGTGTCACGACCCTGGAGTTCCTCTCGCCTTTCCTGTGGAGAACGCCTCCTCTTGAGATGCGACTGGAAGGCCGGGAATTCTTTCCCTACGAAAAAGGGAAGGATCCCTCATCTCGAGCTAGGAGGCGGAAACGGGGCTCCCCTGGATGTGTGAGGGACCCCACGTGCTTCCTCTCGAGTGGAGACGGGTATGTCGGGGAACTTCTTGAGTTGCAGCAATGGTGTGAAGGACCCTTTGGAAGTTCCAGTGGTTAGATGTGATTGGCCTCGAGAAGCCTCAGCAGAAATGGGCCTCATCTCGCCTGGAGGGCAAAACCTCCTGGATTTTCTCGAGTTGCGGCAGGTGCTCTCGACTTACGACGGGGACCTCAGGGACCCGCTCTGGTGGCCTCAGGAAAGGCCAGTCCCCATGCGAGTTCATCGGGGGCCTCTGCGGATTCCTCTCCCGTCGATGCCGGGCCTAAGTCCTTGTGTGGAGTCGGGGTCGGAACCTGAGGATTCCTCTCCAGTGCTGACATGGATCTTGGGGTACTTCTGGAGTCTCCCCAGGGGAGTCAGTCTTCGTCTCGAATGCGGGCATGCACTTGCGCTTTCCTCCAGAGCGGTAGCAGCAGTGTCACGCAGTCCGCCGCGTGGATCAAAGGATCTATGGTTTTCCCTCGAGTCTTTTCCACGAGGCTTTCCCACAAGGCTTTCCCACAGGGCTGTCCCACGTGCACACGTGCTGGGAGTCGATCCTTGTCTTGAACGTCAAGGCAGTGCAGGGAAAACAGGTTCCTCTGGAATGGACTGACACATCTGGGGGACTCTTGGAATGGTGGCACGACCCTGGAGTTCCTCTCGCCTTTCCTGTGGAGAGCGCCTCCTCTTGAGATGCGACGAGAACGCCGGGAATTCTTTCCCTAGGAAACAGGGAAAGGATCCCTCATCTCGAGCTAGGAGGCGGAAACGGAGCTCCCCTGTATGTGGGCGGGACACCACGTGCTTCCTCTAGAGTGGAGACGGGTATGTCGGGGAACTTCTTGAGTTGCAGCAAGGGTGTGAAGGACCCTTTGGAAGTTCCAGTGGTTAGACGTGATTAGCCTCGAGAAGCCTCAGCGGAAATGGGCCTCATCTCGCCTGGAGGGCAAAACCTCCTGGATTTTCTCGAGTTGCGGCAGGTGCTCTCGACTTACGACGGGGACCTCAGGGACCCGCTCTGGTGGCCTCAGGAAAGGCCAGTCCCCATGCGAGTTCCTCGGGGGCGTCTCGGGATTCCTCTCCCGTCGATGCCGGGGCCTAAGACCTTGTGTGGAGTCGGGGCCGGAACCTGAGGATTCCTCTCCAGTGCTGACATGGATCTTGGGGTACGTCTGGAGTCTCCCCAGGGGAGTCAGTCCTCGTCTCGAATGCGGGCATGCACTTGCGCTTTCCTCCAGAGCGGTAGCAGCAGTGTCACGCAGTCCGCCGCGTGGATCAAAGGATCTATGGTTTTCCCTCGAGTCTTTCCCACGAGGCTTTCCCACGAGGCTTTCCCACAGGGCTGTCCCACGTGCACACGTGGTGGGAGTCGATCCTCGGCTTGCATGTCAAGGCAGTGCAGGGAAAACAGGTTCCTCTGGAATGGACTGACACATCAGGGGGACTCTTGGAATGGTGTCACGACCCTGGAGTTCCTCTCGCCTTTCCTGTGGAGAGCGCCTCCTCTTGAGATGCCACTGGAAGGCCGGGAATTCTTTCCCTACGAAAAAGGGAAGGATCCCTCATCTCGAGCTAGGAGGCGGAAACGGGGCTCCCCTGGATGTGTGAGGGACCCCACGTGCTTCCTCTCGAGTGGAGACGGGTATGTCGGGGAACTTCTTGAGTTGCAGCAATGGTGTGAAGGACCCTTTGGAAGTTCCAGTGGTTAGATGTGATTGGCCTCGAGAAGCCTCAGCAGAAATGGGCCTCATCTCGCCTGGAGGGCAAAACCTCCTGGATTTTCTCGAGTTGCGGCAGGTGCTCTCGACTTACGACGGGGACCTCAGGGACCCGCTCTGGTGGCCTCAGGAAAGGCCAGTCCCCATGCGAGTTCCTCGGGGGCCTCTGGGGATTCCTCTCCCGTCGATGCCGGGCCTAAGTCCTTGTGTGGAGTCGGGGTCGGAACCTGAGGATTCCTCTCCAATGCTGACATGGATCTTGGGGTACTTCTGGAGTCTCCCCAGGGGAGTCAGTCTTCGTCTCGAATGCGGGCATGCACTTGCGCTTTCCTCCAGAGCGGTAGCAGCAGTGTCACGCAGTCCGCCGCGTGGATCAAAGGATCTATGGTTTTCCCTCGAGTCTTTTCCACGAGGCTTTCCCACGAGGCTTTCCCACAGGGCAGTCCCAGGTGCACACGTGGTGGGAGTCGATCCTTGTCTTGAAAGTCAAGGCAGTGCAGGGAAAACAGGTTCCTCTGGAATGGACTGACACATCTGGGGGACTCTTGGAATGGTGGCACGACCCTGGAGTTCCTCTCGCCTTTCCTGTGGAGAGCGCCTCCTCTTGAGATGCGACGGGAACGCCGGGAATTCTTTCCCTAGGAAACAGGGAAAGGATCCCTCATCTCGAGCTAGGAGTCGGAAACGGAGCTCCCCTGTATGTGGGCGGGACACCACGTGCTTCCTCTCGAGTGGAGACGGGTATGTCGGGGAACTTCTTGAGTTGCAGCAAGGGTGTGAAGGACCCTTTGGAAGTTCCAGTGGTTAGACGTGATTAGCCTCGAGAAGCCTCAGCGGAAATGGGCTTCATCTCGCCTGGAGGGCAAAACCGCCTGGATTTTCTCGAGTTGCGGCAGGTGCTCTCGACTTACGACGGGGACCTCAGGGACCCGCTCTGGTGGCCTCAGGAAAGGCCAGTCCCCATGCGAGTTCCTCGGGGGCCTCTCGGGATTCCTCTCCCGTCGATGCCGGGGCCTAAGACCTTGTGTGGAGTCGGGGCCGGAACCTGAGGATTCCTCTCCAGTGCTAACATGGATCTTGGGGTACTTCTGAAGTCTCCCCAGGGGAGTCAGTCCTCGTCTCGAATGCGGGCATGCACTTGCGCTTTCCTCCAGAGCGGTAGCAGCAGTGTCACGCAGTCCGCCGCGTGGATCAAAGGATCTATGGTTTTCCCTCGAGTCTTTCCCACGAGGCTTTCCCACGAGGCTTTCCCACAGGGCTGTCCCACGTGCACACGTGGTGGGAGTCGATCCTCGGCTTGAACGTCAAGGCAGTGCAGGGAAAACAGGTTCCTCTGGAATGGACTGACACATCTGGGGGACTCTTGGAATGGTGTCACGACCCTGGAGTTCTTCTCGCCTTTCCTGTGGAGAGCGCCTCCTCTTGAGATGCGACGGGAACGCCGGGAATTCTTTCCCTACGAAAAAGGGAAGGATCCCTCATCTCGAGCTAGGAGGCGGAAACGGGGCTCCCCTGGATGTGTGAGGGATCCCACGTGCTTCCTCTCGAGTGGAGACGGGTATGTCGGGGAACTTCTTGAGTTGCAGCAATGGTGTGAAGGACCCTTTGGAAGTTCCAGTGGTTAGATATGATTGGCCTCGAGAAGCCTCAGCAGAAATGGGCCTCATCTCGCCTGGAGGGCAAAACCTCCTGGATTTTCTCGAGTTGCGGAAGGTGCTCTCGACTTACGACGGGGACCTCAGGGACCCGCTCTGGTGGCATCAGGAAAGGCCAGGCCCCATGCGAGTTCCTCGGGGGCCTCTCGGGATTCCTCTCCCGTCGATGCCGGGGCCTAAGACCTTGTGTGGAGACGGGGCCGGAATCTGAGGATTCCTCTCCAGTGCTGACATGGATCTTGGGGTACGTCTGGAGTCTCCCCAGGGGAGTCAGTCCTCGTCTCGAATGCGGGCATGCACTTGTGCTTTCCTCCAGAGCGGTAGCAGCAGTGTCACGCAGTCCGCCGCGTGGATCAAAGGATCTATGGTTTTCCCTCGAGTCTTTCCCACGAGGCTTTCCCACGAGGCTTCCCCACAGGGCTGTCCCACGTGCACACGTGGTGGGAGTCGATCCTCGGCTTGAACGTCAAGGCAGTGCAGGGAAAACAGGTTCCTCTGGAATGGACTGACACATCTGGGGGATTCTTGGAATGGTGTCACGACCCTGGAGTTCCTCTCGCCTTTCCTGTGGAGAGCGCCTCCTCTTGAGATGCGACGGGAACGCCGGGAATTCTTTCCCTACGAAACAGGGAAAGGATCCCTCATCTCGAGCTAGGAGGCGGAAACGGGGCTCCCCTGGATGTGTGCGGGACCCCACGTGCTTCCTCTCGAGTGGAGACGGGTATGTCGGGGAACTTCTTGAGTTGCAGCAAGGGTGTGAAGGACCCTTTGGAAGTTCCAGTGGTTAGATGTGATTGGCCTCGAGAAGCCTCAGCAGAAATGGGCCTCATCTCGCCTGGAGGGCAAAACCTCCTGGATTTTCTCGAGTTGCGGCAGGAGCTCTCGACTTACGACGGGGACCTCAGGGACCCGCTCTGGTGGCCTCAGGAAAGGACAGTCCCCATGCGAGTTCCTCGGGGGCGTCTCGGGATTTCTCTCCCGTTGATGCCGGGGCCTAAGGCCTTGTGTGGAATCGGGGCCGGAACCTGAGGATTCCTCTCCAGTGCTGACATGGATCTTGGGGTACTTCTGGAGTCTCCGCAGGGGATTCAGTCCTCGTCTCGAATGCGGGCATGCACTTGCGCTTTCCTCCAGAGCGGTAGCAGCAGTGTCACGCAGTCCGCCGCGTGGATCAAAGGATCTATGGTTTTCCCTCGAGTCTTTCCCAGGAGGCTTTCCCACGAGGCTTTCCCACAGGGCTGTCCCACGTGCACACGTGGTGGGAGTCGATCCTCGGCTTGAACGTCAAGGCATTGGAGGGAAAACAGGTTCCTCTGGAATGGACTGACACATCTGGGGGACTCTTGGAATGGTGGCACGACCCTTCAGTTCCTCTCGCCTTTCCTGTGGAGAGCGCCTCCTCTTGAGATGCGACGGGAACGCCGGGAATTCTTTCCCTACGAAACAGGGAAAGGTTCCCTCATCTCGAGCTAGGAGGCGGAAACGGGGCTCCCCTGGATGTGTGCGGGACCCCACGTGCTTCCCCTCGAGTGCAGACGGGTATGTCGGGGAACTTCTTGAGTTGCAGCAAGGGTGTGAAGGACCCTTTGGAAGTTCCAGTGGTTAGACGTGATTAGCCTCGAGAAGCCTCAGCGGAAATGGGCCTCATCTCGCCTGGAGGGCAAAACCTCCTGGATTTTCTCGAGTTGCGGCAGGTGCTCTCGACTTACGACGGGGACCTCAGGGACCCGCTCTGGTGGCCTCAGGAAAGGCCAGTCCCCATGCGAGTTCCTCTGGGGATTCCTCTCCCGTCGATGCCGGGGCCTAAGACCTTGTGTGAAGTCGGGGCCGGAACCTGAGGATTCCTCTCCAGTGCTCACATGGTTCTTAGGGTACTTCTGGAGTCTCCCCAGGGGAGTCAGTCCTCGTCTCGAATGCGGGCATGCACTTGCGCTTTCCTCCAGAGCGGTAGCAGCAGTGTCACGCAGTCCGCCCAATGGGTCAAAGGATCTATGGTTTTCCCTCGAGTCTTTCCCACGAGGCTTTCCCACGAGGCTTTCCCTCAGGGCTGTCCCACGTGCACACGTGGTGGGACTCGATCCTCGGCTTGAACGTCAAGGCAGTGCAGGGAAAACAGGTTCCTCTGGAATGGACTGACACATTTGGGGGTCTCTTGGAATGGTGGCACGACCCTGGAGTTCCTCTCCTCTTTCCTTTGGAGAGCGCCTCCTCTTGAGATGCGACGGGAACGCCGGGAATACTTTCCCTACGAAACAGGGAAAGGATCCCTCATCTCGAGCTAGGAGGCGGAAACGGGGCTCCCCTGGATGTGTGACGGACCCCACGTGCTTTCTCTCGAGTGGAGACGGGTATGTCGGGGAAGTTCTTGAGTTGCAGCAAGGGTGTGAAGGACCCTTTGGAAGTTCCAGTGGTTAGACGTGATTAGCCTTGAGAAGCCTCAGCGGAAATGGGCCTCATCTCGCCTGGAGGGCAAAACCTCCTGGATTTTTTCGAGTTGCGGCAGGTGCTCTCGACTTACGACGGGGACCTCAGGGACCCGCTCTGGTGGCCTCAGGAAAGGCCAGTCCCCATGCGAGTTCCTCGGGGGCCTCTCGGGATTCCTCTCCCGTCGATGCCGGGGCCTAAGACCTTGTGTGGAGTCGGGGCCGGAACCTGAGGATTCCTCTCCAGTGCTGACATGGATCTTGGGGTACTTCTGGAGTCTCCCCAGGGGAGTCAGTCCTCGTGTCGAATGCGGGCATGCACTTGCGCTTTCCTCCAGAGCGGTAGCAGCAGTGTCACACAGTCCGCCGCGTGGATCAAAGGATCTATGGTTTTCCCTCGAGTCTTTCCCACGAGGCTTTCCCACGAGGCTTTCCCACAGGGCTGTCCCACGTGCACACGTGGTGGGAGTCGATCCTCGGCTTGAACGTCAAGGCAGTTCAGGGAAAACAGGTTCCTCTGGAATGGACTGACACATCTGGGGGACTCTTGGAATGGTGGCACGACCCTGGAGTTCCTCTCGCCTTTCCTGTGAAGAGCGCCTCCTCTTGAGATGCGACGGGAACGCCGGGAATTCTTTCCGTACGAAACAGGGACAGGATCCCTCATCTCGAGCTAGGAAGCGGAAACGGGGCTCCCCTGGGTGTGTGCGGGACCCCACGTGCTTCCTCTCGAGTGGAGACGGGTATGTCGGGGACCTTCTTGAGTTGCAGCAAGGGTGTGAAGGACCCTTTGGAAGTTCCAGTGGTTAGACGTGATTGGCCTCGAGAAGCCTCAGCGGAAATGGGCCTCATCTCGCCTGGAGGGCAAAACCTCCTGTATTTATTCGAGTTGCGGCAGGTGCTCTCGACTTACGACGGGGACCTCAGGGACCCGCTCTGGTGGCCTCAGGAAAGGCCAGTCCCCATGCGAGTTCCTCGGGGGCCTCTCGGGATTCCTCTCCCATCGATGCCGGGGCCTAAGACCTTGTGTGGAGTCGGGGCCGGAACCTGAGGATTCCTCTCCAGTGCTGACATGGATCTTGGGGTATTTCTGGAGTCTCCCCAGGGGAGTCAGTCCTCGTCTCGAATGCGGGCATGCACTTGCGCTTTCCTCCAGAGCGGTGGCAGCAGTGTCACGCAGTCCGCCGCGTGGATCAAAGGATCTATGGTTTTCCCTCGAGTCTTTCCCACGAGGCTTTCCCACGAGGCTTTCCCACAGGGCTGTCCCACGTGCACACGTGGTGGGAGTCGATCCTCGGCTTGAATGTCAAGGCAGTGCAGGGAAAACAGGTTCCTCTGGAATGGACTGACACATCTAGGGGACTTTTGGAATGGTGTCACGACCCTGGAGTTCCTCTCGCCTTTCCTATGGAGAGCGCCTCCTCTTGAGATGCGACGGGAACGCCGGGAATTCTTTCCCTACGAAACAGGGAAAGGATCCCTCATCTCGAGCCTGGAGGCGGAAACGGGGCTCCCCTGGATATGTGTGGGACCCACGTGCTTCCTCTCGAGTGGAGACGGGTAGGTCGGGGAACTTCTTGAGTTGCAGCAAGGGTGTGAAGGACCCTTTGCAAGTTCCAGTGGTTAGACGTGATTAGCCTCGAGAAGCCTCAGCGGAAATGGGCCTCATCTCGCCTGGAGGGCAAAACCTCCTGGATTTTCTCGAGTTGCGGCAGGTGCTCTCGACTTACGACGGGGACCTCAGGGACCCGCTCTGTTGGCCTCAGGAAAGGCCAGTCCCCATGCGAGTTCCTCGGGGGCATCTGGGGATTCCTCTCCCGTCGTTGCCGGGGCCTTATTCCTTGTGTGGAGTCGGGGCCGGAACCTGAGGTTTCCTCTCCAGTGCTGACATGGATCTTGGGGTACTTCTGGAGTCTACCCAGGGGAGTCAGTCTTCGTTTCGAATGCGGGCATGCACTTGCGCTTTCCTCCAGAGCGGTAGCAGCAGTGTCACGCAGTCCGCCGCGTGGATCAAAGGATCTATGGTTTTCCCTCGAGTCTTTCCCACGAGGCTTTCCCACGAGGCTTTCCCACAGGGCTGTCCCACGTGCACACGTGGTGGGAGTCGATCCTCGGCTTGAACGTCAAGGCAGTGCAGGGAAAACAGGTTCCTCTGGAATGGACTGACACATCTGGGGGACTCTTGGAATGGTGTCACGACCCTGGAGTTCCTCTCGCCTTTCCTGTGGAGAGCGCCTCCTCTTGAGATGCGACGGGAACGCCGGGAATTCTTTCCCTACGAAACAGGGAAAGGATCCCTCATCTCAAGCTAGGAGGCGGAAACGGGGCTCCCCTGGATGTGTGCGGGACCCCACGTGCTTCCTCTCGAGTGGAGACGGGTATGTCGGGAAACTTCTTGAGTTGCAGCAATGGTGTGAAGGACCCTTTGGAAGTTCCAGTGGTTAGATGTGATTGGCCTCGAGAAGCCTCAGCGGAAATGGGCCTCATCTCGCCTGGAGGGCAAAACCTCCTGGATTTTCTCGAGTTGCGGCAGGTGCTCTCGACTTACGACGGGGACATCAGGGAACCGCTCTGGTGGCCTCAGGAAAGGCCAGTCCCCATGCGAGTTCCTCGGGGGCCTCTCGGGATTCCTCTCCCGTCGATGCCGGGGCCTAAGACCTTGTGTGGAGTCGGGGCCGGAACCTGAGGATTCCTCTCCAGTGCTGACATGGATCTTGGGGTACTTCTGGAGTCTCCCCAGGGGAGTCAGTCCTCGTGTCGAATGCGGGCATGCACTTGCGCTTTCCTCCAGAGCGGTAGCAGCAGTGTCACACAGTCCGCCGCGTGGATCAAAGGATCTATGGTTTTCCCTCGAGTCTTTCCCACGAGGCTTTCCCACGAGGCTTTCCCACAGGGCTGTCCCACGTGCACACGTGGTGGGAGTCGATCCTCGGCTTGAACGTCAAGGCAGTTCAGGGAAAACAGGTTCCTCTGGAATGGACTGACACATCTGGGGGACTCTTGGAATGGTGGCACGACCCTGGAGTTCCTCTCGCCTTTCCTGTGGCGAGCGCCTCCTCTTGAGATGCGACGGGAACGCCGGGAATTCTTTCCCTACGAAACAGGGAAAGGATCCCTCATCTCGAGCTAGGAGGCAGAAACGGGGCTCCCCTGGATGTGTGTGGGACCCACGTGCTTCCTCTCGAGGGGAGACGGGTATGTCCGGGAAGTTCTTGAGTTGCAGCAAGGCTGTGAAGGACCCTTTGGAAGTTCCAGTGGTTAGACGTGATTAGCCTCGAGAAGCCTCAGCGGAGATGGGCCTCATCTCGCCTGGAGGGCAAAACCTCCTGGATTTTCTCGAGTTGCGGCAGGTGCTCTCGACTAACGACGGGGACCTCAGGGACCCGCTCTGGTGGCCTCAGGAAAGGCCAGTCCCCATGCGAGTTCCTCGGGGGCCTCTGGGGATTACTCTCCCGTCGATGCCGGGGCCTTAGTCCTTGTGTGGAGTCGGGGCCGGAACCTGAGGATTCCTCTCCAGTGCTGACATGGATCTTGGGGTACTTCTGGAGTCTCCCCAGGGGAGTCAGTCTTCGTCTCGAATGCGGGCATGCACTTGCGCTTTCCTCCAGAGCGGTAGCAGCAGTGTCACGCAGTCCGCCCAATGGGTCAAAGGATCTATGGTTTTCACTCGAGTCTTTCCCACGAGGTTTTCCCACGAGGCTTTCCCACAGGGCTGTCCCAAGTGCACACGTGGTGGGAGTCGATCCTCGGCTTGAACGTCAATGCAGTGCAGGGAAAACAGGTTCCTCTGGAATGGACTGACACATCTGGGGGACTCTTGGAATGGTGGCACGACCCTGGAGTTCCTCTCGCCTTTCCTGTGGAGAGTGCCTCCTCTTGAGATGCGACGGGAACGCCGGGAATTCTTTCCCTACGAAACAGGGACAGGATCCCTCATCTCGAGCTAGGAAGCGGAAACGGGGCTCCCCTGGGTGTGTGCGGGACCCCACGTGCTTCCTCTCGAGTGGAGACGGGTATGTCGGGGACCTTCTTGAGTTGCAGCAAGGGTGTGAAGGACCCTTTGGAAGTTCCAGTGGTTAGATGTGATTGGCCTTGAGAAGCCTCAGCGGAAATGGGCCTCATCTCGCCTGGAGGGCAAAACCTCCTGGATTTATTCGAGTTGCGGCAGGTGCTCTCGACTTACGACGGGGACCTCAGGGACCCGCTCTGGTGGCCTCAGGAAAGGCCAGTCCCCATGCGAGTTCCTCGGGGGCCTCTGGGGTTTCCTCTCCCGTCGATGCCGGGGCCTAAGTCCTTGTGTGGAGTCGGGATCGGAACGTGAGGATTCCTCTCCAGTGCTGACATGGATCTTGGGGTACTTCTGGAGTCTCCCCAGGGGAGTCAGTCTTCGTCTCGAATGCGGGCATGCACTTGCGCTTTCCTCCAGAGCGGTAGCAGCAGTGTCACGCAGTCCGCCGCGTGGATCAAAGGATCTTTGGCTTTCCCTCGAGTCTTTTCCACGAGGCTTTCCCACGAGGCTTTCCCACAGGTCTGTCCCACGTGCACACGTGGTGGGAGTCGATCCTCGGCTTGAACGTCAAGGCAGTGCAGGGAAAACAGGTTCCTCTGGAATGGACTGACACATCTGGGGGACTCTTGGAATGGTGGCACGACCCTGGAGTTCCTCTCCCCTTTCCTGTGGAGAGCGCCTCCTCTTGAGATGCGACGGGAACGCCGGGAATTTTTTCCCTACGAAACAGGGAAAGGATCCCTCATCTCGAGCTAGGAGGCGGAAACGGGGCTCCCCTGGATGTGTGCGGGACCCACGTGCTTCCTCTCGAGTGGAGACGGGTAAGTCGGGGACCTTCTTGAGTTGCAGCAAGGGTGTGAAGGACCCTTTGGAAGTTCCAGTGGTTAAATGTGATTAGCCTCGAGAAGCCTCAGCGGAAATGGGCCTCATCTCGCCTGGAGGGCAAAACCTAGTGGATTTTCTCGAGTTGCGGCAGGTGCTCTCGACTTACGACGGGGACCTCAGGGACCCGCTCTGGTGGCCTCAGGAAAGGCCAGTCCCCATGCGAGTTCCTCTGGGGATTCCTCTCCCGTCGATGCCGGGGCCTCAGACCTTGTGTAAAGTCGGGGCCGGAACCTGAGGATTCCTCTCCAGTGCTCACGTCGTTCTTGGGGTACTTCTGGAGTCTCCCCAGGGGAGTCAGTCCTCGTCTCGAATGCGGGCATGCACTTGCGCTTTCCTCCAGAGCGGTAGCAGCAGTGTCACGCAGTCCGCCGCGTGGATCAAAGGATCTATGGTTTTCCCTGGAGTCTTTCCCATGAGGCTTTCCCACGAGGCTTTCCCTCAGGGCTGTCCCAAGTGCACACGTGGTGGGAGTCGATCCTCGGCTTGAACGTCAAAGCAGTGCAGGCAAAACAGGTTCCTCTGGAATGGACTGACACATCTGGGGGACTCTTGGAATGGTGGCACGACCCTGGAGTTCCTCTCGCCTTTCCTGTGGAGAGCGCCTCCTCTTGAGATGCGACGGGAACGCCGGGAATTCTTTCCCTACGATACAGGGACAGGATCCCTCATCTCGAGCTAGGAAGCGGAAACGGGGCTCCCCTGGGTGTGTGCGGGACCCCACGTGCTTCCTCTCGAGTGGAGACGGGTATGTCGGGGAACTTCTGGAGTTGCAGCAAGGGTGTGAAGGACCCTTTGGAAGTTCCAGTGGTTAGATGTGATTGGCCTCGAGAAGCCTCAGCGGAAATGGGCCTCATCTCGCCTGGAGGGCAAAACCTCCTGGATTTATTCGAGTTGCGGCAGGTGCTCTCGACTTACGACGGGGACCTCAGGGACCCGCTCTGGTGGCCTCAGGAAAGGCCAGTCCCCATGCGAGTTCCTCGGGGGCCTCTGGGGATACCTCTCCCGTCGATGTTGGGGCCTAAGACCTTCTGTGGAGTCGGAGCTGGAACCTGAGGATTCCTCTCCAGTGCTGACATGGATCTTGGGGTACTTCTGGAGTCTCCCAAGGGGAGTCAGTCCTCGTCTCGAATGCGGGCATGCACTTGTGCTTTCCTCCAGAGCGGTAGCAGCAGTGTCACGCAGTCCGCCGCGTGGATCAAAGGATCTATGGTTTTCCCTCAGGTCTTTCCCACGAGGCTTTCCCACGAGGCTTTCCCACATGGCTGTCCCACGTGCACACGTGGTGGGAGTCGATCCTCGGCTTGAACGTCAAGGCAGTGCAGGGAAAACAGGTTCCTCTGGAATGGACTGACACATCTGGGGGACTCTTGGAATGGTGGCACGACACTGGAGTTCCTCTCGCCTTTCCTGTGGAGAGCGCCTCCTCTTGAGATGCGACTGGAACGCCGGGAATTCTTTCCCTACGAAACAGGGAAAGGATCCCTCATCTCGAGCTAGGAGGCGGAAACGGGGCTCCCCTGGATGTGTGCGGGACCCCACGTGCTTCCTCTCGAGTGGAGACGGGTATGTCGGGGAACTTCTTGAGTTGCAGCAAGGGTGTCAAGGACCCTTTGGAAGTTCCAGTGGTTAGATGTGATTGGCCTCGAGAAGCCTCAGCGGAAATGGGCCTCATCTCGCCTGGAGGGCAAAACCGCCTGGAATTTCTCGAGTTGCGGCAGGTGCTCTCGACTTACGCGGAGGACCTCAGGGACCCGCTCTGGTAGCCTCAGGAAAGGCCAGTCCCCATGCGAGTTCCTCTCGGGATTCCTATCCGGTCGATGCCGGGGCCTAAGACCTTGTGTGGAGTCGGGGCCGGAACCTGAGGATTCCTCTCCAGTGCTGACATTGATCGTGGGGTACTTCTGGAGTCTCCCCAGGGGAGTCAGTCCTCGTCTCGAATGCGGGCATGCACTTGCGCTTTCCTCCAGAGCGGTAGCAGCTGTGTCACGCAGTCCGCCGCGTGGATCAAAGGATCTATGGTTTTCCCTCGAGTCATTCCCACGAGGCTTTCCCACGAGGCTTTCCCATAGGGCTGTCCCACGTGCACACGTGGTGGGAGTCGATCCTCGGCTTGAACGTCAAGGCAGTGCAGGGAAAACAGGTTCCTCTGGAATGGACTGACACATCTGGGGGACTCTTTGAATGGTGGCACGACCCTGGAGTTCCTCTCGCCTTTCCTGTGGAGAGCGCCTCCTCTTGAGATGCGACGGGAACGCAGTGAATTCTTTCCCTACGAAACAGGGAAAGGATCCCTCATCTCGAGCTAGGAGGCGGAAACGGGGCTCCCCTGGAGGTGTGCGGGACCCCACGTGCTTCCTCTCGAGAGGAGACGGGTATATCGGGGAACTTCTTGAGTTGCAGCAATGGTGTGAAGGACCCTTTGGAAGTTCCAGTGGTTAGACGTGATTGGCCTCGAGAAGCCTCAGCGGAAATGGGCCTCATCTCGCCTGGAGGGCAAAACCTCCTGGATTTTCTCGAGTTGCGGCAGGTGCTCTCGACTTACGACGGGGACCTCAGGGACCCGCTCTGGTGGCCTCAGGAAAGGCCAGTCCCCATGCGAGTTCCTCGGGTGCCTCTCGGGATTCCTCTCCCGTCGATGCCGGGGCCTAAGACCTTGTGTGGAGTCGGGGCCGGAACCTGAGGATTCCTCTCCAGTGCTGACATGGATCTTGGGGTACGTCTGGAGTCTCCCCAGGGGAGTCAGTCCTCGTCTCGAATGCGGGCATGCACTTGCGCTTTCCTCCAGAGCGGTAGCAGCAGTGTCACGCAGTCTGCCGCGTGGATCAAAGGATCTATGGTTTTCCCTCGAGTCTTTCCCACGAGGCTTTCCCACGAGGCTTTCCCACAGGGCTGTCCCACGTGCACACGTGGTGGGAGTCGATCCTCGGCTTGCATGTCAAGGCAGTGCAGGGAAAACAGGTTCCTCTGGAATGGACTGACACATCTGGGGGACTCTTGGAATGGTGTCACGACCCTGGAGTTCCTCTCGCCTTTCCTGTGGAGAACGCCTCCTCTTGAGATGCGACTGGAAGGCCGGGAATTCTTTCCCTACGAAAAAGGGAAGGATCCCTCATCTCGAGCTAGGAGGCGGAAACGGGGCTCCCCTGGATGTGTGAGGGACCCCACGTGCTTCCTCTCGAGTGGAGACGGGTATGTCGGGGAACTTCTTGAGTTGCAGCAATGGTGTGAAGGACCCTTTGGAAGTTCCAGTGGTTAGATGTGATTGGCCTCGAGAAGCCTCAGCAGAAATGGGCCTCATCTCGCCTGGAGGGCAAAACCTCCTGGATTTTCTCGAGTTGCGGCAGGTGCTCTCGACTTACGACGGGGACCTCAGGGACCCGCTCTGGTGGCCTCAGGAAAGGCCAGTCCCCATGCGAGTTCATCGGGGGCCTCTGCGGATTCCTCTCCCGTCGATGCCGGGCCTAAGTCCTTGTGTGGAGTCGGGGTCGGAACCTGAGGATTCCTCTCCAGTGCTGACATGGATCTTGGGGTACTTCTGGAGTCTCCCCAGGGGAGTCAGTCTTCGTCTCGAATGCGGGCATGCACTTGCGCTTTCCTCCAGAGCGGTAGCAGCAGTGTCACGCAGTCCGCCGCGTGGATCAAAGGATCTATGGTTTTCCCTCGAGTCTTTTCCACGAGGCTTTCCCACAAGGCTTTCCCACAGGGCTGTCCCACGTGCACACGTGCTGGGAGTCGATCCTTGTCTTGAACGTCAAGGCAGTGCAGGGAAAACAGGTTCCTCTGGAATGGACTGACACATCTGGGGGACTCTTGGAATGGTGGCACGACCCTGGAGTTCCTCTCGCCTTTCCTGTGGAGAGCGCCTCCTCTTGAGATGCGACGAGAACGCCGGGAATTCTTTCCCTAGGAAACAGGGAAAGGATCCCTCATCTCGAGCTAGGAGGCGGAAACGGAGCTCCCCTGTATGTGGGCGGGACACCACGTGCTTCCTCTCGAGTGGAGACGGGTATGTCGGGGAACTTCTTGAGTTGCAGCAAGGGTGTGAAGGACCCTTTGGAAGTTCCAGTGGTTAGACGTGATTAGCCTCGAGAAGCCTCAGCGGAAATGGGCCTCATCTCGCCTGGAGGGCAAAACCTCCTGGATTTTCTCGAGTTGCGGCAGGTGCTCTCGACTTACGACGGGGACCTCAGGGACCCGCTCTGGTGGCCTCAGGAAAGGCCAGTCCCCATGCGAGTTCCTCGGGGGCGTCTCGGGATTCCTCTCCCGTCGATGCCGGGGCCTAAGACCTTGTGTGGAGTCGGGGCCGGAACCTGAGGATTCCTCTCCAGTGCTGACATGGATCTTGGGGTACGTCTGGAGTCTCCCCAGGGGAGTCAGTCCTCGTCTCGAATGCGGGCATGCACTTGCGCTTTCCTCCAGAGCGGTAGCAGCAGTGTCACGCAGTCCGCCGCGTGGATCAAAGGATCTATGGTTTTCCCTCGAGTCTTTCCCACGAGGCTTTCCCACGAGGCTTTCCCACAGGGCTGTCCCACGTGCACACGTGGTGGGAGTCGATCCTCGGCTTGCATGTCAAGGCAGTGCAGGGAAAACAGGTTCCTCTGGAATGGACTGACACATCAGGGGGACTCTTGGAATGGTGTCACGACCCTGGAGTTCCTCTCGCCTTTCCTGTGGAGAGCGCCTCCTCTTGAGATGCCACTGGAAGGCCGGGAATTCTTTCCCTACGAAAAAGGGAAGGATCCCTCATCTCGAGCTAGGAGGCGGAAACGGGGCTCCCCTGGATGTGTGAGGGACCCCACGTGCTTCCTCTCGAGTGGAGACGGGTATGTCGGGGAACTTCTTGAGTTGCAGCAATGGTGTGAAGGACCCTTTGGAAGTTCCAGTGGTTAGATGTGATTGGCCTCGAGAAGCCTCAGCAGAAATGGGCCTCATCTCGCCTGGAGGGCAAAACCTCCTGGATTTTCTCGAGTTGCGGCAGGTGCTCTCGACTTACGACGGGGACCTCAGGGACCCGCTCTGGTGGCCTCAGGAAAGGCCAGTCCCCATGCGAGTTCCTCGGGGGCCTCTGGGGATTCCTCTCCCGTCGATGCCGGGCCTAAGTCCTTGTGTGGAGTCGGGGTCGGAACCTGAGGATTCCTCTCCAATGCTGACATGGATCTTGGGGTACTTCTGGAGTCTCCCCAGGGGAGTCAGTCTTCGTCTCGAATGCGGGCATGCACTTGCGCTTTCCTCCAGAGCGGTAGCAGCAGTGTCACGCAGTCCGCCGCGTGGATCAAAGGATCTATGGTTTTCCCTCGAGTCTTTTCCACGAGGCTTTCCCACGAGGCTTTCCCACAGGGCAGTCCCAGGTGCACACGTGGTGGGAGTCGATCCTTGTCTTGAAAGTCAAGGCAGTGCAGGGAAAACAGGTTCCTCTGGAATGGACTGACACATCTGGGGGACTCTTGGAATGGTGGCACGACCCTGGAGTTCCTCTCGCCTTTCCTGTGGAGAGCGCCTCCTCTTGAGATGCGACGGGAACGCCGGGAATTCTTTCCCTAGGAAACAGGGAAAGGATCCCTCATCTCGAGCTAGGAGTCGGAAACGGAGCTCCCCTGTATGTGGGCGGGACACCACGTGCTTCCTCTCGAGTGGAGACGGGTATGTCGGGGAACTTCTTGAGTTGCAGCAAGGGTGTGAAGGACCCTTTGGAAGTTC
Source organism: Ovis canadensis (assembly GCF_042477335.2). NCBI lineage: Eukaryota > Metazoa > Chordata > Mammalia > Artiodactyla > Bovidae > Ovis > Ovis canadensis. Next base: position 7,124,904 of record NC_091254.1, read on the forward strand.
CAGTGGTTAGACGTGATTAGCCTCGAGAAGCCTCAGCGGAAATGGGCTTCATCTCGCCTGGAGGGCAAAACCGCCTGGATTTTCTCGAGTTGCGGCAGGTGCTCTCGACTTACGACGGGGACCTCAGGGACCCGCTCTGGTGGCCTCAGGAAAGGCCAGTCCCCATGCGAGTTCCTCGGGGGCCTCTCGGGATTCCTCTCCCGTCGATGCCGGGGCCTAAGACCTTGTGTGGAGTCGGGGCCGGAACCTGAGGATTCCTCTCCAGTGCTAACATGGATCTTGGGGTACTTCTGAAGTCTCCCCAGGGGAGTCAGTCCTCGTCTCGAATGCGGGCATGCACTTGCGCTTTCCTCCAGAGCGGTAGCAGCAGTGTCACGCAGTCCGCCGCGTGGATCAAAGGATCTATGGTTTTCCCTCGAGTCTTTCCCACGAGGCTTTCCCACGAGGCTTTCCCACAGGGCTGTCCCACGTGCACACGTGGTGGGAGTCGATCCTCGGCTTGAACGTCAAGGCAGTGCAGGGAAAACAGGTTCCTCTGGAATGGACTGACACATCTGGGGGACTCTTGGAATGGTGTCACGACCCTGGAGTTCTTCTCGCCTGTCCTGTGGAGAGCGCCTCCTCTTGAGATGCGACGGGAACGCCGGGAATTCTTTCCCTACGAAAAAGGGAAGGATCCCTCATCTCGAGCTAGGAGGCGGAAACGGGGCTCCCCTGGATGTGTGAGGGATCCCACGTGCTTCCTCTCGAGTGGAGACGGGTATGTCGGGGAACTTCTTGAGTTGCAGCAATGGTGTGAAGGACCCTTTGGAAGTTCCAGTGGTTAGATATGATTGGCCTCGAGAAGCCTCAGCAGAAATGGGCCTCATCTCGCCTGGAGGGCAAAACCTCCTGGATTTTCTCGAGTTGCGGAAGGTGCTCTCGACTTACGACGGGGACCTCAGGGACCCGCTCTGGTGGCATCAGGAAAGGCCAGGCCCCATGCGAGTTCCTCGGGGGCCTCTCGGGATTCCTCTCCCGTCGATGCCGGGGCCTAAGACCTTGTGTGGAGACGGGGCCGGAATCTGAGGATTCCTCTCCAGTGCTGACATGGATCTTGGGGTACGTCTGGAGTCTCCCCAGGGGAGTCAGTCCTCGTCTCGAATGCGGGCATGCACTTGTGCTTTCCTCCAGAGCGGTAGCAGCAGTGTCACGCAGTCCGCCGCGTGGATCAAAGGATCTATGGTTTTCCCTCGAGTCTTTCCCACGAGGCTTTCCCACGAGGCTTCCCCACAGGGCTGTCCCACGTGCACACGTGGTGGGAGTCGATCCTCGGCTTGAACGTCAAGGCAGTGCAGGGAAAACAGGTTCCTCTGGAATGGACTGACACATCTGGGGGATTCTTGGAATGGTGTCACGACCCTGGAGTTCCTCTCGCCTTTCCTGTGGAGAGCGCCTCCTCTTGAGATGCGACGGGAACGCCGGGAATTCTTTCCCTACGAAACAGGGAAAGGATCCCTCATCTCGAGCTAGGAGGCGGAAACGGGGCTCCCCTGGATGTGTGCGGGACCCCACGTGCTTCCTCTCGAGTGGAGACGGGTATGTCGGGGAACTTCTTGAGTTGCAGCAAGGGTGTGAAGGACCCTTTGGAAGTTCCAGTGGTTAGATGTGATTGGCCTCGAGAAGCCTCAGCAGAAATGGGCCTCATCTCGCCTGGAGGGCAAAACCTCCTGGATTTTCTCGAGTTGCGGCAGGTGCTCTCGACTTACGACGGGGACCTCAGGGACCCGCTCTGGTGGCCTCAGGAAAGGACAGTCCCCATGCGAGTTCCTCGGGGGCGTCTCGGGATTTCTCTCCCGTTGATGCCGGGGCCTAAGGCCTTGTGTGGAATCGGGGCCGGAACCTGAGGATTCCTCTCCAGTGCTGACATGGATCTTGGGGTACTTCTGGAGTCTCCGCAGGGGATTCAGTCCTCGTCTCGAATGCGGGCATGCACTTGCGCTTTCCTCCAGAGCGGTAGCAGCAGTGTCACGCAGTCCGCCGCGTGGATCAAAGGATCTATGGTTTTCCCTCGAGTCTTTCCCAGGAGGCTTTCCCACGAGGCTTTCCCACAGGGCTGTCCCACGTGCACACGTGGTGGGAGTCGATCCTCGGCTTGAACGTCAAGGCATTGGAGGGAAAACAGGTTCCTCTGGAATGGACTGACACATCTGGGGGACTCTTGGAATGGTGGCACGACCCTTCAGTTCCTCTCGCCTTTCCTGTGGAGAGCGCCTCCTCTTGAGATGCGACGGGAACGCCGGGAATTCTTTCCCTACGAAACAGGGAAAGGTTCCCTCATCTCGAGCTAGGAGGCGGAAACGGGGCTCCCCTGGATGTGTGCGGGACCCCACGTGCTTCCCCTCGAGTGCAGACGGGTATGTCGGGGAACTTCTTGAGTTGCAGCAAGGGTGTGAAGGACCCTTTGGAAGTTCCAGTGGTTAGACGTGATTAGCCTCGAGAAGCCTCAGCGGAAATGGGCCTCATCTCGCCTGGAGGGCAAAACCTCCTGGATTTTCTCGAGTTGCGGCAGGTGCTCTCGACTTACGACGGGGACCTCAGGGACCCGCTCTGGTGGCCTCAGGAAAGGCCAGTCCCCATGCGAGTTCCTCTGGGGATTCCTCTCCCGTCGATGCCGGGGCCTAAGACCTTGTGTGAAGTCGGGGCCGGAACCTGAGGATTCCTCTCCAGTGCTCACATGGTTCTTAGGGTACTTCTGGAGTCTCCCCAGGGGAGTCAGTCCTCGTCTCGAATGCGGGCATGCACTTGCGCTTTCCTCCAGAGCGGTAGCAGCAGTGTCACGCAGTCCGCCCAATGGGTCAAAGGATCTATGGTTTTCCCTCGAGTCTTTCCCACGAGGCTTTCCCACGAGGCTTTCCCTCAGGGCTGTCCCACGTGCACACGTGGTGGGACTCGATCCTCGGCTTGAACGTCAAGGCAGTGCAGGGAAAACAGGTTCCTCTGGAATGGACTGACACATTTGGGGGTCTCTTGGAATGGTGGCACGACCCTGGAGTTCCTCTCCTCTTTCCTTTGGAGAGCGCCTCCTCTTGAGATGCGACGGGAACGCCGGGAATACTTTCCCTACGAAACAGGGAAAGGATCCCTCATCTCGAGCTAGGAGGCGGAAACGGGGCTCCCCTGGATGTGTGACGGACCCCACGTGCTTTCTCTCGAGTGGAGACGGGTATGTCGGGGAAGTTCTTGAGTTGCAGCAAGGGTGTGAAGGACCCTTTGGAAGTTCCAGTGGTTAGACGTGATTAGCCTTGAGAAGCCTCAGCGGAAATGGGCCTCATCTCGCCTGGAGGGCAAAACCTCCTGGATTTTTTCGAGTTGCGGCAGGTGCTCTCGACTTACGACGGGGACCTCAGGGACCCGCTCTGGTGGCCTCAGGAAAGGCCAGTCCCCATGCGAGTTCCTCGGGGGCCTCTCGGGATTCCTCTCCCGTCGATGCCGGGGCCTAAGACCTTGTGTGGAGTCGGGGCCGGAACCTGAGGATTCCTCTCCAGTGCTGACATGGATCTTGGGGTACTTCTGGAGTCTCCCCAGGGGAGTCAGTCCTCGTGTCGAATGCGGGCATGCACTTGCGCTTTCCTCCAGAGCGGTAGCAGCAGTGTCACACAGTCCGCCGCGTGGATCAAAGGATCTATGGTTTTCCCTCGAGTCTTTCCCACGAGGCTTTCCCACGAGGCTTTCCCACAGGGCTGTCCCACGTGCACACGTGGTGGGAGTCGATCCTCGGCTTGAACGTCAAGGCAGTTCAGGGAAAACAGGTTCCTCTGGAATGGACTGACACATCTGGGGGACTCTTGGAATGGTGGCACGACCCTGGAGTTCCTCTCGCCTTTCCTGTGAAGAGCGCCTCCTCTTGAGATGCGACGGGAACGCCGGGAATTCTTTCCGTACGAAACAGGGACAGGATCCCTCATCTCGAGCTAGGAAGCGGAAACGGGGCTCCCCTGGGTGTGTGCGGGACCCCACGTGCTTCCTCTCGAGTGGAGACGGGTATGTCGGGGACCTTCTTGAGTTGCAGCAAGGGTGTGAAGGACCCTTTGGAAGTTCCAGTGGTTAGATGTGATTGGCCTCGAGAAGCCTCAGCGGAAATGGGCCTCATCTCGCCTGGAGGGCAAAACCTCCTGTATTTATTCGAGTTGCGGCAGGTGCTCTCGACTTACGACGGGGACCTCAGGGACCCGCTCTGGTGGCCTCAGGAAAGGCCAGTCCCCATGCGAGTTCCTCGGGGGCCTCTCGGGATTCCTCTCCCATCGATGCCGGGGCCTAAGACCTTGTGTGGAGTCGGGGCCGGAACCTGAGGATTCCTCTCCAGTGCTGACATGGATCTTGGGGTATTTCTGGAGTCTCCCCAGGGGAGTCAGTCCTCGTCTCGAATGCGGGCATGCACTTGCGCTTTCCTCCAGAGCGGTGGCAGCAGTGTCACGCAGTCCGCCGCGTGGATCAAAGGATCTATGGTTTTCCCTCGAGTCTTTCCCACGAGGCTTTCCCACGAGGCTTTCCCACAGGGCTGTCCCACGTGCACACGTGGTGGGAGTCGATCCTCGGCTTGAATGTCAAGGCAGTGCAGGGAAAACAGGTTCCTCTGGAATGGACTGACACATCTAGGGGACTTTTGGAATGGTGTCACGACCCTGGAGTTCCTCTCGCCTTTCCTATGGAGAGCGCCTCCTCTTGAGATGCGACGGGAACGCCGGGAATTCTTTCCCTACGAAACAGGGAAAGGATCCCTCATCTCGAGCCTGGAGGCGGAAACGGGGCTCCCCTGGATATGTGTGGGACCCACGTGCTTCCTCTCGAGTGGAGACGGGTAGGTCGGGGAACTTCTTGAGTTGCAGCAAGGGTGTGAAGGACCCTTTGCAAGTTCCAGTGGTTAGACGTGATTAGCCTCGAGAAGCCTCAGCGGAAATGGGCCTCATCTCGCCTGGAGGGCAAAACCTCCTGGATTTTCTCGAGTTGCGGCAGGTGCTCTCGACTTACGACGGGGACCTCAGGGACCCGCTCTGTTGGCCTCAGGAAAGGCCAGTCCCCATGCGAGTTCCTCGGGGGCATCTGGGGATTCCTCTCCCGTCGTTGCCGGGGCCTTATTCCTTGTGTGGAGTCGGGGCCGGAACCTGAGGTTTCCTCTCCAGTGCTGACATGGATCTTGGGGTACTTCTGGAGTCTACCCAGGGGAGTCAGTCTTCGTTTCGAATGCGGGCATGCACTTGCGCTTTCCTCCAGAGCGGTAGCAGCAGTGTCACGCAGTCCGCCGCGTGGATCAAAGGATCTATGGTTTTCCCTCGAGTCTTTCCCACGAGGCTTTCCCACGAGGCTTTCCCACAGGGCTGTCCCACGTGCACACGTGGTGGGAGTCGATCCTCGGCTTGAACGTCAAGGCAGTGCAGGGAAAACAGGTTCCTCTGGAATGGACTGACACATCTGGGGGACTCTTGGAATGGTGTCACGACCCTGGAGTTCCTCTCGCCTTTCCTGTGGAGAGCGCCTCCTCTTGAGATGCGACGGGAACGCCGGGAATTCTTTCCCTACGAAACAGGGAAAGGATCCCTCATCTCAAGCTAGGAGGCGGAAACGGGGCTCCCCTGGATGTGTGCGGGACCCCACGTGCTTCCTCTCGAGTGGAGACGGGTATGTCGGGAAACTTCTTGAGTTGCAGCAATGGTGTGAAGGACCCTTTGGAAGTTCCAGTGGTTAGATGTGATTGGCCTCGAGAAGCCTCAGCGGAAATGGGCCTCATCTCGCCTGGAGGGCAAAACCTCCTGGATTTTCTCGAGTTGCGGCAGGTGCTCTCGACTTACGACGGGGACATCAGGGAACCGCTCTGGTGGCCTCAGGAAAGGCCAGTCCCCATGCGAGTTCCTCGGGGGCCTCTCGGGATTCCTCTCCCGTCGATGCCGGGGCCTAAGACCTTGTGTGGAGTCGGGGCCGGAACCTGAGGATTCCTCTCCAGTGCTGACATGGATCTTGGGGTACTTCTGGAGTCTCCCCAGGGGAGTCAGTCCTCGTGTCGAATGCGGGCATGCACTTGCGCTTTCCTCCAGAGCGGTAGCAGCAGTGTCACACAGTCCGCCGCGTGGATCAAAGGATCTATGGTTTTCCCTCGAGTCTTTCCCACGAGGCTTTCCCACGAGGCTTTCCCACAGGGCTGTCCCACGTGCACACGTGGTGGGAGTCGATCCTCGGCTTGAACGTCAAGGCAGTTCAGGGAAAACAGGTTCCTCTGGAATGGACTGACACATCTGGGGGACTCTTGGAATGGTGGCACGACCCTGGAGTTCCTCTCGCCTTTCCTGTGGCGAGCGCCTCCTCTTGAGATGCGACGGGAACGCCGGGAATTCTTTCCCTACGAAACAGGGAAAGGATCCCTCATCTCGAGCTAGGAGGCAGAAACGGGGCTCCCCTGGATGTGTGTGGGACCCACGTGCTTCCTCTCGAGGGGAGACGGGTATGTCCGGGAAGTTCTTGAGTTGCAGCAAGGCTGTGAAGGACCCTTTGGAAGTTCCAGTGGTTAGACGTGATTAGCCTCGAGAAGCCTCAGCGGAGATGGGCCTCATCTCGCCTGGAGGGCAAAACCTCCTGGATTTTCTCGAGTTGCGGCAGGTGCTCTCGACTAACGACGGGGACCTCAGGGACCCGCTCTGGTGGCCTCAGGAAAGGCCAGTCCCCATGCGAGTTCCTCGGGGGCCTCTGGGGATTACTCTCCCGTCGATGCCGGGGCCTTAGTCCTTGTGTGGAGTCGGGGCCGGAACCTGAGGATTCCTCTCCAGTGCTGACATGGATCTTGGGGTACTTCTGGAGTCTCCCCAGGGGAGTCAGTCTTCGTCTCGAATGCGGGCATGCACTTGCGCTTTCCTCCAGAGCGGTAGCAGCAGTGTCACGCAGTCCGCCCAATGGGTCAAAGGATCTATGGTTTTCACTCGAGTCTTTCCCACGAGGTTTTCCCACGAGGCTTTCCCACAGGGCTGTCCCAAGTGCACACGTGGTGGGAGTCGATCCTCGGCTTGAACGTCAATGCAGTGCAGGGAAAACAGGTTCCTCTGGAATGGACTGACACATCTGGGGGACTCTTGGAATGGTGGCACGACCCTGGAGTTCCTCTCGCCTTTCCTGTGGAGAGTGCCTCCTCTTGAGATGCGACGGGAACGCCGGGAATTCTTTCCCTACGAAACAGGGACAGGATCCCTCATCTCGAGCTAGGAAGCGGAAACGGGGCTCCCCTGGGTGTGTGCGGGACCCCACGTGCTTCCTCTCGAGTGGAGACGGGTATGTCGGGGACCTTCTTGAGTTGCAGCAAGGGTGTGAAGGACCCTTTGGAAGTTCCAGTGGTTAGATGTGATTGGCCTCGAGAAGCCTCAGCGGAAATGGGCCTCATCTCGCCTGGAGGGCAAAACCTCCTGGATTTATTCGAGTTGCGGCAGGTGCTCTCGACTTACGACGGGGACCTCAGGGACCCGCTCTGGTGGCCTCAGGAAAGGCCAGTCCCCATGCGAGTTCCTCGGGGGCCTCTGGGGTTTCCTCTCCCGTCGATGCCGGGGCCTAAGTCCTTGTGTGGAGTCGGGATCGGAACGTGAGGATTCCTCTCCAGTGCTGACATGGATCTTGGGGTACTTCTGGAGTCTCCCCAGGGGAGTCAGTCTTCGTCTCGAATGCGGGCATGCACTTGCGCTTTCCTCCAGAGCGGTAGCAGCAGTGTCACGCAGTCCGCCGCGTGGATCAAAGGATCTTTGGCTTTCCCTCGAGTCTTTTCCACGAGGCTTTCCCACGAGGCTTTCCCACAGGTCTGTCCCACGTGCACACGTGGTGGGAGTCGATCCTCGGCTTGAACGTCAAGGCAGTGCAGGGAAAACAGGTTCCTCTGGAATGGACTGACACATCTGGGGGACTCTTGGAATGGTGGCACGACCCTGGAGTTCCTCTCCCCTTTCCTGTGGAGAGCGCCTCCTCTTGAGATGCGACGGGAACGCCGGGAATTTTTTCCCTACGAAACAGGGAAAGGATCCCTCATCTCGAGCTAGGAGGCGGAAACGGGGCTCCCCTGGATGTGTGCGGGACCCACGTGCTTCCTCTCGAGTGGAGACGGGTATGTCGGGGACCTTCTTGAGTTGCAGCAAGGGTGTGAAGGACCCTTTGGAAGTTCCAGTGGTTAAATGTGATTAGCCTCGAGAAGCCTCAGCGGAAATGGGCCTCATCTCGCCTGGAGGGCAAAACCTAGTGGATTTTCTCGAGTTGCGGCAGGTGCTCTCGACTTACGACGGGGACCTCAGGGACCCGCTCTGGTGGCCTCAGGAAAGGCCAGTCCCCATGCGAGTTCCTCTGGGGATTCCTCTCCCGTCGATGCCGGGGCCTCAGACCTTGTGTAAAGTCGGGGCCGGAACCTGAGGATTCCTCTCCAGTGCTCACGTCGTTCTTGGGGTACTTCTGGAGTCTCCCCAGGGGAGTCAGTCCTCGTCTCGAATGCGGGCATGCACTTGCGCTTTCCTCCAGAGCGGTAGCAGCAGTGTCACGCAGTCCGCCGCGTGGATCAAAGGATCTATGGTTTTCCCTGGAGTCTTTCCCATGAGGCTTTCCCACGAGGCTTTCCCTCAGGGCTGTCCCAAGTGCACACGTGGTGGGAGTCGATCCTCGGCTTGAACGTCAAAGCAGTGCAGGCAAAACAGGTTCCTCTGGAATGGACTGACACATCTGGGGGACTCTTGGAATGGTGGCACGACCCTGGAGTTCCTCTCGCCTTTCCTGTGGAGAGCGCCTCCTCTTGAGATGCGACGGGAACGCCGGGAATTCTTTCCCTACGATACAGGGACAGGATCCCTCATCTCGAGCTAGGAAGCGGAAACGGGGCTCCCCTGGGTGTGTGCGGGACCCCACGTGCTTCCTCTCGAGTGGAGACGGGTATGTCGGGGAACTTCTTGAGTTGCAGCAAGGGTGTGAAGGACCCTTTGGAAGTTCCAGTGGTTAGATGTGATTGGCCTCGAGAAGCCTCAGCGGAAATGGGCCTCATCTCGCCTGGAGGGCAAAACCTCCTGGATTTATTCGAGTTGCGGCAGGTGCTCTCGACTTACGACGGGGACCTCAGGGACCCGCTCTGGTGGCCTCAGGAAAGGCCAGTCCCCATGCGAGTTCCTCGGGGGCCTCTGGGGATACCTCTCCCGTCGATGTTGGGGCCTAAGACCTTCTGTGGAGTCGGAGCTGGAACCTGAGGATTCCTCTCCAGTGCTGACATGGATCTTGGGGTACTTCTGGAGTCTCCCAAGGGGAGTCAGTCCTCGTCTCGAATGCGGGCATGCACTTGTGCTTTCCTCCAGAGCGGTAGCAGCAGTGTCACGCAGTCCGCCGCGTGGATCAAAGGATCTATGGTTTTCCCTCAGGTCTTTCCCACGAGGCTTTCCCACGAGGCTTTCCCACATGGCTGTCCCACGTGCACACGTGGTGGGAGTCGATCCTCGGCTTGAACGTCAAGGCAGTGCAGGGAAAACAGGTTCCTCTGGAATGGACTGACACATCTGGGGGACTCTTGGAATGGTGGCACGACACTGGAGTTCCTCTCGCCTTTCCTGTGGAGAGCGCCTCCTCTTGAGATGCGACTGGAACGCCGGGAATTCTTTCCCTACGAAACAGGGAAAGGATCCCTCATCTCGAGCTAGGAGGCGGAAACGGGGCTCCCCTGGATGTGTGCGGGACCCCACGTGCTTCCTCTCGAGTGGAGACGGGTATGTCGGGGAACTTCTTGAGTTGCAGCAAGGGTGTCAAGGACCCTTTGGAAGTTCCAGTGGTTAGATGTGATTGGCCTCGAGAAGCCTCAGCGGAAATGGGCCTCATCTCGCCTGGAGGGCAAAACCGCCTGGAATTTCTCGAGTTGCGGCAGGTGCTCTCGACTTACGCGGAGGACCTCAGGGACCCGCTCTGGTAGCCTCAGGAAAGGCCAGTCCCCATGCGAGTTCCTCTCGGGATTCCTATCCGGTCGATGCCGGGGCCTAAGACCTTGTGTGGAGTCGGGGCCGGAACCTGAGGATTCCTCTCCAGTGCTGACATTGATCGTGGGGTACTTCTGGAGTCTCCCCAGGGGAGTCAGTCCTCGTCTCGAATGCGGGCATGCACTTGCGCTTTCCTCCAGAGCGGTAGCAGCTGTGTCACGCAGTCCGCCGCGTGGATCAAAGGATCTATGGTTTTCCCTCGAGTCATTCCCACGAGGCTTTCCCACGAGGCTTTCCCATAGGGCTGTCCCACGTGCACACGTGGTGGGAGTCGATCCTCGGCTTGAACGTCAAGGCAGTGCAGGGAAAACAGGTTCCTCTGGAATGGACTGACACATCTGGGGGACTCTTTGAATGGTGGCACGACCCTGGAGTTCCTCTCGCCTTTCCTGTGGAGAGCGCCTCCTCTTGAGATGCGACGGGAACGCAGTGAATTCTTTCCCTACGAAACAGGGAAAGGATCCCTCATCTCGAGCTAGGAGGCGGAAACGGGCCTCCCCTGGATGTGTGCGGGACACCACGTGCTTCCTCTCGAGTGGAGACGGGTATGTCGGGGAACTTCTTGAGTTGCAGCAAGGGTGTGAAGGACCCTTTGGAAGTTCCAGTGGTTAGACGTGATTGGCCTCTAGAAGCCTCAGCGGAAATGGGCCTCATCTCGCCTGGAGGGCAAAACCTCCTGGATTTTCTCGAGTTGCGGCAGGTGCTCTCGATTTACGACGGGGACCTCAGGGACCCGCTCTGGTGGCCTCAGGAAAGGCCAGTCCCCATGCGAGTTCCTCGGGGGCGTCTCGGGATTCTTCTCCCGTCGATGCCAGGGCCTAAGACCTTGTGTGGAGTCAGGGCCGGAACCTGAGGATTCCTCTCCAGGGCTGACATGGATCTTGGGGTATTTCTGGAGTCTCCCCAGGGGAGTCAGTCCTCGTCTCGAATGCGGGCATGCACTTGCGCTTTCCTCCAGAGCGGTAGCAGCAGTGTCACGCAGTCCGCCGCGTGGATCAAAGGATCTATGGTTTTCCCTCGAGTCTTTCCCACGAGGCTTTCCCACGAGGCTTTCCCACACGGCTGTCCCACGTGCACACGTGGTGGGAGTCGATCCTCGGCTTGAACGTCAAGGCAGTGCAGGGAAAACAGGTTCCTCTGGAATGGACTGACACATCTGGGGGACTCTTGGAATGGTGGCACGACACTGGAGTTCCTCTCGCCTTTCCTGTGGAGAGCGCCTCCTCTTGAGATGCGACTGGAACGCCGGGAATTCTTTCCCTACGAAACAGGGAAAGGATCCCTCATCTCGAGCTAGGAGGCGGAAACGGGGCTCCCCTGGATGTGTGCGGGACCCCACGTGCTTCCTCTCGAGTGGAGACGGGTATGTCGGGGAACTTCTTGAGTTGCAGCAAGGGTGTGAAGGACCCTTTGGAAGTTCCAGTGGTTAGATGTGATTAGCCTCGAGAAGCCTCAGCGGAAATGGGACTCATCTCGCCTGGAGGGCAAAACCTCCTGGATTTTTTCGAGTTGCGGCAGGTGCTCTCGACTTACTACGGGGACCTCAGGGACCCGCTCTGGTGGCCTCAGGAAAGGCCAGTCCCCATGCGAGTTCCTCGGGGGCCTCTCGGGATTCCTCTCCCGTCGATGCCGGGGCCTAAGACCTTGTGTGGAGTCGGGGCCGGAACCTGAGGATTCCTCTCCAGTGCTGACATGGATCTTGGGGTATTTCTGGAGTCTCCCCAAGGGAGTCAGTCCTCGTCTCGAATGCGGGCATGCACTTGCGCTTTCCTCCAGAGCGGTTGCAGCAGTGTCACGCAGTCCGCCGCGTGGATCAAAGGATCTATGGTTTTCCCTCGAGTCTTTCCCAGGAGGCTTTCCCACGAGGCTTTCCCACAGGGCTGTCCCACGTGCACACGTGGTGGGAGTCGATCCTCGGCTTGAACGTCAAGGCAGTGGAGGGAAAACAGGTTCCTCTGGAATGGACTGACACATCTGGGGGACTCTTGGAATGGTGGCACGACCCTTCAGTTCCTCTCGCCTTTCCTGTGGAGAGCGCCTCCTCTTGAGATGCGACGGGAACGCCGGGAATTCTTTCCCTACGAAACAGGGAAAGGTTCCCTCATCTTGAGCTAGGAGGCGGAAACGGGGCTCCCCTGGATGTGTGCGGGACCCCACGTGCTTCCCCTCGAGTGCAGACGGGTATGTCGGGGAACTTCTTGAGTTGCAGCAAGGGTGTGAAGGACCCTTTGGAAGTTCCAGTGGTTAGACGTGATTAGCCTCGAGAAGCCTCAGCGGAAATGGGCCTCATCTCGCCTGGAGGGCAAAACCTCCTGGATTTTCTCGAGTTGCGGCAGGTGCTCTCGACTTACAACGGGGACCTCAGGGACCCGCTCTGGTGGCCTCAGGAAAGGCCAGTCCCCATGCGAGTTCCTCGGGGGCCTCTCGGGATTCCTCTCCCGTCGATGCCGGGGCCTAAGTCCTTGTGTGGAGTCGGGGTCGGAACCTGAGGATTCCTCTCCAGTGCTGACATGGATCTTGGGGTACTTCTGGAGTCTCCCCAGGGGAGTCAGTCTTCATCTCGAATGCGGGCATGCACTTGCGCTTTCCTCCAGAGCGGTAGCAGCAGTGTCACGCAGTCCGCCGCGTGGATCAAAGGATCTATGGTTTTCCCTGGAGTCTTTCCCACGAGGCTTTCCCACGAGGCTTTCCCACACGGCTGTCACACGTGCACACGTGGTGGGAGTCGATCCTCGGCTTGCATGTCAAGGCAGTGCAGGGAAAACAGGTTCCTCTGGAATGGACTGACACATCTGGGGGACTCTTAGAATGGTGTCACGACCCTGGAGTTCCTCTCGCCTTTCCTGTGGAGAGCGCCTCCTCTTGAGATGCGACGGGAACGCCGGGAATTCTTTCCCTACGAAAAAGGGAAGGATCCCTCATCTCGAGCTAGGAGGCGGAAACGGGGCTCCCCTGGATGTGTGAGGGACCCCACGTGCTTCCTCTCGAGTGGAGACGGGTATGTCGGGGAACTTCTTGAGTTGCAGCAATGGTGTGAAGGACCCTTTGGAAGTTCCAGTTGTTAGATGTGATTGGCCTCGAGAAGCCTCAGCAGAAATGGGCCTCATCTCGCCTGGAGGGCAAAACCTCCTGGATTTTCTCGAGATGCGGCAGGTGCTCTCGACTTACGACGGGGACCTCAGGGACCCGCTCTGGTGGCCTCAGGAAAGGCCAGTCCCCATGCGAGTTCCTCTGGGGATTCCTCTCCCGTCGATGCCGGGGCCTAAGACCTTGTGTGAAGTCGGGGCCGGAACCTGAGGATTCCTCTCCAGTGCTCACATGGTTCTTAGGGTACTTCTGGAGTCTCCCCAGGGGAGTCAGTCCTCGTCTCGAATGCGGGCATGCACTTGCGCTTTCCTCCAGAGCGGTAGCAGCAGTGTCACGCAGTCCGCCCAATGGGTCAAAGGATCTATGGTTTTCCCTCGAGTCTTTCCCACGAGGCTTTCCCACGAGGCTTTCCCTCAGGGCTGTCCCACGTGCACACGTGGTGGGACTCGATCCTCGGCTTGAACGTCAAGGCAGTGCAGGGAAAACAGGTTCCTCTGGAATGGACTGACACATTTGGGGGTCTCTTGGAATGGTGGCACGACCCTGGAGTTCCTCTCCCCTTTCCTTTGGAGAGCGCCTCCTCTTGAGATGCGACGGGAACGCCGGGAATACTTTCCCTACGAAACAGGGAAAGGATCCCTCATCTCGAGCTAGGAGGCGGAAACGGGGCTCCCCTGGATGTGTGACGGACCCCACGTGCTTTCTCTCGAGTGGAGACGGGTATGTCGGGGAAGTTCTTGAGTTGCAGCAAGGGTGTGAAGGACCCTTTGGAAGTTCCAGTGGTTAGACGTGATTAGCCTTGAGAAGCCTCAGCGGAAATGGGCCTCATCTCGCCTGGAGGGCAAAACCTCCTGGATTTTTTCGAGTTGCGGCAGGTGCTCTCGACTTACGACGGGGACCTCAGGGACCCGCTCTGGTGGCCTCAGGAAAGGCCAGTCCCCATGCGAGTTCCTCGGGGGCCTCTCGGGATTCCTCTCCCGTCGATGCCGGGGCCTAAGACCTTGTGTGGAGTCGGGGCCGGAACCTGAGGATTCCTCTCCAGTGCTGACATGGATCTTGGGGTACTTCTGGAGTCTCCCCAGGGGAGTCAGTCCTCGTGTCGAATGCGGGCATGCACTTGCGCTTTCCTCCAGAGCGGTAGCAGCAGTGTCACACAGTCCGCCGCGTGGATCAAAGGATCTATGGTTTTCCCTCGAGTCTTTCCCACGAGGCTTTCCCACGAGGCTTTCCCACAGGGCTGTCCCACGTGCACACGTGGTGGGAGTCGATCCTCGGCTTGAACGTCAAGGCAGTTCAGGGAAAACAGGTTCCTCTGGAATGGACTGACACATCTGGGGGACTCTTGGAATGGTGGCACGACCCTGGAGTTCCTCTCGCCTTTCCTGTGAAGAGCGCCTCCTCTTGAGATGCGACGGGAACGCCGGGAATTCTTTCCGTACGAAACAGGGACAGGATCCCTCATCTCGAGCTAGGAAGCGGAAACGGGGCTCCCCTGGGTGTGTGCGGGACCCCACGTGCTTCCTCTCGAGTGGAGACGGGTATGTCGGGGACCTTCTTGAGTTGCAGCAAGGGTGTGAAGGACCCTTTGGAAGTTCCAGTGGTTAGATGTGATTGGCCTCGAGAAGCCTCAGCGGAAATGGGCCTCATCTCGCCTGGAGGGCAAAACCTCCTGTATTTATTCGAGTTGCGGCAGGTGCTCTCGACTTACGACGGGGACCTCAGGGACCCGCTCTGGTGGCCTCAGGAAAGGCCAGTCCCCATGCGAGTTCCTCGGGGGCCTCTCGGGATTCCTCTCCCATCGATGCCGGGGCCTAAGACCTTGTGTGGAGTCGGGGCCGGAACCTGAGGATTCCTCTCCAGTGCTGACATGGATCTTGGGGTATTTCTGGAGTCTCCCCAGGGGAGTCAGTCCTCGTCTCGAATGCGGGCATGCACTTGCGCTTTCCTCCAGAGCGGTGGCAGCAGTGTCACGCAGTCCGCCGCGTGGATCAAAGGATCTATGGTTTTCCCTCGAGTCTTTCCCACGAGGCTTTCCCACGAGGCTTTCCCACAGGGCTGTCCCACGTGCACACGTGGTGGGAGTCGATCCTCGGCTTGAATGTCAAGGCAGTGCAGGGAAAACAGGTTCCTCTGGAATGGACTGACACATCTAGGGGACTTTTGGAATGGTGTCACGACCCTGGAGTTCCTCTCGCCTTTCCTATGGAGAGCGCCTCCTCTTGAGATGCGACGGGAACGCCGGGAATTCTTTCCCTACGAAACAGGGAAAGGATCCCTCATCTCGAGCCTGGAGGCGGAAACGGGGCTCCCCTGGATATGTGTGGGACCCACGTGCTTCCTCTCGAGTGGAGACGGGTAGGTCGGGGAACTTCTTGAGTTGCAGCAAGGGTGTGAAGGACCCTTTGCAAGTTCCAGTGGTTAGACGTGATTAGCCTCGAGAAGCCTCAGCGGAAATGGGCCTCATCTCGCCTGGAGGGCAAAACCTCCTGGATTTTCTCGAGTTGCGGCAGGTGCTCTCGACTTACGACGGGGACCTCAGGGACCCGCTCTGTTGGCCTCAGGAAAGGCCAGTCCCCATGCGAGTTCCTCGGGGGCCTCTGGGGATTACTCTCCCGTCGATGCCGGGGCCTTAGTCCTTGTGTGGAGTCGGGGCCGGAACCTGAGGATTCCTCTCCAGTGCTGACATGGATCTTGGGGTACTTCTGGAGTCTCCCCAGGGGAGTCAGTCTTCGTCTCGAATGCGGGCATGCACTTGCGCTTTCCTCCAGAGCGGTAGCAGCAGTGTCACGCAGTCCGCCCAATGGGTCAAAGGATCTATGGTTTTCACTCGAGTCTTTCCCACGAGGTTTTCCCACGAGGCTTTCCCACAGGGCTGTCCCAAGTGCACACGTGGTGGGAGTCGATCCTCGGCTTGAACGTCAATGCAGTGCAGGGAAAACAGGTTCCTCTGGAATGGACTGACACATCTGGGGGACTCTTGGAATGGTGGCACGACCCTGGAGTTCCTCTCGCCTTTCCTGTGGAGAGTGCCTCCTCTTGAGATGCGACGGGAACGCCGGGAATTCTTTCCCTACGAAACAGGGACAGGATCCCTCATCTCGAGCTAGGAAGCGGAAACGGGGCTCCCCTGGGTGTGTGCGGGACCCCACGTGCTTCCTCTCGAGTGGAGACGGGTATGTCGGGGACCTTCTTGAGTTGCAGCAAGGGTGTGAAGGACCCTTTGGAAGTTCCAGTGGTTAGATGTGATTGGCCTCGAGAAGCCTCAGCGGAAATGGGCCTCATCTCGCCTGGAGGGCAAAACCTCCTGGATTTATTCGAGTTGCGGCAGGTGCTCTCGACTTACGACGGGGACCTCAGGGACCCGCTCTGGTGGCCTCAGGAAAGGCCAGTCCCCATGCGAGTTCCTCGGGGGCCTCTCGGGATTCCTCTCCCATCGATGCCGGGGCCTAAGTCCTTGTGTGGAGTCGGGGCCGGAACCTGAGGATTCCTCTCCAGTGCTGACATGGATCTTGGGGTATTTCTGGAGTCTCCCCAGGGGAGTCAGTCCTCGTCTCGAATGCGGGCATGCACTTGCGCTTTCCTCCAGAGCGGTGGCAGCAGTGTCACGCAGTCCACCGCGTGGATCAAAGGATCTATGGTTTTCCCTCGAGTCTTTCCCACGAGGCTTTCCCACGAGGCTTTCCCACAGGGCTGTCCCAAGTGCACACGTGGTGGGAGTCGATCCTCGGCTTGAACGTCAAGGCAGTTCAGGGAAAACAGGTTCCTCTGGAATGGACTGACACATCTGGGGGACTCTTGGAATGGTGGCACGACCCTGGAGTTCCTCTCGCCTTTCCTGTGAAGAGCGCCTCCTCTTGAGATGCGACGGGAACGCCAGGAATTCTTTCCCTACGAAACAGGGAAAGTATCCCTCATCTCGAGCTAGGAGGCGGAAACGGGGCTCCCCTGGATGTGTGCGGGACCCACGTTCTTCCTCTCGAGTGGAGACGGGTATGTCGGGGAACTTCTTGAGTTGCAGCAAGGGTGTGAAGGACCCTTTGGAAGTTCCAGTGGTTAGATGTTATTAGCCTCGAGAAGCCTCAGCAGAAATGGGCCTCATCTCGCCTGGAGGGCAAAACCTCCTGGATTTTCTCGAGTTGCGGCAGGTGCTATCGACTTACGACGGGGACCTCAGGGACCCGCTCTGGTGGCCTCAGGAAAGGCCAGTCCCCATGCGAGTTCCTCGGGGGCCTCTGGGGTTTCCTCTCCCGTCGATGCCGGGGCCTAAGTCCTTGTGTGGAGTCGGGATCGGAACGTGAGGATTCCTCTCCAGTGCTGACATGGATCTTGGGGTACTTCTGGAGTCTCCCCAGGGGAGTCAGTCTTCGTCTCGAATGCGGGCATGCACTTGCGCTTTCCTCCAGAGCGGTAGCAGCAGTGTCACGCAGTCCGCCGCGTGGATCAAAGGATCTTTGGCTTTCCCTCGAGTCTTTTCCACGAGGCTTTCCCACGAGGCTTTCCCACAGGTCTGTCCCACGTGCACACGTGGTGGGAGTCGATCCTCGGCTTGAACGTCAAGGCAGTGCAGGGAAAACAGGTTCCTCTGGAATGGACTGACACATCTGGGGGACTCTTGGAATGGTGGCACGACCCTGGAGTTCCTCTCCCCTTTCCTGTGGAGAGCGCCTCCTCTTGTGATGCGACGGGAACGCCGGGAATTTTTTCCCTACGAAACAGGGAAAGGATCCCTCATCTCGAGCTAGGAGGCGGAAACGGGGCTCCCCTGGATGTGTGCGGGACCCACGTGCTTCCTCTCGAGTGGAGACGGGTATGTCGGGGACCTTCTTGAGTTGCAGCAAGGGTGTGAAGGACCCTTTGGAAGTTCCAGTGGTTAAATGTGATTAGCCTCGAGAAGCCTCAGCGGAAATGGGCCTCATCTCGCCTGGAGGGCAAAACCTCGTGGATTTTCTCGAGTTGCGGCAGGTGCTCTCGACTTACGACGGGGACCTCAGGGACCCGCTCTGGTGGCCTCAGGAAAGGCCAGTCCCCATGCGAGTTCCTCTGGGGATTCCTCTCCCGTCGATGCCGGGGCCTCAGACCTTGTGTAAAGTCGGGGCCGGAACCTGAGGATTCCTCTCCAGTGCTCACGTGGTTCTTGGGGTACTTCTGGAGTCTCCCCAGGGGAGTCAGTCCTCGTCTCGAATGCGGGCATGCACTTGCGCTTTCCTCCAGAGCGGTAGCAGCAGTGTCACGCAGTCCGCCGCGTGGATCAAAGGATCTATGGTTTTCCCTCGAGTCTTTCCCATGAGGCTTTCCCACGAGGCTTTCCCTCAGGGCTGTCCCAAGTGCACACGTGGTGGGAGTCGATCC
Organism: Ovis canadensis; assembly: GCF_042477335.2. Taxonomy (NCBI): domain Eukaryota; kingdom Metazoa; phylum Chordata; class Mammalia; order Artiodactyla; family Bovidae; genus Ovis; species Ovis canadensis. Next base: position 7,143,341 of record NC_091254.1, read on the forward strand.
TCGGCTTGAACGTCAAAGCAGTGCAGGCAAAACAGGTTCCTCTGGAATGGACTGACACATCTGGGGGACTCTTGGAATGGTGGCACGACCCTGGAGTTCCTCTCGCCTTTCCTGTGGAGAGCGCCTCCTCTTGAGATGCGACGGGAACGCCGGGAATTCTTTCCCTACGATACAGGGACAGGATCCCTCATCTCGAGCTAGGAAGCGGAAACGGGGCTCCCCTGGGTGTGTGCGGGACCCCACGTGCTTCCTCTCGAGTGGAGACGGGTATGTCGGGGAACTTCTTGAGTTGCAGCAAGGGTGTGAAGGACCCTTTGGAAGTTCCAGTGGTTAGATGTGATTGGCCTCGAGAAGCCTCAGCGGAAATGGGCCTCATCTCGCCTGGAGGGCAAAACCTCCTGGATTTATTCGAGTTGCGGCAGGTGCTCTCGACTTACGACGGGGACCTCAGGGACCCGCTCTGGTGGCCTCAGGAAAGGCCAGTCCCCATGCGAGTTCCTCGGGGGCCTCTGGGGATACCTCTCCCGTCGATGTTGGGGCCTAAGACCTTCTGTGGAGTCGGAGCTGGAACCTGAGGATTCCTCTCCAGTGCTGACATGGATCTTGGGGTACTTCTGGAGTCTCCCAAGGGGAGTCAGTCCTCGTCTCGAATGCGGGCATGCACTTGTGCTTTCCTCCAGAGCGGTAGCAGCAGTGTCACGCAGTCCGCCGCGTGGATCAAAGGATCTATGGTTTTCCCTCAGGTCTTTCCCACGAGGCTTTCCCACGAGGCTTTCCCACATGGCTGTCCCACGTGCACACGTGGTGGGAGTCGATCCTCGGCTTGAACGTCAAGGCAGTGCAGGGAAAACAGGTTCCTCTGGAATGGACTGACACATCTGGGGGACTCTTGGAATGGTGGCACGACACTGGAGTTCCTCTCGCCTTTCCTGTGGAGAGCGCCTCCTCTTGAGATGCGACTGGAACGCCGGGAATTCTTTCCCTACGAAACAGGGAAAGGATCCCTCATCTCGAGCTAGGAGGCGGAAACGGGGCTCCCCTGGATGTGTGCGGGACCCCACGTGCTTCCTCTCGAGTGGAGACGGGTATGTCGGGGAACTTCTTGAGTTGCAGCAAGGGTGTGAAGGACCCTTTGGAAGTTCCAGTGGTTAGATGTGATTGGCCTCGAGAAGCCTCAGCGGAAATGGGCCTCATCTCGCCTGGAGGGCAAAACCGCCTGGAATTTCTCGAGTTGCGGCAGGTGCTCTCGACTTACGCGGAGGACCTCAGGGACCCGCTCTGGTAGCCTCAGGAAAGGCCAGTCCCCATGCGAGTTCCTCTCGGGATTCCTATCCGGTCGATGCCGGGGCCTAAGACCTTGTGTGGAGTCGGGGCCGGAACCTGAGGATTCCTCTCCAGTGCTGACATTGATCGTGGGGTACTTCTGGAGTCTCCCCAGGGGAGTCAGTCCTCGTCTCGAATGCGGGCATGCACTTGCGCTTTCCTCCAGAGCGGTAGCAGCTGTGTCACGCAGTCCGCCGCGTGGATCAAAGGATCTATGGTTTTCCCTCGAGTCATTCCCACGAGGCTTTCCCACGAGGCTTTCCCATAGGGCTGTCCCACGTGCACACGTGGTGGGAGTCGATCCTCGGCTTGAACGTCAAGGCAGTGCAGGGAAAACAGGTTCCTCTGGAATGGACTGACACATCTGGGGGACTCTTTGAATGGTGGCACGACCCTGGAGTTCCTCTCGCCTTTCCTGTGGAGAGCGCCTCCTCTTGAGATGCGACGGGAACGCAGTGAATTCTTTCCCTACGAAACAGGGAAAGGATCCCTCATCTCGAGCTAGGAGGCGGAAACGGGCCTCCCCTGGATGTGTGCGGGACACCACGTGCTTCCTCTCGAGTGGAGACGGGTATGTCGGGGAACTTCTTGAGTTGCAGCAAGGGTGTGAAGGACCCTTTGGAAGTTCCAGTGGTTAGACGTGATTGGCCTCTAGAAGCCTCAGCGGAAATGGGCCTCATCTCGCCTGGAGGGCAAAACCTCCTGGATTTTCTCGAGTTGCGGCAGGTGCTCTCGATTTACGACGGGGACCTCAGGGACCCGCTCTGGTGGCCTCAGGAAAGGCCAGTCCCCATGCGAGTTCCTCGGGGGCGTCTCGGGATTCTTCTCCCGTCGATGCCAGGGCCTAAGACCTTGTGTGGAGTCAGGGCCGGAACCTGAGGATTCCTCTCCAGGGCTGACATGGATCTTGGGGTATTTCTGGAGTCTCCCCAGGGGAGTCAGTCCTCGTCTCGAATGCGGGCATGCACTTGCGCTTTCCTCCAGAGCGGTAGCAGCAGTGTCACGCAGTCCGCCGCGTGGATCAAAGGATCTATGGTTTTCCCTCGAGTCTTTCCCACGAGGCTTTCCCACGAGGCTTTCCCACACGGCTGTCCCACGTGCACACGTGGTGGGAGTCGATCCTCGGCTTGAACGTCAAGGCAGTGCAGGGAAAACAGGTTCCTCTGGAATGGACTGACACATCTGGGGGACTCTTGGAATGGTGGCACGACACTGGAGTTCCTCTCGCCTTTCCTGTGGAGAGCGCCTCCTCTTGAGATGCGACTGGAACGCCGGGAATTCTTTCCCTACGAAACAGGGAAAGGATCCCTCATCTCGAGCTAGGAGGCGGAAACGGGGCTCCCCTGGATGTGTGCGGGACCCCACGTGCTTCCTCTCGAGTGGAGACGGGTATGTCGGGGAACTTCTTGAGTTGCAGCAAGGGTGTGAAGGACCCTTTGGAAGTTCCAGTGGTTAGATGTGATTGGCCTCGAGAAGCCTCAGCGGAAATGGGCCTCATCTCGCCTGGAGGGCAAAACCGCCTGGAATTTCTCGAGTTGCGGCAGGTGCTCTCGACTTACGCGGAGGACCTCAGGGACCCGCTCTGGTAGCCTCAGGAAAGGCCAGTCCCCATGCGAGTTCCTCTCGGGATTCCTATCCGGTCGATGCCGGGGCCTAAGACCTTGTGTGGAGTCGGGGCCGGAACCTGAGGATTCCTCTCCAGTGCTGACATTGATCGTGGGGTACTTCTGGAGTCTCCCCAGGGGAGTCAGTCCTCGTCTCGAATGCGGGCATGCACTTGCGCTTTCCTCCAGAGCGGTAGCAGCTGTGTCACGCAGTCCGCCGCGTGGATCAAAGGATCTATGGTTTTCCCTCGAGTCATTCCCACGAGGCTTTCCCACGAGGCTTTCCCACAGGGCTGTCCCACGTGCACACGTGGTGGGAGTCGATCCTCGGCTTGAACGTCAAGGCAGTGCAGGGAAAACAGGTTCCTCTGGAATGGACTGACACATCTGGGGGACTCTTTGAATGGTGGCACGACCCTGGAGTTCCTCTCGCCTTTCCTGTGGAGAGCGCCTCCTCTTGAGATGCGACGGGAACGCAGTGAATTCTTTCCCTACGAAACAGGGAAAGGATCCCTCATCTAGAGCTAGGAGGCGGAAACGGGCCTCCCCTGGATGTGTGCGGGACACCACGTGCTTCCTCTCGAGTGGAGACGGGTATGTCGGGGAACTTCTTGAGTTGCAGCAAGGGTGTGAAGGACCCTTTGGAAGTTCCAGTGGTTAGACGTGATTGGCCTCTAGAAGCCTCAGCGGAAATGGGCCTCATCTCGCCTGGAGGGCAAAACCTCCTGGATTTTCTCGAGTTGCGGCAGGTGCTCTCGATTTACGACGGGGACCTCAGGGACCCGCTCTGGTGGCCTCAGGAAAGGCCAGTCCCCATGCGAGTTCCTCGGGGGCGTCTCGGGATTCTTCTCCCGTCGATGCCAGGGCCTAAGACCTTGTGTGGAGTCAGGGCCGGAACCTGAGGATTCCTCTCCAGGGCTGACATGGATCTTGGGGTATTTCTGGAGTCTCCCCAGGGGAGTCAGTCCTCGTCTCGAATGCGGGCATGCACTTGCGCTTTCCTCCAGAGCGGTAGCAGCAGTGTCACGCAGTCCGCCGCGTGGATCAAAGGATCTATGGTTTTCCCTCGAGTCTTTCCCACGAGGCTTTCCCACGAGGCTTTCCCACACGGCTGTCCCACGTGCACACGTGGTGGGAGTCGATCCTCGGCTTGAACGTCAAGGCAGTGCAGGGAAAACAGGTTCCTCTGGAATGGACTGACACATCTGGGGGACTCTTGGAATGGTGGCACGACCCTGGAGTTCCTCTCGTCTTTCCTGTGGAGAGCGCCTCCTCTTGAGATGCGACGGGAATGCCGGGAATTCTTTCCCTACGAAACAGGGAAAGGATCCCTCATCTCGAGCTAGGAGGCGGAAACGGGGCTCCCCTGGATGTGTGTGGGACCCACGTGCTTCCTCCCGAGTGGAGACGGGTATGTCGGGGAACTTCTTGAGTTGCAGCAAGGGTGTGAAGGACCCTTTGGAAGTTCCAGTGGTTAGACGTGATTAGCCTCGAGAAGCCTCAGTGGAAATGGGCCTCATCTCGCCTGGAGGGCAAAACCTCCTGGATTTTCTCGAGTTGCGGCAGGTGCTCTCGACTTACGACGGGGACCTCAGAGACCCGCTCTGGTGGCCTCAGGAAAGGCCAGTCCCCATGCGAGTTCCTCGGGAGCCTCTCGGGATTCCTCTCCCGTCGATGCCGGGGCCTAAGTCCTTGTGTGGAGTCGGGGCCGGAACCTGAGGATTCCTCTCCAGTGCTGACATGGATCTTGGGGTACTTCTGGAGTCTCCCCAGGGGAGTCAGTCCTCGTCTCGAATGCGGGCATGCACTTGCGCTTTCCTCCAGAGCGGTAGCAGCAGTGTCACGCAGTCCGCCGCGTGGATCAAAGGATCTATGGTTTTCCCTCGAGTCTTTCCCACGAGGCTTTCCCACGAGGCTTTCCCACAGGGCTGTCCCACGTGCACACGTGGTGGGAGTCGATCCTCGGCTTGAACGTCAAGGCAGTGCAGGGAAAACAGGTTCCTCTGGAATGGACTGACACATCTGGGGGACTCTTGGAATGGTGGCACGACCCTGGAGTTCCTCTCGCCTTTCCTGTGGAGAGCGCCTCCTCTTGAGATGCGACGGGAACGCCGGGAATTCTTTCCCTACGAAACAGAGAAAGGATCCCTCATCTCGAGCTAGGAGGCGGAAACGGGGCTCCCCTGGATGTGTGCGGAACACCACGTGCTTCCACTCGAGTGGAGACGGGTATGTCGGGGAACTTCTTGAGTTGCAGCAAGGGTGTGAAGGACCCTTTGGAAGTTCCAGAGGTTAGATGTGAATGGCCTCGAGAAGCCTCAGCGGAAATGGGCCTCATCTCGCCTGGAGGGCAAAACCTCCTGGATTTTCTCGAGTTGCGGCAGGTGCTCTCGACTTACGACGGGGACCTCAGAGACCCGCTCTGGGGGCCTCAGGAAAGGCCAGTCCCCATGCGAGTTCCTCGGGGGCCTCTCGGGATTCCTCTCCCGTCGATGCCGGGGCCTAAGACCTTGTGTGGAGTCAGGGCCGGAACCTGAGGATTCCTCTCCAGTGCTGACATGGATCTTGGGGTACTTCTGGAGTCTCCCCAGGGGAGTCAGTCCTCGTGTCGAATGCGGGCATGCACTTGCGCTTTCCTCCAGAGCGGTAGCAGCAGTGTCACGCAGTCCGCCGCGTGGATCAAAGGATCTATGGTTTTCCCTCGAGTCTTTCCCACGAGGCTTTCCCACGAGGCTTTCCCACAGGGCTGTCCCACGTGAACACTTGGTGGGAGTCGATCCTCGGCTTGAACGTCAAGGCAGTGCAGGGAAAACAGGTTCCTCTGGAATGGACTGACACATCTGGGGGACTCTTGGAATGGTGGCATGACCCTGGAGTTCCTCTCGCCTTTCCTGTTGAGAGCGCCTCCTCTTGAGATGCGACGGGAACGCCGGGAATTCTTTCCCTACGAAACAGGGAAAGGATCCCTCATCTCGAGTTAGGAGGCGGAAACGGGGCTCACCTGGATGTGTGCGAGACCCCACGTGCTTCCTCTCGAGTGCAGACGGGTATGTCGGGGAACTTCTTGAGTTGCAGCAAGGGTGTGAAGGACCCTTTGGAAGTTCCAGTGGTTAGACGTGATTAGCCTCGAGAAGCCTCAGTGGAAATGGGCCTCATCTCGCCTGGAGGGCAAAACCTCCTGGATTTTCTCGAGTTGCGGCAGGTGCTCTCGACTTACGACGGGGACCTCAGGGACCCGCTCTGGTGGCCTCAGGAAAGGCCAGTCCCCAGGCGAGTTCCTCGGGGGCCTCTCGGGATTCCTCTCCCGTCGATGCCGGGGCCTAAGACCTTGTGTGGAGTCGGGGCCGTAACCTGAGGATTCCTCTCCAGTGCTGACATGGATCTGGGGTACTTCTGAAGTCTCCCCAGGGGAGTCAGTCCTCGTCTCGAATGCGGGCATGCACTTGCGCTTTCATCCAGAGCGGTAGCAGCAGTGTCACGCAGTCCGCCGCGTGGATCAAAGGATCTATGGTTTTCCCTCGAGTCTTTCCCACGAGGCTTTCCCACGAGGCTTTCCCACAGGGCTGTCCCACGTGCACACGTGGTGGGAGTCGATCCTCGGCTTGAACGTCAAGGCAGTGCAGGGAAAACAGGTTCCTCTGGAATGGACTGACACATCTGGGGGACTCTTGGAATGGTGGCACGACCCTGGAGTTCCTCTCGCCTTTCCTGTGGAGAGCGCCTCCTCTTGAGATGCGACGGGAACGCCGGGAATTCTTTCCCTACGAAACAGGGAAAGGATCCCTCATCTCGAGCTAGGAGGCGGAAACGAGGCTCCCCTGGATGTGTGCGGGACCCACGTGCTTCCTCTCGAGTGGAGACGGGTAGGTCGGGGAACTTCTTGAGTTGCAGCAAGGGTGTGAAGGACCCTTTGGAAGTTCCAGTGGTTAGACGTGATTAGCCTCGAGAAGCCTCAGCGGAAATGGGCCTCATCTCGCCTGGAGGGCAAAACCTCCTGGATTTTCTCGAGTTGCGGCAGGTGCTCTCGACTTACGACGGGGACCTCAGGGACCCGCTCTGTTGGCCTCAGGAAAGGCCAGTCCACATGCGAGTTCCTAGGGGGCATCTGGGGATTCCTCTCCCGTCGTTGCCGGGGCCTAAGTCCTTGTGTGGAGTCGGGGCCGGAACCTGAGGATTCCTCTCCAGTGCTGACATGGATCTTGGGGTACTTCTGGAGTCTCCCCAGGGGAGTCAGTCCTCGTCTCGAATGCGGGCATGCACTTGCGCTTTCCTCCAGAGCGGTAGCAGCAGTGTCACGCAGTCCGCCGCGTGGATCAAAGGATCTATGGTTTTCCCTCGAGTCTTTCCCATGAGGCTTTCCCACGAGGCTTTCCCTTAGGGCTGTCCCACGTGCACACGTGGTGGGACTCGATCCTCGGCTTGAACGTCAAGGCAGTGCAGGGAAAACAGGTTCCTCTGGAATGGACTGACACATCTGGGGGACTCTTGGAATGGTGGCACGACCCTGGAGTTCCTCTCGCCTTTCCTGTGGAGAGCGCCTCCTCTTGAGATGCGACGGGAACGCCGGGAATTCTTTCCCTACGATACAGGGACAGGATCCCTCATCTCGAGCTAGGAAGCGGAAACGGGGCTCCCCTGGGTGTGTGCGGGACCCCACGTGCTTCCTCTCGAGTGGAGACGGGTATGTCGGGGAACTTCTTGAGTTGCAGCAAGGGTGTGAAGGACCCTTTGGAAGTTCCAGTGGTTAGATGTGATTGGCCTCGAGAAGCCTCAGCGGAAATGGGCCTCATCTCGCCTGGAGGGCAAAACCTCCTGGATTTATTCGAGTTGCGGCAGGTGCTCTCGACTTACGACGGGGACCTCAGGGACCCGCTCTGGTGGCCTCAGGAAAGGCCAGTCCCCATGCGAGTTCCTCGGGGGCCTCTCGGGATTCCTCTCCCATCGATGCCGGGGCCTAAGACCTTGTGTGCAGTCGGGGCCGGAACCTGAGGATTCCTCTCCAGTGCTGACATGGATCTTGGGGTAATTCTGGAGTCTCCCCAGGGGAGTCAGTCCTCGTGTCGAATGCGGGCATGCACTTGCGCTTTCCTCCAGAGCGGTAGCAGCAGTGTCACGCAGTCCGCCGCGTGGATCAAAGGATCTATGGTTTTCCCTCGAGTCTTTCCCACGAGGCTTTCCCACATGGCTGTCCCACGTGTACACGTGGTGGGAGTCGATCCTCGGCTTGAACGTCAAGGCAGTGCAGGGAAAACAGGTTCCTCTGGAATGGACTGACACATCTGGGGGACTCTTGGAATGGTGTCACGACCCTGGAGTTCCTTTCGCCTTTCCTGTGGAGAGCGCCTCCTCTTGAGATGCGACGGGAACGCCGGGAATTCTTTCCCTACGAAACAGGGAAAGGATCCCTCATCTCGAGCTAGGAGGCGGAAACGGGGCTCCCCTGGATGTGTACGGGACCCCACGTGCTTCCTCTGGAGTGGAGACGGGTATGGTGGGGAGCTTCTTTAGTCGCAGCAAGGGTGTGAAAGTCCCGTTGGAAGTTCCAGTAATTAGACGTGATTAGCCTCGAGAAGCCTCAGCGGAAATGGGCCTCATCTCGCCTGGAGGGCAAAACCTCCTGGATTTTCTCGAGTTGCGGCAGATGCTCTCGACTTACGACGGGGACCTCAGGAACCCGCTCTGGTGGCCTCAGGAAAGGCCAGTCCCCATGCGAGTTCCTCGGGGGCCTCTCGGGATTCCTCTCCCATCGATGCCGGTGCCTAAGACCTTGAGTGGAGTCGGGGCCGGAACCTGAGGATTCCTCTCCAGTGCTGACATGGATCTTGGGGTACTTCTGGAGTCTCCCCAGGGGAGTCAGTCCTCGTCTCGAATGCGGGCATGCACTTGCGCTTTCCTCCAGAGCGGTAGCAGCAGTGTCACACAGTCTGCCGCGTGGATCAAAGGATCTATTGTTTTCCCTCGAGTCTTTCCCACGAGTCTTTCCCACGAAGCTTTCCCACAGGGCTGTCCCACGTGCACACGTGGTGGGAGTCGATCCTCGGCTTGAACGTTAAGGCAGTGCAGGGAAAACAGGTTCCTCTGGAATGGACTGACACATCTGGGGGACTCTTGGAATGGTGTCACGACCCTGGAGTTCCTCTCGCCTTTCCTGTGGAGAGCGGCTCCTCTTGAGATGCGACGGGAACGCCGGGAATTCTTTCCCTACGAAACAGGGAAAGGATCCCTCATCTCGAGCTAGGAGGCGGAAACGGGGCTCCCCTGGATGTGTGCGGGACCCCACGTGCTTCCTCTCGAGTGCAGAAGGGTATGTCGGGGAGCTTCTTGAGTTGCAGCAAGGGTGTGAAGGACCCTTTGGAAGTACCAGTGGTTAGATGTGATTAGCCTCGAGAAGCCTCAGCGGAAATGGGCCTCATCTCGCCTGGACGGCAAAACCTCCTGGATTTTCTCGAGTTGCGGCAGGTGCTCTCGACTTACGACGGGGACCTCAGGGACCCGCTCTGGTGGCCTCAGGAAAGGCCAGTCCCCATGCGAGTTCCTCGGGGGCCTCTGGGGATACCTCTCCCGTCGATGCCGGGGCCTAAGACCTTCTGTGGAGTCGGAGCTGGAACCTGAGGATTCCTCTCCAGTGCTGACATGGATCTTGGGGTACTTCTGGAGTCTCCCAAGGGGAGTCAGTCCTCGTCTCGAATGCGGGCATGCACTTGTGCTTTCCTCCAGAGCGGTAGCAGCAGTGTCACGCAGTCCGCCGCGTGGATCAAAGGATCTATGGTTTTCCCTCAGGTCTTTCCCACGAGGCTTTCCCACGAGGCTTTCCCACATGGCTGTCCCACGTGCACACGTGGTGGGAGTCGATCCTCGGCTTGAACGTCAAGGCAGTGCAGGGAAAACAGGTTCCTCTGGAATGGACTGACACATCTGGGGGACTCTTGGAATGGTGGCACGACACTGGAGTTCCTCTCGCCTTTCCTGTGGAGAGCGCCTCCTCTTGAGATGCGACTGGAACGCCGGGAATTCTTTCCCTACGAAACAGGGAAAGGATCCCTCATCTAGAGCTAGGAGGCGGAAACGGGGCTCCCCTGGATGTGTGCGGGACCCCACGTGCTTCCTCTCGAGTGGAGACGGGTATGTCGGGGAACTTCTTGAGTTGCAGCAAGGGTGTGAAGGACCCTTTGGAAGTTCCAGTGGTTAGATGTGATTGGCCTCGAGAAGCCTCAGCGGAAATGGGCCTCATCTCGCCTGGAGGGCAAAACCGCCTGGAATTTCTCGAGTTGCGGCAGGTGCTCTCGACTTACGCGGAGGACCTCAGGGACCCGCTCTGGTAGCCTCAGGAAAGGCCAGTCCCCATGCGAGTTCCTCTCGGGATTCCTATCCGGTCGATGCCGGGGCCTAAGACCTTGTGTGGAGTCGGGGCCGGAACCTGAGGATTCCTCTCCAGTGCTGACATTGATCGTGGGGTACTTCTGGAGTCTCCCCAGGGGAGTCAGTCCTCGTCTCGAATGCGGGCATGCACTTGCGCTTTCCTCCAGAGCGGTAGCAGCTGTGTCACGCAGTCCGCCGCGTGGATCAAAGGATCTATGGTTTTCCCTCGAGTCATTCCCACGAGGCTTTCCCACGAGGCTTTCCCACAGGGCTGTCCCACGTGCACACGTGGTGGGAGTCGATCCTCGGCTTGAACGTCAAGGCAGTGCAGGGAAAACAGGTTCCTCTGGAATGGACTGACACATCTGGGGGACTCTTTGAATGGTGGCACGACCCTGGAGTTCCTCTCGCCTTTCCTGTGGAGAGCGCCTCCTCTTGAGATGCGACGGGAACGCAGTGAATTCTTTCCCTACGAAACAGGGAAAGGATCCCTCATCTCGAGCTAGGAGGCGGAAACGGGCCTCCCCTGGATGTGTGCGGGACACCACGTGCTTCCTCTCGAGTGGAGACGGGTATGTCGGGGAACTTCGGGAGTTGCAGCAAGGGTGTGAAGGACCCTTTGGAAGTTCCAGTGGTTAGACGTGATTGGCCTCTAGAAGCCTCAGCGGAAATGGGCCTCATCTCGCCTGGAGGGCAAAACCTCCTGGATTTTCTCGAGTTGCGGCAGGTGCTCTCGATTTACGACGGGGACCTCAGGGACCCGCTCTGGTGGCCTCAGGAAAGGCCAGTCCCCATGCGAGTTCCTCGGGGGCGTCTCGGGATTCTTCTCCCGTCGATGCCAGGGCCTAAGACCTTGTGTGGAGTCAGGGCCGGAACCTGAGGATTCCTCTCCAGGGCTGACATGGATCTTGGGGTATTTCTGGAGTCTCCCCAGGGGAGTCAGTCCTCGTCTCGAATGCGGGCATGCACTTGCGCTTTCCTCCAGAGCGGTAGCAGCAGTGTCACGCAGTCCGCCGCGTGGATCAAAGGATCTATGGTTTTCCCTCGAGTCTTTCCCACGAGGCTTTCCCACGAGGCTTTCCCACACGGCTGTCCCACGTGCACACGTGGTGGGAGTCGATCCTCGGCTTGAACGTCAAGGCAGTGCAGGGAAAACAGGTTCCTCTGGAATGGACTGACACATCTGGGGGACTCTTGGAATGGTGGCACGACCCTGGAGTTCCTCTCGTCTTTCCTGTGGAGAGCGCCTCCTCTTGAGATGCGACGGGAATGCCGGGAATTCTTTCCCTACGAAACAGGGAAAGGATCCCTCATCTCGAGTTAGGAGGCGGAAACGGGGCTCACCTGGATGTGTGCGAGACCCCACGTGCTTCCTCTCGAGTGCAGACGGGGATGTCGGGGACCTTCTTGAGTTGCAGCAAGGGTGTGAAGGACCCTTTGGAAGTTCCAGTGGTTAGACGTGATTAGCCTCGAGAAGCCTCAGTGGAAATGGGCCTCATCTCGCCTGGAGGGCAAAACCTCCTGGATTTTCTCGAGTTGCGGCAGGTGCTCTCGACTTACGACGGGGACCTCAGGGACCCGCTCTGGTGGCCTCAGGAAAGGCCAGTCCCCATGCGAGTTCCTCGGGGGCCTCTCGGGATACCTCTCCCGTCGATGCCGGGGCCTAAGACCTTGTGTGGAGTCGGGGCCGTAACCTGAGGATTCCTCTCCAGTGCTGACATGGATCTGGGGTACTTCTGAAGTCTCCCCAGGGGAGTCAGTCCTCGTCTCGAATGCGGGCATGCACTTGCGCTTTCATCCAGAGCGGTAGCAGCAGTGTCACGCAGTCCGCCGCGTGGATCAAAGGATCTATGGTTTTCCCTCGAGTCTTTCCCACGAGGCTTTCCCACGAGGCTTTCCCACAGGGCTGTCCCACGTGCACACGTGGTGGGAGTCGATCCTCGGCTTGAACGTCAAGGCAGTGCAGGGAAAACAGGTTCCTCTGGAATGGACTGACACATCTGGGGGACTCTTGGAATGGTGGCACGACCCTGGAGTTCCTCTCGCCTTTCCTGTGGAGAGCGCCTCCTCTTGAGATGCGACGGGAACGCCGGGAATTCTTTCCCTACGAAACAGAGAAAGGATCCCTCATCTCGAGCTAGGAGGCGGAAACGGGGCTCCCCTGGATGTGTGCGGGACACCACGTGCTTCCTCTCGAGTGCAGACGGGTATGTCGGGGAACTTCTTGAGTTGCAGCAAGGGTGTGAAGGACCCTTTGGAAGTTCCAGAGGTTAGATGTGATTGGCCTCGAGAAGCCTCAGCGGAAATGGGCCTCATCTCGCCTGGAGGGCAAAACCTCCTGGATTTTCTCGAGTTGCGGCAGGTGCTCTCGACTTACGATGGGGACATCAGGGAACCGCTCTGGTGGCCTCAGGAAAGGCCAGTCCCCATGCGAGTTCCTCGGGGGCCTCTCGGGATTCCTCTCCCGTCGATGCCGGGGCCTAAGACCTTGTGTGGAGTCGGGGCCGGAACCTGAGGATTCCTCTCCAGTGCTGACATGGATCTTGGGGTACTTCTGGAGTCTCCCCAGGGGAGTCAGTCCTCGTCTCGAATGCGGGCATGCACTTGCCCTTTCCTCCAGAGCAGTAGCAGCAGTGTCACACAGTCTGCCGCGTGGATCAAAGGATCTATGGTTTTCCCTCGAGTCTTTCCCACGAGGCTTTCCCACGAGGCTTTCCCACAGGGCTGTCCCACGTGTACACGTGGTGGGAGTCGATCCTCGGCTTGAACGTCAAGGCAGTGCAGGGAAAACTGGTTCCTCTGGAATGGACTGACACATCTGGGGGACTCTTGGAATGGTGTCACGACCCTGGAGTTCCTCTCTACTTTCCTGTGGAGAGCGCCTCCTCTTGAGATGCGACGGGAACGCCGGGAATTCTTTCCCTACGAAACAGGGAAAGGATCCCTCATCTCGAGCTAGGAGGCGGAAACGGGGCTCCCCTGGATGTGTGCGGGAACCCACGTGCTTCTTCTCGAGTGGAGACGGGTATGTCGGGGAACTTCTTGAGTTGCAGCAATGGTGTGAAGGATCCTTTGGAAGATCCAGTGGTTAGATGTGAGTGGCCTCGAGAAGCCTCAGCGGAAATGGGCCTCATCTCGCCTGGAGGGCAAAACCTCCTGGATTTTCTCGAGTTGCGGCAGGTGCTCTCGACTTACGACGGGGACCTCAGGGAACCGCTCTGGTGGCCTCAGGAAAGGCCAGTTCCCATGCGAGTTCCTCGGGGGCCTCTCGGGATTCCTCTCCCGTCGATGCCGGGGCCTAAGACCTTGTGTGGAGTCGGGGCCTTAACCTGAGGATTCCTCTCCAGTGCTGACATGGATCTGGGGTACTTCTGGAGTCTCCCCAGGGGAGTCAGTCCTCGTCTCGAATGCGGGCATGCACTTGCGCTTTCCTCCAGAGCGGTAGCAGAGGTGTCACGCAGTCCGCCGCGTGGATCAAAGGATCTATGGTTTTCCCTCGAGTCTTTCCCACGAGGCTTTCCCACGAGGCTTTCCCACAGGGCTATCCCACGTGCACACGTGGTGGGAGTCGATCCTCGGCTTGAACGTCAAGGCAGTGCAGGTAAAACAGGTTCCTCTGGAATGGACTGACACATCTGGGGGACTCTTGGAATGGTGGCACGACCCTGGAGTTCCTCTCGCCTTTCCTGTGGAGAGCGCCTCCTCTTGAGATGCGACGGGAACACAGTGAATTCTTTCCCTACGAAACAGGGAAAGGATCCCTCATCTCGAGCTAGGAGGCGGAAACGGGGCTCCCCTGCATGTGTGTGGGACCCACGTGCTTCCTCCCGAGTGGAGACGGGTATGTCGGGGAACTTCTTGAGTTGCAGCAAGGGTGTGAAGGACCCTTTGGAAGTTCCAGTGGTTAGACGTGATTAGCCTCGAGAAGCCTCAGTGGAAATGGGCCTCATCTCGCCTGGAGGGCAAAACCTCCTGGATTTTCTCGAGTTGCGGCAGGTGCTCTCGACTTACGACGGGGACCTCAGGGACCCGCTCTGGTGGCCTCAGGAAAGGCCAGTCCCCATGCGAGTTCCTCGGGAGCCTCTCGGGATTCCTCTCCCGTCGATGCCGGTGCCTAAGACCTTGTGTGGAGTCGGGGCCGGAACCTGAGGATTCCTCTCCAGTGCTGACATGGATCTTGGGGTACTTCTGGAGTCTCCCCAGGGGAGTCAGTCCTCGTCTCGAATGCGGGCATGCACTTGCGCTTTCCTCCAGAGCGGTAGCAGCAGTGTCACGCAGTCCGCCGCGTGGATCAAAGGATCTATGGTTTTCCCCCGAGTCTTTAACACGAGGCTTTCCCACGAGGCTTTCCCACAGGGCTGTCCCACGTGCACACGTGGTGGGAGTCGATCCTCGGCTTGAACGTCAAGGCAGTGCAGGGAAAACAGGTTCCTCTGGAATGGACTGACACATCTGGGGGACTCTTGGAATGGTGGCACGACCCTGGAGTTCCTCTCGCCTTTCCTGTGGAGAGCGCCTCCTCTTGAGATGCGACGGGAACGCCGGGAATTCTTTCCCTACGAAACAGAGAAAGGATCCCTCATCTCGAGCTAGGAGGCGGAAACGGGGCTCCCCTAGATGTGTGCGGGACACCACGTGCTTCCTCTCGAGTGCAGACGGGTATGTCGGGGAACTTCTTGAGTTGCAGCAAGGGTGTGAAGGACCCTTTGGAAGTTCCAGAGGTTAGATGTGATTGGCCTCGAGAAGCCTCAGCGGAAATGGGCCTCATCTCGCCTGGAGGGCAAAACCTCCTGGATTTTCTCGAGTTGCGGCAGGTGCTCTCGACTTACGACGGGGACCTCAGGGACCCGCTCTGGTGGCCTCAGGAAAGGCCAGTCCCCATGCGAGTTCCTCGGGGGCCTCTCGGGATTCCTCTCCCGTCGATGCCGAGGCCTAAGACCTTGTGTGGAGTCGGGGCCGGAACCTGAGGATTCCTCTCCAGTGCTGACATGGATCTTGGGGTACTTCTGGAGTCTCCCCAGGGGAGTCAGTCCTCGTCTCGAATGCGGGCATGCACTTGCGCTTTCCTCCAGAGCGGTAGCAGCAGTGTCACGCAGTCTGCCGCGTGGATCAAAGGATCTATGGTTTTCCCTCGAGTCTTTCCCACGAGGCTTTCCCACGAGGCTTTCCCACAGGGCTGTCCCACGTGTACACGTGGTGGGAGTCGATCCTCGGCTTGAACGTCAAGGCAGTGCAGGGAAAACAGGTTCCTCTGGAATGGACTGACACATCTGGGGGACTCTTGGAATGGTGTCACGACCCTGGAGTTCCTCTCGCCTTTCCTGTGGAGAGCGCCTCCTCTTGAGATGCGACGGGAACGCCGGGAATTCTTTCCCTACGAAACAGGGAAAGGATCCCTCATCTCGAGCTAGGAGGCGGAAACGGGGCTCCCCTGGATGTGTGCGGGACCCCACGTGCTTCCTCTCGAGTGCAGACGGGTATGTCGGGGAGCTTCTTGAGTTGCAGCAAGGGTGTGAAGGACCCTTTGGAAGTTCCAGTGGTTAGATGTGATTAGCCTCGAGAAGCCTCAGCCGAAATGGGCCTCATCTCGCCTGGATGCAAAACCTCCTGGATTTTCTCGAGTAGCGGCAGGTGCTCTCGACTTACGACGGGGACCTCAGGGACCCGCTCTGGTGGCCTCAGGAAAGGCCAGTCCCCATGCGAGTTCCTCGGGGGCCTCTGGGGATTCCTCTCCCGTTGATGCCGGGGCCTAAGACGTTCTGTGGAGTCGGGGCCGGAACCTGAGGATTCCTCTCCAGTGCTGACATGGATCTTGGGGTACTTCTGGAGTCTCCCCAGGGGAGTCAGTCCTCGTCTCGAATGCGGGCATGCACTTGCGCTTTCCTCCAGAGCGGTAGCAGCAGTGTCACGCAGTCCGCCGCGTGGATCAAAGGATCTATGGTTTTCCCTCGAGTCTTTCCCACGAGGCTTTCCCACGAGGCTTTCCCACAGGGCTGTCCCACGTGCACACGTGGTGGGAGTCGATCCTCGGCTTGAACGTCAAGGCAGTGCAGGGAAAACAGGTTCCTCTGGAATGGACTGACACATCTGGGGGACTCTTGGAATGGTGTCACGACCCTGGAGTACCTCTCGCCTTTCCTGTGGAGAGCGCCTCCTCTTGAGATGCGACAGGAACGCCGGGAATTCTTTCCCTACGAAACAGGGAAAGGATCCCTCATCTCGAGCTAGGAGGCGGAAACGGGGCTCCCCTGGATGTGTGCGGGACCCCACGTGCTTCCTCTCGAGTGGAGACGGGTATGTCGGGAAACTTCTTGAGTTGCAGCAATGGTGTGAACGACCCTTTGGAAGTTCCAGTGGTTAGATGTGATTGGCCTCGAGAAGCCTCAGCGGAAATGGGCCTCATCTCCCCTGGAGGGCAAAACCTCCTGGATTTTCTCGAGTTGCGGCAGGTGCTCTCGACTTACGACGGGGACATCAGGGAACCGCTCTGGTGGCCTCAGGAAAGGCCAGTCCCCATGCGAGTTCCTCGGGGGCCTCTCGGGATTCCTATCCCGTCGATGCCGGGGCCTAAGACCTTGTGTGAAGTCAGGGCCGGAACCTGAGGATTCCTCTCCAGTGCTGACATGGATCTTGGGGTACTTCTGGAGTCTCCCCAGGGGAGTCAGTCCTCGTCTCGAATGCGGGCATGCACTTGCGCTTTCCTCCAGAGCGGTAGCAGCAGTGTCACGCAGTCTGCCGCGTGGATCAAAGGATCTATGGTTTTCCCTCGAGTCTTTCCCACGAGGCTTTCCCACGAGGCTTTCCCACAGGGCTGTCCCACGTGTACACGTGGTGGGAGTCGATCCTCGGCTTGAACGTCAAGGCAGTGCAGGGAAAACAGGTTCCTCTGGAATGGACTGACACATCTGGGGGACTCTTGGAATGGTGGCACGACCCTGGAGTTCCTCTCGCCTTTCCTGTGGAGAACGCCTCCTCTTGAGATGCGACGGGAACGCCGGGAATTCTTTCCCTACGAAACAGGGAAAGGATCCCTCATCTCGAGCTAGGAGGCGGAAACGGGGCTCCCCTGGATGTGTGCGGGACCCCACGTGCTTCCTCTTGAGTGGAGACGGGTATGGTGGGGAGCTTCTTTAGTCGTAGCAAGGGTGTGAAAGACCCGTTGGAAGTTCCAGTAATTAGACGTGATTAGCCTCGAGAAGCCTCAGCGGAAATGGGCCTCATCTCGCCTGGAGGGCAAAACCTCCAGGATTTTCTCGAGTTGCGGCAGGTGCTCTCGACTTACGACGGGGACCTCAGGGACCCGCTCTGGTGGCCTCAGGAAAGCCCAGTCCCCATGCGAGTTCCTCGGGGGCCTCTCGGGATTCCTCTCCCATCGATGCCGGTGCCTAAGACCTTGAGTGGAGTCGGGGCCGGAACCTGAGGATTCCTCTCCAGTGCTGACATGGATCTTGGGGTACTTCTGGAGTCTCCCAAGGGGAGTCAGTCCTCGTCTCGAATGCGGGCATGCACTTGCGCTTTCCTCCAGAGCGGTAGCAGCAGTGTCACGCAGTCCGCCGCGTGGATCAAAGGATCTATGGTTTTCCCTCAGGTCTTTCCCACGAGGCTTTCCCACGAGGCTTTCCCACATGGCTGTCCCACGTGCACACGTGGTGGGAGTCGATCCTCGGCTTGAACGTCAAGGCAGTGCAGGGAAAACAGGTTCCTCTGGAATGGACTGACACATCTGGGGGACTCTTGGAATGGTGGCACGACACTGGAGTTCCTCTCACCTTTCCTGTGGAGAGCGCCTCCTCTTGAGATGCGACTGGAACGCCGGGAATTCTTTCCCTACGAAACAGGGAAAGGATCCCTCATCTCGAGCTAGGAGGCGGAAACGGGGCTCCCCTGGATGTGTGCGGGACCCCACGTTCTTCCTCTCGAGTGGAGACGGGTATGTCGGGGAACTTCTTGAGTTGCAGCAAGGGTGTGAAGGACCCTTTGGAAGTTCCAGTGGTTAGATGTGATTGGCCTCGAGAAGCCTCAGCGGAAATGGGCCTCATCTCGCCTGGAGGGCAAAACCGCCTGGATTTTCTCCAGTTGCGGCAGGTGCTCTCGACTTACGCCGAGGACCTCAGGGACCCGCTCTGGTGGCCTCAGGAAAGGCCAGTCCCCATGCGAGTTCCTCTCGGTATTCCTATCCGGTCGATGCCGGGGCCTAAGACCTTGTGTGGAGTCGGGGCCGGAACCTGAGGATTCCTCTCCAGTGCTGACATTGATCGTGGGGTACTTCTGGAGTCTCCCCAGGGGAGTCAGTCCTCGTCTCGAATGCGGGCATGCACTTGCGCTTTCCTCCAGAGCGGTAGCAGCAGTGTCACGCAGTCCGCCTCGTGGATCAAAGGATCTATGGTTTTCCTCGAGTCTTTCCCACGAGGCTTTCCCACGAGGCTTTCCCACAGGGCTGTCCCACGTGCACACGTGGTGGGAGTCGATCCTCGGCTTGAACGTCAAGGCAGTGCAGGGAAAACAGGTTCCTCTGGAATGGACTGACACATCTGGGGGACTCTTTGAATGGTGGCACGACCCTGGAGTTCCTCTCGCCTTTCCTGTGGAGAGCGCCTCCTCTTGAGATGCGACGAGAACGCCGGGAATTCTTTCCCTACGAAACAGGGAAAGGATCCCTCATCTCGAGCTAGGAGGCGGAAACGGGGCTCCCCTGGATGTGTGCGGGACCCCACGTGCTTCCCCTCGAGTGCAGACGGGTATGTCGGGGAACTTCTTGAGTTGCAGCAAGGGTGTGAAGGACCCTTTGGAAGATCCAGTGTTTAGACGTGAATAGCCTCGAGAAGCCTCAGCGGAAATGAGCCTCATCTCGCCTGGAGGGCAAAACCTCCTGGATTTTCTCGAGTTGCGGCAAGTGCTCTCGACTTAGGACGGGGACCTCAGGGACCCGCTCTGGTGGCCTCAGGAAAAGCCAGTCCCCATGAGAGTTCCACGGGGGCCTCTCGGGATCCCTCTCCCGTCGATGCCGGGGCCTAAGACCTTGTGTGGAGTCGGGGCCGAAACCTGAGGATTCCTCTCCAGTGCTGACATGGATCTTGGGGTACTTCTGGAGTCTCCCCAGGGGAGTCAGTCCTCGTCTCGAATGCGGGCATGCACTTGCGCTTTCCTCCAGAGCGGTAGCAGCAGTGTCACGCAGTCCGCCGCGTGGATCAAAGGATCTATGGTTTTCCCTCGAGTCTTTCCCACGAGGCTTTCCCACGAGGCTTTCCCACAGGGCTGTCCCACGTGCACACGTGGTGGGAGTCGATCCTCGGCTTGAACGTCAAGGCAGTGCAGGGAAAACAGGTTCCTCTGAAATGGACTGACACATCTGGGGGACTCTTGGAATGGTGTCTCGACCCTGGAGTTCCTCTCGCCTTTCCTGTGGAGAGCGCCTCCTCTTGAGATGCGACGGGAACGCCGGGAATTCTTTCTCTTCGAAACAGGGAAAGGATCCCTCATCTCGAGCTAGGAGGCGGTAACGGGGCTCCCCTGGATGTGTGCGGGACCCCACGTGCTTCCTCTCGAGTGGAGACAGGTATGTCGGGGAACATCTTGAGTTGCAGCAAGGGTGTGAAGGACCCTTTGGAACTTCCAGTGGTTAGATGTGATTGGCCTCGAGAAGCCTCAGCGGAAATGGGCCTCATCTCGCCTGGAGGGCAAAACCTCCTGGATTTTCTCGAGTTGCGGCAGGTGCTCTCGGCTTACGAGGGGGACCTCAGGGACCCGCTCTGGTGGCCTCAGGAAAGGCCAGTCCCCATGCGAGTTCCTCGGGGGCCTCTCGGGATTCCTCTCCCGTCGATGCCGGGGCCTAAGACCTTGTGTGGAGTTGAGGCCGGAACCTGAGGATTCCTCTCCAGTGCTGACATGGATCTTGGGGTACTTCTGGAGTCTCCCGAGGGGAGTCAGTCCTCGTCTCGAATGCGGGCATGCACTTGCGCTTTCCTCCAGAGCGGTAGCAGCAGTGTCACGCAGTCTGCCGCGTGGATCAAAGGATCTATGGTTTTCCCTCGAGTCTTTCCCACGAGGTTTTCCCACGAGGCTTTCCCACAGGGCTGTCCCACGTGCACACGTGGTGGGAGTCGATCCTCGGCTTGAACGTCAAGGCAGTGCAGGGAAAACAGGTTCCTCTGGAATGGACTGACACATCTGGGGGACTCTTGGAATGGTGGCACGACCATGGAGTTCCTCTCGCCTTTCCTGTGGAGAGCGCCTCCTCTTGAGATGCGACGGGAACGCCGGGAATTCTTTCCCTACGAAACAGGGAAAGGATCCCTCATCTCGAGCTAGGAGGCGGAAACGGGGCTCCCCTGGATGTGTGCGGGACCCCACGTGCTTCCTCTCGAGTGGAGACGGGTATGTCGGGGAACTTCTTGAGTTGCAGCAAGGGTGTGAAGGACCCTTTGGAAGTTCCAGTGGTTAGATGTGATTGGCCTCGAGAAGCCTCAGCGGAAATGGGCCTCATCTCGCCTGGAGGGCAAAACCTCCTGGATTTTCTCGAGTTGCGGCAGGTGCTCTCGACTTACGACGGGGACCTCAGGGACCCGCTCTGGTGGCCTCAGGAAAGGCCAGTCCCCATGCGAGTTCCTCGGGGGCCTCTCGGGATTCCTCTCCCGTCGATGCCGGGGCCTAAGACCTTGTGTGGAGTCGGGGCCGGAACCTGAGGATTCCTCTCCAGTGCTGACATGGATCTGGGGTACTTCTGAAGTCTCCCCAGGGGAGTCAGTCCCTGTCTCGAATGCGGACATGCATTGCGCTTTCCTCCAGAGCGGTAGCAGCAGTGTCACGCAGTCCGCCGTGTGGATCAAAGGATCTATGGTTTTCCCTCGAGTCATTCCCACGAGGCTTTCCCACGAGGCTTTCCCACAGGGCTGTCCCACGTGCACACGTGGTGGGAGTCGATCCTCGGCTTGAACGTCAAGGCAGTGCAGGGAAAACAGGTTCCTCTGAAATGGACTGACACATCTGGGGGACTCTTGGAATGGTGTCTCGACCCTGGAGTTCCTCTCGCCTTTCCTGTGGAGAGCGCCTCCTCTTGAGATGCGACGGGAACGCCGGGAATTCTTTCCCTTCGAAACAGGGAAAGGATCCCTCATCTCAAGCTAGGAGGCGGAAACGGGGCTCCCCTGGATGTGTGCGGGACCCCACGTGCTTCCTCTCGAGTGGAGACAGGTATGTCGGGGAACTTCTTGAGTTGCAGCAAGGGTGTGAAGGACCCTTTGGAACTTCCAGTGGTTAGATGTGATTGGCCTCGAGAAGCCTCAGCGGAAATGGGCCTCATCTCGCCTGGAGGGCAAAACCTCCTGGATTTTCTCGAGTTGCGGCAGGTGCTCTCGGCTTACGAGGGGGACCTCAGGGAACCGCTCTGGTGGCCTCAGGAAAGGCCAGTCCCCATGCGAGTTCCTCGGGGGCCTCTCGGGATTCCTCTCCCGTCGATGCCGGGGCCTAAGACCTTGTGTGGAGTTGAGGCCGGAACCTGAGGATTCCTCTCCAGTGCTGACATGGATCTTGGGGTACTTCTGGAGTCTCCCGAGGGGAGTCAGTCCTCGTCTCGAATGCGGGCATGCACTTGCGCTTTCCTCCAGAGCGGTAGCAGCAGTGTCACGCAGTCTGCCGCGTGGATCAAAGGATCTATGGTTTTCCCTCGAGTCTTTCCCACGAGGTTTTCCCACGAGGCTTTCCCACAGGGCTGTCCCACGTGCACACGTGGTGGGAGTCGATCCTCGGCTTGAACGTCAAGGCAGTGCAGGGAAAACAGGTTCCTCTGGAATGGACTGACACATCTGGGGGACTCTTGGAATGGTGGCACGACCATGGAGTTCCTCTCGCCTTTCCTGTGGAGAGCGCCTCCTCTTGAGATGCGACGGGAACGCCGGGAATTCTTTCCCTACGAAACAGGGAAAGGATCACTCATCTCGAGCTCGGAGGCGGAAACGGGGCTCCCCTGGATGTGTGCGGGACCCACGTGCTTCCTCTCGAGTGGAGACGGGTATGTCGGGGAACTTCTTGAGTTGCAGCAAGGGTGTGAAGGACCCTTTGGAAGTTCCAGTGGTTAGATGTGATTGGCCTCGAGAAGCCTCAGCGGAAATAGGCCTCATCTCGCCTGGAGGGCAAAACCTCCTGGATTTTCTGGAGTTGCGGCAGGTGCTCTCGACTTACGACGGGGACCTCAGGGACCCGCTCTGGTGGCCTCAGGAAAGGCCAATCCCCATGCGAGTTCCTCGGGGGCCTCTCGGGATTCCTCTCCCGTCGATGCCGGGGCCTAAGACCTTGTGTGGAGTCGGGGCCGGAACCTGAGGATTCCTCTCCAGTGCTGACATGGATCTTGGGGTACTTCTGGAGTCTCCCCAGGGGAGTCAGTCCTCGTGTCGAATGCGGGCATGCACTTGCGCTTTCCTCCAGAGCGGTAGCAGCAGTGTCACGCAGTCCGCCGCGTGGATCAAAGGATCTATGGTTTTCCCTCGAGTCTTTCCCAAGAGGCTTTCCCACGAGGCTTTCCCACAGGGCTGTCCCACGTGCACACGTGGTGGGAGTCGATCCTCGGCTTGAACGTCAAGGCAGTGCAGGGAAAACAGGTTCCTCTGGAATGGACTGACACATCTGGGGGACTCTTGGAATGGTGTCACGACCCTGGAGTTCCTCTCGCCTTTCCTGTGGAGAGCGCCTCCTCTTGAGATGCGACGGGAACGCCGGGAATTCTTTCCCTACGAAACAGGGAAAGGATCCCTCATCTCGAGCTAGGGGGCGGAAACGGGGCTCCCCTGGATGTGTGTGGGACACCACGTGCTTCCTCTCGAGTGGAGACGGGTATGTCGGGGAACTTCTTGAGTTGCAGCAAGGGTGTGAAGGACCCTTTGGAAGTTCCAGTGGTTAGATGTGATTGGCCTCGAGAAGCCTCAGCGGAAATGGGCCTCATCTCGCCTGGAGGGCAAAACCTCCTGGATTTTCTCGAGTTGCGGCAGGTGCTCTCGACTTACGACGGGGACCACAGGGAACCGCTCTGGTGGCCTCAGGAAAGGCCAGTCCCCATGCGAGTTCCTCGGGGGCCTCTCGGGATTCCTCTCCCGTCGATGCCGGGGCCTAAGACCTTGTGTGGAGTCGTGGCCGGAACCTGAGGATTCCTCTCCAGTGCTGACATGGATCTGGGGTACTTCTGGAGTCTCCCCAGGGGAGTCAGTCCTCGTCTCGAATGCGGGCATGCACTTGCGCTTTCCTCCAGAGCGGTAGCAGCAGTGTCACGCAGTCCTCCGCGTGGATCAAAGGATCTATGGTTTTCCCTCGAGTCTTTCCCACGAGGCTTTCCCACGAGGCTTTCCCACAGGGCTGTCCCACGTGCACACGTGGTGGGAGTCGATCCTCGGCTTGAACGTCAAGGCAGTGCAGGGAAAACAGGTTCCTCTGGAATGGACTGACACATCTGGGGGACTCTTGGAATGGTGGCACGACCCTGGAGTTCCTCTCGCCTTTCCTGTGGAGAGCGCCTCCTCTTGAGATGCGACGGGAACGCCGGGAATTCTTTCCCTACGAAACAGGGAAAGGATGCCTCATCTCGAGCTAGGAGGCGGAAACGGGGCTCCCCTGGATGTGTGCGGGACCCACGTGCTTCCTCTCGAGTGGAGACGGGTATGTCGGGGAACTTCTTGAGTTGCAGCAATGGTGTGAAGGACCCTTTGGAAGTTCCAGTGGTTAGATGTGATTGGCCTCGAGAAGCCTCAGCGGAAATGGGCCTCATCTGGCCTGGAGGGCAAAACCTCCTGGATTTTCTCGAGTTGCGGCAGGTGCTCTAGACTTACGACGGGGACCTCAGGGAACCGCTGTTGTGGCCTCAGGAAAGGCCAGTCCCCATGCGAGTTCCTCGGGGGCGTCTCGGGATTCTTCTCCCGTCGATGCCGGGGCCTAAGACCTTGTGTGGAGTCGGGGCCGGAACCTGAGGATTCCTCTCCAGTGCTGACATGGATCTTGGGGTACTTCTGGAGTCTCCCCAGGGGAGTCAGTCCTCGTCTCGAATACGGGCATGCACTTGCGCTTTCCTCCAGAGCGGTAGCAGTAGTGTCACGCAGTCTGCCGCGTGGATCAAAGGATCTATGGTTTTCCCTCGAGTCTTTCCCACGAGGCTTTCCCACGAGGCTTTCCCACAGGGCTGTCCCACGTGCACACGTGGTGGGAGTCGATCCTCGGCTTGAACGTCAAGGCAGTGCAGGGAAAACAGGTTCCTCTGGAATGGACTGATACATCTGTGGGACTCTTGGAATGGTGGCACGACCCTGGAGTTCCTCTCGCCTTTCCTGTGGAGAGCGCCTCCTCTTGAGATGCGACGGGAACGCCGGGAATTCTTTCCCTACGAAACAGGGAAAGGATCCCTCATCTCGAGCTAGGAGGCCGAAACGGGTCTCCCCTGGATGTGTGCGGGACCCACGTGCTTCCTCTCGAGTGGAGACGGGTATGTCGGGGAACTTCTTGAGTTGCAGCAAGGGTGTGAAGGACCCTTTGGTAGTTCCAGTGGTTAGACGTGATTAGCCTCGAGAAGCCTCAGTGGAAATGGGCCTCATCTCGCCTGCAGGGCAAAACCTCCTGGATTTTCTCGAGTTGCGGCAGGTGCTCTCGACTTACGACGGGGACCTCAGGGACCCGCTCTGGTGGCCTCAGTAAAGGCCAGTCCCCATGCCAGTTCCTCGGGGGCCTCTCGGGATTCCTCTCCCGTCGATGCCGGGGCCTAAGACCTTATATGGAGTCGGGGCCGGAACCTGAGGATTCCTCTCCAGTGCTGACATGGATCTTGGGGTACTTCTGGAGTCTCCCCAGGGGAGTCAGTCCTCGTCTCGAATGCGGGCATGCATTTGCGCTTTCCTCCAGAGCGGTAGCAGCAGTGTCACGCAGTCCGCCGCGTGGATCAAAGGATTTATGGTTTTCCCTCGAGTCTTTCCCACGAGGCTTTCCCACGAGGCTTTCCTACAGGGCTGTCCCACGTGAACACGTGGTGGGAGTCGATCCTCGGCTTGATCGTCAAGGCAGTGCAGGGAAAACAGGTTCCTCTGGAATGGACTGACACATCTGGGGGACTCTTGGAATGGTGGCACGACCCTGGAGTTCCTCTCACCTTTCCTGTGGAGAGCGCCTCCTCTTGAGATGCGACGGGAACGCCGGGAATTCTTTCCCTACGAAACAGGGAAAGGATCCATCATCTCGAGCTAGGAGGCGGAAACGGGGCTCCCCTGGATGTGTGCGGGAACCCACGTGCTTCCTCTCGAGTGGAGACGGGTATGTCGGGGAACTTCTTGAGTTGCAGCAATGGTGTGAAGGACCCTTTGGAAGTTCCAGTGGTTAGATGTGATTGGCCTCGAGAAGCCTCAGCGGAAATGGGCCTCATCTCGCCTGGAGGGCAAAACCGCCTGGATTTTCTCCAGTTGCGGCAGGTGCTCTCGACTTACGACGGGGACCTCAGGGACCCGCTCTGGTGGCCTCAGGAAAGGCCAGTCCCCATGCGAGTTCCTCGGGGGCGTCTCGGGATTCCTTTCCCGTCGATGCCGGGGCCTAAGACCTTGTGTGGAGTCGGGGCCGGAACCTGAGGATTCCTCTCCAGTGCTGACATGGATCTTGGGGTACTTCTGGAGTCTCCCCGGGGGAGTCAGTCCTCGTCTCGAATGCGGGCATGCACTTGCGCTTTCCTCCAGAGCGGTAGCAGCAGTGTCACGCAGTCCGCCGCGTGGATCAAAGGATCTATGGTTTTCCCTCGAGTCTTTCCCACGAGGCTTTCCCACGAGGCTTTCCCACAGGGCTGTCCCACGTGCACACGTGGTGGGAGTCGATCCTCGGCTTGAACGTCAAGGCAGTGCAGGGAAATCAGGTTCCTCTGGAATGGACTGACACATCTGGGGGACTCTTGGAATGGTGGCACGACCCTGGAGTTCCTCTCGCCTTTCCTGTGGAGAGCGCCTCCTTTGAGATGCCACGGGAACGCCGGGAATTCTTTCCCTACGAAACAGGGAAAGGATCCCTCATCTCGAGCTAGGAGGCGGAAACGGGGCTCCCCTGGATGTGTGCGGGACCCACGTGCTTCCTCTCGAGTGGAGACGGGTATGTCGGGGAACTTCTTGAGTTGCAGCAAGGGTGTGAAGGACCCTTTGGAAGTTCCAGTGGTTAGACGTGATTAGCCTCGAGAAGCCTCAGCGGAAATGGGCCTCATCGCGCCTGGAGGGCAAAACCTCCTGGATTTTCTCGAGTTGCGGCAGGTGCTCTCGACTTACGACGGGGACCTCAGGGACCCGCTCTGGTGGCCTCAGGAAAGGCCAGTCCCCATGCGAGTTCCTCGGGGGCGTCTCGGGATTCCTCTCCCGGCGATGCCGGGGCCTAAGACCTTGTGTGGAGTCGGGGCCGGAACCTGAGGATTCCTCTCCAGTGCTGACATGGATCTTGGGGTACTTCTGGAGCCTCCCCGGTGGAGTCAGTCCTCGTCTCGAATGCGGGCATGCACTTGCGCTTTCCTCCAGAGCGGTAGCAGCAGTGTCACGCAGTCCGCCGCGTGGATCAAAGGATCTATGGTTTTCCCTCGAGTCTTTCCCACGAGGCTTTCCCACGAGGCTTTCCCACAGGGCTGTCCCACGTGCACACGTGGTGGGAGTCGATCCTCGGCTTGAACGTCAAGGCAGTGCAGGGAAAACAGGTTCCTCTGGAATGGACTGACAATCTGGGGGACTCTTGGAATGGTGTCACGACCCTGGAGTTCCTCTCGCCTTTCCTGTGGAGAGCGCCTCCTCTTGAGATGCGACGGGAACGCCGGGAATTCTATCCGTAGGAAACAGGGAAAGGATCCCTCATCTCGAGCTAGGAGGCGGAAACGGGGCTCCCCTGGATGTGTGCGGGACAACACGTGCTTCATCTCGAGTGGAGACGGGTATGTCGGGGAACTTCTTGAGTTGCAGCAAGGGTATGAAGGACCCTTTGGAAGTTCCAGTGGTTAGATGTGATTGGCCTCGAGAAGCCTCAGCGGAAATGGGCCTCATCTCGCCTGGAGGGCAAAACCTCCTGGATTTTCTCGAGTTGCGGCAGGTGCTCTCGACTTACGACGGGGACCTCAGGGACCCGCTCTGGTGGCCTCAGGAAAGGCCAGTCCCCATGCGAGTTCCTCGGGGGCCTCTCGGGATTCCTCTCCCGTCGATGCCGGGGCCTAAGACCTTGTGTGGAGTCGGGGCCGGAACCTGAGGATTCCTCTCCAGTGCTTACATGGATCTTGGGGTACTTCTGGAGTCTCCCCGGGGGAGTCAGTCCTCGTCTCGAATGCGGGCATGCACTTGCGCTTTCCTCCAGAGCGGTAGCAGCAGTGTCACGCAGTCCGCCGCATGGATCAAAGGATCTATGGTTTTCCCTCGAGTCTTTCCCACAGGGCTGTCCCACGTGCACACGTGGTGGGAGTCGATCCTCGGCTTGAACGTCAAGGCAGTGCAGGGAAATCAGGTTCCTCTGGAATGGACTGACACATCTGGGGGACTCTTGGAATGGTGGCACGACCCTGGAGTTCCTCTCGCCTTTCCTGTGGAGAGCGCTTCCTCTTGAGATGCGACGGGAACGCCGGGAATTCTTTCCCTATGAAACAGAGAAAGGATCCCTCATCTCGAGCTAGGAGGCGGAAACGGGGCTCCCCTGGATGTGTGCGGGACACCACGTGCTTCCACTCGAGTGCAGACGGGTATGTCGGGGAACTTCTTGAGTTGCAGCAAGGGTGTGAAGGACCCTTTGGAAGTTCCAGAGGTTAGATGTGATTGGCCTCGAGAAGCCTCAGCGGAAATGGGCCTCATCTCGCCTGGAGGGCAAAACCTCCTGGATTTTCTCGAGTTGCGGCAGGTGCTTTCGACTTACGACGGGGACCTCAGGGACCCGCTCTGGTGGCCTCAGGAAAGGCCAGTCCCCATGCGAGTTCCTCGGCGGCCTCTCGGGATTCCTCTCCCGTCGATGCCGGGGCCTAAGACCTTGTGTGGAGTCAGGGCCGGAACCTGAGGATTCCTCTCCAGTGCTGACATGGATCTTGGGGTACTTCTGGAGTCTCCCCAGGGGAGTCAGTCCTCGTCTCGAATGCGGGCATGCACTTGCGCTTTCCTCCAGACCGGTAGCAGCAGTGTCACGCAGTCTGCCGCGTGGAACAAAGGATCTATGGTTTTCTCTCGAGTCTTTCCCACGAGGCTTTCCCACGAGGCTTTCCCACAGGGCTGTCCCACGTGCACACGTGGTGGGAGTCGATCCTCGGCTTGAACGTCAATGCAGTGCAGGGAAAACAGGTTCCTCTGGAATGGACTGACACATTTGGGGGACTCTTGGAATGGTGGCACGACCCTGGAGTTCCTCTCGCCTTTCCTGTGGAGAGCGCCTCCTCTTGAGATGCGACGGGAACGCCGGGAATTCTTTCCCTACGAAACAGGGAAAGGATCCCTCATCTTGAGCTAGGAGGTGGAAACGGGGCTCCCCTGGATGTGTGCGGGACCCATGTGCTTCCTCTCGAGTGGAGACGGGTATGTCGGGGAACTTCTTGAGTTGCAGCAAGGGTGTGAAAGACCCTTTGGAATTTCCAGTGGTTAGACGAGATTAGCCTCGAGAAGCCTCAGCGGAAATGGGCCTCATCGCGCCTGGAGGGCAAAACCTCCTGGAATTTCTCGAGTTGCGGCAGGTGCTCTCGACTTACGACGGGGACCTCAGGGACCCGCTCTGGTGGCCTCAGGAAAGGCCGGTCCCCATGCGAGTTCCTCGGGGGCCTCTGGGGATTCCTCTCCCGTCGATGCGGGGGCCTAAGACCTTGTGTGGAGTCGGGGCCGGAACCTGAGGATTCCTCTCCAGTGCTGACATGGATCTTGGGGTACTTCTGGAGTCTCCCCAGGGGAGTCAGTCCTCGTCTCGAATGCGGGCATGCACTTGCGCTTTCCTCCAGAGCGGTAGCAGCAGTGTCACGCAGTCCGCCGCGTGGATCAAAGGATCTATGGTTTTCCCTCGAGTCTTTCCCACGAGGCTTTCCCACGAGGCTTTCCCACAGGGCTGTCCCACGTGCACACGTGGTGGGAGTCGATCCTCGGCTTGAACGTCAAGGCAGTGCAGGGAAATCAGGTTCCTCTGGAATGGACTGACACATCTGGGGGACTCTTGGAATGGTGGCACGACCCTGGAGTTCCTCTCGCCTTTCCTGTGGAGAGCGCCTCCTTTGAGATGCCACGGGAACGCCGGGAATTCTTTCCCTACGAAACAGGGAAAGGATCCCTCATCTCGAGCTAGGAGGCGGAAACGGGGCTCCCCTGGATGTGTGCGGGACCCACGTGCTTCCTCTCGAGTGGAGACGGGTATGTCGGGGAACTTCTTGAGTTGCAGCAAGGGTGTGAAGGACCCTTTGGAAGTTCCAGTGGTTAGACGTGATTAGCCTCGAGAAGCCTCAGCGGAAATGGGCCTCATCGCGCCTGGAGGGCAAAACCTCCTGGATTTTCTCGAGTTGCGGCAGGTGCTCTCGACTTACGACGGGGACCTCAGGGACCCGCTCTGGTGGCCTCAGGAAAGGCCGGTCCCCATGCGAGTTCCTCGGGGGCGTCTCGGGATTCCTCTCCCGGGGATGCCGGGGCCTAAGACCTTGTGTGGAGTCGGGGCCGGAACCTGAGGATTCCTCTCCAGTGCTGACATGGATCTTGGGGTACTTCTGGAGCCTCCCCGGTGGAGTCAGTCCTCGTCTCGAATGCGGGCATGCACTTGCGCTTTCCTCCAGAGCGGTAGCAGCAGTGTCACGCAGTCCGCCGCGTGGATCAAAGGATCTATGGTTTTCCCTCGAGTCTTTCCCACGAGGCTTTCCCACGAGGCTTTCCCACAGGGCTGTCCCACGTGCACACGTGGTGGGAGTCGATCCTCGGCTTGAACGTCAAGGCAGTGCAGGGAAAACAGGTTCCTCTGGAATGGACTGACAATCTGGGGGACTCTTGGAATGGTGTCACGACCCTGGAGTTCCTCTCGCCTTTCCTGTGGAGAGCGCCTCCTCTTGAGATGCGACGGGAACGCCGGGAATTCTATCCGTAGGAAACAGGGAAAGGATCCCTCATCTCGAGCTAGGAGGCGGAAACGGGGCTCCCCTGGATGTGTGCGGGACAACACGTGCTTCATCTCGAGTGGAGACGGGTATGTCGGGGAACTTCTTGAGTTGCAGCAAGGGTATGAAGGACCCTTTGGAAGTTCCAGTGGATAGATGTGATTGGCCTCGAGAAGCCTCAGCGGAAATGGGCCTCATCTCGCCTGGAGGGCAAAACCTCCTGGATTTTCTCGAGTTGCGGCAGGTGCTCTCGACTTACGACGGGGACCTCAGGGACCCGCTCTGGTGGCCTCAGGAAAGGCCAGTCCCCATGCGAGTTCCTCGGGGGCCTCTCGGGATTCCTCTCCCGTCGATGCCGGGGCCTAAGACCTTGTGTGGAGTCGGGGCCGGAACCTGAGGATTCCTCTCCAGTGCTTACATGGATCTTGGGGTACTTCTGGAGTCTCCCCGGGGGAGTCAGTCCTCGTCTCGAATGCGGGCATGCACTTGCGCTTTCCTCCAGAGCGGTAGCAGCAGTGTCACGCAGTCCGCCGCATGGATCAAAGGATCTATGGTTTTCCCTCGAGTCTTTCCCACAGGGCTGTCCCACGTGCACACGTGGTGGGAGTCGATCCTCGGCTTGAACGTCAAGGCAGTGCAGGGAAATCAGGTTCCTCTGGAATGGACTGACACATCTGGGGGACTCTTGGAATGGTGGCACGACCCTGGAGTTCCTCTCGCCTTTCCTGTGGAGAGCGCTTCCTCTTGAGATGCGACGGGAACGCCGGGAATTCTTTCCCTATGAAACAGAGAAAGGATCCCTCATCTCGAGCTAGGAGGCGGAAACGGGGCTCCCCTGGATGTGTGCGGGACACCACGTGCTTCCACTCGAGTGCAGACGGGTATGTCGGGGAACTTCTTGAGTTGCAGCAATGGTGTGAAGGACCCTTTGGAAGTTCCAGAGGTTAGATGTGATTGGCCTCGAGAAGCCTCAGCGGAAATGGGAATCATCTCGCCTGGAGGGCAAAACCTCCTGGATTTTCTCGAGTTGCGGCAGGTGCTTTCGACTTACGACGGGGACCTCAGGGACCCGCTCTGGTGGCCTCAGGAAAGGCCAGTCCCCATGCGAGTTCCTCGGCGGCCTCTCGGGATTCCTCTCCCGTCGATGCCGGGGCCTAAGACCTTGTGTGGAGTCAGGGCCGGAACCTGAGGATTCCTCTCCAGTGCTGACATGGATCTTGGGGTACTTCTGGAGTCTCCCCAGGGGAGTCAGTCCTCGTCTCGAATGCGGGCATGCACTTGCGCTTTCCTCCAGACCGGTAGCAGCAGTGTCACGCAGTCTGCCGCTTGGAACAAAGGATCTATGGTTTTCTCTCGAGTCTTTCCCACGAGGCTTTCCCACGAGGCTTTCCCACAGGGCTGTCCCACGTGCACACGTGGTGGGAGTCGATCCTCGGCTTGAACGTCAATGCAGTGCAGGGAAAACAGGTTCCTCTGGAATGGACTGACACATTTGGGGGACTCTTGGAATGGTGGCACGACCCTGGAGTTCCTCTCGCCTTTCCTGTGGAGAGCGCCTCCTCTTGAGATGCGACGGGAACGCCGGGAATTCTTTCCCTACGAAACAGGGAAAGGATCCCTCATCTTGAGCTAGGAGGTGGAAACGGGGCTCCCCTGGATGTGTGCGGGACCCATGTGCTTCCTCTCGAGTGGAGACGGGTATGTCGGGGAACTTCTTGAGTTGCAGCAAGGGTGTGAAAGACCCTTTGGAAGTTCCAGTGGTTAGACGAGATTAGCCTCGAGAAGCCTCAGCGGAAATGGGCCTCATCACGCCTGGAGGGCAAAACCTCCTGGAATTTCTCGAGTTGCGGCAGGTGCTCTCGACTTACGACGGGGACCTCAGGGACCCGCTCTGGTGGCCTCAGGAAAGGCCGGTCCCCATGCGAGTTCCTCGGGGGCCTCTGGGGATTCCTCTCCCGTCGATGCGGGGGCCTAAGACCTTGTGTGGAGTCGGGGCCGGAACCTGACGATTCCTCTCCAGTGCTGACATGGATCTTGGGGTACTTCTGGAGTCTCCCCAGGGGAGTCAGTCCTCGTCTCGAATGCGGGCATGCACTTGCGCTTTCCTCCAGAGCGGTAGCAGCAGTGTCACGCAGTCCGCCGCGTGGATCAAAGGATCTATGGTTTTCCCTCGAGTCTTTCCCACGAGGCTTTCCCACGAGGCTTTCCTACAGGGCTGTCCCACGTGAACACGTGGTGGGAGTCGATCCTCGGCTTGATCGTCAAGGCAGTGCAGGGAAAACAGGTTCCTCTGGAATGGACTCACACATCTGGGGGACTCTTGGAATCGTGGCACGACCCTGGAGTTCCTCTCGCCTTTCCTGTGGAGAGCGCCTCCTCTTGAGATGCGACGGGAACGCCGGGAATTCTTTCCCTACGAAACAGGGAAAGGATCCCTCATCTCGAGCTAGGAGGCGGAAACGGGGCTCCCCTGGATGTGTGCGAGACACCACGTGCTTCCTCTCGAGTGCAGACGGGTATGTCGGGGAACTTCTTGAGTTGCAGCAATGGTGTGAAGGACCCTTTGGAAGTTCCAGTGGTTAGATGTGATTGGCCTCGAGAAGCCTCAGCGGAAATTGGCCTCATCTCGCCCGGAGGGCAAAACCTCCTGGATTTTCTCGAGTTGCGGCAGGTGCTCTCGACTTACGACGGGGACCTCAGGGACCCGCTCTGGTGGCCTCAGGAAAGGCCAGTCCCCATGCGAGTTCCTCGGGGGCCTCTCGGGATTCCTCTCCCGTCGATGCCGGGGCCTAAGACCTTGTGTGAAGTCGGGGCCGGAACCTGAGGATTCCTCTCCAGTGCTGACATGGATCTTGGGGTACTTTTGGAGTCTCCCCGTGGGAGTCAGTCCTCGTCTCGAATGCGGGCATGCACTTGCGCTTTCCTCCAGAGCGGTAGCAGCAGTGTCACGCAGTCCGCCGCGTGGATCAAAGGATCTATGGTTTTCCCTCGAGTCTTTCCCACGAGGCTTTCCCACGAGGCTTTCCCACAGGGCTGTCCCACGTGCACACGTGGTGGGAGTCGATCCTCGGCTTGAACGTCAAGGCAGTGCAGGGAAATCAGGTTCCTCTGGAATGGACTGACACATCTGGGGGACTCTTGGAATGGTGGCACGACCCTGGAGTTCCTCTCGCCTTTCCTGTGGAGAGCGCCTCCTTTGAGATGCCACGGGAACGCCGGGAATTCTTTCCCTACGAAACAGGGAAAGGATCCCTCATCTCGAGCTAGGAGGCGGAAACGGGGCGCCCCTGGATGTGTGCGGGACACCACGTGCTTCCTCTCGAGTGGAGACGGGTATGTCGGGGAACTTCTTGAGTTGCAGCAAGGGTGTGAAGGACCCTTTGGAAGTTCCAGTGGTTAGACGTGATTGGCCTCGAGAAGCCTCAGCGGAAATGGGCCTCATCTCGCCTGGAGGGCAAAACCTCCTGGATTTTCTCGAGTTGCGGCAGGTGTTCTCGACTTACGACGGGGACCTCAGGGACACGCTCTGGTGGCCTCAGGAAAGGCCAGTCCCCATGCGAGTTCCTCGGGGGCCTCTCGGGATTCCTCTCCCGTCGATTCCCGGGCCTAAGACCTTGTGTGGAGTCGGGGCCGGAACCTGAGGATTCCTCTCCAGTGCTGACATGGATCTTGGGGTACTTCTGGAGTCTCCCCAGGGGAGTCAGTCCTCGTCTCGAATGCGGGCATGCACTTGCGCTTTCCTCCAGAGCGGTAGCAGCAGTGTCACGCAGTCCGCCGCGTGGATCAAAGGATCTATGGTTTTCCCTCGAGTCTTTCCCACGAGGCTTTCCCACGAGGCTTTCCCACAGGGCTGTCCCACGTGCACACGTGGTGGGAGTCGATCCTCGGCTTGAACGTCAAGGCAGTGCAGGGAAAACAGGTTCCTCTGGAATGGACTGACACATCTGGGGGACTCTTGGAATGGTGGCACGACCCTGGAGTTCCTCTCGCCTTTCCTGTGGAGAGCGCCTCCTCTTGAGATGCGACGGGAACGCCGCGAATTCTTTCCCTACGAAACAGGGAAAGGATCCCTCATCTCGAGCTAGGAGGCGGAAACGGGGCTCCCCTGGATGTGTGCGGGACCCCACGTGCTTCCTCTCGAGTGGAGACGGGTATGTCGGGGAACTTCTTGAGTTGCAGCAATGGTGTGAAGGACCCTTTGGAAGTTCCAGTGGTTAGATGTGATTGGCCTCGAGAAGCCTCAGCGGAAATGGGCCTCATCTCGCCTGGAGGGCAAAACCTCCTGGATTTTCTCGAGTTGCGGCAGGTGCTCTCGACTTACGACGGGGACCTCAGGGACCCGCTCTGGTGGCCTCAGGAAAGGCCAGTCCCCATGCGAGTTCCTCGGGGGCCTCTCGGGATTCCTCTCCCGTCGATGCCGGGGCCTAAGACCTTGTGTGGAGTCGGGGCCGGAACCTGAGGATTCCTCTCCAGTGCTGACATGGATCTTGGGGTACTTCTGGAGTCTCCCCAGGGGAGTCAGTCCTCGTCTCGAATGCGGGCATGCACTTGCGCTTTCCTCCAGAGCGGTAGCAGCAGTGTCACGCAGTCCGCCGCGTGGATCAAAGGATCTATGGTTTTCCCTCGAGTCTTTCCCACGAGGCTTTCCCACGAGGCTTTCCCACAGGGCTGTCCCACGAGCACACGTGGTGGGAGTCGATCCTCGGCTTGAACGTCAAGGCAGTGCAGGGAAAACAGGTTCCTCTGGAATGGACTGACACATCTGGGGGACTCTTGGAATGGTGTCACGACCCTGGAGTTCCTCTCGCCTTTCCTGTGGAGAGCGCCTCCTCTTGAGATGCGACGGGAACGCCGGGAATTCTTTCCCTACGAAACAGGGAAAGGATCCCTCATCTCGAGCTAGGAGGCGGAAACGGGGCTCCCCTGGATGTGTGCGGGACCCCACGTGCTTCCTCTCGAGTGGAGACGGTATGTCGGGGAACTTCTTGAGTTGCAGCAAGGTGTGAAGGACCCTTTGGAAGTTCCAGTGGTTAGATGTGATTGGCCTCGAGAAGCCTCAGCGGAAATGGGCCTCATCTCGCCTGGAGGGCAAAACCTCCGGGATTTTCTCGAGTTGCGGCAGGTGCTCTCGACTTACGACGGGGACCTCAGGGACCCGCTCTGGTGGCCTCAGGAAAGGCCAGTCCCCATGCGAGTTCCTCGGGGGCCTCTGGGGATTCCTCTCCCGTCGATGCGGGGGCCTAAGACCTTGTGTGGAGTCGGGGCCGGAACCTGAGGATTCCTCTCCAGTGCTGACATGGATCTTGGGGTACTTCTGGAGTCTCCCCAGGGGAGTCAGTCCTCGTCTCGAATGCGGGCATGCACTTGCGCTTTCCTCCAGAGCGGTAGCAGCAGTGTCACGCAGTCCGCCGCGTGGATCAAAGGATCTATGGTTTTCCCTCGAGTCTTTCCCACGAGGCTTTCCCACGAGGCTTTCCTACAGGGCTGTCCCACGTGAACACGTGGTGGGAGTCGATCCTCGGCTTGATCGTCAAGGCAGTGCAGGGAAAACAGGTTCCTCTGGAATGGACTCACACATCTGGGGGACTCTTGGAATCGTGGCACGACCCTGGAGTTCCTCTCGCCTTTCCTGTGGAGAGCGCCTCCTCTTGAGATGCGACGGGAACGCCGGGAATTCTTTCCCTACGAAACAGGGAAAGGATCCCTCATCTCGAGCTAGGAGGCGGAAACGGGGCTCCCCTGGATGTGTGCGAGACACCACGTGCTTCCTCTCGAGTGCAGACGGGTATGTCGGGGAACTTCTTGAGTTGCAGCAATGGTGTGAAGGACCCTTTGGAAGTTCCAGTGGTTAGATGTGATTGGCCTCGAGAAGCCTCAGCGGAAATTGGCCTCATCTCGCCCGGAGGGCAAAACCTCCTGGATTTTCTCGAGTTGCGGCAGGTGCTCTCGACTTACGACGGGGACCTCAGGGACCCGCTCTGGTGGCCTCAGGAAAGGCCAGTCCCCATGCGAGTTCCTCGGGGGCCTCTCGGGATTCCTCTCCCGTCGATGCCGGGGCCTAAGACCTTGTGTGAAGTCGGGGCCGGAACCTGAGGATTCCTCTCCAGTGCTGACATGGATCTTGGGGTACTTTTGGAGTCTCCCCGTGGGAGTCAGTCCTCGTCTCGAATGCGGGCATGCACTTGCGCTTTCCTCCAGAGCGGTAGCAGCAGTGTCACGCAGTCCGCCGCGTGGATCAAAGGATCTATGGTTTTCCCTCGAGTCTTTCCCACGAGGCTTTCCCACGAGGCTTTCCCACAGGGCTGTCCCACGTGCACACGTGGTGGGAGTCGATCCTCGGCTTGAACGTCAAGGCAGTGCAGGGAAATCAGGTTCCTCTGGAATGGACTGACACATCTGGGGGACTCTTGGAATGGTGGCACGACCCTGGAGTTCCTCTCGCCTTTCCTGTGGAGAGCGCCTCCTTTGAGATGCCACGGGAACGCCGGGAATTCTTTCCCTACGAAACAGGGAAAGGATCCCTCATCTCGAGCTAGGAGGCGGAAACGGGGCGCCCCTGGATGTGTGCGGGACCCACGTGCTTCCTCTCGAGTGGAGACGGGTATGTCGGGGAACTTCTTGAGTTGCAGCAAGGGTGTGAAGGACCCTTTGGAAGTTCCAGTGGTTAGACGTGATTAGCCTCGAGAAGCCTCAGCGGAAATGGGCCTCATCTCGCCTGGAGGGCAAAACCTCCTGGATTTTCTCGAGTTGCGGCAGGTGCTCTCGACTTACGACGGGGACCTCAGGGACCTGCTCTGGTGGCCTCAGGAAAGGCCAGTCCCCATGCGAGTTCCTCGGGGGCATCTCGGGATTCCTCTCCCGTCATTGCCGGGGCCTAAGACCTTGTGTGGAGTCGGGGCCGGAACCTGAGGATTCCTCTCCAGTGCTGACATGGATCTTGGGGTACTTCTGGAGTCTCCCCAGGGGAGTCAGTCCTCGTCTCGAATGCGGGCATGCACTTGCGCTTTCCTCCAGAGCGGTAGCAGCAGTGTCACGCAGTCTGCCAAATGGGTCAAAGGATCTATGGTTTACCCTCGAGTCTTTCCCACGAGGCTTTCCCACGAGGCTTTCCCACAGGGCTGTCCCACGTGCACACGTGGTGGGAGTCGATCCTCGGCTTGAACGTCAAGGCAGTGCAGGGAAAACAGGTTCCTCTGGAATGGACTGACACATCTGGGGGACTCTTGGAATGGTGGCACGACCCTGGAGTTCCTCTCGCCTTTCCTGTGGAGAGCGCCTCCTCTTGAGATGCGACGGGAACGCCGGGAATTCTTTCCCTACGAATCAGGGAAAGGATCCCTCATCTCGAGCTAGGAGGCGCAAACGGGGCTCCCCTGGATGTGTGCGGGACCCCACGTGCTTCCTCTCGAGTGGAGACGGGTATGTCGGGGAACTTCTTGAGTTGCAGCAAGGGTGTGAAGGACCCTTTGGAAGTTCCAGTGGTTAGATGTGATTGGCCTCGAGAAGCCTCAGCGGAAATGGGCCTCATCTCGCCTGGAGGGCAAAACCTCCTGGATTTTCTCGAGTTGCGGCAGGTGCTCTCGACTTACGACGGGGACCTCAGGGACCCGCTCTGGTGGCCTCAGGAAAGGCCAGTCCCCATGCGAGTTCCTCGGGGGCTTCTCGGGATTCCTCTCCCGTCGATGCCGGGGCCTAAGACCTTGCGTGGAGTCGGGGCCGGAACCTGAGGATTCCTCTCCAGTGCTGACATGGATCTTGGGGTACTTCTGGAGTCTCCCCAGGGGAGTCAGTCCTCGTCTCGAATGCGGGCATGCACTTGCGCTTTCCTCCAGAGCGGTAGCAGCAGTGTCACGCAGTCCGCCGCGTGGATCAAAGGATCTATGGTTTTCCCTCGAGTCTTTCCCACGAGGCTTTCCCACGAGGCTTTCCCACAGGGCTGTCCCACGTGCACGCGTGGTAGGATTCGATCCTCGGCTTGAACGTCAAGGCAGTGCAGGGAAAACACGTTCCTCTGGAATGGACTGACACATCTGGGGGACTCTTGGAATGGTGTCACGACCATGGAGTTCCTCTCGCCTTTCCTGTGGAGAGCGCCTCCTCTTGAGATGCGACGGGAACGCCGGGAATTCTTTCCCTACGAAACAGGGAAAGGATCCCTCATCTCGAGCTAGGAGGCGGAAACGGGGCTCCCCTGGATGTGTGCGGGACACCACGTGCTTCCTCTCGAGTGGAGACGGGTATGTCGGGGAACTTCTTGAGTTGCAGCAAGGGTGTGAAGGACCCTTTGGAAGTTCCAGTGGTTAGATGTGATTGGCCTCGAGAAGCCTCAGCGGAAATGGGCCTCATCTCGCCTGGAGGGCAAAACCTCCTGGATTTTCTCGAGTTGCGGCAGGTGCTCTCGACTTACGACGGGGACCTCAGGGACCCGCTCTGGTGGCCTCAGGAAAGGCCAGTCCCCATGCGAGTTCCTCGGGGGCCTCTCGGGATTCCTCTCCCGTCGATGCCGGGGCCTAAGACCTTGTGTGGAGTCGGGGCCGGAACCTGAGGATTCCTCTCCAGTGCTCACATGGATCTTGGGGTACTTCTGGAGTCTCCGCAGGGGAGTCAGTCCTCGTCTCGAATGCGGGCATGCACTTGCGCTTTCCTCCAGAGCGGTAGCAGCAGTGTCACGCAGTCCGCCGCGTGGATCAAAGGATCTATGGTTTTCCCTCGAGTCTTTCCCACGAGGCTTTCCCACGAGGCTTTCCCACAGGGCTGTCCCACGTGCACACGTGGTGGGAGTCGATCCTCGGCTTGAACGTCAAGGCAGTGCAGGGAAAACAGGTTCCTCTGTAATGGACTGACACATCTGGGGGACTCTTGGAATGGTGGCACGACCCTGGAGTTCCTCTCGCCTTTCCTGTGGAGAGCGCCTCCTCTTGAGATGCGACGGGAACGCCGGGAATTCTTTCCCTATGAAACAGGGAAAGGATCCCTCATCTCGAGCTAGGAGGCGGAAACGGGGCTCCCCTGGATGTGTGCGGGACCCCACGTGCTTCCTCTCGAGTGGAGACGGGTATGTCGGGGAACTTCTTGAGTTGCAGCAAGGTGTGAAGGACCCTTTGGAAGTTCCAGTGGTTAGATGTGATTGGCCTCGAGAAGCCTCAGCGGAAATGGGCCTCATCTCGCCTGGAGGGCAAAACCTCCGGGATTTTCTCGAGTTGCGGCAGGTGCTCTCGACTTACGACGGGGACCTCAGGGACCCGCTCTGGTGGCCTCAGGAAAGGCCAGTCCCCATGCGAGTTCCTCGGGGGCCTCTCGGGATTCCTCTCCCGTCGATGCCGGGGCCTAAGACCTTGTGTGGAGTCGGGGCCGGAACCTGAGGATTCCTCTCCAGTGCTGACATGGATCTTGGGGTACTTCTGGAGTCTCCCCAGGGGAGTCAGTCCTTGTCTCGAATGCGGGCATGCACTTGCGCTTTCCTCCAGAGCGGTAGCAGCAGTGTCACGCAGTCCGCCGTGTGGATCAAAGGATCTATGGTTTTCCCTCGAGTCTTTCCCACGAGGCTTTCCCACGAGGCTTTCCCACTGGGCTGTCTCACGTGCACACGTGGTGGGAGTCGATCCTCGGCTTGAACGTCAAGGCAGTGCAGGGAAAACAGGTTCCTCTGGAATGGACTGACACATCTGGGGGACTCTTGGAATGGTGGCACGACCCTGGAGTTCCTCTCGCCTTTCCTGTGGAGAGCGCCTCCTCTTGAGATGCGACGGGAACGCCGGGACTTCTTTCCCTACGAAACAGGGAAAGGATCCCTCATCTCGAGCTAGGAGGCGGAAACGGGGCTCCCCTTGATGTGTGCGGGACACCACGTGCTTCCTCTCGAGTGGAGACGGGTATGTCGGGGAACTTCTTGAGTTGCAGCAAGGGTGTGAAGGACCCTTTGGAAGTTCCAGTGGTTAGACGTGATTGGCCTCGAGAAGCCTCAGCGGAAATGGGCCTCATCTCGCCTGGAGGGCAAAACCTCCTGGATTTTCTCGAGTTGCGGCAGGTGTTCTCGACTTACGACGGGGACCTCAGGGACACGCTCTGGTGGCCTCAGGAAAGGCCAGTCCCCATGCGAGTTCCTCGGGGGCCTCTCGGGATTCCTCTCCCGTCGATTCCCGGGCCTAAGACCTTGTGTGGAGTCGGGGCCGGAACCTGAGGATTCCTCTCCAGTGCTGACATGGATCTTGGGGTACTTCTGGAGTCTCCCCAGGGGAGTCAGTCCTCGTCTCGAATGCGGGCATGCACTTGCGCTTTCCTCCAGAGCGGTAGCAGCAGTGTCACGCAGTCCGCCGCGTGGATCAAAGGATCTATGGTTTTCCCTCGAGTCTTTCCCACGAGGCTTTCCCACGAGGCTTTCCCACAGGGCTGTCCCACGTGCACACGTGGTGGGAGTCGATCCTCGGCTTGAACGTCAAGGCAGTGCAGGGAAAACAGGTTCCTCTGGAATGGACTGACACATCTGGGGGACTCTTGGAATGGTGGCACGACCCTGGAGTTCCTCTCGCCTTTCCTGTGGAGAGCGCCTCCTCTTGAGATGCGACGGGAACGCCGCGAATTCTTTCCCTACGAAACAGGGAAAGGATCCCTCATCTCGAGCTAGGAGGCGGAAACGGGGCTCCCCTGGATGTGTGCGGGACCCCACGTGCTTCCTCTCGAGTGGAGACGGGTATGTCGGGGAACTTCTTGAGTTGCAGCAATGGTGTGAAGGACCCTTTGGAAGTTCCAGTGGTTAGATGTGATTGGCCTCGAGAAGCCTCAGCGGAAATGGGCCTCATCTCGCCTGGAGGGCAAAACCTCCTGGATTTTCTCGAGTTGCGGCAGGTGCTCTCGACTTACGACGGGGACCTCAGGGACCCGCTCTGGTGGCCTCAGGAAAGGCCAGTCCCCATGCGAGTTCCTCGGGGGCCTCTCGGGATTCCTCTCCCATCGATGCCGGGGCCTAAGACCTTGTGTGGAGTCGGGGCCGGAACCTGAGGATTCCTCTCCAGTGCTGACATGGATCTTGGGGTACTTCTGGAGTCTCCCCAGGGGAGTCAGTCCTCGTCTCGAATGCGGGCATGCACTTGCGCTTTCCTCCAGAGCGGTAGCAGCAGTGTCACGCAGTCCGCCGCGTGGATCAAAGGATCTATGGTTTTCCCTCGAGTCTTTCCCACGAGGCTTTCCCACGAGGCTTTCCCACAGGGCTGTCCCACGAGCACACGTGGTGGGAGTCGATCCTCGGCTTGAACGTCAAGGCAGTGCAGGGAAAACAGGTTCCTCTGGAATGGACTGACACATCTGGGGGACTCTTGGAATGGTGTCACGACCCTGGAGTTCCTCTCGCCTTTCCTGTGGAGAGCGCCTCCTCTTGAGATGCGACGGGAACGCCGGGAATTCTTTCCCTATGAAACAGGGAAAGGATCCCTCATCTCGAGCTAGGAGGCGGAAACGGGGCTCCCCTGGATGTGTGCGGGACCCCACGTGCTTCCTCTCGAGTGGAGACGGGTATGTCGGGGAACTTCTTGAGTTGCAGCAAGGTGTGAAGGACCCTTTGGAAGTTCCAGTGGTTAGATGTGATTGGCCTCGAGAAGCCTCAGCGGAAATGGGCCTCATCTCGCCTGGAGGGCAAAACCTC
Source organism: Ovis canadensis (assembly GCF_042477335.2). NCBI lineage: Eukaryota > Metazoa > Chordata > Mammalia > Artiodactyla > Bovidae > Ovis > Ovis canadensis. Next base: position 7,185,327 of record NC_091254.1, read on the forward strand.
CGGGATTTTCTCGAGTTGCGGCAGGTGCTCTCGACTTACGACGGGGACCTCAGGGACCCGCTCTGGTGGCCTCAGGAAAGGCCAGTCCCCATGCGAGTTCCTCGGGGGCCTCTCGGGATTCCTCTCCCGTCGATGCCGGGGCCTAAGACCTTGTGTGGAGTAGGGGCCGGAACCTGAGGATTCCTCTCCAGTGCTGACATGGATCTTGGGGTACTTCTGGAGTCTCCCCAGGGGAGTCAGTCCATGTCTCGAATGCGGGCATGCACTTGCGCTTTCCTCCAGAGCGGTAGCAGCAGTGTCACGCAGTCCGCCGTGTGGATCAAAGGATCTATGGTTTTCCCTCGAGTCTTTCCCACGAGGCTTTCCCACGAGGCTTTCCCACTGGGCTGTCTCACGTGCACACGTGGTGGGAGTCGATCCTCGGCTTGAACGTCAAGGCAGTGCAGGGAAAACAGGTTCCTCTGGAATGGACTGACACATCTGGGGGACTCTTGGAATGGTGGCACGACCCTGGAGTTCCTCTCGTCTTTCCTGTGGAGAGCGCCTCCTCTTGAGATGCGACGGGAACGCCGGGACTTCTTTCCCTACGAAACAGGGAAAGGATCCCTCATCTCGAGCTAGGAGGCGGAAACGGGGCTCCCCTTGATGTGTGCGGGACACCACGTGCTTCCTCTCGAGTGGAGACGGGTATGTCGGGGAACTTCTTGAGTTGCAGCAAGGGTGTGAAGGACCCTTTGGAAGTTCCAGTGGTTAGACGTGATTGGCCTCGAGAAGCCTCAGCGGAAATGGGCCTCATCTCGCCTGGAGGGCAAAACCTCCTGGATTTTCTCGAGTTGCGGCAGGTGTTCTCGACTTACGACGGGGACCTCAGGGACACGCTCTGGTGGCCTCAGGAAAGGCCAGTCCCCATGCGAGTTCCTCGGGGGCCTCTCGGGATTCCTCTCCCGTCGATTCCCGGGCCTAAGACCTTGTGTGGAGTCGGGGCCGGAACCTGAGGATTCCTCTCCAGTGCTGACATGGATCTTGGGGTACTTCTGGAGTCTCCCCAGGGGAGTCAGTCCTCGTCTCGAATGCGGGCATGCACTTGCGCTTTCCTCCAGAGCGGTAGCAGCAGTGTCACGCAGTCCGCCGCGTGGATCAAAGGATCTATGGTTTTCCCTCGAGTCTTTCCCACGAGGCTTTCCCACGAGGCTTTCCCACAGGGCTGTCCCACGTGCACACGTGGTGGGAGTCGATCCTCGGCTTGAACGTCAAGGCAGTGCAGGGAAAACAGGTTCCTCTGGAATGGACTGACACATCTGGGGGACTCTTGGAATGGTGGCACGACCCTGGAGTTCCTCTCGCCTTTCCTGTGGAGAGCGCCTCCTCTTGAGATGCGACGGGAACGCCGCGAATTCTTTCCCTACGAAACAGGGAAAGGATCCCTCATCTCGAGCTAGGAGGCGGAAACGGGGCTCCCCTGGATGTGTGCGGGACCCCACGTGCTTCCTCTCGAGTGGAGACGGGTATGTCGGGGAACTTCTTGAGTTGCAGCAATGGTGTGAAGGACCCTTTGGAAGTTCCAGTGGTTAGATGTGATTGGCCTCGAGAAGCCTCAGCGGAAATGGGCCTCATCTCGCCTGGAGGGCAAAACCTCCTGGATTTTCTCGAGTTGCGGCAGGTGCTCTCGACTTACGACGGGGACCTCAGGGACCCGCTCTGGTGGCCTCAGGAAAGGCCAGTCCCCATGCGAGTTCCTCGGGGGCCTCTCGGGATTCCTCTCCCGTCGATGCCGGGGCCTAAGACCTTGTGTGGAGTCGGGGCCGGAACCTGAGGATTCCTCTCCAGTGCTGACATGGATCTTGGGGTACTTCTGGAGTCTCCCCAGGGGAGTCAGTCCTCGTCTCGAATGCGGGCATGCACTTGCGCTTTCCTCCAGAGCGGTAGCAGCAGTGTCACGCAGTCCGCCGCGTGGATCAAAGGATCTATGGTTTTCCCTCGAGTCTTTCCCACGAGGCTTTCCCACGAGGCTTTCCCACAGGGCTGTCCCACGAGCACACGTGGTGGGAGTCGATCCTCGGCTTGAACGTCAAGGCAGTGCAGGGAAAACAGGTTCCTCTGGAATGGACTGACACATCTGGGGGACTCTTGGAATGGTGTCACGACCCTGGAGTTCCTCTCGCCTTTCCTGTGGAGAGCGCCTCCTCTTGAGATGCGACGGGAACGCCGGGAATTCTTTCCCTACGAAACAGGGAAAGGATCCCTCATCTCGAGCTAGGAGGCGGAAACGGGGCTCCCCTGGATGTGTGCGGGACCCCACGTGCTTCCTCTCGAGTGGAGACGGTATGTCGGGGAACTTCTTGAGTTGCAGCAATGGTGTGAAGGACCCTTTCGAAGTTCCAGTGGTTAGATGTGATTGGCCTCGAGAAGCCTCAGCGGAAATGGGCCTCCTCTCGCCTGGAGGGCAAAACCTCCTGGATTCTCCCGAGTTGCCGCAGGTGCTCTCGACTTACGACGGGGACCTCAGGGACCCGCTCTGGTGGCCTCAGGAAAGGCCAGTCCCCATGCGAGTTCCTCGGGGGCCTCTCGGGATTCCTCTCCCGTCGATGCCGGGGCCTAAGACCTTGTGTGGAGTCGGGGCCGGAACCTAAGGATTCCTCTCCAGTGCTGACATGGATCTTGGGGTACTTCTGGAGTCTCCCCAGGGGAGTCAGTCCTCGTCTCGAATGCGGGCATGCACTTGCGCTTTCCTCCAGAGCGGTAGCAGCAGTGTCACGCAATCCGCCGCGTGGATCAAAGGATCTATGGTTTTCCCTCGAGTTTTCCCACGAGGCTTTCCCACGAGGCTTTCCCACAGAGCTCTCCCACGTGCACACGTGGTGGGAGTCGATCCTCGGCTTGAACGTCAAGGCAGTGCAGGGAAAACAGGTTCCTCTGGAATGGACTGACACATCTGGGGGACTCTTGGAATGGTGGCACGACCCTGGAGTTCCTCTCGCCTTTCCTGTGGAGAGCGCCTCCTCTTGAGATGCGACGGGAACGCCGGGAATTCTTTCCCTACGAAACAGGGAAAGGATCCCTCATCTCGAGCTATTAGGTGGTAACGGGGCTCCCCTGGATGTGTGAGGGACCCCACGTGCTTCCTCTCGAGTGGAGACGGGTATGTCGGGGAACTTCTTGAGTTGCAGCAAGGGTGTGAAGGACCCTTTGGAAGTTCCAGTGGTTAGATGTGATTGGCCTCGAGAAGCCTCAGCGGAAATGGGCCTCATCTCGCCTGGAGGGCAAAACCTCCTGGATTTTCTCGAGTTGCGGCAGGTGCTCTCGACTTACGACGGGGACCTCAGGGACCCGCTCTGGTGGCCTCAGGAAAGGCCAGTCCCCATGCGAGTTCCTCGGGGGCCTCTCAGGATTCCTCTCCCGTCGATGCCGGGGCCTAAGACCTTGTGTGGAGTCGGGGCCGGAACCTGAGGATTCCTCTCCAGTGCTGACATGGATCTTGGGGTACTTCTGGAGTCTCCCCAGGGGAGTCAGTCCTCGTCTCGAATGCAGGCATGCACTTGCGCTTTCCTCCACAGCGGAAGCAGTAGTGTCACGCAGTCCGCCGCGTGGATCAAAGGATCTATGCTTTTCCCTCGAGTCTTTCCCACGAGGCTTTCCCACGAGGCTTTCCCACAGGGCTGTCCCACGTGCACACGTGGTGGGAGTCGATCCTCGGCTTGAACGTCAAGGCAGTGCAGGGAAAACAGGTTCCTCTGGAATGGACTGACACATCTGGGGGACTCTTGGAATGGTGTCACGACCCTGGAGTTCCTCTCGCCTTTCCTGTGGAGAGCGCCTCCTCTTGAGATTCGACGGGAACGCCGGGAATTCTTTCCCTACGAAACAGGGAAAGGATCCCTCATCTCGAGCTAGGAGGCGGAAACGGGGCTCCCCTTGATGTGTGCGGGACACCACGTGCTTCCTCTCGAGTGGAGACGGGTATGTCGGGGAACTTCTTGAGTTGCAGCAAGGGTGTGAAGGACCCTTTGGAAGTTCCAGTGGTTAGACGTGATTGGCCTCGAGAAGCCTCAGCGGAAATGGGCCTCATCTCGCCTGGAGGGCAAAACCTCCTGGATTTTCTCGAGTTGCGGCAGGTGTTCTCGACTTACGACGGGGACCTCAGGGACACGCTCTGGTGGCCTCAGGAAAGGCCAGTCCCCATGCGAGTTCCTCGGGGGCCTCTCGGGATTCCTCTCCCGTCGATTCCCGGGCCTAAGACCTTGTGTGGAGTCGGGGCCGGAACCTGAGGATTCCTCTCCAGTGCTGACATGGATCTTGGGGTACTTCTGGAGTCTCCCCAGGGGAGTCAGTCCTCGTCTCGAATGCGGGCATGCACTTGCGCTTTCCTCCAGAGCGGTAGCAGCAGTGTCACGCAGTCCGCCGCGTGGATCAAAGGATCTATGGTTTTCCCTCGAGTCTTTCCCACGAGGCTTTCCCACGAGGCTTTCCCACAGGGCTGTCCCACGTGCACACGTGGTGGGAGTCGATCCTCGGCTTGAACGTCAAGGCAGTGCAGGGAAAACAGGTTCCTCTGGAATGGACTGACACATCTGGGGGACTCTTGGAATGGTGGCACGACCCTGGAGTTCCTCTCGCCTTTCCTGTGGAGAGCGCCTCCTCTTGAGATGCGACGGGAACGCCGCGAATTCTTTCCCTACGAAACAGGGAAAGGATCCCTCATCTCGAGCTAGGAGGCGGAAACGGGGCTCCCCTGGATGTGTGCGGGACCCCACGTGCTTCCTCTCGAGTGGAGACGGGTATGTCGGGGAACTTCTTGAGTTGCAGCAATGGTGTGAAGGACCCTTTGGAAGTTCCAGTGGTTAGATGTGATTGGCCTCGAGAAGCCTCAGCGGAAATGGGCCTCATCTCGCCTGGAGGGCAAAACCTCCTGGATTTTCTCGAGTTGCGGCAGGTGCTCTCGACTTACGACGGGGACCTCAGGGACCCGCTCTGGTGGCCTCAGGAAAGGCCAGTCCCCATGCGAGTTCCTCGGGGGCCTCTCGGGATTCCTCTCCCGTCGATGCCGGGGCCTAAGACCTTGTGTGGAGTCGGGGCCGGAACCTGAGGATTCCTCTCCAGTGCTGACATGGATCTTGGGGTACTTCTGGAGTCTCCCCAGGGGAGTCAGTCCTCGTCTCGAATGCGGGCATGCACTTGCGCTTTCCTCCAGAGCGGTAGCAGCAGTGTCACGCAGTCCGCCGCGTGGATCAAAGGATCTATGGTTTTCCCTCGAGTCTTTCCCACGAGGCTTTCCCACGAGGCTTTCCCACAGGGCTGTCCCACGAGCACACGTGGTGGGAGTCGATCCTCGGCTTGAACGTCAAGGCAGTGCAGGGAAAACAGGTTCCTCTGGAATGGACTGACACATCTGGGGGACTCTTGGAATGGTGTCACGACCCTGGAGTTCCTCTCGCCTTTCCTGTGGAGAGCGCCTCCTCTTGAGATGCGACGGGAACGCCGGGAATTCTTTCCCTACGAAACAGGGAAAGGATCCCTCATCTCGAGCTAGGAGGCGGAAACGGGGCTCCCCTGGATGTGTGCGGGACCCCACGTGCTTCCTCTCGAGTGGAGACGGTATGTCGGGGAACTTCTTGAGTTGCAGCAATGGTGTGAAGGACCCTTTCGAAGTTCCAGTGGTTAGATGTGATTGGCCTCGAGAAGCCTCAGCGGAAATGGGCCTCCTCTCGCCTGGAGGGCAAAACCTCCTGGATTCTCCCGAGTTGCCGCAGGTGCTCTCGACTTACGACGGGGACCTCAGGGACCCGCTCTGGTGGCCTCAAGAAAGGCCAGTCCCCATGCGAGTTCCTCGGGGGCCTCTCGGGATTCCTCTCCCGTCGATGCCGGGGCCTAAGACCTTGTGTGGAGTCGGGGCCAGAACCTAAGGATTCCTCTCCAGTGCTGACATGGATCTTGGGGTACTTCTGGAGTCTCCCCAGGGGAGTCAGTCCTCGTCTCGAATGCGGGCATGCACTTGCGCTTTCCTCCAGAGCGGTAGCAGCAGTGTCACGCAATCCGCCGCGTGGATCAAAGGATCTATGGTTTTCCCTCGAGTTTTCCCACGAGGCTTTCCCACGAGGCTTTCCCACAGAGCTCTCCCACGTGCACACGTGGTGGGAGTCGATCCTCGGCTTGAACGTCAAGGCAGTGCAGGGAAAACAGGTTCCTCTGGAATGGACTGACACATCTGGGGGACTCTTGGAATGGTGGCACGACCCTGGAGTTCCTCTCGCCTTTCCTGTGGAGAGCGCCTCCTCTTGAGATGCGACGGGAACGCCGGGAATTCTTTCCCTACGAAACAGGGAAAGGATCCCTCATCTCGAGCTATTAGGTGGTAACGGGGCTCCCCTGGATGTGTGAGGGACCCCACGTGCTTCCTCTCGAGTGGAGACGGGTATGTCGGGGAACTTCTTGAGTTGCAGCAAGGGTGTGAAGGACCCTTTGGAAGTTCCAGTGGTTAGATGTGATTGGCCTCGAGAAGCCTCAGCGGAAATGGGCCTCATCTCGCCTGGAGGGCAAAACCTCCTGGATTTTCTCGAGTTGCGGCAGGTGCTCTCGACTTACGACGGGGACCTCAGGGACCCGCTCTGGTGGCCTCAGGAAAGGCCAGTCCCCATGCGAGTTCCTCGGGGGCCTCTCAGGATTCCTCTCCCGTCGATGCCGGGGCCTAAGACCTTGTGTGGAGTCGGGGCCGGAACCTGAGGATTCCTCTCCAGTGCTGACATGGATCTTGGGGTACTTCTGGAGTCTCCCCAGGGGAGTCAGTCCTCGTCTCGAATGCAGGCATGCACTTGCGCTTTCCTCCACAGCGGAAGCAGTAGTGTCACGCAGTCCGCCGCGTGGATCAAAGGATCTATGCTTTTCCCTCGAGTCTTTCCCACGAGGCTTTCCCACGAGGCTTTCCCACCGGGCGGTCCCACGTGCACACGTGGTGGGAGTCGATCCTCGGCTTGAACGTCAAGGCAGTGCAGGGAAAACAGGTTCCTCTGGAATGGACTGACACATCTGGGGGACTCTTGGAATGGTGTCACGACCCTGGAGTTCCTCTCGCCTTTCCTGTGGAGAGCGCCTCCTCTTGAGATTCGACGGGAACGCCGGGAATTCTTTCCCTACGAAACAGGGAAAGGATCCCTCATCTCGAGCTAGGAGGCGGAAACGGGGCTCCCCTTGATGTGTGCGGGACACCACGTGCTTCCTCTCGAGTGGAGACGGGTATGTCGGGGAACTTCTTGAGTTGCAGCAAGGGTGTGAAGGACCCTTTGGAAGTTCCAGTGGTTAGACGTGATTGGCCTCGAGAAGCCTCAGCGGAAATGGGCCTCATCTCGCCTGGAGGGCAAAACCTCCTGGATTTTCTCGAGTTGCGGCAGGTGTTCTCGACTTACGACGGGGACCTCAGGGACACGCTCTGGTGGCCTCAGGAAAGGCCAGTCCCCATGCGAGTTCCTCGGGGGCCTCTCGGGATTCCTCTCCCGTCGATTCCCGGGCCTAAGACCTTGTGTGGAGTCGGGGCCGGAACCTGAGGATTCCTCTCCAGTGCTGACATGGATCTTGGGGTACTTCTGGAGTCTCCCCAGGGGAGTCAGTCCTCGTCTCGAATGCGGGCATGCACTTGCGCTTTCCTCCAGAGCGGTAGCAGCAGTGTCACGCAGTCCGCCGCGTGGATCAAAGGATCTATGGTTTTCCCTCGAGTCTTTCCCACGAGGCTTTCCCACGAGGCTTTCCCACAGGGCTGTCCCACGTGCACACGTGGTGGGAGTCGATCCTCGGCTTGAACGTCAAGGCAGTGCAGGGAAAACAGGTTCCTCTGGAATGGACTGACACATCTGGGGGACTCTTGGAATGGTGGCACGACCCTGGAGTTCCTCTCGCCTTTCCTGTGGAGAGCGCCTCCTCTTGAGATGCGACGGGAACGCCGCGAATTCTTTCCCTACGAAACAGGGAAAGGATCCCTCATCTCGAGCTAGGAGGCGGAAACGGGGCTCCCCTGGATGTGTGCGGGACCCCACGTGCTTCCTCTCGAGTGGAGACGGGTATGTCGGGGAACTTCTTGAGTTGCAGCAATGGTGTGAAGGACCCTTTGGAAGTTCCAGTGGTTAGATGTGATTGGCCTCGAGAAGCCTCAGCGGAAATGGGCCTCATCTCGCCTGGAGGGCAAAACCTCCTGGATTTTCTCGAGTTGCGGCAGGTGCTCTCGACTTACGACGGGGACCTCAGGGACCCGCTCTGGTGGCCTCAGGAAAGGCCAGTCCCCATGCGAGTTCCTCGGGGGCCTCTCGGGATTCCTCTCCCGTCGATGCCGGGGCCTAAGACCTTGTGTGGAGTCGGGGCCGGAACCTGAGGATTCCTCTCCAGTGCTGACATGGATCTTGGGGTACTTCTGGAGTCTCCCCAGGGGAGTCAGTCCTCGTCTCGAATGCGGGCATGCACTTGCGCTTTCCTCCAGAGCGGTAGCAGCAGTGTCACGCAGTCCGCCGCGTGGATCAAAGGATCTATGGTTTTCCCTCGAGTCTTTCCCACGAGGCTTTCCCACGAGGCTTTCCCACAGGGCTGTCCCACGAGCACACGTGGTGGGAGTCGATCCTCGGCTTGAACGTCAAGGCAGTGCAGGGAAAACAGGTTCCTCTGGAATGGACTGACACATCTGGGGGACTCTTGGAATGGTGTCACGACCCTGGAGTTCCTCTCGCCTTTCCTGTGGAGAGCGCCTCCTCTTGAGATGCGACGGGAACGCCGGGAATTCTTTCCCTATGAAACAGGGAAAGGATCCCTCATCTCGAGCTAGGAGGCGGAAACGGGGCTCCCCTGGATGTGTGCGGGACCCCACGTGCTTCCTCTCGAGTGGAGACGGGTATGTCGGGGAACTTCTTGAGTTGCAGCAAGGTGTGAAGGACCCTTTGGAAGTTCCAGTGGTTAGATGTGATTGGCCTCGAGAAGCCTCAGCGGAAATGGGCCTCATCTCGCCTGGAGGGCAAAACCTCCGGGATTTTCTCGAGTTGCGGCAGGTGCTCTCGACTTACGACGGGGACCTCAGGGACCCGCTCTGGTGGCCTCAGGAAAGGCCAGTCCCCATGCGAGTTCCTCGGGGGCCTCTCGGGATTCCTCTCCCGTCGATGCCGGGGCCTAAGACCTTGTGTGGAGTAGGGGCCGGAACCTGAGGATTCCTCTCCAGTGCTGACATGGATCTTGGGGTACTTCTGGAGTCTCCCCAGGGGAGTCAGTCCATGTCTCGAATGCGGGCATGCACTTGCGCTTTCCTCCAGAGCGGTAGCAGCAGTGTCACGCAGTCCGCCGTGTGGATCAAAGGATCTATGTTTTTCCCTCGAGTCTTTCCCACGAGGCTTTCCCACGAGGCTTTCCCACTGGGCTGTCTCACGTGCACACGTGGTGGGAGTCGATCCTCGGCTTGAACGTCAAGGCAGTGCAGGGAAAACAGGTTCCTCTGGAATGGACTGACACATCTGGGGGACTCTTGGAATGGTGGCACGACCCTGGAGTTCCTCTCGTCTTTCCTGTGGAGAGCGCCTCCTCTTGAGATGCGACGGGAACGCCGGGACTTCTTTCCCTACGAAACAGGGAAAGGATCCCTCATCTCGAGCTAGGAGGCGGAAACGGGGCTCCCCTTGATGTGTGCGGGACACCACGTGCTTCCTCTCGAGTGGAGACGGGTATGTCGGGGAACTTCTTGAGTTGCAGCAAGGGTGTGAAGGACCCTTTGGAAGTTCCAGTGGTTAGACGTGATTGGCCTCGAGAAGCCTCAGCGGAAATGGGCCTCATCTCGCCTGGAGGGCAAAACCTCCTGGATTTTCTCGAGTTGCGGCAGGTGTTCTCGACTTACGACGGGGACCTCAGGGACACGCTCTGGTGGCCTCAGGAAAGGCCAGTCCCCATGCGAGTTCCTCGGGGGCCTCTCGGGATTCCTCTCCCGTCGATTCCCGGGCCTAAGACCTTGTGTGGAGTCGGGGCCGGAACCTGAGGATTCCTCTCCAGTGCTGACATGGATCTTGGGGTACTTCTGGAGTCTCCCCAGGGGAGTCAGTCCTCGTCTCGAATGCGGGCATGCACTTGCGCTTTCCTCCAGAGCGGTAGCAGCAGTGTCACGCAGTCCGCCGCGTGGATCAAAGGATCTATGGTTTTCCCTCGAGTCTTTCCCACGAGGCTTTCCCACGAGGCTTTCCCACAGGGCTGTCCCACGTGCACACGTGGTGGGAGTCGATCCTCGGCTTGAACGTCAAGGCAGTGCAGGGAAAACAGGTTCCTCTGGAATGGACTGACACATCTGGGGGACTCTTGGAATGGTGGCACGACCCTGGAGTTCCTCTCGCCTTTCCTGTGGAGAGCGCCTCCTCTTGAGATGCGACGGGAACGCCGCGAATTCTTTCCCTACGAAACAGGGAAAGGATCCCTCATCTCGAGCTAGGAGGCGGAAACGGGGCTCCCCTGGATGTGTGCGGGACCCCACGTGCTTCCTCTCGAGTGGAGACGGGTATGTCGGGGAACTTCTTGAGTTGCAGCAATGGTGTGAAGGACCCTTTGGAAGTTCCAGTGGTTAGATGTGATTGGCCTCGAGAAGCCTCAGCGGAAATGGGCCTCATCTCGCCTGGAGGGCAAAACCTCCTGGATTTTCTCGAGTTGCGGCAGGTGCTCTCGACTTACGACGGGGACCTCAGGGACCCGCTCTGGTGGCCTCAGGAAAGGCCAGTCCCCATGCGAGTTCCTCGGGGGCCTCTCGGGATTCCTCTCCCGTCGATGCCGGGGCCTAAGACCTTGTGTGGAGTCGGGGCCGGAACCTGAGGATTCCTCTCCAGTGCTGACATGGATCTTGGGGTACTTCTGGAGTCTCCCCAGGGGAGTCAGTCCTCGTCTCGAATGCGGGCATGCACTTGCGCTTTCCTCCAGAGCGGTAGCAGCAGTTTCACGCAGTCCGCCGCGTGGATCAAAGGATCTATGGTTTTCCCTCGAGTCTTTCCCACGAGGCTTTCCCACGAGGCTTTCCCACAGGGCTGTCCCACGAGCACACGTGGTGGGAGTCGATCCTCGGCTTGAACGTCAAGGCAGTGCAGGGAAAACAGGTTCCTCTGGAATGGACTGACACATCTGGGGGACTCTTGGAATGGTGTCACGACCCTGGAGTTCCTCTCGCCTTTCCTGTGGAGAGCGCCTCCTCTTGAGATGCGACGGGAACGCCGGGAATTCTTTCCCTACGAAACAGGGAAAGGATCCCTCATCTCGAGCTAGGAGGCGGAAACGGGGCTCCCCTGGATGTGTGCGGGACCCCACGTGCTTCCTCTCGAGTGGAGACGGTATGTCGGGGAACTTCTTGAGTTGCAGCAATGGTGTGAAGGACCCTTTCGAAGTTCCAGTGGTTAGATGTGATTGGCCTCGAGAAGACTCAGCGGAAATGGGCCTCCTCTCGCCTGGAGGGCAAAACCTCCTGGATTCTCCCGAGTTGCCGCAGGTGCTCTCGACTTACGACGGGGACCTCAGGGACCCGCTCTGGTGGCCTCAGGAAAGGCCAGTCCCCATGCGAGTTCCTCGGGGGCCTCTCGGGATTCCTCTCCCGTCGATGCCGGGGCCTAAGACCTTGTGTGGATTCGGGGCCGGAACCTAAGGATTCCTCTCCAGTGCTGACATGGATCTTGGGGTACTTCTGGAGTCTCCCCAGGGGAGTCAGTCCTCGTCTCGAATGCGGGCATGCACTTGCGCTTTCCTCCAGAGCGGTAGCAGCAGTGTCACGCAATCCGCCGCGTGGATCAAAGGATCTATGGTTTTCCCTCGAGTCTTTCCCACGAGGCTTTCCCACGAGGCTTTCCCACAGAGCTCTCCCACGTGCACACGTGGTGGGAGTCGATCCTCGGCTTGAACGTCAAGGCAGTGCAGGGAAAACAGGTTCCTCTGGAATGGACTGACACATCTGGGGGACTCTTGGAATGGTGGCACGACCCTGGAGTTCCTCTCGCCTTTCCTGTGGAGAGCGCCTCCTCTTGAGATGCGACGGGAACGCCGGGAATTCTTTCCCTACGAAACAGGGAAAGGATCCCTCATCTCGAGCTATTAGGTGGTAACGGGGCTCCCCTGGATGTGTGAGGGACCCCACGTGCTTCCTCTCGAGTGGAGACGGGTATGTCGGGGAACTTCTTGAGTTGCAGCAAGGGTGTGAAGGACCCTTTGGAAGTTCCAGTGGTTAGATGTGATTGGCCTCGAGAAGCCTCAGCGGAAATGGGCCTCATCTCGCCTGGAGGGCAAAACCTCCTGGATTTTCTCGAGTTGCGGCAGGTGCTCTCGACTTACGACGGGGACCTCAGGGACCCGCTCTGGTGGCCTCAGGAAAGGCCAGTCCCCATGCGAGTTCCTCGGGGGCCTCTCAGGATTCCTCTCCCGTCGATGCCGGGGCCTAAGACCTTGTGTGGAGTCGGGGCCGGAACCTGAGGATTCCTCTCCAGTGCTGACATGGATCTTGGGGTACTTCTGGAGTCTCCCCAGGGGAGTCAGTCCTCGTCTCGAATGCAGGCATGCACTTGCGCTTTCCTCCACAGCGGAAGCAGTAGTGTCACGCAGTCCGCCGCGTGGATCAAAGGATCTATGCTTTTCCCTCGAGTCTTTCCCACGAGGCTTTCCCACGAGGCTTTCCCACAGGGCTGTCCCACGTGCACACGTGGTGGGAGTCGATCCTCGGCTTGAACGTCAAGGCAGTGCAGGGAAAACAGGTTCCTCTGGAATGGACTGACACATCTGGGGGACTCTTGGAATGGTGTCACGACCCTGGAGTTCCTCTCGCCTTTCCTGTGGAGAGCGCCTCCTCTTGAGATTCGACGGGAACGCCGGGAATTCTTTCCCTACGAAACAGGGAAAGGATCCCTCATCTCGAGCTAGGAGGCGGAAACGGGGCTCCCCTGGATGTGTGCGGGACCCCACGTGCTTCCTCTCGAGTGGAGACGGGTATGTCGGGGAACGTCTTGAGTTGCAGCAAGGGTGTGAAGGACCCTTTGGAAGTTCCAGTGGTTAGATGTGATTGGCCTCGAGAAGCCTCAGCGGAAATGGGCCTCATCTCACCTGGAGGGCAAAACCTCCTGGATTTTCTCGAGTTGCGGCAGGTGCTCTCGACTTACGACGGGGACCTCAGGGACCCGCTCTGGTGGCCTCAGGAAAGGCCAGTCCCCATGCGAGTTCCTTGGGGGCCTCTCGGGATTCCTCTCCCGTCGATGCCGGGGCCTAAGTCCTTGTGTGGAGTCGGGGCCGGAACCTGAGGATTCCTCTCCAGTGCTGACATGGATCTTGGGGTACTTCTGGAGTCTCCCCAGGGGAGTCAGTCCTCGTCTCGAATGCGGGCATGCACTTGCGCTTTCCTCCAGAGCGGTAGCAGCAGTGTCACGCAGTCCGCCGCGTGGATCAAAGGATCTATGGTTTTCCCTCGAGTCTTTCCCACGAGGCTTTCCCACGAGGCTTTCCCACAGGGCTGTCCCACGTGCACACGTGTTGGGAGTCGATCCTCGGCTTGAACGTCAAGGCAGTGCAGGGAAAACAGGTTCCTCTGGAATGGACTGACACATCTGGGGGACTCTTGGAATGGTGGCATGACCCTGGAGTTCCTCTCGCCTTTCCTGTGGAGAGCGCCTCCTCTTGAGATGCGACGGGAACGCCGGGAATGCTTTCCCTACAAAACAGGGAAAGGATCCCTCATCTCGATCTAGGAGGCGGAAACGGGGCTCCCCTGGATGTGTGCGGGACACCTCGTGCTGTCTCTGGAGTGCAGACGGGTATGTCGGGGAACTTCTTGAGTTGCAGCACGGGTGTGAAGGACCCTTTGGAAGTTCCAGTGGTTAGATGTGATTGGCCTCGAGAAGCCTCAGCGGAAATGGGCCTCATCTCGCCTGGAGGGCAAAACCTCCTGGATTTTCTCGAGTTGCGGCAGGTGCTCTCGACTTACGACGGGGACCTCAGGGACCCGCTCTGGTGGCCTCAGGAAAGGCCAGTCCCCATGCGAGTTCCTCGGGGGCCTCTCGGGATTCCTCTCCCGTCGATGCCGGGGCCTAAGACCTTGTGTGGAGTCGGGGCCGGAACCTGAGGATTCCTCTCCAGTGCTAACATGGATCTTGGGGTACTTCTGGAGTCTCCCCAGGGGAGTCAGTCCTCGTCTCGAATGCGGGCATGCACTTGCGCTTTCCTCCAGAGCGGTAGCAGCAGTGTCACGCAGTCCGCCGCGTGGATCAAAGGATCTATGGTTTTCCCTCGAGTCTTTCCCACGAGGCTTTCCCACGAGGCTTTCCCACAGGGCTGTCCCACGTGCACACGTGGTGGGAGTCGATCCTCGGCTTGAACGTCAAGGCAGTGCAGGGAAAACAGGTTCCTCTGGAATGGACTGACACATCTGGGGGACTCTTGGAATGGTGGCACGACCCTGGAGTTCCTCTCGCCTTTCCTGTGGAGAGCGCCTCCTCTTGAGATGCGACGGGAACGCCGCGAATTCTTTCCCTACGAAACAGGGAAAGGATCCCTCATCTCGAGCTAGGAGGCGGAAACGGGGCTCCCCTGGATGTGTGCGGGACCCCACGTGCTTCCTCTCGAGTGGAGACGGGTATGTCGGGGAACTTCTTGAGTTGCAGCAATGGTGTGAAGGACCCTTTGGAAGTTCCAGTGGTTAGATGTGATTGGCCTCGAGAAGCCTCAGCGGAAATGGGCCTCATCTCGCCTGGAGGGCAAAACCTCCTGGATTTTCTCGAGTTGCGGCAGGTGCTCTCGACTTACGACGGGGACCTCAGGGACCCGCTCTGGTGGCCTCAGGAAAGGCCAGTCCCCATGCGAGTTCCTCGGGGGCCTCTCGGGATTCCTCTCCCGTCGATGCCGGGGCCTAAGACCTTGTGTGGAGTCGGGGCCGGAACCTGAGGATTCCTCTCCAGTGCTGACATGGATCTTGGGGTACTTCTGGAGTCTCCCCAGGGGAGTCAGTCCTCGTCTCGAATGCGGGCATGCACTTGCGCTTTCCTCCAGAGCGGTAGCAGCAGTGTCACGCAGTCCGCCGCGTGGATCAAAGGATCTATGGTTTTCCCTCGAGTCTTTCCCACGAGGCTTTCCCACGAGGCTTTCCCACAGGGCTGTCCCACGAGCACACGTGGTGGGAGTCGATCCTCGGCTTGAACGTCAAGGCAGTGCAGGGAAAACAGGTTCCTCTGGAATGGACTGACACATCTGGGGGACTCTTGGAATGGTGTCACGACCCTGGAGTTCCTCTCGCCTTTCCTGTGGAGAGCGCCTCCTCTTGAGATGCGACGGGAACGCCGGGAATTCTTTCCCTACGAAACAGGGAAAGGATCCCTCATCTCGAGCTAGGAGGCGGAAACGGGGCTCCCCTGGATGTGTGCGGGACCCCACGTGCTTCCTCTCGAGTGGAGACGGTATGTCGGGGAACTTCTTGAGTTGCAGCAATGGTGTGAAGGACCCTTTCGAAGTTCCAGTGGTTAGATGTGATTGGCCTCGAGAAGACTCAGCGGAAATGGGCCTCCTCTCGCCTGGAGGGCAAAACCTCCTGGATTCTCCCGAGTTGCCGCAGGTGCTCTCGACTTACGACGGGGACCTCAGGGACCCGCTCTGGTGGCCTCAGGAAAGGCCAGTCCCCATGCGAGTTCCTCGGGGGCCTCTCGGGATTCCTCTCCCGTCGATGCCGGGGCCTAAGACCTTGTGTGGAGTCGGGGCCGGAACCTAAGGATTCCTCTCCAGTGCTGACATGGATCTTGGGGTACTTCTGGAGTCTCCCCAGGGGAGTCAGTCCTCGTCTCGAATGCGGGCACGCACTTGCGCTTTCCTCCTGAGCGGTAGCAGCAGTGTCACGCAATCCGCCGCGTGGATCAAAGGATCTATGGTTTTCCCTCGAGTCTTTCCCACGAGGCTTTCCCACGAGGCTTTCCCACAGAGCTCTCCCACGTGCACACGTGGTGGGAGTCGATCCTCGGCTTGAACGTCAAGGCAGTGCAGGGAAAACAGGTTCCTCTGGAATGGACTGACACATCTGGGGGACTCTTGGAATGGTGGCACGACCCTGGAGTTCCTCTCGCCTTTCCTGTGGAGAGCGCCTCCTCTTGAGATGCGACGGGAACGCCGGGAATTCTTTCCCTACGAAACAGGGAAAGGATCCCTCATCTCGAGCTATTAGGTGGTAACGGGGCTCCCCTGGATGTGTGAGGGACCCCACGTGCTTCCTCTCGAGTGGAGACGGGTATGTCGGGGAACTTCTTGAGTTGCAGCAAGGGTGTGAAGGACCCTTTGGAAGTTCCAGTGGTTAGATGTGATTGGCCTCGAGAAGCCTCAGCGGAAATGGGCCTCATCTCGCCTGGAGGGCAAAACCTCCTGGATTTTCTCGAGTTGCGGCAGGTGCTCTCGACTTACGACGGGGACCTCAGGGATCCGCTCTGGTGGCCTCAGGAAAGGCCAGTCCCCATGCGAGTTCCTCGGGGGCCTCTCAGGATTCCTCTCCCGTCGATGCCGGGGCCTAAGACCTTGTGTGGAGTCGGGGCCGGAACCTGAGGATTCCTCTCCAGTGCTGACATGGATCTTGGGGTACTTCTGGAGTCTCCCCAGGGGAGTCAGTCCTCGTCTCGAATGCAGGCATGCACTTGCGCTTTCCTCCACAGCGGAAGCAGTAGTGTCACGCAGTCCGCCGCGTGGATCAAAGGATCTATGCTTTTCCCTCGAGTCTTTCCCACGAGGCTTTCCCACGAGGCTTTCCCACAGGGCTGTCCCACGTGCACACGTGGTGGGAGTCGATCCTCGGCTTGAACGTCAAGGCAGTGCAGGGAAAACAGGTTCCTCTGGAATGGACTGACACATCTGGGGGACTCTTGGAATGGTGTCACGACCCTGGAGTTCCTCTCGCCTTTCCTGTGGAGAGCGCCTCCTCTTGAGATTCGACGGGAACGCCGGGAATTCTTTCCCTACGAAACAGGGAAAGGATCCCTCATCTCGAGCTAGGAGGCGGAAACGGGGCTCCCCTGGATGTGTGCGGGACCCCACGTGCTTCCTCTCGAGTGGAGACGGGTATGTCGGGGAACGTCTTGAGTTGCAGCAAGGGTGTGAAGGACCCTTTGGAAGTTCCAGTGGTTAGATGTGATTGGCCTCGAGAAGCCTCAGCGGAAATGGGCCTCATCTCACCTGGAGGGCAAAACCTCCTGGATTTTCTCGAGTTGCGGCAGGTGCTCTCGACTTACGACGGGGACCACAGGGACCCGCTCTGGTGGCCTCAGGAAAGGCCAGTCCCCATGCGAGTTCCTTGGGGGCCTCTCGGGATTCCTCTCCCGTCGATGCCGGGGCCTAAGTCCTTGTGTGGAGTCGGGGCCGGAACCTGAGGATTCCTCTCCAGTGCTGACATGGATCTTGGGGTACTTCTGGAGTCTCCCCAGGGGAGTCAGTCCTCGTCTCGAATGCGGGCATGCACTTGCGCTTTCCTCCAGAGCGGTAGCAGCAGTGTCACGCAGTCCGCCGCGTGGATCAAAGGATCTATGGTTTTCCCTCGAGTCTTTCCCACGAGGCTTTCCCACGAGGCTTTCCCACAGGGCTGTCCCACGTGCACACGTGTTGGGAGTCGATCCTCGGCTTGAACGTCAAGGCAGTGCAGGGAAAACAGGTTCCTCTGGAATGGACTGACACATCTGGGGGACTCTTGGAATGGTGGCATGACCCTGGAGTTCCTCTCGCCTTTCCTGTGGAGAGCGCCTCCTCTTGAGATGCGACGGGAACGCCGGGAATGCTTTCCCTACGAAACAGGGAAAGGATCCCTCATCTCGATCTAGGAGGCGGAAACGGGGCTCCCCTGGATGTGTGCGGGACACCTCGTGCTGTCTCTGGAGTGCAGACGGGTATGTCGGGGAACTTCTTGAGTTGCAGCAAGGGTGTGAAGGACCCTTTGGAAGTTCCAGTGGTTAGATGTGATTGGCCTCGAGAAGCCTCAGCGGAAATGGGCCTCATCTCGCCTGGAGGGCAAAACCTCCTGGATTTTCTCGAGTTGCGGCAGGTGCTCTCGACTTACGACGGGGACCTCAGGGACCCGCTCTGGTTGCCTCAGGAAAGGCCAGTCCCCATGCGAGTTCCTCGGGGGCCTCTCGGGATTCCTCTCCCGTCGATGCCGGGGCCTAAGACCTTGTGTGGAGTCGGGGCCGGAACCTGAGGATTCCTCTCCAGTGCTGACATGGATCTTGGGATACTTCTGGAGTCTCCCCAGGGGAGTCAGTCCTCGTCTCGAATGCGGACATGCACTTGCGCTTTCCTCCACAGCGGAAGCAGCAGTGTCACGCAGTCCGCCGTGTGGATCAAAGGATCTATGATTTTCCCTCGAGTCTTTCCCACGAGGCTTTCCCACGAGGCTTTCCCACAGGGCTGTCCCACGTGCACACGTGGTGGGAGTCGATCCTCGGCTTGAACGTCAAGGCAGTGCAGCGAAAACAGGTTCCTCTGGAATGGACTGACACATCTGGGGGACTCTTGGAATGGTGTCACGACCCTGGAGTTCCTCTCGCCTTTCCTGTGGAGAGCGCCTCCTCTTGAGATGCGACGGGAACGCCGGGAATTCTTTCCCTACGAAACAGGAAAATGATCCCTCATCTCGAGCTAGGAGGCGGAAACGGGGCTCCCCTGGATGTGTGCGGGACCCCACGTGCTTCCTCTGGAGTGGAGACGGGTATGTCGGGGAACTTCTTGAGTTGCAGCAAGGGTGTGAAGGACCCTTTGGAAGTTCCAGTGGTTAGATGTGATTGGCCTCGAGAAGCCTCAGCGGAAATGGGCCTCATCTCGCCTGGAGGGCAAAACCTCCTGGATTTTCTCGAGTTGCGGCAGGTGCTCTCGACTTACGACGGGGACCTCAGGGACCCGCTCTGGTGGCCTCAGGAAAGGCCAGTCCCCATGCGAGTTCCTCGGGGGCCTCTCGGGATTCCTCTCCCGTCGATGCCGGGCCTAAGACCTTGTGTGGAGTTGGGGCCGGAACCTGAGGATTCCTCTCCAGTGCTGACATGGATCTTGGGGTACTTCTGGAGTCTCCCCAGGGGAGTCAGTCCTCGTCTCGAATGCGGGCATGCACTTGCGCTTTCCTCCAGAGCGGTAGCAGCAGTGTCATGCAGTCCGCCGCGTGGATCAAAGGATCTATGGTTTTCCCTCGAGTCTTTCCCACGAGGCTTTCCCACGAGGCTTTCCCACAGGGCTGTCCCACGTGCACACGTGGTGGGAGTCGATCCTCGGCTTGAACGTCAAGGCAGTGCAGGGAAAATAGGTTCCTCTGGAATGGACTGACACATCTGGGGGTCTCTTGGAATGGTGGCATGACCCTGGAGTTCCTCTCGCCTTTCCTGTGGAGACCGCCTCCTCTTGAGATGCGACGGGAACGCCGGGAATTCTTTCCCTACGAAACAGGGAAAGGATCCCTCATCTCGAGCTAGGAGGCGGAAACGGGGCTCCCCTGGATGTGTGCGGGACCCACGTGCTTCCTCTCGAGTGCAGACCGGTATGTCGGGGAACTTCTTGAGTTGCAGCAAAGGTGTGAAGGACCCTTTGGAAGTTCCAGTGGTTAGACGTGATTAGCCTCGAGAAGCCTCAGCGGAAATGGGCCTCATCTCGCCTGGAGGGCAAAACCTCCTGGATTTTCTCGAGTTGCGGCAGGTGCTCTCGACTTACGACGGGGACCTCAGGGACCCGCTCTGGTGGCCTCAGGAAAGGCCAGTCCCTATGCGAGTTCCTTGGGGGCCTCTCGGGATTCCTCTCCCGTCGATGCCGGGCCTAAGACCTTGTGTGGAGTCGGGGCCGGAACCTGAGGATTCCTCTTCAGTGCTGACATGGATTTTGGGGTACTTCTGGAGTCTCCCCAGGGGAGTCAGTCCTCGTCTCGAATGCGGGCATGCACTTGCGCTTTCCTCCAGAGCGGTAGCAGCAGTGTCACGCAGTCCGCCGCGTGGATCAAAGCATCTATGGTTTTCCCTCGAGTCTTTCCCAAGAGGCTTTCCCACGAGGCTTTCCCACAGGGCTGTCCCACGTGCACACGTGGTGGGAATCGATCCTCGGCTTGAACGTCAAGGCAGTGCAGGGAAAACAGGTTCCTCTGGAATGGACTGACACATCTGGGGGACTCTTGGAATCGTGGCACGACCCTGGAGTTCCTCTCGCCTTTCCTGTGGAGAGCGCCTCCTCTTGAGATGCGACAGGAACGCCGGGAATTCTTTCCCTACGAAACAGGAAAAGGATCCCTCATCTCGAGCTAGGAGGCGGAAACGGGGCTCCCCTGGATGTGTGCGGGACCCACGTGCTTCCTCTCGAGTGGAGACGGGTATTTCGAGGAACTTCTTGAGTTGCAGCAAGGGTGTGAAGGACCCTTTGGAAGTTCCAGTGGTTAGACGTGATTAGCCTCGAGAAGCCTCAGCGGAAATGGGCCTCATCTCGCCTGGAGGGCAAAACCTCCTGGATTTTCTCGAGTTGCGGCAGGTGCTCTCGACTTACGACGGGGACCTCAGGGACCCGCTCTGGTGGCCTCAGGAAAGGCCAGTCCCCATGCGAGTTCCTCGGGGGCCTCTCGGGATTCCTCTCCCGTCGATGCCGGGCCTAAGACCTTGTGTGGAGTCGGGGCCGGAACCTGAGGATTCCTCTCCAGTGCTGACATGGATCTTGGGGTACTTCTGGAGTCTCCCCAGGGGAGTCAGTCCTCGTCTCGAATGCGGGCATGCACTTGCGCTTTCCTCCAGAGCGGTAGCAGCAGTGTCACGCAGTCCGCCGCGTGGATCAAAGGATCTATGTTTTCCGTCGAGTCTTTCCCAAGAGGCTTTCCCACGAGGCTTTCCCACAGGGCTGTCCCACGTGCACACGTGGTGGGAGTCGATCCTCGGCTTGAACGTCAAGGCAGTGCAGGGAAAACAGGTTCCTCTGGAATGGACTGACACATCTGGGGGACTCTTGGAATGGTGTCACGACCCTGGAGTTCCTCTCGTCTTTCCTGTGGAGAGCGCCTCCTCTTGAGATGCGACGGGAACACCGGGAATTCTTTCCCTACGAAACAGGGAAAGGATCCCTCATCTCGAGCTAGGAGGCGGAAACGGGGCTCCCCTGGATGTGTGCGGGACCCACGTGCTTCCTCTCGAGTGCAGACGGGTATGTAGGGGAACTTCTTGAGTTGCAGCAAGGGTGTGAAGGACCCTTTGGAAGTTCCAGTGGTTAGACGTGATTAGCCTCGAGAAGCCTCAGCGGAAATGGGCCTCATCTCGCCTGGAGGGCCAAACCTCCTGGATTTTCTCGTTGCGGCAGGTGCTCTCGACTTACGACGGGGACCTCAGGGACCCGCTCTGGTGGCCTCAGGAAAGGCCAGTCCCCATGCGAGTTCCTCGGGGGCCTCTCAGGATTCCTCTCCCGTCGATGCCGGGGCCTAAGACCTTGTGTGGAGTCGGGGCCGGAACCTGAGGATTCCTCTCCAGTGCTGACATGGATCTTGGGGTACTTCTGGAGTCTCCCCAGGGGAGTCAGTCCTCGTCTCGAATGCGGGCATGCACTTGCGCTTTCCTCTAGAGCGGTAGCAGCAGTGTCACGCAGTCCGCCGCGTGGATCAAAGGATCTATGTTTTCCGTCGAGTCTTTCCCATGAGGCTTTCCCACGAGGCTTTCCCACAGGGCTGTCCCACGTGCACACGTGGTGGGAGTCGATCCTCGGCTTGAACGTCAAGGCAGTGCAGGGAAAACAGGTTCCTCTGGAATGGACTGACACATCTGGGGGACTCTTGGAATGGTGTCACGACCCTGGAGTTCCTCTCGTCTTTCCTGTGGAGAGCGCCTCCTCTTGAGATGCGACGGGAACGCCGGGAATTCTTTCCCTACGAAACAGGGAAAGGATCCCTCATCTCGAGCTAGGAGGCGGAAACGGGGCTCCCCTGGATGTGTGCGGGACCCACGTGCTTCCTCTCGAGTGCAGACGGGTATGTCGGGGAACTTCTTGAGTTGCAGCAAGGGTGTGAAGGACCCTTTGGAAGTTCCAGTGGTTAGACGTGATTAGCCTCGAGAAGCCTCAGCGGAAATGGGCCTCATCTCGCCTGGAGGGCAAAACCTCCTGGATTTTCTCGAGTTGCGGCAGGTGCTCTCGACTTACGACGGGGACCTCAGGGACCCGCTCTGGTGGCCTCAGGAAAGGCCAGTCCCCATGCGAGTTCCTCGGGGGCCTCTCGGGATTCCTCTCCCGTCGATGCCGGGGCCTAAGACCTTGTGTGGAGTCGGGGCCGGAACCTGAGGATTCCTCTCCAGTGCTGACATGGATCTTGGGGTACTTCTGGAGTCTCCCAAGGGGAGTCGTCCTCGTCTCGAATGCGGGCATGCACTTGCGCTTTCCTCCAGAGCGGTAGCAGCAGTGTCACGCAGTCCGCCGCGTGGATCAAAGGATCTATGGTTTTCCCTCGAGTCTTTCCCACGAGGCTTTCCCACGAAGCTTTCCCACAGGGCTGTCCCACGAGCACACGTGGTGGGAGTCGATCCTGGGCTTGAACGTCAAGTCAGTGCAGGGAAAACAGGTTCCTCTGGAATGGACTGACACATCTGGGGGACTCTTGGAATGGTGGCATGACCCTGGAGTTCCTCTCGCCTTTCCTGTGGAGAGCGCCTCCTCTTGAGATGCGACGGGAACGCCGGGAATTCTTTCCCTACGAAACAGGGAAAGGATCCCTCATCTCGAGCTAGGAGGCGGAAACGGGGCTCCCCTGGATGTGTGCGGGACCCACGTGCTTCCTCTCGAGTGGAGACGGGTATGTCGGGGAACTTCTTGAGTTGCAGCAAGGGTGTGAAGGACCCTTTGGAAGTTCCAGTGGTTAGATGTGATTAGCCTCGAGAAGCCTCTTTGGAAATGGGCCTCATCTCGCCTGGAGGGCAAAACCTCCTGGATTTTCTCGAGTTGCGGAAGGTGCTCTCGACTTACGACGGGGACCTCAGGGACCCGCTCTGGTGGCCTCAGGAAAGGCCAGTCCCCATGCGAGTTCCTCGGGGGCCTCTCGGGATTCCTCTCCCGTCGATGCCGCGGCCTAAGACCTTGTGTGGAGTCGGGGCCGGAACCTGAGGATTCCTCTCCAGTGCTGACATGGATCTTGGGGTACTTCTGGAGTCTCCCCAGGGGAGTCAGTCCTCGTCTCGAATGCGGGCATGCACTTGCGCTTTACTCCAGAGCGGTAGCAGCAGTGTCACGCAGTCCGCCGCGTGCATCAAAGGATCTATGGTTTTCCCTCGAGTCTTTCCCACGAGGCTTTCCCACGAGGCTTTCCCACAGGGCTGTCCCACGTGCACACGTGGTGGGAGTCGATCCTCGGCTTGAACGTCAAGGCAGTGCAGGGAAAACAGGTTCCTCTGGAATGGACTGACACATCTGGGGGACTCTTGGAATGGTGGCACGACCCTGGAGTTCCTCTCGCCTTTCCTGTGGAGAGCGCCTCCTCTTGAGATGCGATGGGAACGCTGGGAATTCTTTCCCTACGAAACAGGGAAAGGATCCCTCATCTCGAGCTAGGAGGCGGAAACCGGGCTCCCCTCGATGTGTGCGGGACCCCACGTGCTTCCTCTCGAGTGGAGACGGGTATGTCCCGGAACTGCTTGAGTTGCAGCAAGGGTGTGAAGGACCCTTTGGAAGTTCCAGTGGTTAGATGTGATTAGCCTCGAGAAGCCTCATCGGAAATGGGCCTCATCTCGCCTGAAGGGCAAAACCTCCTGGATTTTCTCGAGTTGCGGCAGGTGCTCTCGACTTACGACGGGGACGTCAGGGACCCGCTCTGGTGGCCTCAGGAAAGGCCAGTCCCCATGCGAGTTCCTCGGGGGCCTCTCGGGATTCCTCTCCCGTCGATGCCGGGGCCTAAGACCTTGTGTGGAGTCGGGGCCGGAACCTGAGGATTCCTCTCGAGTGCTGACATGGATCTTGGGGTACTTCTGGAGTCTCCCCAGGGGAGTCAGTCCTCGTCTCGAATGCGGGCATGCACTTGCGCTTTCCTCCAGAGCGGTAGCAGCAGTGTCACGCAGTCCGCCGCGTGGATCAAAGGATCTATGGTTTTCCCTCGAGACTTTCCCACGAGGCTTTCCCACGAGGCTTTCCCACAGGGCTGTCCCACGAGCACACGTGGTGGGAGTCGATCCTCGGCTTGAACGTCAAGGCTGTGCAGGGAAAACAGGTTCCTCTTGAATGGACTGACACATCTGGGGGACTCTTGGAATGGTGTCACGACCCTGGAGTTCCTCTCGCCTTTCCTGGGGAGAGCGCCTCCTCTTGAGATGCGACGGGAACGCCGGGAATTCTTTCCCAAGAAACAGGGAATGGATCGCTCATCTCGAGCTAGGAGGCGGAAACGGGGCTCCCCTGGATGTGTGCGGGACACCACGTGCTTCCTCTCGAGTGGAGACGGGTATGTCGCAGAACTGCTTGAGTTGCAGCAAGGGTGTGAAGGACCGTTTGGAAGTTCCAGTGGTTAGATGTGATTGGCCTCGAGAAGCCTCAGCGGAAATGGGCCTCATCTCGCCTGGAGGGCGAAACCTCCTGGATTTTCTCGAGTTGTGGCAGGGGCTCTCGACTTACGACGGGGACCTCAGGGACCCGCTCTGGTGGCCTCAGAAAAGGCCAGTCCCCATGCGAGTTCCTCGGGGGCCTCTCGGGATTCCTCTCCCGTCAATGCCAGGGCCTAAGACATTGTGTGGAGTCGGGGCCGGAACCTGAGGTTTCCTCTCCAGTGCTGACATGGATCTTGGGGTACTTCTGGAGTCTCCCCAGGGGAGTCAGTCCTCGTCTCGAATGCGGGCATGCACTTGCGCTTTCGTCCAGAGCGATAGCAGTAGTGTCACGCAGTCTGCCGCGTGGATCAAAGGATCTATGGTTTTCCCTCGAGTCTTTCCCACGAGGCTTTCCCACGAGGCTTTCCCACAGGGCTGTCCCACGTGCACACGTGGTGGGAGTCGATCCTCGGCTTGAACGTCAAGGCAGTGCAGGGAAAACAGGTTCCTCTGGAATGGACTGACACATCTGGGGGACTCTTGGAATGGTGGCACGACCCTGGAGTTCCTCTCGTCTTTCCTGTGGAGAGCGCCTCCGCTTGAGATGCGACGGGAACGCCGGGAATTCTTTCCCTACGAAACTGGGAAAGGATCCCTCATCTCGAGCTAGGAGGCGGAAACAGGGCTCCCCTGGATGTGTGCGGGACCCACGTGCTTCCTCTCGAGTGGAGACGGGTATGTCGGGAAACTTCTTGAGTTGCAGCAAGGGTGTGAAGGACACTTTGGAAGTTCCAGTGGTTAGATGTGATTAGCCTCGAGAAGCCTCTTTGGAAATGGGCCTCATCTCGCCTGGAGGGCAAAACCTCCTGGATTTTCTCGAGTTGCGGCAGGTGCTCTCGACTTACGACGGGGACCTCAGGGACCCGCTCTGGTGGCCTCAGGAAAGACCAGTCCCCTTGCGAGTTCCTCGGGGGCCACTCGGGATTCCTCTCCCGTCGATGCCGGGGCCTAAGACCTTGAGTGGAGTCGGGGCCGGAACCTGAGGATTCCTCTCCAGTGCTGACATGGATCTTGGGGTACTTCTGGAGTCTCCACAGGGGAGTCAGTCCTCGTCTCGAATGCGGGCATGCACTTGCGCTTTCCTCCACAGCGGTAGCAGCAGTGTCACGGAGTCCGCCGCGTGGATCAAAGGATCTATGGTTTTCCCTCGAGTCTTTCCCACGAGGCTTTCCCACGAGGCTTTCCCACAGGGCTGTCCCACGTGCACACGTGGTGGAGTCGATCCTCGGCTTGAACGTCAAGGCAGTGCAGGGAAAACAGGTTCCTCTGGAATGGACTGACACATCTGGGGGACTCTTGGAATGGTGGCACGACCCTGGAGTTCCTCTCGCCTTTCCTGTGGAGAGCGCCTCCTCTTGAGATGCGACGGGAACGCCGGGAATTCTTTCCCTACGAAACAGGGAAACGATCACTCATCTCGAGCTAGGAGGCGGAAACGGGGCTCCCCTGGATGTGTGCGGGACACCACGTGCTTCCTCTCGAGTGGAGACGGGTATGTCCCGGGACTGCTTGAGTTGCAGCAAGGGTGTGAAGGACCCCCTGGAAGTTCCAGTGGTTAGATGTGATTAGCCTCGAGAAGCCTCAGCGGAAATGGACTTCATCTCGCCTGGAGGGCAAAATCTCCTGGATTTTCTCGAGTTGCGGCAGGTGCTCTCGACTTACGACGGGGACCTCAGGGACCCGCTCTGGTGACCTCAGGAAAGGCCAGTCCCCATGCGAGTTCCTCGGGGGCCTCTCGGGATTCCTCTCCCGTCGATGCCGGGGCCTAAGAACTTGTGTGGAGTCGGGGCCGGAACCTGAGGATTCCTCTCCAGTGCTGACATGGATCTTGGGGTACTTCTGGAGTCTCCCCAGGGGAGTCAGTCCTCGTCTCGAATGCGGGCATGCACTTGCGCTTTCCTCCAGAGCGGTAGCAGCAGTGTCACGCAGTCCGCCGCGTGGATCAAAGGATCTATGGTTTTCCCTCGAGTCTTTCCCACGAGGCTTTCCGACGAGGCTTTCCACAGGGCTGTCCCACGTGCACACGTGGCGTGACTCGATCCTCGGCTTGAACGTCAAGGCAGTGCAGGGAAAACAGGTTCCTCTGGAATGGACTGACACATCTGGGGGACTCTTGGAATGGTGGCACGACCCTGGAGTTCCTCTCGCCTTTCCTGTGGAGAGCGCCTCCTCTTGAGATGCGACGGGAACACCGGGAATTCTTTCCCTACGAAACAGGGAAAGGATCCCTCATCTCGAGCTAGGAGGCGGAAATGGGGCTCCCCTGGATGTTTGCGGGACCCCACGTGCTTCCTCTCGAGTGGAGACGGGTATGTCGGGGAACTTCTTGAGTTGCAGCAAGGGTGTGAAGGACCCTTTGGAAATTCCAGTGGTTAGATGTTTTTGGCCTCGAGAAGCCTCAGCGGAAATGGGCCTCATCTCGCCTGGAGGGCAAAACCTCCTGGATTTTCTCGAGTTTCGGCAGGTGCTCTCGACTTACGACGGGGACCTCAGGGACCCGCTCTGGTGGCCTCAGGAAAGGCCAGTCCCCATGCGACTTCCTCGGGGGCCTCTCGGGATTCCTCTCCCGTCGATGCCGGGGCCGAAGACCTTGTGTGGAGTCGGGGCCGGAACCTGAGGATACCTCTCCAGTGCTGACATGGATCTTGGGGTACTTCTGGAGTCTCCCCAGGGGAGTCAGTCCTCGTCTCGAATGCGGGCATGCACTTGCGCTTTCCTCCAGAGCGGTAGCAGCAGTGTCACGCAGTCCACCGCGTGGATCAAAGGATCTATGGTTTTCCCTCTAGGCTTTCCCACGAGGCTTTCCCACGAGGCTTTCCCACTGGGTTGTCCCACGTGCACACGTGGTGGGAGTCGATCCTTGGCTTGAACGTCAAGGCAGTGCAGGGAAAACAGGTTCCTCTGGAATGGACTGACACATCTGGGGGTCTCTTGGAATGGTGGCACGACCCTGGAGTTCCTCTCGCCTTTCCTGTGGAGAGCGCCTCCTCTTGAGATGCGACGGGAATGCCGGGAATTCTTTCCTACGAAACAGGGAAAGGATCCCTCATCTCGAGCTAGGAGGCGGAAACGGGGCTACCCTGGATGTGTGCGGGACCCTCGTGCGTCCTCTCGAGTGGAGACGGGTATGTCGGGGAACTTCTAGAGTTGCAGCAAGGGTGTGAAGGACCCTTTGGAAGTTCAAGTGGTTAGACGTGATTAGCCTCGAGAAGCCTCAGCGAAAATGGACTTCATCTCGCCTGGAGGGCAAAATCTCCTGGATTTTCTCGAGTGTGGCAGGTGCTCTCGACTTACGACGGGGACCTCAGGGACCCGCCCTGGTGACCTCAGGAAAGGCCAGTCCCCATGCGAGTTCCTCGGGGGCCTCTCGGGATTCCTCTCCCGTCGATGCCGGGGCCTAAGACCTTGTGTGGAGTCGGGGCCGGAACCTGAGGATTCCTCTCCAGTGCTGACATGGATCTTGGGGTACTTCTGGAGTCTCCCCAGGGGAGTCAGTCCTCGTCTCGAATGCGGGCATGCACTTGCGCTTTCCTCCAGAGCGGTAGCAGCAGTGTCACGCAGTCCGCCGCGTGGATCAAAGGATCTATGGTTTTCCCTCGAGTCTTTCCCACGAGGCTTTCCCACGAGGCTTTCCCACTGGGTTGTCCCACGTGCACACGTGGTGGGAGTCGATCCTCGGCTTGAACGTCAAGGCAGTGCAGGGAAAACACGTTCCTCTGAAATGGACTGACACATCTTGGGGTCTCTTGGAATGGTGGCACGACCCTGGAGTTCCTCTCGCCTTTCCTGTGGAGAGCGCCTCCTCTTGAGATGCGACGGGAATGCCGGGAATTCTTTCCTACGAAACAGGGATAGGATCCCTCATCTCGAGCTAGGAGGCGGAAACGGGGCTACCCTGGATGTGTGGGGGACCCTCGTGCTTCCTCTCGAGTGGAGACGGGTATGTCAGGGAACTTCTAGAGTTGCAGCAAGGGTGTGAAGGACCCTTTGGAAGTTCAAGTGGTTAGATGTGATTAGCCTCGAGAAGCCTCAGCGTAAATGGACTTCATCTCGCCTGGAGGGCAAAATCTCCTGGATTTTCTCGAGTTGCGGCAGGTGCTCTCGACTTACGACGGGGACCTCAGGGACCCGCTCTGGTGACCTCAGGAAAGGCCAGTCCCCATGCGAGTTCCTCGGGGGCCTCTCGGGATTCCTCTCCCGTCGATGCCGGCGCCTAAGACCTTGTGTGGAGTCGGGGCCGGAACCTGAGGATTCCTCTCCAGTGCTGACATGGATCTTGGGGTACTTCTGGAGTCTCCCCAGGGGAGTCAGTCCTCGTCTCGAATGCGGGCATGCACTTGCGCTTTCCTCCAGAGCGGTAGCAGCAGTGTCACGCAGTCCGCCGCGTGGATCAAAGGATCTATGGTTTTCCCTCGAGTCTTTCCCACGAGGCTTTCCAACGAGGCTTTCCACAGGGCTGTCTCACGTGCACACGTGGTGTGACTCGATCCTCGGCTTGAACGTCAAGGCAGTGCAGGGAAAACAGGTTCCTCTGGAATGGACTGACACATCTGGGGGACTCTTGGAATGGTGGCACGACCCTGGAGTTCCTCTCGCCTTTCCTGTGGAGAGCGCCTCCTCTTGAGATGCGACGGGAACGCCGGGAATTCTTTCCCTACGAAACAGGGAAAGGATCCCTCATCTCGAGCAAGGAGGCGGAAACGGGGCTCCCCTGGATGTGTGCGGGACCCCACGTGCTTCCTCTCGAGTGGAGTCGGGTATGTCGGGGAACTTCTTGAGTTGCAGCAAGGGTGTGAAGGACCCTTTGGAAGTTCCAGTGGTTAGACGTGATTAGCCTCGAGAAGCCTCAGCGGAAATGGGCCTCATCTCGCCTGGAGGGCAAAACCTCCTGGATTTTCTCGAGTTGCGGCAGGTGCTCTCGACTTACGACGGGGACCTCAGGGACCCGCTCTGGTGGCCTCAGGAAAGGCAGTCCCCATGCGAGTTCCTCGGGGGCCTCTCGGCATTCCTCTCCCGTCGATGCCGGGGCCTAAGACCTTCTGTGGAGTCGGGGCCGGAACCTGAGGATTCCTCTCCAGTGCTGACATGGATCTTGGGGTACTTCTGGAGTCTCCCCAGGGGAGTCAGTCCTCGTCTCGAATGCGGGCATGCACTTGCGCTTTCCTCCAGAGCGGTAGCAGCAGTGTCACGCAGTCCGCCGCGTGGATCAAAGGATCTATGGTTTTCCCTCGAGTCTTTCCCACGAGGCTTTCCCACGAGGCTTTCCCACAGGGCTGTCCCACGTGCACACGTGGTGGGAGTCGATCCTCGGCTTGAACGTCTAGGCAGTGCAGGGAAAACAGGTTCCTCTGGAATGGACTGACACATCTGGGGGACTCTTGGAATGGTGGCACGACCCTGGAGTTCCTCTCGCCTTTCCTGTGGAGAGCGCCTCCTCTTGAGATGCTACGGGAACGCCGGGAATTCTTTCCCTACGAAACAGGGAAAGGATCCCTCATCTCGAGCTAGGAGGCGGAAACGGGGCTCCCCTGGATGTGTGCGGGACCCCACGTGCTTCCTCTCGAGTGGAGACGGGTATGTCGCGGAACTGCTTGAGTTGCAGCAAGGGTGTGAAGGACCCTTTGGAAGTTCCAGTGGTTAGATGTGATTAGCCTCGAGAAGCCTCAGCGGAAATGGGCCTCATTTCGCCTGGAAGGCAAAACCTCCTGGATTTTCTCGAGTTGAGGCAGGTGCTCTCGACTTACGATGGGGACCTCAGGGACCCGCTCTGGTGGCCTCAGGAAAGGCCAGTCCCCATGCGAGTTCCTCGGGGGCCTCTCGGCATTCCTCTCCCGTCGAGTCCGGGGCCTAAGACCTTGTGTGGAGTCGGGGCCGGAACCTGAAGATTCCTCTCCAGTGCTGACATGGATCTTGGGGTACTTATGGAGTCTCCCCAGGGGAGTCAGTCCTCGTCTCGAATGCGGGCATGCACTTGCGCTTTCCTCCAGAGCGGTAGCAGCAGTGTCACGCAGTCCGCCGCGTGGATCAAAGGATCTATGGTTTTCCCTCGAGTCTTTCCCACGAGGCTTTCCCACGAGGCTTTCCCACAGGGCTGTCCCACGTGCACACGTGGTGGAAGTGGATCCTCGGCTTGAACGTCAAGGCAGTGCAGGGAAAACAGGTTCCTCTGGAATGGACTGACACATCTGGGGGACTCTTGGAATGGTGGCACGACCCTGGAGTTCCTCTCGCCTTTCCTGTGGAGAGCGCCTCCTCTTGAGATGCGACGGGAACGCCGGGAATTCTTTCCCTACGAAACAGGGAAAGGATCACTCATCTCGAGCTAGGAGGCGGAAACGGGGCTCCCCTGGATGTGTGCGGGACCCCACGTGCTTCCTCTCGAGTGGAGACGGGTATGTCGGGGAACTTCTTGAGTTGCAGCAAGGGTGTGAAGGACCCTTTGGAAGTTCCAGTGGTTAGACGTGATTAGCCTCGAGAAGCCTCAGCGGAAATGGGCCTCATCTCGCCTGGAGGGCAAAACCTCCTGGATTTTCTCGAGTTGCGGCAGGTGCTCTCGACTTACGACAGGGACCTCAGGGACCCGCTCTGGTGGCCTCAGGAAAGGCAGTCCCCATGCGAGTTCCTCGGGGGCCTCTCGGCATTCCTCTCCCGTCGATGCCGGGGCCTAAGACCTTGTGTGGAGTCGGGGCCGGAACCTGAGGATTCCTCTCCAGTGCTGACATGGATCTTGGGGTACTTCTGGAGTCTCCCCAGGGGAGTCAGTCCTCGTCTCGAATGCGGGCATGCACTTGCGCTTTCCTCCAGAGCGGTAGCAGCAGTGTCACGCAGTCCACCGCGTGGATCAAAGGATCTATGGTTTTCCCTCGAGTCTTTCCCACGAGGCTTTCCCACGAGGCTTTCCCACAGGGCTGTCCCACGTGCACACGTGGTGGGAGTCGATCCTCGGCTTGAACGTCTAGGCAGTGCAGGGAAAACAGGTTCCTCTGGAATGGACTGACACATCTGGGGGACTCTTGGAATGGTGGCACGACCATGGAGTTCCTCTCGCCTTTCCTGTGGAGAGCGCCTCCTCTTGAGATGCTACGGGAACGCCGGGAATTCTTTCCCTACGAAACAGGGAAAGGATCCCTCATCTCGAGCTAGGAGGCGGAAACGGGGCTCCCCTGGATGTGTGCGGGACCCCACGTGCTTCCTCTCGAGTGGAGACGGGTATGTCGCGGAACTGCTTGAGTTGCAGCAAGGGTGTGAAGGACCCTTTGGAAGTTCCAGTGGTTAGATGTGATTAGCCTCGAGAAGCCTCAGCGGAAATGGGCCTCCTCTCGCCTGGAAGGCAAAACCTCCTGGATTTTCTCGAGTTGCGGCAGGTGCTCTCGACTTACGATGGGGACCTCAGGGACCCGCTCTGGTGGCCTCAGGAAAGGCCAGTCCCCATGCGAGTTCCTCGGGGGCCTCTCGGCATTCCTCTCCCGTCGAGTCCGGGGCCTAAGACCTTGTGTGGAGTCGGGGCCGGAACCTGAGGATTCCTCTCCAGTGCTGACATGGATCTTGGGGTACTTCTGGAGTCTCCCCAGGGGAGTCAGTCCTCGTCTCGAATGCGGGCATGCACTTGCGCTTTCCTCCAGAGCGGTAGCAGCAGTGTCACGCAGTCCGCCACGTGGATCAAAGGATCTATGGTTTTCCCTCGAGTCTTTCCCACGAGGCTTTCCCACGAGGCTTTCCCACAGGGCTGTCCCACGTGCACACGTGGTGGGAGTCGATCCTCGGCTTGAACGTCAAGGCAGTGCAGGGAAAACAGGTTCCTCTGGAATGGACTGACACATCTGGGGGACTCTTGGAATGGTGGCACGACCCTGGAGTTCCTCTCGCCTTTCCTGTGGAGAGCGCCTCCTCTTGAGATGCGACGGGAACGCCGGGAATTCTTTCCCTACGAAACAGGGAAAGGATCCCTCATCTCGAGCTAGGAGGCGGAAACGGGGCTCCCCTGGATGTGTGCGGGACCCCACGTGCTTCCTCTCGAGTGGAGACGGGTATGTCGGGGAACATCTTGAGTTGCAGCAAGGGTGTGAAGCACCCTTTGGAAGTTCCAGTGGTTAGACGTGATTAGCCTCGAGAAGCCTCAGCGGAAATGGGCCTCATCTCGCCTGGAGGGCAAAACCTCCTGGATTTTCTCGAGTTGCGGCAGGTGCACTCGACTTACGACGGGGACGTCAGGGACCCGCTCTGGTGGCCTCAGGAAAGGCCAGTCCCCATGCGAGTTCCTCGGGGGCCTCTCGGGATTCCTCTCCCGTCGATGCCGGGGCCTAAGACCTTGTGTGGAGTCGGGGCCGGAACCTGAGGATTCCTCTCCAGTGCTGACATGGATCTTGGGGTACTTCTGGAGTCTCCCCAGGGGAGTCAGTCCTCGTCTCGAATGCGGGCATGCACTTGCGCTTTCCTCCAGAGCGGTAGCAGCAGTGTCACGCAGTCCGCCGCGTGGATCAAAGGATCTATGGTTTTCCCTCGAGTCTTTCCCACGAGGCTTTCCCACGAGGCTTTCCACAGGGCTGTCCCACGTGCACACGTGGTGTGACTCGATCCTCGGCTTGAACGTCAAGGCAGTGCAGGGAAAACAGGTTCCTCTGGAATGGACTGACACATCTGGGGGACTCTTGGAATGGTGGCACGAACCTGGAGTTCCTCTCGCCTTTCCTGTGGAGAGCGCCTCCTCTTGAGATGCGACGGGAACGCCGGGAATTCTTTCCCTACGAAACAGGGAAAGGATCCCCCATCTCGAGCTAGGAGGCGGAAATGGGGCTCCCCTGGATGTTTGCGGGACCCCACGTGCTTCCTCTCGAGTGGAGATGGGTATGTCGGGGAACTTCTTGAGTTGCAGCAAGGGTGTGAAGGACCCTTTGGAAGTTCCAGTGGTTAGATGTGATTAGCCTCGAGAAGCCTCAGCGGAAATGGGCCTCATCTCGCCTGGAGGGCAAAACCTCCTGGATTTTCTCGAGTTGCGGCAGGTGCTCTCGACTTACGATGGGGACCTCAGAGACCCGCTCTGGTGGCCTCAGGAAAGGCCAGTCCCCATGCGAGTTCCTCGGGTCCTCTCGGGATTCCTCTCCCGTCGATGCTGGGGCCTAAGACCTTGTGTGGAGTCGGGGCCGGAACCTGAGGATTCCTCTCCAGTGCTGACATGGATCTTGGGGTACTTCTGGAGTCTCCCCAGGGGAGTCAGTCCTCGTCTCGAATGCGGGTATGCACTTGCGCTTTCCTCCAGAGCGGTAGCAGCAGTGTCACGCAGTCCGCCGCGTGGATCAAAGGATCTATGGTTTTCCCTCGAGTCTTTCCCACGAGGCTTTCCCACGAGGATTTCCCACTGGGTTGTCCCACGTGCACACGTGGTGGGAGTCGATCCTCGGCTTGAACGTCAAGGCAGTGCAGGGAAAACAGGTTCCTCTGAAATGGACTGACACATCTTGGGGTCTCTTGGAATGGTGGCACGACCCTGGAGTTCCTCTCGCCTTTCCTGTGGAGAGCGCCTCCTCTTGAGATGCGACGGGAATGCCGGGAATTCCTTCCTGCGAAACAGGGATAGGATCCCTCATCTCGAGCTAGGAGGCGGAAACGGGGCTACCCTGGATGTGTGGGGGACCCTCGTGCTTCCTCTCGAGTGGAGACGGGTATGTCAGGGAACTTCTAGAGTTGCAGCAAGGGTGTGAAGGACCCTTTGGAAGTTCAAGTGGTTAGATGTGATTAGCCTCAAGAAGCCTCAGCGTAAATGGACTTCATCTCGCCTGGAGGGCAAAATCTCCTGGATTTTCTCGAGTTGCGGCAGGTGCTCTCGACTTACGACGGGGACCTCAGGGACCCGCTCTGGTGACCTCAGGAAAGGCCAGTCCCCATGCGAGTTCCTCGGGGGCCTCTCGGCATTCCTCTCCCGTCGAGTCCGGGGCCTAAGACCTTGTGTGGAGTCGGGGCCGGAACCTGAGGATTCCTCTCCAGTGCTGACATGGATCTTGGGGTACTTCTGGAGTCTCCCCAGGGGAGTCAGTCCTCGTCTCGAATGCGGGCATGCACTTGCGCTTTCCTCCAGAGCGGTAGCAGCAGTGTCACGCAGTCCGCCGCGTGGATCAAAGGATCTATGGTTTTCCCTCGAGTCTTTCCCACGAGGCTTTCCCACGAGGCTTTCCCACAGGGCTGTCCCACGTGCACACGTGGTGGGAGTCGATCCTCGGCTTGAACGTCAAGGCAGTGCAGGGAAAACAGGTTCCTCTGGAATGGACTGACACATCTGGGGGACTCTTGGAATGGTGGCACGACCCTGGAGTTCCTCTCGCCTTTCCTGTGGAGAGCGCCTCCTCTTGAGATGCGACGGGAATGCCGGGAATTCTTTCCCTACGAAACAGGGAAAGGATCCCTCATCTCGAGCTAGGAGGCGGAAACGGGGCTCCCCTGGATGTGTGCGGGACCCCACGTGCTTCCTCTCGAGTGGAGACGGGTATGTCCGGGAACATCTTGAGTTGCAGCAAGGGTGTGAAGCACCCTTTGGAAGTTCCAGTGGTTAGACGTGATTAGCCTCGAGAAGCCTCAGCGGAAATGGGCCTCATCTCGCCTGGAGGGCAAAACCTCCTGGATTTTCTCGAGTTGCGGCAGGTGCACTCGACTTACGACGGGGACGTCAGGGACCCGCTCTGGTGGCCTCAGGAAAGGCCAGTCCCCATGTGAGTTCCTCGGGGGCCTCTCGGGATTCCTCTCCCGTCGATGCCGGGGCCTAAGACCTTGTGTGGAGTCGGGGCCGGAACCTGAGGATTCCTCTCCAGTGCTGACATGGATCTTGGGGTACTTCTGGAGTCTCCCCAGGGGAGTCAGTCCTCGTCTCGAATGCGGGCATGCACTTGCGCTTTCCTCCAGAGCGGTAGCAGCAGTGTCACGCAGTCCGCCGCGTGGATCAAAGGATCTATGGTTTTCCCTCGAGTCTTTCCCACGAGGCTTTCCCACGAGGCTTTCCACAGGGCTGTCCCACGTGCACACGTGGTGTGACTCGATCCTCGGCTTGAACGTCAAGGCAGTGCAGGGAAAACAGGTTCCTCTGGAATGGACTGACACATCTGGGGGACTCTTGGAATGGTGGCACGAACCTGGAGTTCCTCTCGCCTTTCCTGTGGAGAGCGCCTCCTCTTGAGATGCTACGGGAACGCCGGGAATTCTTTCCCTACGAAACAGGGAAAGGATCCCCCATCTCGAGCTAGGAGGCGGAAATGGGGCTCCCCTGGATGTTTGCGGGACCCCACGTGCTTCCTCTCGAGTGGAGATGGGTATGTCGGGGAACTTCTTGAGTTGCAGCAAGGGTGTGAAGGACCCTTTGGAAGTTCCAGTGGTTAGATGTGATTAGCCTCGAGAAGCCTCAGCGGAAATGGGCCTCATCTCGCCTGGAGGGCAAAACCTCCTGGATTTTCTCGAGTTGCGGCAGGTGCTCTCGACTTACGACGGGGACCTCAGAGACCCGCTCTGGTGGCCTCAGGAAAGGCCAGTCCCAATGCGAGTTCCTCGGGTCCTCTCGGGATTCCTCTCCCGTCGATGCTGGGGCCTAAGACCTTGTGTGGAGTCGGGGCCGGAACCTGAGGATTCCTCTCCAGTGCTGACATGGATCTTGGGGTACTTCTGGAGTCTCCCCAGGGGAGTCAGTCCTCGTCTCGAATGCGGGTATGCACTTGCGCTTTCCTCCAGAGCGGTAGCAGCAGTGTCACGCAGTCCGCCG
Source organism: Ovis canadensis (assembly GCF_042477335.2). Classification (NCBI taxonomy): domain Eukaryota; kingdom Metazoa; phylum Chordata; class Mammalia; order Artiodactyla; family Bovidae; genus Ovis; species Ovis canadensis. Next base: position 7,221,594 of record NC_091254.1, read on the forward strand.
CGTGGATCAAAGGATCTATGGTTTTCCCTCGAGTCTTTCCCACGAGGCTTTCCCACGAGGCTTTCCCACTGGGTTGTCCCACGTGCACACGTGGTGGGAGTCGATCCTCGGCTTGAACGTCAAGGCAGTGCAGGGAAAACAGGTTCCTCTGAAATGGACTGACACATCTTGGGGTCTCTTGGAATGGTGGCACGATCCTGGAGTTCCTCTCGCCTTTCCTGTGGAGAGCGCCTCCTCTTGAGATGCGACGGGAATGCCGGGAATTCTTTCCTACGAAACAGGGATAGGATCCCTCATCTCGAGCTAGGAGGCGGAAACGGGGCTACCCTGGATGTGTGGGGGACCCTCGTGCTTCCTCTCGAGTGGAGACGGGTATGTCAGGGAACTTCTAGAGTTGCAGCAAGGGTGTGAAGGACCCTTTGGAAGTTCAAGTGGTTAGATGTGATTAGCCTCGAGAAGCCTCAGAGTAAATGGACTTCATCTCGCCTGGAGGGCAAAATCTCCTGGATTTTCTCGAGTTGCGGCAGGTGCTCTCGACTTACGACGGGGACCTCAGGGACCCGCTCTGGTGACCTCAGGAAAGGCCAGTCCCCATGCGAGTTCCTCGGGGGCCTCTCGGGATTCCTCTCCCGTCGATGCCGGGGCCTAAGACCTTGTGTGGAGTCGGGGCCGGAACCTGAGGATTCCTCTCCAGTGCTGACATGGATCTTGGGGTACTTCTGGAGTCTCCCCAGGGGAGTCAGTCCTCGTCTCGAATGCGGGCATGCACTTGCGCTTTCCTCCAGAGCGGTAGCAGCAGTGTCACGCAGTCCGCCGCGTGGATCAAAGGATCTATGGTTTTCCCTCGAGTCTTTCCCACGAGGCTTTCCAACGAGGCTTTCCACAGGGCTGTCTCACGTGCACACGTGGTGTGACTCGATCCTCGGCTTGAACGTCAAGGCAGTGCAGGGAAAACAGGTTCCTCTGGAATGGACTGACACATCTGGGGGACTCTTGGAATGGTGGCACGACCCTGGAGTTCCTCTCGCCTTTCCTGTGGAGAGCGCCTCCTCTTGAGATGCGACGGGAACGCCGGGAATTCTTTCCCTACGAAACAGGGAAAGGATCCCTCATCTCGAGCTAGGAGGCGGAAACGGGGCTCCCCTGGATGTGTGCGGGACCCCACGTGCTTCCTCTCGAGTGGAGACGGGTATGTCGGGGAACTTCTTGAGTTGCAGCAAGGGTGTGAAGGACCCTTTGGAAGTTCCAGTGGTTAGACGTGATTAGCCTCGAGAAGCCTCAGCGGAAATGGGCCTCATCTCGCCTGGAGGGCAAAACCTCCTGGATTTTCTCGAGTTGCGGCAGGTGCTCTCGACTTACGACGGGGACCTCAGGGACCCGCTCTGGTGGCCTCAGGAAAGGCAGTCCCCATGCGAGTTCCTCGGGGGCCTCTCGGCATTCCTCTCCCGTCGATGCCGGGGCCTAAGACCTTCTGTGGAGTCGGGGCCGGAACCTGAGGATTCCTCTCCAGTGCTGACATGGATCTTGGGGTACTTCTGGAGTCTCCCCAGGGGAGTCAGTCCTCGTCTCGAATGCGGGCATGCACTTGCGCTTTCCTCCAGAGCGGTAGCAGCAGTGTCACGCAGTCCACCGCGTGGATCAAAGGATCTATGGTTTTCCCTCGAGTCTTTCCCACGAGGCTTTCCCACGAGGCTTTCCCACAGGGCTGTCCCACGTGCACACGTGGTGGGAGTCGATCCTCGGCTTGAACGTCTAGGCAGTGCAGGGAAAACAGGTTCCTCTGGAATGGACTGACACATCTGGGGGACTCTTGGAATGGTGGCACGACCATGGAGTTCCTCTCGCCTTTCCTGTGGAGAGCGCCTCCTCTTGAGATGCTACGGGAACGCCGGGAATTCTTTCCCTACGAAACAGGGAAAGGATCCCTCATCTCGAGCTAGGAGGCGGAAACGGGGCTCCCCTGGATGTGTGCGGGACCCCACGTGCTTCCTCTCGAGTGGAGACGGGTATGTCGCGGAACTGCTTGAGTTGCAGCAAGGGTGTGAAGGACCCTTTGGAAGTTCCAGTGGTTAGATGTGATTAGCCTCGAGAAGCCTCAGCGGAAATGGGCCTCATCTCGCCTGGAAGGCAAAACCTCCTGGATTTTCTCGAGTTGCGGCAGGTGCTCTCGACTTACGATGGGGACCTCAGGGACCCGCTCTGGTGGCCTCAGGAAAGGCCAGTCCCCATGCGAGTTCCTCGGGGGCCTCTCGGCATTCCTCTCCCGTCGAGTCCGGGGCCTAAGACCTTGTGTGGAGTCGGGGCCGGAACCTGAGGATTCCTCTCCAGTGCTGACATGGATCTTGGGGTACTTCTGGAGTCTCCCCAGGGGAGTCAGTCCTCGTCTCGAATGCGGGCATGCACTTGCGCTTTCCTCCAGAGCGGTAGCAGCAGTGTCACGCAGTCCGCCGCGTGGATCAAAGGATCTATGGTTTTCCCTCGAGTCTTTCCCACGAGGCTTTCCCACGAGGCTTTCCCACAGGGCTGTCCCACGTGCACACGTGGTGGGAGTCGATCCTCGGCTTGAACGTCAAGGCAGTGCAGGGAAAACAGGTTCCTCTGGAATGGACTGACACATCTGGGGGACTCTTGGAATGGTGGCACGACCCTGGAGTTCCTCTCGCCTTTCCTGTGGAGAGCGCCTCCTCTTGAGATGCGACGGGAACGCCGGGAATTCTTTCCCTACGAAACAGGGAAAGGATCCCTCATCTCGAGCTAGGAGGCGGAAACGGGGCTCCCCTGGATGTGTGCGGGACCCCACGTGCTTCCTCTCGAGTGGAGACGGGTATGTCGGGGAACATCTTGAGTTGCAGCAAGGGTGTGAAGCACCCTTTGGAAGTTCCAGTGGTTATACGTGATTAGCCTCGAGAAGCCTCAGCGGAAATGGGCCTCATCTCGCCTGGAGGGCAAAACCTCCTGGATTTTCTCGAGTTGCGGCAGGTGCACTCGACTTACGACTGGGACGTCAGGGACCCGCTCTGGTGGCCTCAGGAAAGGCCAGTCCCCATGCGAGTTCCTCGGGGGCCTCTCGGGATTCCTCTCCCGTCGATGCCGGGGCCTAAGACCTTGTGTGGAGTCGGGGCCGGAACCTGAGGATTCCTCTCCAGTGCTGACATGGATCTTGGGGTACTTCTGGAGTCTCCCCAGGGGAGTCAGTCCTCGTCTCGAATGCGGGCATGCACTTGCGCTTTCCTCCAGAGCGGTAGCAGCAGTGTCACGCAGTCCGCCGCGTGGATCAAAGGATCTATGGTTTTCCCTCGAGTCTTTCCCACGAGGCTTTCCCACGAGGCTTTCCACAGGGCTGTCCCACGTGCACACGTGGTGTGACTCGATCCTCGGCTTGAACGTCAAGGCAGTGCAGGGAAAACAGGTTCCTCTGAAATGGACTGACACATCTTGGGGTCTCTTGGAATGGTGGCACGACCCTGGAGTTCCTCTCGCCTTTCCTGTGGAGAGCGCCTCCTCTTGAGATGCGACGGGAATGCCGGGAATTCCTTCCTACGAAACAGGGATAGGATCCCTCATCTCGAGCTAGGAGGCGGAAACGGGGCTACCCTGGATGTGTGGGGGACCCTCGTGCTTCCTCTCGAGTGGAGACGGGTATGTCAGGGAACTTCTAGAGTTGCAGCAATGGTGTGAAGGACCCTTTGGAAGTTCAAGTGGTTAGATGTGATTAGCCTCAAGAAGCCTCAGCGTAAATGGACTTCATCTCGCCTGGAGGGCAAAATCTCCTGGATTTTCTCGAGTTGCGGCAGGTGCTCTCGACTTACGACGGGGACCTCAGGGACCCGCTCTGGTGACCTCAGGAAAGGCCAGTCCCCATGCGAGTTCCTCGGGGGCCTCTCGGCATTCCTCTCCCGTCGAGTCCGGGGCCTAAGACCTTGTGTGGAGTCGGGGCCGGAACCTGAGGATTCCTCTCCAGTGTTGACATGGATCTTGGGGTACTTCTGGAGTCTCCCCAGGGGAGTCAGTCCTCGTCTCGAATGCGGGCATGCACTTGCGCTTTCCTCCAGAGCGGTAGCAGCAGTGTCACGCAGTCCGCCGCGTGGATCAAAGGATCTATGGTTTTCCCTCGAGTCTTTCCCACGAGGCTTTCCCACGAGGCTTTCCCACAGGGCTGTCCCACGTGCACACGTGGTGGGAGTCGATCCTCGGCTTGAACGTCAAGGCAGTGCAGGGAAAACAGGTTCCTCTGGAATGGACTGACACATCTGGGGGACTCTTGGAATGGTGGCACGACCCTGGAGTTCCTCTCGCCTTTCCTGTGGAGAGCGCCTCCTCTTGAGATGCGACGGGAATGCCGGGAATTCTTTCCCTACGAAACAGGGAAAGGATCCCTCATCTCGAGCTAGGAGGCGGAAACGGGGCTCCCCTGGATGTGTGCGGGACCCCACGTGCTTCCTCTCGAGTGGAGACGGGTATGTCCGGGAACATCTTGAGTTGCAGCAAGGGTGTGAAGCACCCTTTGGAAGTTCCAGTGGTTAGACGTGATTAGCCTCGAGAAGCCTCAGCGGAAATGGGCCTCATCTCGCCTGGAGGGCAAAACCTCCTGGATTTTCTCGAGTTGCGGCAGGTGCACTCGACTTACGACGGGGACGTCAGGGACCCGCTCTGGTGGCCTCAGGAAAGGCCAGTCCCCATGCGAGTTCCTCGGGGGCCTCTCGGGATTCCTCTCCCGTCGATGCCGGGGCCTAAGACCTTGTGTGGAGTCGGGGCCGGAACCTGAGGATTCCTCTCCAGTGCTGACATGGATCTTGGGGTACTTCTGGAGTCTCCCCAGGGGAGTCAGTCCTCGTCTCGAATGCGGGCATGCACTTGCGCTTTCCTCCAGAGCGGTAGCAGCAGTGTCACGCAGTCCGCCGCGTGGATCAAAGGATCTATGGTTTTCCCTCGAGTCTTTCCCACGAGGCTTTCCAACGAGGCTTTCCACAGGGCTGTCTCACGTGCACACGTGGTGTGACTCGATCCTCGGCTTGAACGTCAAGGCAGTGCAGGGAAAACAGGTTCCTCTGGAATGGACTGACACATCTGGGGGACTCTTGGAATGGTGGCACGACCCTGGAGTTCCTCTCGCCTTTCCTGTGGAGAGCGCCTCCTCTTGAGATGCGACGGGAACGCCGGGAATTCTTTCCCTACGAAACAGGGAAAGGATCCCTCATCTCGAGCTAGGAGGCGGAAATGGGGCTCCCATGGATGTTTGCGGGACCCCACGTACTTCCTCTCGAGTGGAGACGGGTATGTCGGGGAACTTCTTGAGTTGCAGCAAGGGTGTGAAGGACCCTTTGGAAGTTCCAGTGGTTAGATGTCTTTGGCCTCGAGAAGCCTCAGCGGAAATGGGCCTCATCTCGCCTGGAGGGCAAAACCTCCTGGATTTTCTCGAGTTGCGGCAGGTGCTCTCGACTTACGACGGGGACCTCAGGGACCCGCTCTGGTGGCCTCAAGAAAGGCCAGTCCCCATGCGAGTTCCTCGGGGGCCTCTCGGGATTCCTCTCCCGTCGATGCCGGGGCCTAAGACCTTGTGTGGAGTCGGGGCCGGAACCTGAGGATTCCTCTCCAGTGCTGACATGGATCTTGGGGTACTTCTGGAGTCTCCCCAGGGGAGTAAGTCCTCGTCTCGAATGCGGGCATGCACTTGTGCTTTCCTCCAGAGCGGTAGCAGCAGTGTCACGCAGTCCGCCGCGTGGATCAAAGGATCTATGGTTTTCCCTCGAGTCTTTCCCACGAGGCTTTCCCACGAGGCTTTCCCACAGGGCTGTCCCACGTGCACACGTGGTGGGAGTCGATCCTCGGCTTGAACGTCAAGGCAGTGCAGGGAAAACAGGTTCCTCTGGAATGGACTGACACATCTGGGGGACTCTTGGAATGGTGGCACGACCCTGGAGTTCCTCTCGCCTTTCCTGTGGAGAGCGCCTCCTCTTGAGATGCGACGGGAACGCCGGGAATTCTTTCCCTACGAAACAGGGAAAGGATCCCTCATCTCGAGCTAGGAGGCGGAAACGGGGCTCCCCTGGATGTGTGCGGGACCCCACGTGCTTCCTCTCGAGTGGAGACGGGTATGTCGGGGAACTTCTTGAGTTGCAGCAAGGGTGTGAAGGACCCTTTGGAAGTTCCAGTGGTTAGACGTGATTAGCCTCGAGAAGCCTCAGCGGAAATGGGCCTCATCTCGCCTGGAGGGCAAAACCTCCTGGATTTTCTCGAGTTGCGGCAGGTGCTCTCGACTTACGACGGGGACCTCAGGGACCCGCTCTGGTGGCCTCAGGAAAGGCCAGTCCCCATGAGAATTCCTCGGGGGCCTCTCGGGATTCCTCTCCCGTCGATGCCGGGGCCTAAGACCTTGTGTGGAGTCGGGGCCGGAACCTGAGGATTCCTCTCCAGTGCTGACATGGATCTTGGGGTACTTCTGGAGTCTCCCCAGGGGAGTCAGTCCTCGTCTCGAATGCGGGCATGCACTTGCGCTTTCCTCTAGAGCGGTAGCAGCAGTGTTACGCAGTCCGCCGCGTGGATCAAAGGATCTATGGTTTTCCCTCGAGTCTTTCCCACGAGGCTTTCCCACGAGGCTTTCCCACAGGGCTGTCCCACGTGCACACGTGGTGGGAGTCGATCCTCGGCTTGATCGTCAAGGCAGTGCAGGGAAAACAGGTTCCTCTGGAATGGACTGACACATCTGGGGGTCTCTTGGAATGGTGCCACGACCCTGGAGTTCCTCTCGCCTTTCCTGTGGAGAGCGCCACCTCTTGAGATGCGACGGGAACGCCGGGAATTCTTTCCCTACGAAACAGGGAAAGGATCCCTCATCTCGAGCTAGGAGGCGGAAACGGGGCTCCCCTGGATGTGTGCGGGACCACACGTTCTTCCTCTCGTGTGAAGACGGGTATGTCGCGGAACTGCTTGAGTTGCAGCAATGGTGTGAAGGACCCTTTGGAAGTTCCAGCGGTTAGATGTGATTAGCCTCGAGAAGCCTCAGCGGAAATGGGCCTCATCTCGCCTGGAGGGCAAAACCTCCTGAATTTTCTCGAGTTGCGGCAGGTGCTCTCGACTTTCGACGGGGACCTCAGGGACCCGCTCTGGTGGCCTCAGGAAAGGCCAGTGCCCATGCGAGTTCCTCGGGGGCCTCTCGGGATTCCTCTCCCGTCGATGCCGGGGCCTAAGACCTTGTGTGGAGTCGGGGCCGGAACCTGAGGATTCCTCTCCAGTGCTGACATGGATCTTGGGGTACTTCTGGAGTCTCCCCAGGGGAGTCAGTCCTCGTCTCGAATGCGGGCATGCACTTGCGCTTTCCTCCAGAGCGGTAGCAGCAGTGTCACGCAGTCCGCCGCGTGGATCAAAGGATCTATGGTTTTCCCTCGAGTCTTTCCCACGAGGCTTTCCCACGAGGCTTTCCCACAGGGCTGTCCCACGTGCACACGTGGTGGGAGTCGATCCTCGGCTTGAACGTCAAGGCAGTGCAGGGAAAACAGGTTCCTCTGGAATGGACTGACACATCGGGGGACTCTTGGAATGGTGCCACGACCCTGGAGTTCCTCTCGCCTTTCCTGTGGAGAGCGCCTCCTCTTGAGATGCGACGGGAACGCCGGGAATTCTTTCCCTGCGAAACAGGGAAAGAATCCCTCATCTCGAGCTAGGAGGCGGAAACCGGGCTCCACTCGATGTGTGCGGGACCCCACGTGCTTCCTCTCGAGTGGAGACGGGTATGTCCCGGAACTGCTTGAGTTGCAGCAAGGGTGTGAAGGACCCTTTGGAAGTTCCAGTGGTTAGATGTGATTAGCCTCGAGAAGCCTCAGCGGAAATTGGCCTAATCTCGCCTGGAGGGCAAAACCTCCTGGATTTTCTCGACTTGTGGCATGTGCTCTCGACTTACGACGGGGACCTCGGGGACCCGCTCTGGTGACCTCAGGAAATGCCAGTCCCCATGCGAGTTCCTCGGGGGCCTCTCGGGATTCCTCTCCCGTCGATGCCGGGGCCTAAGACCTTGTGTGGAGTCGGGGCCGGAACCTGAGGATTCCTCTCCAGTGCTGACATGGATCTTGGGGTACTTCTGGAGTCTCCCCAGGGGAGTTAGTCCTCGTCTCGAATGCGGGCATGCACTTGCGCTTTCCTCCAGAGCGGTAGCAGCAGTGTCACGCAGTCCGCCGCGTGGATCAGGATCTATGGTTTTCCCTCAAGTCTTTCCCACGAGGCTTTCCCACGAGGCTTTCCCACAGGGCTGTCCCACGTGCACACGTGGTGGGAGTCGATCCTCGGCTTGAACGTCTAGGCAGTGCAGGGAAAACAGGTTCCTCTGGAATGGACTGACACATCTGGGGGACTCTTGGAATGGTGGCACGACCCTGGAGTTCCTCTCGCCTTTCCTGTGGAGAGCGCCTCCTCTTGAGATGCTACGGGAACGCCGGGAATTCTTTCCCTATGAAAAAGGGAAAGGATCCCTCATCTCGAGCTAGGAGGCGGAAACGGGGCTCCCCTGGATGTGTGCGGGACCCCACGTGCTTCCTCTCGAGTGGAGACGGGTATGTCGCGGAACTGCTTGAGTTGCAGCAAGGGTGTGAAGGACCCTTTGGAAGTTCCAGTGGTTAGATGTGATTAGCCTCGAGAAGCCTCAGCGAAAATGGGCCTCATCTCGCCTGGAAGGCAAAACCTCCTGGATTTTCTCGAGTTGCGGCAGGTGCTCTCGACTTACGATGGGGACCTCAGGGACCCGCTCTGGTGGCCTCAGGAAAGGCCAGTCCCCATGCGAGTTCCTCGGGGGCCTCTCGGCATTCCTCTCCCGTCGAGTCCGGGGCCTAAGACCTTGTGTGGAGTCGGGGCCGGAACCTGAGGATTCCTCTCCAGTGCTGACATGGATCTTGGGGTACTTCTGGAGTCTCCCCAGGGGAGTCAGTCCTCGTCTCGAATGCGGGCATGCACTTGCGCTTTCCTCCAGAGCGGTAGCAGCAGTGTCACGCAGTCCGCCGCGTGGATCAAAGGATCTATGGTTTTCCCTCGAGTCTTTCCCACGAGGCTTTCCCACGAGGCTTTCCCACAGGGCTGTCCCACGTGCACACGTGGTGGGAGTCGATCCTCGGCTTGAACGTCAAGGCAGTGCAGGGAAAACAGGTTCCTCTGGAATGGACTGACACATCTGGGGGACTCTTGGAATGGTGGCACGACCCTGGAGTTCCTCTCGCCTTTCCTGTGGAGAGCGCCTCCTCTTGAGATGCGACGGGAACGCCGGGAATTCTTTCCCTACGAAACAGGGAAAGGATCCCTCATCTCGAGCTAGGAGGCGGAAACGGGGCTCCCCTGGATGTGTGCGGGACCCCACGTGCTTCCTCTCGAGTGGAGACGGGTATGTCGGGGAACATCTTGAGTTGCAGCAAGGGTGTGAAGCACCCTTTGGAAGTTCCAGTGGTTAGACGTGATTAGCCTCGAGAAGCCTCAGCGGAAATGGGCCTCATCTCGCCTGGAGGGCAAAACCTCCTGGATTTTCTCGAGTTGCGGCAGGCGCTCTCGACTTACGACGGGGACGTCAGGGACCCGCTCTGGTGGCCTCAGGAAAGGCCAGTCCCCATGGGAGTTCCTCGGGGGCCTCTCGGGATTCCTCTCCCGTCGATGCCGGGGCCTAAGACCTGGTGTGGAGTCGGGGCCGGAACCTGAGGATTCCTCTCCAGTGCTGACATGGATCTTGGGGTACTTCTATAGTCTCCCCAGGGGAGTCAGTCCTCGTCTCGAATGCGGGCATGCACTTGCGCTTTCCTCAAGAGCGGTAGCAGCAGTGTCACGCAGTCCGCCGCGTGGATCAAAGGATGCATGGTTTTCCCTCGAATCTTTCCCACGAGGCTTTCCCACGAGGCTTTCCCACAGGGCTGTCCCACGTGCACACGTGGTGGGAGTCGATCCTCGGCTTGAACGTCAAGGCAGTGCAGGGAAAACAGGTTCCTCTGGAATGGACTGACACATCTGGGGGACTCTTGGAATGGTGGCACGACCCTTCAGTTCCTCTCGCCTTTCCTGTGGAGAGCGCCTCCTCTTGAGATGCGACGGGAACGCCGGGAATTCTTTCCCTACGAAACAGGGAAAGGATCCCTCATCTCGAGCTAGGAGGCGGAAACGGGGCTCCCCTGGATGTGTGCGGGACCCCACGTGCTTCCTCTCGAGTGGAGACGGGTATGTCGGGGAACTTCTTGAGTTGCAGCAAGGTTGTGAAGGACCCTTTGAAGTTCCAGTGGTTAGATGTGATTCGCCTCGAGAAGCCTCAGCGGAAATGGGCCTCATCTCGCCTGGAGGGCAAAACCTCCTGGATTATCTCGAGTTGCGGCAGGTGCTGTCGACTTACGACGGGGACCTCAGGGACCCGCTCTGGTGGCCTCAGGAAAGGCCAGTCCCCATGTGAATTCCTCGGCGGCCTCTCGGGATTACTCTCCCGTCGATGCCGGGGCCAAGGCATTGTGTGGAGTCGGGGCCGGAACCTGAGGATTCCTCTCCAGTGCTGAAATGGATCTTGGGGTACTTCTGGAGTCTCCCCAGGGGAGTCAGTCCTCGTCTCAAATGCGGGCATGCACTTGCGCTTTCCTCTAGAGCGGTAGCAGCAGTGTCACGCAGTCCGCCGCGTGGATCAAAGGATCTATGGTTTTCCCTCAAGTCTTTCCCACGAGGCTTTCCCACGAGGCTTTCCCAAAGGGCTGTCCCACATGCACAGGTGGTGGGAGTCGATCCTCGGCTTGAACGTCAAGGCAGTGCAGGGAAAACAGGTTCCTCTGGAATGGACTGACACATCTGGGGGACTCTTGGAATGGTGGCACGACCCTGGAGTTCCTCTCGCCTTTCCTGTGGAGAGCGCCTCCTCTTGAGATGCGACGGGAACACCGGGAATTCTTTCCCTACGAAACAGGGAAAGGATCCCTCATCTCGAGCTAGGAGGCGGAAACGAGGCTCCCCTGGATGTGTGCGGGACCCACGTGCTTCCTCTCGAGTGGAGACGGGTAGGTCGGGGAACTTCTTGAGTTGCAGCAAGGGTGTGAAGGACCCTTTGGAAGTTCCAGTGGTTAGACGTGATTAGCCTCGAGAAGCCTCAGCGGAAATGGGCCTCATCTCGCCTGGAGGGCAAAACCTCCTGGATTTTCTCGAGTTGCGGCAGGTGCTCTCGACTTACGACGGGGACCTCAGGGACCCGCTCTGTTGGCCTCAGGAAAGGCCAGTCCACATGCGAGTTCCTAGGGGGCATCTGGGGATTCCTCTCCCGTCGTTGCCGGGGCCTAAGTCCTTGTGTGGAGTCGGGGCCGGAACCTGAGGATTCCTCTCCAGTGCTGACATGGATCTTGGGGTACTTCTGGAGTCTCCCCAGGGGAGTCAGTCCTCGTCTCGAATGCGGGCATGCACTTGCGCTTTCCTCCAGAGCGGTAGCAGCAGTGTCACGCAGTCCGCCGCGTGGATCAAAGGATCTATGGTTTTCCCTCGAGTCTTTCCCATGAGGCTTTCCCACGAGGCTTTCCCTTAGGGCTGTCCCACGTGCACACGTGGTGGGAGTCGATCCTCGGCTTGAACGTCAAGGCAGTGCAGGGAAAACAGGTTCCTCTGTAATGGACTGACACATCTGGGGGACTCTTTGAATGGTGGCACGACCCTGGAGTTCCTCTCCCCTTTCCTGTGGAGAGCGCCTCCTCTTGAGATGCGACGGGAACGCCGGGAATTCTTTCCCTACGAAACAGGGAAAGGATCCCTCATCTCGAGCTAGGAGGCGGAAACGGGCCTCCCCTGGATGTGTGCGGGACCCCACGTGCTTCCTCTCGAGGGGACACGGGTATGTCGGGGAAGTTCTTGAGTTGCAGCAAGGGTGTGAAGGACCCTTTGGAAGTTCCAGTGGTTAGACGTGATTAGCCTCGAGAAGCCTCAGCGGAGATGGGCCTCATCTCGCCTGGAGGGCAAAACCTCCTGGATTTTCTCGAGTTGCGGCAGGTGCTCTCGACTAACGACGGGGACCTCAGGGACCCGCTCTGGTGGCCTCAGGAAAGGCCAGTCCCCATGCGAGTTCCTCGGGGCCTCTGGGGATTCCTCTCCCGTCGATGCCGGGGCCTTAGTCCTTGTGTGGAGTCGGGGCCGGAACCTGAGGATTCCTCTCCAGTGCTGACATGGATCTTGGGGTACTTCTGGAGTCTCCCCAGGGGAGTCAGTCTTCGTCTCGAATGCGGGCATGCACTTGCGCTTTCCTCCAGAGCGGTAGCAGCAGTGTCACGCAGTCCGCCCAATGGGTCAAAGGATCTATGGTTTTCCCTCGAGTCTTTCCCACGAGGTTTTCCCAGGAGGCTTTCCCACAGGGCTGTCCCAAGTGCACACGTGGTGGGAGTCGATCCTCGGCTTGAACGTCAAAGCAGTGCAGGCAAAACAGGTTCCTCTGGAATGGACTGACACATCTGGGGGACTCTTGGAATGGTGGCACGACCCTGGAGTTCCTCTCGCCTTTCCTGTGGAGAGCGCCTCCTCTTGAGATGCGACGGGAACGCCGGGAATTCTTTCCCTACGATACAGGGACAGGATCCCTCATCTCGAGCTAGGAAGCGGAAACGGGGCACCCCTGGGTGTGTGCGGGACCCCACGTGCTTCCTCTCGAGTGGAGACGGGTATGTCGGGGAACTTCTTGAGTTGCAGCAAGGGTGTGAAGGACCCTTTGGAAGTTCCAGTGGTTAGATGTGATTGGCCTCGAGAAGCCTCAGCGGAAATGGGCCTCATCTCGCCTGGAGGGCAAAACCTCCTGGATTTATTCGAGTTGCGGCAGGTGCTCTCGACTTACGACGGGGACCTCAGGAACCCGCTCTGGTGGCCTCAGGAAAGGCCAGTCCCCATGCGAGTTCCTCGGGGGCCTCTCGGGATTCCTCTCCCATCGATGCCGGGGCCTAAGACGTTGTGTGCAGTCGGGGCCGGAACCTGAGGATTCCTCTCCAGTGCTGACATGGATCTTGGGGTAATTCTGGAGTCTCCCCAGGGGAGTCAGTCCTCGTGTCGAATGCGGGCATGCACTTGCGCTTTCCTCCAGAGCGGTAGCAGCAGTGTCACGCAGTCCGCCGCGTGGATCAAAGGATCTATGGTTTTCCCTCGAGTCTTTCCCACGAGGCTTTCCCACGAGGCTTTCCCACATGGCTGTCCCACGTGCACACGTGGTGGGAGTCGATCCTCGGCTTGAACGTCAAGGCAGTGCAGGGAAAACAGGTTCCTCTGGAATGGACTGACACATCTGGGGGACTCTTGGAATGGTGTCACGACCCTGGAGTTCCTTTCGCCTTTCCTGTGGAGAGCGCCTCCTCTTGAGATGCGACGGGAACGCCGGGAATTCTTTCCCTACGAAACAGGGAAAGGATCCCTCATCTCGAGCTAGGAGGCGGAAACGGGGCTCCCCTGGATGTGTACGGGACCCCACGTGCTTCCTCTGGAGTGGAGACGGGTATGGTGGGGAGCTTCTTTAGTCGCAGCAAGGGTGTGAAAGTCCCGTTGGAAGTTCCAGTAATTAGACGTGATTAGCCTCGAGAAGCCTCAGCGGAAATGGGCCTCATCTCGCCTGGAGGGCAAAACCTCCTGGATTTTCTCGAGTTGCGGCAGATGCTCTCGACTTACGACGGGGACCTCAGGAACCCGCTCTGGTGGCCTCAGGAAAGGCCAGTCCCCATGCGAGTTCCTCGGGGGCCTCTCGGGATTCCTCTCCCATCGATGCCGGTGCCTAAGACCTTGAGTGGAGTCGGGGCCGGAACCTGAGGATTCCTCTCCAGTGCTGACATGGATCTTGGGGTACTTCTGGAGTCTCCCCAGGGGAGTCAGTCCTCGTCTCGAATGCGGGCATGCACTTGCGCTTTCCTCCAGAGCGGTAGCAGCAGTGTCACACAGTCTGCCGCGTGGATCAAAGGATCTATTGTTTTCCCTCGAGTCTTTCCCACGAGTCTTTCCCACGAAGCTTTCCCACAGGGCTGTCCCACGTGCACACGTGGTGGGAGTCGATCCTCGGCTTGAACGTCAAGGCAGTGCAGGGAAAACAGGTTCCTCTGGAATGGACTGACACATCTGGGGGACTCTTGGAATGGTGTCACGACCCTGGAGTTCCTCTCGCCTTTCCTGTGGAGAGCGGCTCCTCTTGAGATGCGACGGGAACGCCGGGAATTCTTTCCCTACGAAACAGGGAAAGGATCCCTCATCTCGAGCTAGGAGGCGGAAACGGGGCTCCCCTGGATGTGTGCGGGACCCCACGTGCTTCCTCTCGAGTGCAGAAGGGTATGTCGGGGAGCTTCTTGAGTTGCAGCAAGGGTGTGAAGGACCCTTTGGAAGTACCAGTGGTTAGATGTGATTAGCCTCGAGAAGCCTCAGCGGAAATGGGCCTCATCTCGCCTGGACGGCAAAACCTCCTGGATTTTCTCGAGTTGCGGCAGGTGCTCTCGACTTACGACGGGGACCTCAGGGACCCGCTCTGGTGGCCTCAGGAAAGGCCAGTCCCCATGCGAGTTCCTCGGGGGCCTCTGGGGATACCTCTCCCGTCGATGCCGGGGCCTAAGACCTTCTGTGGAGTCGGAGCTGGAACCTGAGGATTCCTCTCTAGTGCTGACATGGATCTTGGGGTACTTCTGGAGTCTCCCAAGGGGAGTCAGTCCTCGTCTCGAATGCGGGCATGCACTTGTGCTTTCCTCCAGAGCGGTAGCAGCAGTGTCACGCAGTCCGCCGCGTGGATCAAAGGATCTATGGTTTTCCCTCAGGTCTTTCCCACGAGGCTTTCCCACGAGGCTTTCCCACATGGCTGTCCCACGTGCACACGTGGTGGGAGTCGATCCTCGGCTTGAACGTCAAGGCAGTGCAGGGAAAACAGGTTCCTCTGGAATGGACTGACACATCTGGGGGACTCTTGGAATGGTGGCACGACACTGGAGTTCCTCTCGCCTTTCCTGTGGAGAGCGCCTCCTCTTGAGATGCGACTGGAACGCCGGGAATTCTTTCCCTACGAAACAGGGAAAGGATCCCTCATCTCGAGCTAGGAGGCGGAAACGGGGCTCCCCTGGATGTGTGCGGGACCCCACGTGCTTCCTCTCGAGTGGAGACGGGTATGTCGGGGAACTTCTTGAGTTGCAGCAAGGGTGTGAAGGACCCTTTGGAAGTTCCAGTGGTTAGATGTGATTGGCCTCGAGAAGCCTCAGCGGAAATGGGCCTCATCTCGCCTGGAGGGCAAAACCGCCTGGAATTTCTCGAGTTGTGGCAGGTGCTCTCGACTTACGCGGAGGACCTCAGGGACCCGCTCTGGTAGCCTCAGGAAAGGCCAGTCCCCATGCGAGTTCCTCTCGGGATTCCTATCCGGTCGATGCCGGGGCCTAAGACCTTGTGTGGAGTCGGGGCCGGAACCTGAGGATTCCTCTCCAGTGCTGACATTGATCGTGGGGTACTTCTGGAGTCTCCCCAGGGGAGTCAGTCCTCGTCTCGAATGCGGGCATGCACTTGCGCTTTCCTCCAGAGCGGTAGCAGCTGTGTCACGCAGTCCGCCGCGTGGATCAAAGGATCTATGGTTTTCCCTCGAGTCATTCCCACGAGGCTTTCCCACGAGGCTTTCCCACAGGGCTGTCCCACGTGCACACGTGGTGGGAGTCGATCCTCGGCTTGAACGTCAAGGCAGTGCAGGGAAAACAGGTTCCTCTGGAATGGACTGACACATCTGGGGGACTCTTTGAATGGTGGCACGACCCTGGAGTTCCTCTCGCCTTTCCTGTGGAGAGCGCCTCCTCTTGAGATGCGACGGGAACGCAGTGAATTCTTTCCCTACGAAACAGGGAAAGGATCCCTCATCTCGAGCTAGGAGGCGGAAACGGGCCTCCCCTGGATGTGTGCGGGACACCACGTGCTTCCTCTCGAGTGGAGACGGGTATGTCGGGGAACTTCTTGAGTTGCAGCAAGGGTGTGAAGGACCCTTTGGAAGTTCCAGTGGTTAGACGTGATTGGCCTCTAGAAGCCTCAGCGGAAATGGGCCTCATCTCGCCTGGAGGGCAAAACCTCCTGGATTTTCTCGAGTTGCGGCAGGTGCTCTCGATTTACGACGGGGACCTCAGGGACCCGCTCTGGTGGCCTCAGGAAAGGCCAGTCCCCATGCGAGTTCCTCGGGGGCGTCTCGGGATTCTTCTCCCGTCGATGCCAGGGCCTAAGACCTTGTGTGGAGTCAGGGCCGGAACCTGAGGATTCCTCTCCAGGGCTGACATGGATCTTGGGGTATTTCTGGAGTCTCCCCAGGGGAGTCAGTCCTCGTCTCGAATGCGGGCATGCACTTGCGCTTTCCTCCAGAGCGGTAGCAGCAGTGTCACGCAGTCCGCCGCGTGGATCAAAGGATCTATGGTTTTCCCTCGAGTCTTTCCCACGAGGCTTTCCCACGAGGCTTTCCCACACGGCTGTCCCACGTGCACACGTGGTGGGAGTCGATCCTCGGCTTGAACGTCAAGGCAGTGCAGGGAAAACAGGTTCCTCTGGAATGGACTGACACATCTGGGGGACTCTTGGAATGGTGGCACGACCCTGGAGTTCCTCTCGTCTTTCCTGTGGAGAGCGCCTCCTCTTGAGATGCGACGGGAATGCCGGGAATTCTTTCCCTACGAAACAGGGAAAGGATCCCTCATCTCGAGTTAGGAGGCGGAAACGGGGCTCACCTGGATGTGTGCGAGACCCCACGTGCTTCCTCTCGAGTGCAGACGGGTATGTCGGGGAACTTCTTGAGTTGCAGCAAGGGTGTGAAGGACCCTTTGGAAGTTCCAGTGGTTAGACGTGATTAGCCTCGAGAAGCCTCAGTGGAAATGGGCCTCATCTCGCCTGGAGGGCAAAACCTCCTGGATTTTCTCGAGTTGCGGCAGGTGCTCTCGACTTACGACGGGGACCTCAGGGACCCGCTCTGGTGGCCTCAGGAAAGGCCAGTCCCCATGCGAGTTCCTCGGGGGCCTCTCGGGATTCCTCTCCCGTCGATGCCGGGGCCTAAGACCTTGTGTGGAGTCGGGGCCGTAACCTGAGGATTCCTCTCCAGTGCTGACATGGATCTGGGGTACTTCTGAAGTCTCCCCAGGGGAGTCAGTCCTCGTCTCGAATGCGGGCATGCACTTGCGCTTTCATCCAGAGCGGTAGCAGCAGTGTCACGCAGTCCGCCGCGTGGATCAAAGGATCTATGGTTTTCCCTCGAGTCTTTCCCACGAGGCTTTCCCACGAGGCTTTCCCACAGGGCTGTCCCACGTGCACACGTGGTGGGAGTCGATCCTCGGCTTGAACGTCAAGGCATTGCAGGGAAAACAGGTTCCTCTGGAATGGACTGACACATCTGGGGGACTCTTGGAATGGTGGCACGACCCTGGAGTTCCTCTCGCCTTTCCTGTGGAGAGCGCCTCCTCTTGAGATGCGACGGGAACGCCGGGAATTCTTTCCCTACGAAACAGAGAAAGGATCCCTCATCTCGAGCTAGGAGGCGGAAACGGGGCTCCCCTGGATGTGTGCGGGACCCCACGTGCTTCCTCTCGAGTGCAGACGGGTATGTCGGGGAACTTCTTGAGTTGCAGCAAGGGTGTGAAGGACCCTTTGGAAGTTCCGGAGGTTAGATGTGATTGGCCTCGAGAAGCCTCAGCGGAAATGGGCCTCATCTCGCCTGGAGGGCAAAACCTCCTGGATTTTCTCGAGTTGCGGCAGGTGCTCTCGACTTACGACGGGGACATCAGGGAACCGCTCTGGTGGCCTCAGGAAAGGCCAGTCCCCATGCGAGTTCCTCGGGGGCCTCTCGGGATTCCTCTCCCGTCGATGCCGGGGCCTAAGACCTTGTGTGGAGTCGGGGCCGGAACCTGAGGATTCCTCTCCAGTGCTGACATGGATCTTGGGGTACTTCTGGAGTCTCCCCAGGGGAGTCAGTCCTCGTCTCGAATGCGGGCATGCACTTGCCCTTTCCTCCAGAGCAGTAGCAGCAGTGTCACACAGTCTGCCGCGTGGATCAAAGGATCTATGGTTTTCCCTCGAGTCTTTCCCACGAGGCTTTCCCACGAGGCTTTCCCACAGGGCTGTCCCACGTGTACACGTGGTGGGAGTCGATCCTCGGCTTGAACGTCAAGGCAGTGCAGGGAAAACTGGTTCCTCTGGAATGGACTGACACATCTGGGGGACTCTTGGAATGGTGTCACGACCCTGGAGTTCCTCTCTACTTTCCTGTGGAGAGCGCCTCCTCTTGAGATGCGACGGGAACGCCGGGAATTCTTTCCCTACGAAACAGGGAAAGGATCCCTCATCTCGAGCTAGGAGGTGGAAACGGGGCTCCCCTGGATGTGTGCGGGAACCCACGTGCTTCTTCTCGAGTGGAGACGGGTATGTCGGGGAACTTCTTGAGTTGCAGCAATGGTGTGAAGGATCCTTTGGAAGATCCAGTGGTTAGATGTGAGTGGCCTCGAGAAGCCTCAGCGGAAATGGGCCTCATCTCGCCTGGAGGGCAAAACCTCCTGGATTTTCTCGAGTTGCGGCAGATGCTCTCGACTTACGACGGGGACCTCAGGAACCCGCTCTGGTGGCCTCAGGAAAGGCCAGTCCCCATGCGAGTTCCTCGGGGGCCTCTCGGGATTCCTCTCCCATCGATGCCGGTGCCTAAGACCTTGAGTGGAGTCGGGGCCGGAACCTGAGGATTCCTCTCCAGTGCTGACATGGATCTTGGGGTACTTCTGGAGTCTCCCCAGGGGAGTCAGTCCTCGTCTCGAATGCGGGCATGCACTTGCGCTTTCCTCCAGAGCGGTAGCAGCAGTGTCACACAGTCTGCCGCGTGGATCAAAGGATCTATTGTTTTCCCTCGAGTCTTTCCCACGAGTCTTTCCCACGAAGCTTTCCCACAGGGCTGTCCCACGTGCACACGTGGTGGGAGTCGATCCTCGGCTTGAACGTCAAGGCAGTGCAGGGAAAACAGGTTCCTCTGGAATGGACTGACACATCTGGGGGACTCTTGGAATGGTGTCACGACCCTGGAGTTCCTCTCGCCTTTCCTGTGGAGAGCGGCTCCTCTTGAGATGCGACGGGAACGCCGGGAATTCTTTCCCTACGAAACAGGGAAAGGATCCCTCATCTCGAGCTAGGAGGCGGAAACGGGGCTCCCCTGGATGTGTGCGGGACCCCACGTGCTTCCTCTCGAGTGCAGAAGGGTATGTCGGGGAGCTTCTTGAGTTGCAGCAAGGGTGTGAAGGACCCTTTGGAAGTACCAGTGGTTAGATGTGATTAGCCTCGAGAAGCCTCAGCGGAAATGGGCCTCATCTCGCCTGGACGGCAAAACCTCCTGGATTTTCTCGAGTTGCGGCAGGTGCTCTCGACTTACGACGGGGACCTCAGGGACCCGCTCTGGTGGCCTCAGGAAAGGCCAGTCCCCATGCGAGTTCCTCGGGGGCCTCTGGGGATACCTCTCCCGTCGATGCCGGGGCCTAAGACCTTCTGTGGAGTCGGAGCTGGAACCTGAGGATTCCTCTCTAGTGCTGACATGGATCTTGGGGTACTTCTGGAGTCTCCCAAGGGGAGTCAGTCCTCGTCTCGAATGCGGGCATGCACTTGTGCTTTCCTCCAGAGCGGTAGCAGCAGTGTCACGCAGTCCGCCGCGTGGATCAAAGGATCTATGGTTTTCCCTCAGGTCTTTCCCACGAGGCTTTCCCACGAGGCTTTCCCACATGGCTGTCCCACGTGCACACGTGGTGGGAGTCGATCCTCGGCTTGAACGTCAAGGCAGTGCAGGGAAAACAGGTTCCTCTGGAATGGACTGACACATCTGGGGGACTCTTGGAATGGTGGCACGACACTGGAGTTCCTCTCGCCTTTCCTGTGGAGAGCGCCTCCTCTTGAGATGCGACTGGAACGCCGGGAATTCTTTCCCTACGAAACAGGGAAAGGATCCCTCATCTCGAGCTAGGAGGCGGAAACGGGGCTCCCCTGGATGTGTGCGGGACCCCACGTGCTTCCTCTCGAGTGGAGACGGGTATGTCGGGGAACTTCTTGAGTTGCAGCAAGGGTGTGAAGGACCCTTTGGAAGTTCCAGTGGTTAGATGTGATTGGCCTCGAGAAGCCTCAGCGGAAATGGGCCTCATCTCGCCTGGAGGGCAAAACCGCCTGGAATTTCTCGAGTTGTGGCAGGTGCTCTCGACTTACGCGGAGGACCTCAGGGACCCGCTCTGGTAGCCTCAGGAAAGGCCAGTCCCCATGCGAGTTCCTCTCGGGATTCCTATCCGGTCGATGCCGGGGCCTAAGACCTTGTGTGGAGTCGGGGCCGGAACCTGAGGATTCCTCTCCAGTGCTGACATTGATCGTGGGGTACTTCTGGAGTCTCCCCAGGGGAGTCAGTCCTCGTCTCGAATGCGGGCATGCACTTGCGCTTTCCTCCAGAGCGGTAGCAGCTGTGTCACGCAGTCCGCCGCGTGGATCAAAGGATCTATGGTTTTCCCTCGAGTCATTCCCACGAGGCTTTCCCACGAGGCTTTCCCACAGGGCTGTCCCACGTGCACACGTGGTGGGAGTCGATCCTCGGCTTGAACGTCAAGGCAGTGCAGGGAAAACAGGTTCCTCTGGAATGGACTGACACATCTGGGGGACTCTTTGAATGGTGGCACGACCCTGGAGTTCCTCTCGCCTTTCCTGTGGAGAGCGCCTCCTCTTGAGATGCGACGGGAACGCAGTGAATTCTTTCCCTACGAAACAGGGAAAGGATCCCTCATCTCGAGCTAGGAGGCGGAAACGGGCCTCCCCTGGATGTGTGCGGGACACCACGTGCTTCCTCTCGAGTGGAGACGGGTATGTCGGGGAACTTCTTGAGTTGCAGCAAGGGTGTGAAGGACCCTTTGGAAGTTCCAGTGGTTAGACGTGATTGGCCTCTAGAAGCCTCAGCGGAAATGGGCCTCATCTCGCCTGGAGGGCAAAACCTCCTGGATTTTCTCGAGTTGCGGCAGGTGCTCTCGATTTACGACGGGGACCTCAGGGACCCGCTCTGGTGGCCTCAGGAAAGGCCAGTCCCCATGCGAGTTCCTCGGGGGCGTCTCGGGATTCTTCTCCCGTCGATGCCAGGGCCTAAGACCTTGTGTGGAGTCAGGGCCGGAACCTGAGGATTCCTCTCCAGGGCTGACATGGATCTTGGGGTATTTCTGGAGTCTCCCCAGGGGAGTCAGTCCTCGTCTCGAATGCGGGCATGCACTTGCGCTTTCCTCCAGAGCGGTAGCAGCAGTGTCACGCAGTCCGCCGCGTGGATCAAAGGATCTATGGTTTTCCCTCGAGTCTTTCCCACGAGGCTTTCCCACGAGGCTTTCCCACACGGCTGTCCCACGTGCACACGTGGTGGGAGTCGATCCTCGGCTTGAACGTCAAGGCAGTGCAGGGAAAACAGGTTCCTCTGGAATGGACTGACACATCTGGGGGACTCTTGGAATGGTGGCACGACCCTGGAGTTCCTCTCGTCTTTCCTGTGGAGAGCGCCTCCTCTTGAGATGCGACGGGAATGCCGGGAATTCTTTCCCTACGAAACAGGGAAAGGATCCCTCATCTCGAGTTAGGAGGCGGAAACGGGGCTCACCTGGATGTGTGCGAGACCCCACGTGCTTCCTCTCGAGTGCAGACGGGTATGTCGGGGAACTTCTTGAGTTGCAGCAAGGGTGTGAAGGACCCTTTGGAAGTTCCAGTGGTTAGACGTGATTAGCCTCGAGAAGCCTCAGTGGAAATGGGCCTCATCTCGCCTGGAGGGCAAAACCTCCTGGATTTTCTCGAGTTGCGGCAGGTGCTCTCGACTTACGACGGGGACCTCAGGGACCCGCTCTGGTGGCCTCAGGAAAGGCCAGTCCCCATGCGAGTTCCTCGGGGGCCTCTCGGGATTCCTCTCCCGTCGATGCCGGGGCCTAAGACCTTGTGTGGAGTCGGGGCCGTAACCTGAGGATTCCTCTCCAGTGCTGACATGGATCTGGGGTACTTCTGAAGTCTCCCCAGGGGAGTCAGTCCTCGTCTCGAATGCGGGCATGCACTTGCGCTTTCATCCAGAGCGGTAGCAGCAGTGTCACGCAGTCCGCCGCGTGGATCAAAGGATCTATGGTTTTCCCTCGAGTCTTTCCCACGAGGCTTTCCCACGAGGCTTTCCCACAGGGCTGTCCCACGTGCACACGTGGTGGGAGTCGATCCTCGGCTTGAACGTCAAGGCATTGCAGGGAAAACAGGTTCCTCTGGAATGGACTGACACATCTGGGGGACTCTTGGAATGGTGGCACGACCCTGGAGTTCCTCTCGCCTTTCCTGTGGAGAGCGCCTCCTCTTGAGATGCGACGGGAACGCCGGGAATTCTTTCCCTACGAAACAGAGAAAGGATCCCTCATCTCGAGCTAGGAGGCGGAAACGGGGCTCCCCTGGATGTGTGCGGGACCCCACGTGCTTCCTCTCGAGTGCAGACGGGTATGTCGGGGAACTTCTTGAGTTGCAGCAAGGGTGTGAAGGACCCTTTGGAAGTTCCAGAGGTTAGATGTGATTGGCCTCGAGAAGCCTCAGCGGAAATGGGCCTCATCTCGCCTGGAGGGCAAAACCTCCTGGATTTTCTCGAGTTGCGGCAGGTGCTCTCGACTTACGACGGGGACATCAGGGAACCGCTCTGGTGGCCTCAGGAAAGGCCAGTCCCCATGCGAGTTCCTCGGGGGCCTCTCGGGATTCCTCTCCCGTCGATGCCGGGGCCTAAGACCTTGTGTGGAGTCGGGGCCGGAACCTGAGGATTCCTCTCCAGTGCTGACATGGATCTTGGGGTACTTCTGGAGTCTCCCCAGGGGAGTCAGTCCTCGTCTCGAATGCGGGCATGCACTTGCCCTTTCCTCCAGAGCAGTAGCAGCAGTGTCACACAGTCTGCCGCGTGGATCAAAGGATCTATGGTTTTCCCTCGAGTCTTTCCCACGAGGCTTTCCCACGAGGCTTTCCCACAGGGCTGTCCCACGTGTACACGTGGTGGGAGTCGATCCTCGGCTTGAACGTCAAGGCAGTGCAGGGAAAACTGGTTCCTCTGGAATGGACTGACACATCTGGGGGACTCTTGGAATGGTGTCACGACCCTGGAGTTCCTCTCTACTTTCCTGTGGAGAGCGCCTCCTCTTGAGATGCGACGGGAACGCCGGGAATTCTTTCCCTACGAAACAGGGAAAGGATCCCTCATCTCGAGCTAGGAGGTGGAAACGGGGCTCCCCTGGATGTGTGCGGGAACCCACGTGCTTCTTCTCGAGTGGAGACGGGTATGTCGGGGAACTTCTTGAGTTGCAGCAATGGTGTGAAGGATCCTTTGGAAGATCCAGTGGTTAGATGTGAGTGGCCTCGAGAAGCCTCAGCGGAAATGGGCCTCATCTCGCCTGGAGGGCAAAACCTCCTGGATTTTCTCGAGTTGCGGCAGATGCTCTCGACTTACGACGGGGACCTCAGGAACCCGCTCTGGTGGCCTCAGGAAAGGCCAGTCCCCATGCGAGTTCCTCGGGGGCCTCTCGGGATTCCTCTCCCATCGATGCCGGTGCCTAAGACCTTGAGTGGAGTCGGGGCCGGAACCTGAGGATTCCTCTCCAGTGCTGACATGGATCTTGGGGTACTTCTGGAGTCTCCCCAGGGGAGTCAGTCCTCGTCTCGAATGCGGGCATGCACTTGCGCTTTCCTCCAGAGCGGTAGCAGCAGTGTCACACAGTCTGCCGCGTGGATCAAAGGATCTATTGTTTTCCCTCGAGTCTTTCCCACGAGTCTTTCCCACGAAGCTTTCCCACAGGGCTGTCCCACGTGCACACGTGGTGGGAGTCGATCCTCGGCTTGAACGTCAAGGCAGTGCAGGGAAAACAGGTTCCTCTGGAATGGACTGACACATCTGGGGGACTCTTGGAATGGTGTCACGACCCTGGAGTTCCTCTCGCCTTTCCTGTGGAGAGCGGCTCCTCTTGAGATGCGACGGGAACGCCGGGAATTCTTTCCCTACGAAACAGGGAAAGGATCCCTCATCTCGAGCTAGGAGGCGGAAACGGGGCTCCCCTGGATGTGTGCGGGACCCCACGTGCTTCCTCTCGAGTGCAGAAGGGTATGTCGGGGAGCTTCTTGAGTTGCAGCAAGGGTGTGAAGGACCCTTTGGAAGTACCAGTGGTTAGATGTGATTAGCCTCGAGAAGCCTCAGCGGAAATGGGCCTCATCTCGCCTGGACGGCAAAACCTCCTGGATTTTCTCGAGTTGCGGCAGGTGCTCTCGACTTACGACGGGGACCTCAGGGACCCGCTCTGGTGGCCTCAGGAAAGGCCAGTCCCCATGCGAGTTCCTCGGGGGCCTCTGGGGATACCTCTCCCGTCGATGCCGGGGCCTAAGACCTTCTGTGGAGTCGGAGCTGGAACCTGAGGATTCCTCTCTAGTGCTGACATGGATCTTGGGGTACTTCTGGAGTCTCCCAAGGGGAGTCAGTCCTCGTCTCGAATGCGGGCATGCACTTGTGCTTTCCTCCAGAGCGGTAGCAGCAGTGTCACGCAGTCCGCCGCGTGGATCAAAGGATCTATGGTTTTCCCTCAGGTCTTTCCCACGAGGCTTTCCCACGAGGCTTTCCCACATGGCTGTCCCACGTGCACACGTGGTGGGAGTCGATCCTCGGCTTGAACGTCAAGGCAGTGCAGGGAAAACAGGTTCCTCTGGAATGGACTGACACATCTGGGGGACTCTTGGAATGGTGGCACGACACTGGAGTTCCTCTCGCCTTTCCTGTGGAGAGCGCCTCCTCTTGAGATGCGACTGGAACGCCGGGAATTCTTTCCCTACGAAACAGGGAAAGGATCCCTCATCTCGAGCTAGGAGGCGGAAACGGGGCTCCCCTGGATGTGTGCGGGACCCCACGTGCTTCCTCTCGAGTGGAGACGGGTATGTCGGGGAACTTCTTGAGTTGCAGCAAGGGTGTGAAGGACCCTTTGGAAGTTCCAGTGGTTAGATGTGATTGGCCTCGAGAAGCCTCAGCGGAAATGGGCCTCATCTCGCCTGGAGGGCAAAACCGCCTGGAATTTCTCGAGTTGTGGCAGGTGCTCTCGACTTACGCGGAGGACCTCAGGGACCCGCTCTGGTAGCCTCAGGAAAGGCCAGTCCCCATGCGAGTTCCTCTCGGGATTCCTATCCGGTCGATGCCGGGGCCTAAGACCTTGTGTGGAGTCGGGGCCGGAACCTGAGGATTCCTCTCCAGTGCTGACATTGATCGTGGGGTACTTCTGGAGTCTCCCCAGGGGAGTCAGTCCTCGTCTCGAATGCGGGCATGCACTTGCGCTTTCCTCCAGAGCGGTAGCAGCTGTGTCACGCAGTCCGCCGCGTGGATCAAAGGATCTATGGTTTTCCCTCGAGTCATTCCCACGAGGCTTTCCCACGAGGCTTTCCCACAGGGCTGTCCCACGTGCACACGTGGTGGGAGTCGATCCTCGGCTTGAACGTCAAGGCAGTGCAGGGAAAACAGGTTCCTCTGGAATGGACTGACACATCTGGGGGACTCTTTGAATGGTGGCACGACCCTGGAGTTCCTCTCGCCTTTCCTGTGGAGAGCGCCTCCTCTTGAGATGCGACGGGAACGCAGTGAATTCTTTCCCTACGAAACAGGGAAAGGATCCCTCATCTCGAGCTAGGAGGCGGAAACGGGCCTCCCCTGGATGTGTGCGGGACACCACGTGCTTCCTCTCGAGTGGAGACGGGTATGTCGGGGAACTTCTTGAGTTGCAGCAAGGGTGTGAAGGACCCTTTGGAAGTTCCAGTGGTTAGACGTGATTGGCCTCTAGAAGCCTCAGCGGAAATGGGCCTCATCTCGCCTGGAGGGCAAAACCTCCTGGATTTTCTCGAGTTGCGGCAGGTGCTCTCGATTTACGACGGGGACCTCAGGGACCCGCTCTGGTGGCCTCAGGAAAGGCCAGTCCCCATGCGAGTTCCTCGGGGGCGTCTCGGGATTCTTCTCCCGTCGATGCCAGGGCCTAAGACCTTGTGTGGAGTCAGGGCCGGAACCTGAGGATTCCTCTCCAGGGCTGACATGGATCTTGGGGTATTTCTGGAGTCTCCCCAGGGGAGTCAGTCCTCGTCTCGAATGCGGGCATGCACTTGCGCTTTCCTCCAGAGCGGTAGCAGCAGTGTCACGCAGTCCGCCGCGTGGATCAAAGGATCTATGGTTTTCCCTCGAGTCTTTCCCACGAGGCTTTCCCACGAGGCTTTCCCACACGGCTGTCCCACGTGCACACGTGGTGGGAGTCGATCCTCGGCTTGAACGTCAAGGCAGTGCAGGGAAAACAGGTTCCTCTGGAATGGACTGACACATCTGGGGGACTCTTGGAATGGTGGCACGACCCTGGAGTTCCTCTCGTCTTTCCTGTGGAGAGCGCCTCCTCTTGAGATGCGACGGGAATGCCGGGAATTCTTTCCCTACGAAACAGGGAAAGGATCCCTCATCTCGAGTTAGGAGGCGGAAACGGGGCTCACCTGGATGTGTGCGAGACCCCACGTGCTTCCTCTCGAGTGCAGACGGGTATGTCGGGGAACTTCTTGAGTTGCAGCAAGGGTGTGAAGGACCCTTTGGAAGTTCCAGTGGTTAGACGTGATTAGCCTCGAGAAGCCTCAGTGGAAATGGGCCTCATCTCGCCTGGAGGGCAAAACCTCCTGGATTTTCTCGAGTTGCGGCAGGTGCTCTCGACTTACGACGGGGACCTCAGGGACCCGCTCTGGTGGCCTCAGGAAAGGCCAGTCCCCATGCGAGTTCCTCGGGGGCCTCTCGGGATTCCTCTCCCGTCGATGCCGGGGCCTAAGACCTTGTGTGGAGTCGGGGCCGTAACCTGAGGATTCCTCTCCAGTGCTGACATGGATCTGGGGTACTTCTGAAGTCTCCCCAGGGGAGTCAGTCCTCGTCTCGAATGCGGGCATGCACTTGCGCTTTCATCCAGAGCGGTAGCAGCAGTGTCACGCAGTCCGCCGCGTGGATCAAAGGATCTATGGTTTTCCCTCGAGTCTTTCCCACGAGGCTTTCCCACGAGGCTTTCCCACAGGGCTGTCCCACGTGCACACGTGGTGGGAGTCGATCCTCGGCTTGAACGTCAAGGCATTGCAGGGAAAACAGGTTCCTCTGGAATGGACTGACACATCTGGGGGACTCTTGGAATGGTGGCACGACCCTGGAGTTCCTCTCGCCTTTCCTGTGGAGAGCGCCTCCTCTTGAGATGCGACGGGAACGCCGGGAATTCTTTCCCTACGAAACAGAGAAAGGATCCCTCATCTCGAGCTAGGAGGCGGAAACGGGGCTCCCCTGGATGTGTGCGGGACCCCACGTGCTTCCTCTCGAGTGCAGACGGGTATGTCGGGGAACTTCTTGAGTTGCAGCAAGGGTGTGAAGGACCCTTTGGAAGTTCCAGAGGTTAGATGTGATTGGCCTCGAGAAGCCTCAGCGGAAATGGGCCTCATCTCGCCTGGAGGGCAAAACCTCCTGGATTTTCTCGAGTTGCGGCAGGTGCTCTCGACTTACGACGGGGACATCAGGGAACCGCTCTGGTGGCCTCAGGAAAGGCCAGTCCCCATGCGAGTTCCTCGGGGGCCTCTCGGGATTCCTCTCCCGTCGATGCCGGGGCCTAAGACCTTGTGTGGAGTCGGGGCCGGAACCTGAGGATTCCTCTCCAGTGCTGACATGGATCTTGGGGTACTTCTGGAGTCTCCCCAGGGGAGTCAGTCCTCGTCTCGAATGCGGGCATGCACTTGCCCTTTCCTCCAGAGCAGTAGCAGCAGTGTCACACAGTCTGCCGCGTGGATCAAAGGATCTATGGTTTTCCCTCGAGTCTTTCCCACGAGGCTTTCCCACGAGGCTTTCCCACAGGGCTGTCCCACGTGTACACGTGGTGGGAGTCGATCCTCGGCTTGAACGTCAAGGCAGTGCAGGGAAAACTGGTTCCTCTTGAATGGACTGACACATCTGGGGGACTCTTGGAATGGTGTCACGACCCTGGAGTTCCTCTCTACTTTCCTGTGGAGAGCGCCTCCTCTTGAGATGCGACGGGAACGCCGGGAATTCTTTCCCTACGAAACAGGGAAAGGATCCCTCATCTCGAGCTAGGAGGTGGAAACGGGGCTCCCCTGGATGTGTGCGGGAACCCACGTGCTTCTTCTCGAGTGGAGACGGGTATGTCGGGGAACTTCTTGAGTTGCAGCAATGGTGTGAAGGATCCTTTGGAAGATCCAGTGGTTAGATGTGAGTGGCCTCGAGAAGCCTCAGCGGAAATGGGCCTCATCTCGCCTGGAGGGCAAAACCTCCTGGATTTTCTCGAGTTGCGGCAGGTGCTCTCGACTTACGACGGGGACCTCAGGGAACCGCTCTGGTGGCCTCAGGAAAGGCCAGTTCCCATGCGAGTTCCTCGGGGGCCTCTCGGGATTCCTCTCCCGTCGATGCCGGGGCCTAAGACCTTGTGTGGAGTCGGGGCCTTAACCTGAGGATTCCTCTCCAGTGCTGACATGGATCTGGGGTACTTCTGGAGTCTCCCCAGGGGAGTCAGTCCTCGTCTCGAATGCGGGCATGCACTTCCGCTTTCCTCCAGAGCGGTAGCAGAGGTGTCACGCAGTCCGCCGCGTGGATCAAAGGATCTATGGTTTTCCCTCGAGTCTTTCCCACGAGGCTTTCCCACGAGGCTTTCCCACAGGGCTATCCCACGTGCACACGTGGTGGGAGTCGATCCTCGGCTTGAACGTCAAGGCAGTGCAGGTAAAACAGGTTCCTCTGGAATGGACTGACACATCTGGGGGACTCTTGGAATGGTGGCACGACCCTGGAGTTCCTCTCGCCTTTCCTGTGGAGAGCGCCTCCTCTTGAGATGCGACGGGAACACAGTGAATTCTTTCCCTACGAAACAGGGAAAGGATCCCTCATCTCGAGCTAGGAGGCGGAAACGGGGCTCCCCTGCATGTGTGTGGGACCCACGTGCTTCCTCCCGAGTGGAGACGGGTATGTCGGGGAACTTCTTGAGTTGCAGCAAGGGTGTGAAGGACCCTTTGGAAGTTCCAGTGGTTAGACGTGATTAGCCTCGAGAAGCCTCAGTGGAAATGGGCCTCATCTCGCCTGGAGGGCAAAACCTCCTGGATTTTCTCGAGTTGCGGCAGGTGCTCTCGACTTACGACGGGGACCTCAGGGACCCGCTCTGGTGGCCTCAGGAAAGGCCAGTCCCCATGCGAGTTCCTCGGGAGCCTCTCGGGATTCCTCTCCCGTCGATGCCGGTGCCTAAGACCTTGTGTGGAGTCGGGGCCGGAACCTGAGGATTCCTCTCCAGTGCTGACATGGATCTTGGGGTACTTCTGGAGTCTCCCCAGGGGAGTCAGTCCTCGTCTCGAATGCGGGCATGCACTTGCGCTTTCCTCCAGAGCGGTAGCAGCAGTGTCACGCAGTCCGCCGCGTGGATCAAAGGATCTATGGTTTTCCCCCGAGTCTTTAACACGAGGCTTTCCCACGAGGCTTTCCCACAGGGCTGTCCCACGTGCACACGTGGTGGGAGTCGATCCTCGGCTTGAACGTCAAGGCAGTGCAGGGAAAACAGGTTCCTCTGGAATGGACTGACACATCTGGGGGACTCTTGGAATGGTGGCACGACCCTGGAGTTCCTCTCGCCTTTCCTGTGGAGAGCGCCTCCTCTTGAGATGCGACGGGAACGCCTTGAATTCTTTCCCTAAGAAACAGAGAAAGGATCCCTCATCTCGAGCTAGGAGGCGGAAACGGGGCTCCCCTAGATGTGTGCGGGACACCACGTGCTTCCTCTCGAGTGCAGACGGGTATGTCGGGGAACTTCTTGAGTTGCAGCAAGGGTGTGAAGGACCCTTTGGAAGTTCCAGAGGTTAGATGTGATTGGCCTCGAGAAGACTCAGCGGAAATGGGCCTCATCTCGCCTGGAGGGCAAAACCTCCTGGATTTTCTCGAGTTGCGGCAGGTGCTCTCGACTTACGACGGGGACCTCAGGGACCCGCTCTGGTGGCCTCAGGAAAGGCCAGTCCCCATGCGAGTTCCTCGGGGGCCTCTCGGGATTCCTCTCCCGTCGATGCCGAGGCCTAAGACCTTGTGTGGAGTCGGGGCCGGAACCTGAGGATTCCTCTCCAGTGCTGACATGGATCTTGGGGTACTTCTGGAGTCTCCCCAGGGGAGTCAGTCCTCGTCTCGAATGCGGGCATGCACTTGCGCTTTCCTCCAGAGCGGTAGCAGCAGTGTCACGCAGTCCGCCGCGTGGATCAAAGGATCTATGGTTTTCCCTCGAGTCTTTCCCACGAGGCTTTCCCACGAGGCTTTCCCACAGGGCTGTCCCACGTGCACACGTGGTGGGAGTCGATCCTCGGCTTGAACGTCAAGGCAGTGCAGGGAAAACAGGTTCCTCTGGAATGGACTGACACATCTGGGGGACTCTTGGAATGGTGTCACGACCCTGGAGTACCTCTCGCCTTTCCTGTGGAGAGCGCCTCCTCTTGAGATGCGACAGGAACGCCGGGAATTCTTTCCCTACGAAACAGGGAAAGGATCCCTCATCTCGAGCTAGGAGGCGGAAACGGGGCTCCCCTGGATGTGTGCGGGACCCCACGTGCTTCCTCTCGAGTGGAGACGGGTATGTCGGGAAACTTCTTGAGTTGCAGCAATGGTGTGAACGACCCTTTGGAAGTTCCAGTGGTTAGATGTGATTGGCCTCGAGAAGCCTCAGCGGAAATGGGCCTCATCTCCCCTGGAGGGCAAAACCTCCTGGATTTTCTCGAGTTGCGGCAGGTGCTCTCGACTTACGACGGGGACATCAGGGAACCGCTCTGGTGGCCTCAGGAAAGGCCAGTCCCCATGCGAGTTCCTCGGGGGCCTCTCGGGATTCCTATCCCGTCGATGCCGGGGCCTAAGACCTTGTGTGGAGTCGGGGCCGGAACCTGAGGATTCCTCTCCAGTGCTGACATGGATCTTGGGGTACTTCTGGAGTCTCCCCAGGGGAGTCAGTCCTCGTCTCGAATGCGGGCATGCACTTGCGCTTTCCTCCAGAGCGGTAGCAGCAGTGTCACGCAGTCTGCCGCGTGGATCAAAGGATCTATGGTTTTCCCTCGAGTCTTTCCCACGAGGCTTTCCCACGAGGCTTTCCCACAGGGCTGTCCCACGTGTACACGTGGTGGGAGTCGATCCTCGGCTTGAACGTCAAGGCAGTGCAGGGAAAACAGGTTCCTCTGGAATGGACTGACACATCTGGGGGACTCTTGGAATGGTGGCACGACCCTGGAGTTCCTCTCGCCTTTCCTGTGGAGAACGCCTCCTCTTGAGATGCGACGGGAACGCCGGGAATTCTTTCCCTACGAAACAGGGAAAGGATCCCTCATCTCGAGCTAGGAGGCGGAAACGGGGCTCCCCTGGATGTGTGCGGGACCCCACGTGCTTCCTCTTGAGTGGAGACGGGTATGGTGGGGAGCTTCTTTAGTCGTAGCAAGGGTGTGAAAGACCCGTTGGAAGTTCCAGTAATTAGACGTGATTAGCCTCGAGAAGCCTCAGCGGAAATGGGCCTCATCTCGCCTGGAGGGCAAAACCTCCAGGATTTTCTCGAGTTGCGGCAGGTGCTCTCGACTTACGACGGGGACCTCAGGGACCCGCTCTGGTGGCCTCAGGAAAGGCCAGTCCCCATGCGAGTTCCTCGGGGGCCTCTCGGGATTCCTCTCCCATCGATGCCGGTGCCTAAGACCTTGAGTGGAGTCGGGGCCGGAACCTGAGGATTCCTCTCCAGTGCTGACATGGATCTTGGGGTACTTCTGGAGTCTCCCAAGGGGAGTCAGTCCTCGTCTCGAATGCGGGCATGCACTTGCGCTTTCCTCCAGAGCGGTAGCAGCAGTGTCACGCAGTCCGCCGCGTGGATCAAAGGATCTATGGTTTTCCCTCAGGTCTTTCCCACGAGGCTTTCCCACGAGGCTTTCCCACATGGCTGTCCCACGTGCACACGTGGTGGGAGTCGATCCTCGGCTTGAACGTCAAGGCAGTGCAGGGAAAACAGGTTCCTCTGGAATGGACTGACACATCTGGGGGACTCTTGGAATGGTGGCACGACACTGGAGTTCCTCTCACCTTTCCTGTGGAGAGCGCCTCCTCTTGAGATGCGACTGGAACGCCGGGAATTCTTTCCCTACGAAACAGGGAAAGGATCCCTCATCTCGAGCTAGGAGGCGGAAACGGGGCTCCCCTGGATGTGTGCGGGACCCCACGTTCTTCCTCTCGAGTGGAGACGGGTATGTCGGGGAACTTCTTGAGTTGCAGCAAGGGTGTGAAGGACCCTTTGGAAGTTCCAGTGGTTAGATGTGATTGGCCTCGAGAAGCCTCAGCGGAAATGGGCCTCATCTCGCCTGGAGGGCAAAACCGCCTGGATTTTCTCCAGTTGCGGCAGGTGCTCTCGACTTACGCCGAGGACCTCAGGGACCCGCTCTGGTGGCCTCAGGAAAGGCCAGTCCCCATGCGAGTTCCTCTCGGTATTCCTATCCGGTCGATGCCGGGGCCTAAGACCTTGTGTGGAGTCGGGGCCGGAACCTGAGGATTCCTCTCCAGTGCTGACATTGATCGTGGGGTACTTCTGGAGTCTCCCCAGGGGAGTCAGTCCTCGTCTCGAATGCGGGCATGCACTTGCGCTTTCCTCCAGAGCGGTAGCAGCAGTGTCACGCAGTCCGCCTCGTGGATCAAAGGATCTATGGTTTTCCTCGAGTCTTTCCCACGAGGCTTTCCCACGAGGCTTTCCCACAGGGCTGTCCCACGTGCACACGTGGTGGGAGTCGATCCTCGGCTTGAACGTCAAGGCAGTGCAGGGAAAACAGGTTCCTCTGGAATGGACTGACACATCTGGGGGACTCTTGGAATGGTGGCACGACCCTGGAGTTCCTCTCGCCTTTCCTGTGGAGAGCGCCTCCTCTTGAGATGCGACGAGAACGCC
The DNA here is from genome assembly GCF_042477335.2 of Ovis canadensis. NCBI lineage: Eukaryota > Metazoa > Chordata > Mammalia > Artiodactyla > Bovidae > Ovis > Ovis canadensis. The sequence continues at coordinate 7,254,515 of NC_091254.1, forward strand.
GGGAATTCTTTCCCTACGAAACAGGGAAAGGATCCCTCATCTCGAGCTAGGAGGCGGAAACGGGGCTCCCCTGGATGTGTGCGGGACCCCACGTGCTTCCTTTCGAGTGGAGACGGGTATGTCGGGGAACTTCTTGAGTTGCAGCAAGGGTGTGAAGGACCCTTTGGAAGTTCCAGTGGTGAGATGTGATTGGCCTCGAGAAGCCACAGCGGAAATGGGCCTCATCTCGCCTGGAGGGCAAAACCTCCTGGAATTTCTCGAATTGCGGCAGTTGCTCTCGACTTACGACGGGGACCTCAGGGACCCGCTCTGGTGGCCTCAGGAAAGGCCAGTCCCCATGCGAGTTCCTCGGGGGCCTCTCGGGATTCCTCTCCCGTCGATTCCGGGGCCTAAGACCTTGTGTGGAGTCGGGGCCGGAACCTGAGGATTCCTCTCCAGTGCTGACATGGATCTTGGGGTATTTCTGGAGTCTCCCCAGGGGAGTCAGTCCTCGTGTCGAATGCGGGCATGCACTTGCGCTTTCCTCCAGAGCGGTAGCAGCAGTGTCACGCAGTCCGCCGCGTGGATCAAAGGATCTATGGTTTTCCCTCGAGTCTTTCCCACGAGGCTTTCCCACGAGGCTTTCCCACAGAGCTGTCCCACGTGCACACGTGGTGGGAGTCGATCCTCGGCTTGAACGTCAAGGCAGTGCAGGGAAAACAGGTTCCTCTGGAATGGACTGACACATCTGGGGGACTCTTGGAATGGTGGCACGACCCTGGAGTTCCTCTCGCCTTTCCTGTGGAGAGCGCCTCCTCTTGAGTTGCGACGGGAACGCCGGGAATTCTTTCCCTACGAAACAGGGAAAGGATCCCTCATCTCGAGCTAGGAGGCGGAAACGGGGCTCCCCTGGATGTGTGCGGGACCCCACTTGCTTCCTCTGGAGTGGAGACGGGTATGGTGGGGAGCTTCTTTAGTCGTAGCAAGGGTGTGAAAGACCCGTTGGAAGTTCCAGTAATTAGACGTGATTAGCCTCGAGAAGCCTCAGCGGAAATGGGCCTCATCTCGCCTGGAGGGCAAAACCTCCAGGATTTTCTCGAGTTGCGGCAGGTGCTCTCGACTTACGACGGGGACCTCAGGGACCCGCTCTGGTGGCCTCAGGAAAGGCCAGTCCCCATGAGAGTTCCTCGGGGGCCTCTCGGGATTCCTCTCCCATCGATGCCGGTGCCTAAGACCTTGAGTGGAGTCGGGGCCGGAACCTGAGGATTCCTCTCCAGTGCTGACATGGATCTTGGGGTACTTCTGGAGTCTCCCAAAGGGAGTCAGTCCTCGTCTCGAATGCGGGCATGCACTTGCGCTTTCCTCCAGAGCGGTAGCAGCAGTGTCACGCAGTCCGCCGCGTGGATCAAAGGATCTATGGTTTTCCCTCAGGTCTTTCCCACGAGGCTTTCCCACGAGGCTTTCCCACATGGCTGTCCCACGTGCACACGTGGTGGGAGTCGATCATCGGCTTGAACGTCAAGGCAGTGCAGGGAAAACAGGTTCCTCTGGAATGGACTGACACATCTGGGGGACTCTTGGAATGGTGGCACGACACTGGAGTTCCTCTCGCCTTTCCTGTGGAGAGCGCCTCCTCTTGAGATGCGACTGGAACGCCGGGAATTCTTTCCCTACGAAACAGGGAAAGGATCCCTCATTTCGAGCTAGGAGGCGGAAACGGGGCTCCCCTGGATGTGTGCGGGACCCCACGTGCTTCCTCTCGAGTGGAGACGGGTATGTCGGGGAACTTCTTGAGTTGCAGCAAGGGTGTGAAGGACCCTTTGGAAGTTCCAGTGGTTAGATGTGATTGGCCTCGAGAAGCCTCAGCGGAAATGGGCCTCATCTCGCCTGGAGGGCAAAACCGCCTGGATTTTCTCCAGTTGCGGCAGGTGCTCTCGACTTACGCCGAGGACCTCAGGGACCCGCTCTGGTAGCCTCAGGAAAGGCCAGTCCCCATGCGAGTTCCTCTCGGGATTCCTATCCGGTCGATGCCGGGGCCTAAGACCTTGTGTGGAGTCGGGGCCGGAACCTGAGGATTCCTCTCCAGTGCTGACATTGATCGTGGGGTACTTCTGGAGTCTCCCCAGGGGAGTCAGTCCTCGTCTCGAATGCGGGCATGCACTTGCGCTTTCCTCCAGAGCGGTAGCAGCAGTGTCACGCAGTCCGCCGCGTGGATCAAAGGATCTATGGTTTTCCTCGAGTCTTTCCCACGAGGCTTTCCCACGAGGCTTTCCCACAGGGCTGTCCCACGTGCACACGTGGTGGGAGTCGATCCTCGGCTTGAACGTCAAGGCAGTGCAGGGAAAACAGGTTCCTCTGGAATGGACTGACACATCTGGGGGACTCTTGGAATGGTGGCACGACCCTGGAGTTCCTCTCGCCTTTCCTGTGGAGAGCGCCTCCTCTTGAGATGCGACGAGAACGCCGGGAATTCTTTCCCTACGAAACAGGGAAAGGATCCCTCATCTCGAGCTAGGAGGCGGAAACGGGGCTCCCCTGGATGTGTGCGGGACCCCACGTGCTTCCTCTCGAGTGCAGACGGGTATGTCGGGGAACTTCTTGAGTTGCAGCAAGGGTGTGAAGGACCCTTTGGAAGATCCAGTGTTTAGACGTGAATAGCCTCGAGAAGCCTCAGCGGAAATGGGCCTCATCTCGCCTGGAAGGCAAAACCTCCTGGATTTTCTCGAGTTGCGGCAAGTGCTCTCGACTTAGGACGGGGACCTCAGGGACCCGCTCTGGTGGCCTCAGGAAAAGCCAGTCCCCATGAGAGTTCCTCGGGGGCCTCTCGGGATCCCTCTCCCGTCGATGCCGGGGCCTAAGACCTTGTGTGGAGTCGGGGCCGGAACCTGAGGATTCCTCTCCAGTGCTGACATGGATCTTGGGGTACTTCTGGAGTCTCCCCAGGGGAGTCAGTCCTCCTCTCGAATGCGGGCATGCACTTGCGATTTCCTCCAGAGCGGTAGCAGCAGTGTCACGCAGTCCGCCGCGTGGATCAAAGGATCTATGGTTTTCCCTCGAGTCTTTCCCACGAGGCTTTCCCACGAGGCTTTCCCACAGGGCTGTCCCACGTGCACACGTGGTGGGAGTCGATCCTCGGCTTGAACGTCAAGGCAGTGCAGGGAAAACAGGTTCCTCTGAAATGGACTGACACATCTGGGGGACTCTTGGAATGGTGTCTCGACCCTGGAGTTCCTCTCGCCTTTCCTGTGGAGAGCGCCTCCTCTTGAGATGCGACGGGAACGCCGGGAATTCTTTCTCTTCGAAACAGGGAAAGGATCCCTCATCTCGAGCTAGGAGGCGGTAACGGGGCTCCCCTGGATGTGTGCGGGACCCCACGTGCTTCCTCTCGAGTGGAGACAGGTATGTCGGGGAACATCTTGAGTTGCAGCAAGGGTGTGAAGGACCCTTTGGAACTTCCAGTGGTTAGATGTGATTGGCCTCGAGAAGCCTCAGCGGAAATGGGCCTCATCTCGCCTGGAGGGCAAAACCTCCTGGATTTTCTCGAGTTGCGGCAGGTGCTCTCGGCTTACGAGGGGGACCTCAGGGACCCGCTCTGGTGGCCTCAGGAAAGGCCAGTCCCCATGCGAGTTCCTCGGGGGCCTCTCGGGATTCCTCTCCCGTCGATGCCGGGGCCTAAGACCTTGTGTGGAGTTGAGGCCGGAACCTGAGGATTCCTCTCCAGTGCTGACATGGATCTTGGGGTACTTCTGGAGTCTCCCGAGGGGAGTCAGTCCTCGTCTCGAATGCGGGCATGCACTTGCGCTTTCCTCCAGAGCGGTAGCAGCAGTGTCACGCAGTCTGCCGCGTGGATCAAAGGATCTATGGTTTTCCCTCGAGTCTTTCCCACGAGGTTTTCCCACGAGGCTTTCCCACAGGGCTGTCCCACGTGCACACGTGGTGGGAGTCGATCCTCGGCTTGAACGTCAAGGCAGTGCAGGGAAAACAGGTTCCTCTGGAATGGACTGACACATCTGGGGGACTCTTGGAATGGTGGCACGACCATGGAGTTCCTCTCGCCTTTCCTGTGGAGAGCGCCTCCTCTTGAGATGCGACGGGAACGCCGGGAATTCTTTCCCTACGAAACAGGGAAAGGATCCCTCATCTCGAGCTAGGAGGCGGAAACGGGGCTCCCCTGGATGTGTGCGGGACCCCACGTGCTTCCTCTCGAGTGGAGACGGGTATGTCGGGGAACTTCTTGAGTTGCAGCAAGGGTGTGAAGGACCCTTTGGAAGTTCCAGTGGTTAGATGTGATTGGCCTCGAGAAGCCTCAGCGGAAATGGGCCTCATCTCGCCTGGAGGGCAAAACCTCCTGGATTTTCTCGAGTTGCGGCAGGTGCTCTCGACTTACGACGGGGACCTCAGGGACCCGCTCTGGTGGCCTCAGGAAAGGCCAGTCCCCATGCGAGTTCCTCGGGGGCCTCTCGGGATTCCTCTCCCGTCGATGCCGGGGCCTAAGACCTTGTGTGGAGTCGGGGCCGGAACCTGAGGATTCCTCTCCAGTGCTGACATGGATCTGGGGTACTTCTGAAGTCTCCCCAGGGGAGTCAGTCCCTGTCTCGAATGCGGACATGCATTGCGCTTTCCTCCAGAGCGGTAGCAGCAGTGTCACGCAGTCCGCCGTGTGGATCAAAGGATCTATGGTTTTCCCTCGAGTCATTCCCACGAGGCTTTCCCACGAGGCTTTCCCACAGGGCTGTCCCACGTGCACACGTGGTGGGAGTCGATCCTCGGCTTGAACGTCAAGGCAGTGCAGGGAAAACAGGTTCCTCTGAAATGGACTGACACATCTGGGGGACTCTTGGAATGGTGTCTCGACCCTGGAGTTCCTCTCGCCTTTCCTGTGGAGAGCGCCTCCTCTTGAGATGCGACGGGAACGCCGGGAATTCTTTCCCTTCGAAACAGGGAAAGGATCCCTCATCTCAAGCTAGGAGGCGGAAACGGGGCTCCCCTGGATGTGTGCGGGACCCCACGTGCTTCCTCTCGAGTGGAGACAGGTATGTCGGGGAACTTCTTGAGTTGCAGCAAGGGTGTGAAGGACCCTTTGGAACTTCCAGTGGTTAGATGTGATTGGCCTCGAGAAGCCTCAGCGGAAATGGGCCTCATCTCGCCTGGAGGGCAAAACCTCCTGGATTTTCTCGAGTTGCGGCAGGTGCTCTCGGCTTACGAGGGGGACCTCAGGGAACCGCTCTGGTGGCCTCAGGAAAGGCCAGTCCCCATGCGAGTTCCTCGGGGGCCTCTCGGGAGTCCTCTCCCGTCGATGCCGGGGCCTAAGACCTTGTGTGGAGTTGAGGCCGGAACCTGAGGATTCCTCTCCAGTGCTGACATGGATCTTGGGGTACTTCTGGAGTCTCCCGAGGGGAGTCAGTCCTCGTCTCGAATGCGGGCATGCACTTGCGCTTTCCTCCAGAGCGGTAGCAGCAGTGTCACGCAGTCTGCCGCGTGGATCAAAGGATCTATGGTTTTCCCTCGAGTCTTTCCCACGAGGTTTTCCCACGAGGCTTTCCCACAGGGCTGTCCCACGTGCACACGTGGTGGGAGTCGATCCTCGGCTTGAACGTCAAGGCAGTGCAGGGAAAACAGGTTCCTCTGGAATGGACTGACACATCTGGGGGACTCTTGGAATGGTGGCACGACCATGGAGTTCCTCTCGCCTTTCCTGTGGAGAGCGCCTCCTCTTGAGATGCGACGGGAACGCCGGGAATTCTTTCCCTACGAAACAGGGAAAGGATCACTCATCTCGAGCTAGGAGGCGGAAACGGGGCTCCCCTGGATGTGTGCGGGACCCACGTGCTTCCTCTCGAGTGGAGACGGGTATGTCGGGGAACTTCTTGAGTTGCAGCAAGGGTGTGAAGGACCCTTTGGAAGTTCCAGTGGTTAGATGTGATTGGCCTCGAGAAGCCTCAGCGGAAATAGGCCTCATCTCGCCTGGAGGGCAAAACCTCCTGGATTTTCTGGAGTTGCGGCAGGTGCTCTCGACTTACGACGGGGACCTCAGGGACCCGCTCTGGTGGCCTCAGGAAAGGCCAGTCCCCATGCGAGTTCCTCGGGGGCCTCTCGGGATTCCTCTCCCGTCGATGCCGGGGCCTAAGACCTTGTGTGGAGTCGGGGCCGGAACCTGAGGATTCCTCTCCAGTGCTGACATGGATCTTGGGGTACTTCTGGAGTCTCCCCAGGGGAGTCAGTCCTCGTGTCGAATGCGGGCATGCACTTGCGCTTTCCTCCAGAGCGGTAGCAGCAGTGTCACGCAGTCCGCCGCGTGGATCAAAGGATCTATGGTTTTCCCTCGAGTCTTTCCCACGAGGCTTTCCCACGAGGCTTTCCCACAGGGCTGTCCCACGTGCACACGTGGTGGGAGTCGATCCTCGGCTTGAACGTCAAGGCAGTGCAGGGAAAACAGGTTCCTCTGGAATGGACTGACACATCTGGGGGACTCTTGGAATGGTGTCACGACCCTGGAGTTCCTCTCGCCTTTCCTGTGGAGAGCGCCTCCTCTTGAGATGCGACGGGAACGCCGGGAATTCTTTCCCTACGAAACAGGGAAAGGATCCCTCATCTCGAGCTAGGAGGCGGAAACGGGGCTCCCCTGGATGTGTGTGGGACACCACGTGCTTCCTCTCGAGTGGAGACGGGTATGTCGGGGAACTTCTTGAGTTGCAGCAAGGGTGTGAAGGACCCTTTGGAAGTTCCAGTGGTTAGATGTGATTGGCCTCGAGAAGCCTCAGCGGAAATGGGCCTCATCTCGCCTGGAGGGCAAAACCTCCTGGATTTTCTCGAGTTGCGGCAGGTGCTCTCGACTTACGACGGGGACCACAGGGAACCGCTCTGGTGGCCTCAGGAAAGGCCAGTCCCCATGCGAGTTCCTCGGGGGCCTCTCGGGATTCCTCTCCCGTCGATGCCGGGGCCTAAGACCTTGTGTGGAGTCGTGGCCGGAACCTGAGGATTCCTCTCCAGTGCTGACATGGATCTGGGGTACTTCTGGAGTCTCCCCAGGGGAGTCAGTCCTCGTCTCGAATGCGGGCATGCACTTGCGCTTTCCTCCAGAGCGGTAGCAGCAGTGTCACGCAGTCCTCCGCGTGGATCAAAGGATCTATGGTTTTCCCTCGAGTCTTTCCCACGAGGCTTTCCCACGAGGCTTTCCCACAGGGCTGTCCCACGTGCACACGTGGTGGGAGTCGATCCTCGGCTTGAACGTCAAGGCAGTGCAGGGAAAACAGGTTCCTCTGGAATGGACTGACACATCTGGGGGACTCTTGGAATGGTGGCACGACCCTGGAGTTCCTCTCGCCTTTCCTGTGGAGAGCGCCTCCTCTTGAGATGCGACGGGAACGCCGGGAATTCTTTCCCTACGAAACAGGGAAAGGATGCCTCATCTCGAGCTAGGAGGCGGAAACGGGGCTCCCCTGGATGTGTGCGGGACCCACGTGCTTCCTCTCGAGTGGAGACGGGTATGTCGGGGAACTTCTTGAGTTGCAGCAATGGTGTGAAGGACCCTTTGGAAGTTCAGTGGTTAGATGTGATTGGCCTCGAGAAGCCTCAGCGGAAATGGGCCTCATCTGGCCTGGAGGGCAAAACCTCCTGGATTTTCTCGAGTTGCGGCAGGTGCTCTAGACTTACGACGGGGACCTCAGGGAACCGCTGTTGTGGCCTCAGGAAAGGCCAGTCCCCATGCGAGTTCCTCGGGGGCGTCTCGGGATTCTTCTCCCGTCGATGCCGGGGCCTAAGACCTTGTGTGGAGTCGGGGCCGGAACCTGAGGATTCCTCTCCAGTGCTGACATGGATCTTGGGGTACTTCTGGAGTCTCCCCAGGGGAGTCAGTCCTCGTCTCGAATACGGGCATGCACTTGCGCTTTCCTCCAGAGCGGTAGCAGTAGTGTCACGCAGTCTGCCGCGTGGATCAAAGGATCTATGGTTTTCCCTCGAGTCTTTCCCACGAGGCTTTCCCACGAGGCTTTCCCACAGGGCTGTCCCACGTGCACACGTGGTGGGAGTCGATCCTCGGCTTGAACGTCAAGGCAGTGCAGGGAAAACAGGTTCCTCTGGAATGGACTGATACATCTGTGGGACTCTTGGAATGGTGGCACGACCCTGGAGTTCCTCTCGCCTTTCCTGTGGAGAGCGCCTCCTCTTGAGATGCGACGGGAACGCCGGGAATTCTTTCCCTACGAAACAGGGAAAGGATCCCTCATCTCGAGCTAGGAGGCCGAAACGGGTCTCCCCTGGATGTGTGCGGGACCCACGTGCTTCCTCTCGAGTGGAGACGGGTATGTCGGGGAACTTCTTGAGTTGCAGCAAGGGTGTGAAGGACCCTTTGGTAGTTCCAGTGGTTAGACGTGATTAGCCTCGAGAAGCCTCAGTGGAAATGGGCCTCATCTCGCCTGCAGGGCAAAACCTCCTGGATTTTCTCGAGTTGCGGCAGGTGCTCTCGACTTACGACGGGGACCTCAGGGACCCGCTCTGGTGGCCTCAGTAAAGGCCAGTCCCCATGCCAGGCCCTCGGGGGCCTCTCGGGATTCCTCTCCCGTCGATGCCGGGGCCTAAGACCTTATATGGAGTCGGGGCCGGAACCTGAGGATTCCTCTCCAGTGCTGACATGGATCTTGGGGTACTTCTGGAGTCTCCCCAGGGGAGTCAGTCCTCGTCTCGAATGCGGGCATGCATTTGCGCTTTCCTCCAGAGCGGTAGCAGCAGTGTCACGCAGTCCGCCGCGTGGATCAAAGGATTTATGGTTTTCCCTCGAGTCTTTCCCACGAGGCTTTCCCACGAGGCTTTCCTACAGGGCTGTCCCACGTGAACACGTGGTGGGAGTCGATCCTCGGCTTGATCGTCAAGGCAGTGCAGGGAAAACAGGTTCCTCTGGAATGGACTGACACATCTGGGGGACTCTTGGAATGGTGGCACGACCCTGGAGTTCCTCTCACCTTTCCTGTGGAGAGCGCCTCCTCTTGAGATGCGACGGGAACGCCGGGAATTCTTTCCCTACGAAACAGGGAAAGGATCCATCATCTCGAGCTAGGAGGCGGAAACGGGGCTCCCCTGGATGTGTGCGGGAACCCACGTGCTTCCTCTCGAGTGGAGACGGGTATGTCGGGGAACTTCTTGAGTTGCAGCAATGGTGTGAAGGACCCTTTGGAAGTTCCAGTGGTTAGATGTGATTGGCCTCGAGAAGCCTCAGCGGAAATGGGCCTCATCTCGCCTGGAGGGCAAAACCGCCTGGATTTTCTCCAGTTGCGGCAGGTGCTCTCGACTTACGACGGGGACCTCAGGGACCCGCTCTGGTGGCCTCAGGAAAGGCCAGTCCCCATGCGAGTTCCTCGGGGGCGTCTCGGGATTCCTTTCCCGTCGATGCCGGGGCCTAAGACCTTGTGTGGAGTCGGGGCCGGAACCTGAGGATTCCTCTCCAGTGCTGACATGGATCTTGGGGTACTTCTGGAGTCTCCCCGGGGGAGTCAGTCCTCGTCTCGAATGCGGGCATGCACTTGCGCTTTCCTCCAGAGCGGTAGCAGCAGTGTCACGCAGTCCGCCGCGTGGATCAAAGGATCTATGGTTTTCCCTCGAGTCTTTCCCACGAGGCTTTCCCACGAGGCTTTCCCACAGGGCTGTCCCACGTGCACACGTGGTGGGAGTCGATCCTCGGCTTGAACGTCAAGGCAGTGCAGGGAAATCAGGTTCCTCTGGAATGGACTGACACATCTGGGGGACTCTTGGAATGGTGGCACGACCCTGGAGTTCCTCTCGCCTTTCCTGTGGAGAGCGCCTCCTTTGAGATGCCACGGGAACGCCGGGAATTCTTTCCCTACGAAACAGGGAAAGGATCCCTCATCTCGAGCTAGGAGGCGGAAACGGGGCTCCCCTGGATGTGTGCGGGACCCACGTGCTTCCTCTCGAGTGGAGACGGGTATGTCGGGGAACTTCTTGAGTTGCAGCAAGGGTGTGAAGGACCCTTTGGAAGTTCCAGTGGTTAGACGTGATTAGCCTCGAGAAGCCTCAGCGGAAATGGGCCTCATCGCGCCTGGAGGGCAAAACCTCCTGGATTTTCTCGAGTTGCGGCAGGTGCTCTCGACTTACGACGGGGACCTCAGGGACCCGCTCTGGTGGCCTCAGGAAAGGCCAGTCCCCATGCGAGTTCCTCGGGGGCGTCTCGGGATTCCTCTCCCGGCGATGCCGGGGCCTAAGACCTTGTGTGGAGTCGGGGCCGGAACCTGAGGATTCCTCTCCAGTGCTGACATGGATCTTGGGGTACTTCTGGAGCCTCCCCGGTGGAGTCAGTCCTCGTCTCGAATGCGGGCATGCACTTGCGCTTTCCTCCAGAGCGGTAGCAGCAGTGTCACGCAGTCCGCCGCGTGGATCAAAGGATCTATGGTTTTCCCTCGAGTCTTTCCCACGAGGCTTTCCCACGAGGCTTTCCCACAGGGCTGTCCCACGTGCACACGTGGTGGGAGTCGATCCTCGGCTTGAACGTCAAGGCAGTGCAGGGAAAACAGGTTCCTCTGGAATGGACTGACAATCTGGGGGACTCTTGGAATGGTGTCACGACCCTGGAGTTCCTCTCGCCTTTCCTGTGGAGAGCGCCTCCTCTTGAGATGCGACGGGAACGCCGGGAATTCTATCCGTAGGAAACAGGGAAAGGATCCCTCATCTCGAGCTAGGAGGCGGAAACGGGGCTCCCCTGGATGTGTGCGGGACAACACGTGCTTCATCTCGAGTGGAGACGGGTATGTCGGGGAACTTCTTGAGTTGCAGCAAGGGTATGAAGGACCCTTTGGAAGTTCCAGTGGTTAGATGTGATTGGCCTCGAGAAGCCTCAGCGGAAATGGGCCTCATCTCGCCTGGAGGGCAAAACCTCCTGGATTTTCTCGAGTTGCGGCAGGTGCTCTCGACTTACGACGGGGACCTCAGGGACCCGCTCTGGTGGCCTCAGGAAAGGCCAGTCCCCATGCGAGTTCCTCGGGGGCCTCTCGGGATTCCTCTCCCGTCGATGCCGGGGCCTAAGACCTTGTGTGGAGTCGGGGCCGGAACCTGAGGATTCCTCTCCAGTGCTTACATGGATCTTGGGGTACTTCTGGAGTCTCCCCGGGGGAGTCAGTCCTCGTCTCGAATGCGGGCATGCACTTGCGCTTTCCTCCAGAGCGGTAGCAGCAGTGTCACGCAGTCCGCCGCATGGATCAAAGGATCTATGGTTTTCCCTCGAGTCTTTCCCACAGGGCTGTCCCACGTGCACACGTGGTGGGAGTCGATCCTCGGCTTGAACGTCAAGGCAGTGCAGGGAAATCAGGTTCCTCTGGAATGGACTGACACATCTGGGGGACTCTTGGAATGGTGGCACGACCCTGGAGTTCCTCTCGCCTTTCCTGTGGAGAGCGCTTCCTCTTGAGATGCGACGGGAACGCCGGGAATTCTTTCCCTATGAAACAGAGAAAGGATCCCTCATCTCGAGCTAGGAGGCGGAAACGGGGCTCCCCTGGATGTGTGCGGGACACCACGTGCTTCCACTCGAGTGCAGACGGGTATGTCGGGGAACTTCTTGAGTTGCAGCAAGGGTGTGAAGGACCCTTTGGAAGTTCCAGAGGTTAGATGTGATTGGCCTCGAGAAGCCTCAGCGGAAATGGGCCTCATCTCGCCTGGAGGGCAAAACCTCCTGGATTTTCTCGAGTTGCGGCAGGTGCTTTCGACTTACGACGGGGACCTCAGGGACCCGCTCTGGTGGCCTCAGGAAAGGCCAGTCCCCATGCGAGTTCCTCGGGGGCCCCTCGGGATTCCTCTCCCGTCGATGCCGGGGCCTAAGACCTTGTGTGGAGTCAGGGCCGGAACCTGAGGATTCCTCTCCAGTGCTGACATGGATCTTGGGGTACTTCTGGAGTCTCCCCAGGGGAGTCAGTCCTCGTCTCGAATGCGGGCATGCACTTGCGCTTTCCTCCAGACCGGTAGCAGCAGTGTCACGCAGTCTGCCGCGTGGAACAAAGGATCTATGGTTTTCTCTCGAGTCTTTCCCACGAGGCTTTCCCACGAGGCTTTCCCACAGGGCTGTCCCACGTGCACACGAGGTGGGAGTCGATCCTCGGCTTGAACGTCAATGCAGTGCAGGGAAAACAGGTTCCTCTGGAATGGACTGACACATTTGGGGGACTCTTGGAATGGTGGCACGACCCTGGAGTTCCTCTCGCCTTTCCTGTGGAGAGCGCCTCCTCTTGAGATGCGACGGGAACGCCGGGAATTCTTTCCCTACGAAACAGGGAAAGGATCCCTCATCTTGAGCTAGGAGGTGGAAACGGGGCTCCCCTGGATGTGTGCGGGACCCATGTGCTTCCTCTCGAGTGGAGACGGGTATGTCGGGGAACTTCTTGAGTTGCAGCAAGGGTGTGAAAGACCCTTTGGAAGTTCCAGTGGTTAGACGAGATTAGCCTCGAGAAGCCTCAGCGGAAATGGGCCTCATCGCGCCTGGAGGGCAAAACCTCCTGGAATTTCTCGAGTTGCGGCAGGTGCTCTCGACTTACGACGGGGACCTCAGGGACCCGCTCTGGTGGCCTCAGGAAAGGCCGGTCCCCATGCGAGTTCCTCGGGGGCCTCTGGGGATTCCTCTCCCGTCGATGCGGGGGCCTAAGACCTTGTGTGGAGTCGGGGCCGGAACCTGAGGATTCCTCTCCAGTGCTGACATGGATCTTGGGGTACTTCTGGAGTCTCCCCAGGGGAGTCAGTCCTCGTCTCGAATGCGGGCATGCACTTGCGCTTTCCTCCAGAGCGGTAGCAGCAGTGTCACGCAGTCCGCCGCGTGGATCAAAGGATCTATGGTTTTCCCTCGAGTCTTTCCCACGAGGCTTTCCCACGAGGCTTTCCTACAGGGCTGTCCCACGTGAACACGTGGTGGGAGTCGATCCTCGGCTTGATCGTCAAGGCAGTGCAGGGAAAACAGGTTCCTCTGGAATGGACTCACACATCTGGGGGACTCTTGGAATCGTGGCACGACCCTGGAGTTCCTCTCGCCTTTCCTGTGGAGAGCGCCTCCTCTTGAGATGCGACGGGAACGCCGGGAATTCTTTCCCTACGAAACAGGGAAAGGATCCCTCATCTCGAGCTAGGAGGCGGAAACGGGGCTCCCCTGGATGTGTGCGAGACACCACGTGCTTCCTCTCGAGTGCAGACGGGTATGTCGGGGAACTTCTTGAGTTGCAGCAATGGTGTGAAGGACCCTTTGGAAGTTCCAGTGGTTAGATGTGATTGGCCTCGAGAAGCCTCAGCGGAAATTGGCCTCATCTCGCCCGGAGGGCAAAACCTCCTGGATTTTCTCGAGTTGCGGCAGGTGCTCTCGACTTACGACGGGGACCTCAGGGACCCGCTCTGGTGGCCTCAGGAAAGGCCAGTCCCCATGCGAGTTCCTCGGGGGCCTCTCGGGATTCCTCTCCCGTCGATGCCGGGTCCTAAGACCTTGTGTGAAGTCGGGGCCGGAACCTGAGGATTCCTCTCCAGTGCTGACATGGATCTTGGGGTACTTTTGGAGTCTCCCCGTGGGAGTCAGTCCTCGTCTCGAATGCGGGCATGCACTTGCGCTTTCCTCCAGAGCGGTAGCAGCAGTGTCACGCAGTCCGCCGCGTGGATCAAAGGATCTATGGTTTTCCCTCGAGTCTTTCCCACGAGGCTTTCCCACGAGGCTTTCCCACAGGGCTGTCCCACGTGCACACGTGGTGGGAGTCGATCCTCGGCTTGAACGTCAAGGCAGTGCAGGGAAATCAGGTTCCTCTGGAATGGACTGACACATCTGGGGGACTCTTGGAATGGTGGCACGACCCTGGAGTTCCTCTCGCCTTTCCTGTGGAGAGCGCCTCCTTTGAGATGCCACGGGAACGCCGGGAATTCTTTCCCTACGAAACAGGGAAAGGATCCCTCATCTCGAGCTAGGAGGCGGAAACGGGGCGCCCCTGGATGTGTGCGGGACCCACGTGCTTCCTCTCGAGTGGAGACGGGTATGTCGGGGAACTTCTTGAGTTGCAGCAAGGGTGTGAAGGACCCTTTGGAAGTTCCAGTGGTTAGACGTGATTAGCCTCGAGAAGCCTCAGCGGAAATGGGCCTCATCTCGCCTGGAGGGCAAAACCTCCTGGATTTTCTCGAGTTGCGGCAGGTGCTCTCGACTTACGACGGGGACCTCAGGGACCTGCTCTGGTGGCCTCAGGAAAGGCCAGTCCCCATGCGAGTTCCTCGGGGGCATCTCGGGATTCCTCTCCCGTCATTGCCGGGGCCTAAGACCTTGTGTGGAGTCGGGGCCGGAACCTGAGGATTCCTCTCCAGTGCTGACATGGATCTTGGGGTACTTCTGGAGTCTCCCCAGGGGAGTCAGTCCTCGTCTCGAATGCGGGCATGCACTTGCGCTTTCCTCCAGAGCGGTAGCAGCAGTGTCACGCAGTCTGCCAAATGGGTCAAAGGATCTATGGTTTACCCTCGAGTCTTTCCCACGAGGCTTTCCCACGAGGCTTTCCCACAGGGCTGTCCCACGTGCACACGTGGTGGGAGTCGATCCTCGGCTTGAACGTCAAGGCAGTGCAGGGAAAACAGGTTCCTCTGGAATGGACTGACACATCTGGGGGACTCTTGGAATGGTGGCACGACCCTGGAGTTCCTCTCGCCTTTCCTGTGGAGAGCGCCTCCTCTTGAGATGCGACAGGAACGCCGGGAATTCTTTCCCTACGAATCAGGGAAAGGATCCCTCATCTCGAGCTAGGAGGCGCAAACGGGGCTCCCCTGGATGTGTGCGGGACCCCACGTGCTTCCTCTCGAGTGGAGACGGGTATGTCGGGGAACTTCTTGAGTTGCAGCAAGGGTGTGAAGGACCCTTTGGAAGTTCCAGTGGTTAGATGTGATTGGCCTCGAGAAGCCTCAGCGGAAATGGGCCTCATCTCGCCTGGAGGGCAAAACCTCCTGGATTTTCTCGAGTTGCGGCAGGTGCTCTCGACTTACGACGGGGACCTCAGGGACCCGCTCTGGTGGCCTCAGGAAAGGCCAGTCCCCATGCGAGTTCCTCGGGGGCCTCTCGGGATTCCTCTCCCGTCGATGCCGGGGCCTAAGACCTTGTGTGGAGTCGGGGCCGGAACCTGAGGATTCCTCTCCAGTGCTGACATGGATCTTGGGGTACTTCTGGAGTCTCCCCAGGGGAGTCAGTCCTCGTCTCGAATGCGGGCATGCACTTGCGCTTTCCTCCAGAGCGGTAGCAGCAGTGTCACGCAGTCCGCCGCGTGGATCAAAGGATCTATGGTTTTCCCTCGAGTCTTTCCCACGAGGCTTTCCCACGAGGCTTTCCCACAGGGCTGTCCCACGAGCACACGTGGTGGGAGTCGATCCTCGGCTTGAACGTCAAGGCAGTGCAGGGAAAACAGGTTCCTCTGGAATGGACTGACACATCTGGGGGACTCTTGGAATGGTGTCACGACCCTGGAGTTCCTCTCGCCTTTCCTGTGGAGAGCGCCTCCTCTTGAGATGCGACGGGAACGCCGGGAATTCTTTCCCTATGAAACAGGGAAAGGATCCCTCATCTCGAGCTAGGAGGCGGAAACGGGGCTCCCCTGGATGTGTGCGGGACCCCACGTGCTTCCTCTCGAGTGGAGACGGGTATGTCGGGGAACTTCTTGAGTTGCAGCAAGGTGTGAAGGACCCTTTGGAAGTTCCAGTGGTTAGATGTGATTGGCCTCGAGAAGCCTCAGCGGAAATGGGCCTCATCTCGCCTGGAGGGCAAAACCTCCGGGATTTTCTCGAGTTGCGGCAGGTGCTCTCGACTTACGACGGGGACCTCAGGGACCCGCTCTGGTGGCCTCAGGAAAGGCCAGTCCCCATGCGAGTTCCTCGGGGGCCTCTCGGGATTCCTCTCCCGTCGATGCCGGGGCCTAAGACCTTGTGTGGAGTCGGGGCCGGAACCTGAGGATTCCTCTCCAGTGCTGACATGGATCTTGGGGTACTTCTGGAGTCTCCCCAGGGGAGTCAGTCCATGTCTCGAATGCGGGCATGCACTTGCGCTTTCCTCCAGAGCGGTAGCAGCAGTGTCACGCAGTCCGCCGTGTGGATCAAAGGATCTATGGTTTTCCCTCGAGTCTTTCCCACGAGGCTTTCCCACGAGGCTTTCCCACTGGGCTGTCTCACGTGCACACGTGGTGGGAGTCGATCCTCGGCTTGAACGTCAAGGCAGTGCAGGGAAAACAGGTTCCTCTGGAATGGACTGACACATCTGGGGGACTCTTGGAATGGTGGCACGACCCTGGAGTTCCTCTCGTCTTTCCTGTGGAGAGCGCCTCCTCTTGAGATGCGACGGGAACGCCGGGACTTCTTTCCCTACGAAACAGGGAAAGGATCCCACATCTCGAGCTAGGAGGCGGAAACGGGGCTCCCCTTGATGTGTGCGGGACACCACGTGCTTCCTCTCGAGTGGAGACGGGTATGTCGGGGAACTTCTTGAGTTGCAGCAAGGGTGTGAAGGACCCTTTGGAAGTTCCAGTGGTTAGACGTGATTGGCCTCGAGAAGCCTCAGCGGAAATGGGCCTCATCTCGCCTGGAGGGCAAAACCTCCTGGATTTTCTCGAGTTGCGGCAGGTGTTCTCGACTTACGACGGGGACCTCAGGGACACGCTCTGGTGGCCTCAGGAAAGGCCAGTCCCCATGCGAGTTCCTCGGGGGCCTCTCGGGATTCCTCTCCCGTCGATTCCCGGGCCTAAGACCTTGTGTGGAGTCGGGGCCGGAACCTGAGGATTCCTCTCCAGTGCTGACATGGATCTTGGGGTACTTCTGGAGTCTCCCCAGGGGAGTCAGTCCTCGTCTCGAATGCGGGCATGCACTTGCGCTTTCCTCCAGAGCGGTAGCAGCAGTGTCACGCAGTCCGCCGCGTGGATCAAAGGATCTATGGTTTTCCCTCGAGTCTTTCCCACGAGGCTTTCCCACGAGGCTTTCCCACAGGGCTGTCCCACGTGCACACGTGGTGGGAGTCGATCCTCGGCTTGAACGTCAAGGCAGTGCAGGGAAAACAGGTTCCTCTGGAATGGACTGACACATCTGGGGGACTCTTGGAATGGTGGCACGACCCTGGAGTTCCTCTCGCCTTTCCTGTGGAGAGCGCCTCCTCTTGAGATGCGACGGGAACGCCGCGAATTCTTTCCCTACGAAACAGGGAAAGGATCCCTCATCTCGAGCTAGGAGGCGGAAACGGGGCTCCCCTGGATGTGTGCGGGACCCCACGTGCTTCCTCTCGAGTGGAGACGGGTATGTCGGGGAACTTCTTGAGTTGCAGCAATGGTGTGAAGGACCCTTTGGAAGTTCCAGTGGTTAGATGTGATTGGCCTCGAGAAGCCTCAGCGGAAATGGGCCTCATCTCGCCTGGAGGGCAAAACCTCCTGGATTTTCTCGAGTTGCGGCAGGTGCTCTCGACTTACGACGGGGACCTCAGGGACCCGCTCTGGTGGCCTCAGGAAAGGCCAGTCCCCATGCGAGTTCCTCGGGGGCCTCTCGGGATTCCTCTCCCGTCGATGCCGGGGCCTAAGACCTTGTGTGGAGTCGGGGCCGGAACCTGAGGATTCCTCTCCAGTGCTGACATGGATCTTGGGGTACTTCTGGAGTCTCCCCAGGGGAGTCAGTCCTCGTCTCGAATGCGGGCATGCACTTGCGCTTTCCTCCAGAGCGGTAGCAGCAGTGTCACGCAGTCCGCCGCGTGGATCAAAGGATCTATGGTTTTCCCTCGAGTCTTTCCCACGAGGCTTTCCCACGAGGCTTTCCCACAGGGCTGTCCCACGAGCACACGTGGTGGGAGTCGATCCTCGGCTTGAACGTCAAGGCAGTGCAGGGAAAACAGGTTCCTCTGGAATGGACTGACACATCTGGGGGACTCTTGGAATGGTGTCACGACCCTGGAGTTCCTCTCGCCTTTCCTGTGGAGAGCGCCTCCTCTTGAGATGCGACGGGAACGCCGGGAATTCTTTCCCTACGAAACAGGGAAAGGATCCCTCATCTCGAGCTAGGAGGCGGAAACGGGGCTCCCCTGGATGTGTGCGGGACCCCACGTGCTTCCTCTCGAGTGGAGACGGTATGTCGGGGAACTTCTTGAGTTGCAGCAAGGTGTGAAGGACCCTTTGGAAGTTCCAGTGGTTAGATGTGATTGGCCTCGAGAAGCCTCAGCGGAAATGGGCCTCATCTCGCCTGGAGGGCAAAACCTCCGGGATTTTCTCGAGTTGCGGCAGGTGCTCTCGACTTACGACGGGGACCTCAGGGACCTGCTCTGGTCGCCTCAGGAAAGGCCAGTCCCCATGCGAGTTCCTCGGGGGCCTCTCGGGATTCCTCTCCCGTCGATGCCGGGGCCTAAGACCTTGTGTGGAGTAGGGGCCGGAACCTGAGGATTCCTCTCCAGTGCTGACATGGATCTTGGGGTACTTCTGGAGTCTCCCCAGGGGAGTCAGTCCATGTCTCGAATGCGGGCATGCACTTGCGCTTTCCTCCAGAGCGGTAGCAGCAGTGTCACGCAGTCCGCCGTGTGGATCAAAGGATCTATGGTTTTCCCTCGAGTCTTTCCCACGAGGCTTTCCCACGAGGCTTTCCCACTGGGCTGTCTCACGTGCACACGTGGTGGGAGTCGATCCTCGGCTTGAACGTCAAGGCAGTGCAGGGCAAACAGGTTCCTCTGGAATGGACTGACACATCTGGGGGACTCTTGGAATGGTGGCACGACCCTGGAGTTCCTCTCGTCTTTCCTGTGGAGAGCGCCTCCTCTTGAGATGCGACGGGAACGCCGGGACTTCTTTCCCTACGAAACAGGGAAAGGATCCCACATCTCGAGGTAGGAGGCGGAAACGGGGCTCCCCTTGATGTGTGCGGGACACCACGTGCTTCCTCTCGAGTGGAGACGGGTATGTCGGGGAACTTCTTGAGTTGCAGCAAGGGTGTGAAGGACCCTTTGGAAGTTCCAGTGGTTAGACGTGATTGGCCTCGAGAAGCCTCAGCGGAAATGGGCCTCATCTCGCCTGGAGGGCAAAACCTCCTGGATTTTCTCGAGTTGCGGCAGGTGTTCTCGACTTACGACGGGGACCTCAGGGACACGCTCTGGTGGCCTCAGGAAAGGCCAGTCCCCATGCGAGTTCCTCGGGGGCCTCTCGGGATTCCTCTCCCGTCGATTCCCGGGCCTAAGACCTTGTGTGGAGTCGGGGCCGGAACCTGAGGATTCCTCTCCAGTGCTGACATGGATCTTGGGGTACTTCTGGAGTCTCCCCAGGGGAGTCAGTCCTCGTCTCGAATGCGGGCATGCACTTGCGCTTTCCTCCAGAGCGGTAGCAGCAGTGTCACGCAGTCCGCCGCGTGGATCAAAGGATCTATGGTTTTCCCTCGAGTCTTTCCCACGAGGCTTTCCCACGAGGCTTTCCCACAGGGCTGTCCCACGTGCACACGTGGTGGGAGTCGATCCTCGGCTTGAACGTCAAGGCAGTGCAGGGAAAACAGGTTCCTCTGGAATGGACTGACACATCTGGGGGACTCTTGGAA
Organism: Ovis canadensis; assembly: GCF_042477335.2. NCBI lineage: Eukaryota > Metazoa > Chordata > Mammalia > Artiodactyla > Bovidae > Ovis > Ovis canadensis. Next base: position 7,274,021 of record NC_091254.1, read on the forward strand.
TGGTGGCACGACCCTGGAGTTCCTCTCGCCTTTCCTGTGGAGAGCGCCTCCTCTTGAGATGCGACGGGAATGCCGCGAATTCTTTCCCTACGAAACAGGGAAAGGATCCCTCATCTCGAGCTAGGAGGCGGAAACGGGGCTCCCCTGGATGTGTGCGGGACCCCACGTGCTTCCTCTCGAGTGGAGACGGGTATGTCGGGGAACTTCTTGAGTTGCAGCAATGGTGTGAAGGACCCTTTGGAAGTTCCAGTGGTTAGATGTGATTGGCCTCGAGAAGCCTCAGCGGAAATGGGCCTCATCTCGCCTGGAGGGCAAAACCTCCTGGATTTTCTCGAGTTGCGGCAGGTGCTCTCGACTTACGACGGGGACCTCAGGGACCCGCTCTGGTGGCCTCAGGAAAGGCCAGTCCCCATGCGAGTTCCTCGGGGGCCTCTCGGGATTCCTCTCCCGTCGATGCCGGGGCCTAAGACCTTGTGTGGAGTCGGGGCCGGAACCTGAGGATTCCTCTCCAGTGCTGACATGGATCTTGGGGTACTTCTGGAGTCTCCCCAGGGGAGTCAGTCCTCGTCTCGAATGCGGGCATGCACTTGCGCTTTCCTCCAGAGCGGTAGCAGCAGTGTCACGCAGTCCGCCGCGTGGATCAAAGGATCTATGGTTTTCCCTCGAGTCTTTCCCACGAGGCTTTCCCACGAGGCTTTCCCACAGGGCTGTCCCACGAGCACACGTGGTGGGAGTCGATCCTCGGCTTGAACGTCAAGGCAGTGCAGGGAAAACAGGTTCCTCTGGAATGGACTGACACATCTGGGGGACTCTTGGAATGGTGTCACGACCCTGGAGTTCCTCTCGCCTTTCCTGTGGAGAGCGCCTCCTCTTGAGATGCGACGGGAACGCCGGGAATTCTTTCCCTACGAAACAGGGAAAGGATCCCTCATCTCGAGCTAGGAGGCGGAAACGGGGCTCCCCTGGATGTGTGCGGGACCCCACGTGCTTCCTCTCGAGTGGAGACGGTATGTCGGGGAACTTCTTGAGTTGCAGCAAGGTGTGAAGGACCCTTTGGAAGATCCAGTGGTTAGATGTGATTGGCCTCGAGAAGCCTCAGCGGAAATGGGCCTCATCTCGCCTGGAGGGCAAAACCTCCGGGATTTTCTCGAGTTGCGGCAGGTGCTCTCGACTTACGACGGGGACCTCAGGGACCCGCTCTGGTGGCCTCAGGAAAGGCCAGTCCCCATGCGAGTTCCTCGGGGCCCTCTGGGGATTCCTCTCCCGTCGATGCGGGGGCCTAAGACCTTGTGTGGAGTCGGGGCCGGAACCTGAGGATTCCTCTCCAGTGCTGACATGGATCTTGGGGTACTTCTGGAGTCTCCCCAGGGGAGTCAGTCCTCGTCTCGAATGCGGGCATGCACTTGCGCTTTCCTCCAGAGCGGTAGCAGCAGTGTCACGCAGTCCGCCGCGTGGATCAAAGGATCTATGGTTTTCCCTCGAGTCTTTCCCACGAGGCTTTCCCACGAGGCTTTCCTACAGGGCTGTCCCACGTGAACACGTGGTGGGAGTCGATCCTCGGCTTGATCGTCAAGGCAGTGCAGGGAAAACAGGTTCCTCTGGAATGGACTCACACATCTGGGGGACTCTTGGAATCGTGGCACGACCCTGGAGTTCCTCTCGCCTTTCCTGTGGAGAGCGCCTCCTCTTGAGATGCGACGGGAACGCCGGGAATTCTTTCCCTACGAAACAGGGAAAGGATCCCTCATCTCGAGCTAGGAGGCGGAAACGGGGCTCCCCTGGATGTGTGCGAGACACCACGTGCTTCCTCTCGAGTGCAGACGGGTATGTCGGGGAACTTCTTGAGTTGCAGCAATGGTGTGAAGGACCCTTTGGAAGTTCCAGTGGTTAGATGTGATTGGCCTCGAGAAGCCTCAGCGGAAATTGGCCTCATCTCGCCCGGAGGGCAAAACCTCCTGGATTTTCTCGAGTTGCGGCAGGTGCTCTCGACTTACGACGGGGACCTCAGGGACCCGCTCTGGTGGCCTCAGGAAAGGCCAGTCCCCATGCGAGTTCCTCGGGGGCCTCTCGGGATTCCTCTCCCGTCGATGCCGGGGCCTAAGACCTTGTGTGAAGTCGGGGCCGGAACCTGAGGATTCCTCTCCAGTGCTGACATGGATCTTGGGGTACTTTTGGAGTCTCCCCGTGGGAGTCAGTCCTCGTCTCGAATGCGGGCATGCACTTGCGCTTTCCTCCAGAGCGGTAGCAGCAGTGTCACGCAGTCCGCCGCGTGGATCAAAGGATCTATGGTTTTCCCTCGAGTCTTTCCCACGAGGCTTTCCCACGAGGCTTTCCCACAGGGCTGTCCCACGTGCACACGTGGTGGGAGTCGATCCTCGGCTTGAACGTCAAGGCAGTGCAGGGAAATCAGGTTCCTCTGGAATGGACTGACACATCTGGGGGACTCTTGGAATGGTGGCTCGACCCTGGAGTTCCTCTCGCCTTTCCTGTGGAGAGCGCCTCCTTTGAGATGCCACGGGAACGCCGGGAATTCTTTCCCTACGAAACAGGGAAAGGATCCCTCATCTCGAGCTAGGAGGCGGAAACGGGGCGCCCTTGGATGTGTGCGGGACCCACGTGCTTCCTCTCGAGTGGAGACGGGTATGTCGGGGAACTTCTTGAGTTGCAGCAAGGGTGTGAAGGACCCTTTGGAAGTTCCATTGGTTAGACGTGATTAGCCTCGAGAAGCCTCAGCGGAAATGGGCCTCATCTCGCCTGGAGGGCAAAACCTCCTGGATTTTCTCGAGTTGCGGCAGGTGCTCTCGACTTACGACGGGGACCTCAGGGACCTGCTCTGGTGGCCTCAGGAAAGGCCAGTCCCCATGCGAGTTCCTCGGGGGCATCTCGGGATTCCTCTCCCGTCATTGCCGGGGCCTAAGACCTTGTGTGGAGTCGGGGCCGGAACCTGAGGATTCCTCTCCAGTGCTGACATGGATCTTGGGGTACTTCTGGAGTCTCCCCAGGGGAGTCAGTCCTCGTCTCGAATGCGGGCATGCACTTGCGCTTTCCTCCAGAGCGGTAGCAGCAGTGTCACGCAGTCTGCCAAATGGGTCAAAGGATCTATGGTTTACCCTCGAGTCTTTCCCACGAGGCTTTCCCACGAGGCTTTCCCACAGGGCTGTCCCACGTGCACACGTGGTGGGAGTCGATCCTCGGCTTGAACGTCAAGGCAGTGCAGGGAAAACAGGTTCCTCTGGAATGGACTGACACATCTGGGGGACTCTTGGAATGGTGGCACGACCCTGGAGTTCCTCTCGCCTTTCCTGTGGAGAGCGCCTCCTCTTGAGATGCGACGGGAACGCCGGGAATTCTTTCCCTACGAATCAGGGAAAGGATCCCTCATCTCGAGCTAGGAGGCGCAAACGGGGCTCCCCTGGATGTGTGCGGGACCCCACGTGCTTCCTCTCGAGTGCAGACGGGTATGTCGGGGAACTTCTTGAGTTGCAGCAAGGGTGTGAAGGACCCTTTGGAAGTTCCAGTGGTTAGATGTGATTGGCCTCGAGAAGCCTCAGCGGAAATGGGCCTCATCTCGCCTGGAGGGCAAAACCTCCTGGATTTTCTCGAGTTGCGGCAGGTGCTCTCGACTTACGACGGGGACCTCAGGGACCCGCTCTGGTGGCCTCAGGAAAGGCCAGTCCCCATGCGAGTTCCTCGGGGGCCTCTCGGGATTCCTCTCCCGTCGATGCCGGGGCCTAAGACCTTGTGTGGAGTCGGGGCCGGAACCTGAGGATTCCTCTCCAGTGCTGACATGGATCTTGGGGTACTTCTGGAGTCTCCCCAGGGGAGTCAGTCCTCGTCTCGAATGCGGGCATGCACTTGCGCTTTCCTCCAGAGCGGTAGCAGCAGTGTCACGCAGTCCGCCGCGTGGATCAAAGGATCTATGGTTTTCCCTCGAGTCTTTCCCACGAGGCTTTCCCACGAGGCTTTCCCACAGGGCTGTCCCACGTGCACGCGTGGTAGGATTCGATCCTCGGCTTGAACGTCAAGGCAGTGCAGGGAAAACACGTTCCTCTGGAATGGACTGACACATCTGGGGGACTCTTGGAATGGTGTCACGACCATGGAGTTCCTCTCGCCTTTCCTGTGGAGAGCGCCTCCTCTTGAGATGCGACGGGAACGCCGGGAATTCTTTCCCTACGAAACAGGGAAAGGATCCCTCATCTCGAGCTAGGAGGCGGAAACGGGGCTCCCCTGGATGTGTGCGGGACACCACGTGCTTCCTCTCGAGTGGAGACGGGTATGTCGGGGAACTTCTTGAGTTGCAGCAAGGGTGTGAAGGACCCTTTGGAAGTTCCAGTGGTTAGATGTGATTGGCCTCGAGAAGCCTCAGCGGAAATGGGCCTCATCTCGCCTGGAGGGCAAAACCTCCTGGATTTTCTCGAGTTGCGGCAGGTGCTCTCGACTTACGACGGGGACCTCAGGGACCCGCTCTGGTGGCCTCAGGAAAGGCCAGTCCCCATGCGAGTTCCTCGGGGGCCTCTCGGGATTCCTCTCCCGTCGATGCCGGGGCCTAAGACCTTGTGTGGAGTCGGGGCCGGAACCTGAGGATTCCTCTCCAGTGCTCACATGGATCTTGGGGTACTTCTGGAGTCTCCGCAGGGGAGTCAGTCCTCGTCTCGAATGCGGGCATGCACTTGCGCTTTCCTCCAGAGCGGTAGCAGCAGTGTCACGCAGTCCGCCGCGTGGATCAAAGGATCTATGGTTTTCCCTCGAGTCTTTCCCACGAGGCTTTCCCACGAGGCTTTCCCACAGGGCTGTCCCACGTGCACACGTGGTGGGAGTCGATCCTCGGCTTGAACGTCAAGGCAGTGCAGGGAAAACAGGTTCCTCTGTAATGGACTGACACATCTGGGGGACTCTTGGAATGGTGGCACGACCCTGGAGTTCCTCTCGCCTTTCCTGTGGAGAGCGCCTCCTCTTGAGATGCGACGGGAACGCCGGGAATTCTTTCCCTATGAAACAGGGAAAGGATCCCTCATCTCGAGCTAGGAGGCGGAAACGGGGCTCCCCTGGATGTGTGCGGGACCCCACGTGCTTCCTCTCGAGTGGAGACGGGTATGTCGGGGAACTTCTTGAGTTGCAGCAAGGTGTGAAGGACCCTTTGGAAGTTCCAGTGGTTAGATGTGATTGGCCTCGAGAAGCCTCAGCGGAAATGGGCCTCATCTCGCCTGGAGGGCAAAACCTCCGGGATTTTCTCGAGTTGCGGCAGGTGCTCTCGACTTACGACGGGGACCTCAGGGACCCGCTCTGGTGGCCTCAGGAAAGGCCAGTCCCCATGCGAGTTCCTCGGGGGCCTCTCGGGATTCCTCTCCCGTCGATGCCGGGGCCTAAGACCTTGTGTGGAGTCGGGGCCGGAACCTGAGGATTCCTCTCCAGTGCTGACATGGATCTTGGGGTACTTCTGGAGTCTCCCCAGGGGAGTCAGTCCTTGTCTCGAATGCGGGCATGCACTTGCGCTTTCCTCCAGAGCGGTAGCAGCAGTGTCACGCAGTCCGCCGTGTGGATCAAAGGATCTATGGTTTTCCCTCGAGTCTTTCCCACGAGGCTTTCCCACGAGGCTTTCCCACTGGGCTGTCTCACGTGCACACGTGGTGGGAGTCGATCCTCGGCTTGAACGTCAAGGCAGTGCAGGGAAAACAGGTTCCTCTGGAATGGACTGACACATCTGGGGGACTCTTGGAATGGTGGCACGACCCTGGAGTTCCTCTCGCCTTTCCTGTGGAGAGCGCCTCCTCTTGAGATGCGACGGGAACGCCGGGACTTCTTTCCCTACGAAACAGGGAAAGGATCCCTCATCTCGAGCTAGGAGGCGGAAACGGGGCTCCCCTTGATGTGTGCGGGACACCACGTGCTTCCTCTCGAGTGGAGACGGGTATGTCGGGGAACTTCTTGAGTTGCAGCAAGGGTGTGAAGGACCCTTTGGAAGTTCCAGTGGTTAGACGTGATTGGCCTCGAGAAGCCTCAGCGGAAATGGGCCTCATCTCGCCTGGAGGGCAAAAACTCCTGGATTTTCTCGAGTTGCGGCAGGTGTTCTCGACTTACGACGGGGACCTCAGGGACACGCTCTGGTGGCCTCAGGAAAGGCCAGTCCCCATGCGAGTTCCTCGGGGGCCTCTCGGGATTCCTCTCCCGTCGATTCCCGGGCCTAAGACCTTGTGTGGAGTCGGGGCCGGAACCTGAGGATTCCTCTCCAGTGCTGACATGGATCTTGGGGTACTTCTGGAGTCTCCCCAGGGGAGTCAGTCCTCGTCTCGAATGCGGGCATGCACTTGCGCTTTCCTCCAGAGCGGTAGCAGCAGTGTCACGCAGTCCGCCGCGTGGATCAAAGGATCTATGGTTTTCCCTCGAGTCTTTCCCACGAGGCTTTCCCACGAGGCTTTCCCACAGGGCTGTCCCACGTGCACACGTGGTGGGAGTCGATCCTCGGCTTGAACGTCAAGGCAGTGCAGGGAAAACAGGTTCCTCTGGAATGGACTGACACATCTGGGGGACTCTTGGAATGGTGGCACGACCCTGGAGTTCCTCTCGCCTTTCCTGTGGAGAGCGCCTCCTCTTGAGATGCGACGGGAACGCCGCGAATTCTTTCCCTAAGAAACAGGGAAAGGATCCCTCATCTCGAGCTAGGAGGCGGAAACGGGGCTCCCCTGGATGTGTGCGGGACCCCACGTGCTTCCTCTCGAGTGGAGACGGGTATGTCGGGGAACTTCTTGAGTTGCAGCAATGGTGTGAAGGACCCTTTGGAAGTTCCAGTGGTTAGATGTGATTGGCCTCGAGAAGCCTCAGCGGAAATGGGCCTCATCTCGCCTGGAGGGCAAAACCTCCTGGATTTTCTCGAGTTGCGGCAGGTGCTCTCGACTTACGACGGGGACCTCAGGGACCCGCTCTGGTGGCCTCAGGAAAGGCCAGTCCCCATGCGAGTTCCTCGGGGGCCTCTGGGGATTCCTCTCCCGTCGATGCCGGGGCCTAAGACCTTGTGTGGAGTCGGGGCCGGAACCTGAGGATTCCTCTCCAGTGCTGACATGGATCTTGGGGTACTTCTGGAGTCTCCCCAGGGGAGTCAGTCCTCGTCTCGAATGCGGGCATGCACTTGCGCTTTCCTCCAGAGCGGTAGCAGCAGTGTCACGCAGTCCGCCGCGTGGATCAAAGGATCTATGGTTTTCCCTCGAGTCTTTCCCACGAGGCTTTCCCACGAGGCTTTCCCACAGGGCTGTCCCACGAGCACACGTGGTGGGAGTCGATCCTCGGCTTGAACGTCAAGGCAGTGCAGGGAAAACAGGTTCCTCTGGAATGGACTGACACATCTGGGGGACTCTTGGAATGGTGTCACGACCCTGGAGTTCCTCTCGCCTTTCCTGTGGAGAGCGCCTCCTCTTGAGATGCGACGGGAACGCCGGGAATTCTTTCCCTATGAAACAGGGAAAGGATCCCTCATCTCGAGCTAGGAGGCGGAAACGGGGCTCCCCTGGATGTGTGCGGGACCCCACGTGCTTCCTCTCGAGTGGAGACGGGTATGTCGGGGAACTTCTTGAGTTGCAGCAAGGTGTGAAGGACCCTTTGGAAGTTCCAGTGGTTAGATGTCATTGGCCTCGAGAAGCCTCAGCGGAAATGGGCCTCATCTCGCCTGGAGGGCAAAACCTCCGGGATTTTCTCGAGTTGCGGCAGGTGCTCTCGACTTACGACGGGGACCTCAGGGACCCGCTCTGGTGGCCTCAGGAAAGGCCAGTCCCCATGCGAGTTCCTCGGGGGCCTCTCGGGATTCCTCTCCCGTCGATGCCGGGGCCTAAGACCTTGTGTGGAGTAGGGGCCGGAACCTGAGGATTCCTATCCAGTGCTGACATGGATCTTGGGGTACTTCTGGAGTCTCCCCAGGGGAGTCAGTCCATGTCTCGAATGCGGGCATGCACTTGCGCTTTCCTCCAGAGCGGTAGCAGCAGTGTCACGCAGTCCGCCGTGTGGATCAAAGGATCTATGGTTTTCCCTCGAGTCTTTCCCACGAGGCTTTCCCACGAGGCTTTCCCACTGGGCTGTCTCACGTGCACACGTGGTGGGAGTCGATCCTCGGCTTGAACGTCAAGGCAGTGCAGGGAAAACAGGTTCCTCTGGAATGGACTGACACATCTGGGGGACTCTTGGAATGGTGGCACGACCCTGGAGTTCCTCTCGTCTTTCCTGTGGAGAGCGCCTCCTCTTGAGATGCGACGGGAACGCCGGGACTTCTTTCCCTACGAAACAGGGAAAGGATCCCTCATCTCGAGCTAGGAGGCGGAAACGGGGCTCCCCTTGATGTGTGCGGGACACCACGTGCTTCCTCTCGAGTGGAGACGGGTATGTCGGGGAACTTCTTGAGTTGCAGCAAGGGTGTGAAGGACCCTTTGGAAGTTCCAGTGGTTAGACGTGATTGGCCTCGAGAAGCCTCAGCGGAAATGGGCCTCATCTCGCCTGGAGGGCAAAACCTCCTGGATTTTCTCGAGTTGCGGCAGGTGTTCTCGACTTACGACGGGGACCTCAGGGACACGCTCTGGTGGCCTCAGGAAAGGCCAGTCCCCATGCGAGTTCCTCGGGGGCTTCTCGGGATTCCTCTCCCGTCGATTCCCGGGCCTAAGACCTTGTGTGGAGTCGGGGCCGGAACCTGAGGATTCCTCTCCAGTGCTGACATGGATCTTGGGGTACTTCTGGAGTCTCCCCAGGGGAGTCAGTCCTCGTCTCGAATGCGGGCATGCACTTGCGCTTTCCTCCAGAGCGGTAGCAGCAGTGTCACGCAGTCCGCCGCGTGGATCAAAGGATCTATGGTTTTCCCTCGAGTCTTTCCCACGAGGCTTTCCCACGAGGCTTTCCCACAGGGCTGTCCCACGTGCACACGTGGTGGGAGTCGATCCTCGGCTTGAACGTCAAGGCAGTGCAGGGAAAACAGGTTCCTCTGGAATGGACTGACACATCTGGGGGACTCTTGGAATGGTGGCACGACCCTGGAGTTCCTCTCGCCTTTCCTGTGGAGAGCGCCTCCTCTTGAGATGCGACGGGAACGCCGCGAATTCTTTCCCTACGAAACAGGGAAAGGATCCCTCATCTCGAGCTAGGAGGCGGAAACGGGGCTCCCCTGGATGTGTGCGGGACCCCACGTGCTTCCTCTCGAGTGGAGACGGGTATGTCGGGGAACTTCTTGAGTTGCAGCAATGGTGTGAAGGACCCTTTGGAAGTTCCAGTGGTTAGATGTGATTGGCCTCGAGAAGCCTCAGCGGAAATGGGCCTCATCTCGCCTGGAGGGCAAAACCTCCTGGATTTTCTCGAGTTGCGGCAGGTGCTCTCGACTTACGACGGGGACCTCAGGGACCCGCTCTGGTGGCCTCAGGAAAGGCCAGTCCCCATGCGAGTTCCTCGGGGGCCTCTCGGGATTCCTCTCCCGTCGATGCCGGGGCCTAAGACCTTGTGTGGAGTCGGGGCCGGAACCTGAGGATTCCTCTCCAGTGCTGACATGGATCTTGGGGTACTTCTGGAGTCTCCCCAGGGGAGTCAGTCCTCGTCTCGAATGCGGGCATGCACTTGCGCTTTCCTCCAGAGCGGTAGCAGCAGTGTCACGCAGTCCGCCGCGTGGATCAAAGGATCTATGGTTTTCCCTCGAGTCTTTCCCACGAGGCTTTCCCACGAGGCTTTCCCACAGGGCTGTCCCACGAGCACACGTGGTGGGAGTCGATCCTCGGCTTGAACGTCAAGGCAGTGCAGGGAAAACAGGTTCCTCTGGAATGGACTGACACATCTGGGGGACTCTTGGAATGGTGTCACGACCCTGGAGTTCCTCTCGCCTTTCCTGTGGAGAGCGCCTCCTCTTGAGATGCGACGGGAACGCCGGGAATTCTTTCCCTACGAAACAGGGAAAGGATCCCTCATCTCGAGCTAGGAGGCGGAAACGGGGCTCCCCTGGATGTGTGCGGGACCCCACGTGCTTCCTCTCGAGTGGAGACGGTATGTCGGGGAACTTCTTGAGTTGCAGCAAGGTGTGAAGGACCCTTTGGAAGTTCCAGTGGTTAGATGTGATTGGCCTCGAGAAGCCTCAGCGGAAATGGGCCTCATCTCGCCTGGAGGGCAAAACCTCCGGGATTTTCTCGAGTTGCGGCAGGTGCTCTCGACTTACGACGGGGACCTCAGGGACCAGCTCTGGTGGCCTCAGGAAAGGCCAGTCCCCATGCGAGTTCCTCGGGGGCCTCTCGGGATTCCTCTCCCGTCGATGCCGGGGCCTAAGACCTTGTGTGGAGTAGGGGCCGGAACCTGAGGATTCCTCTCCAGTGCTGACATGGATCTTGGGGTACTTCTGGAGTCTCCCCAGGGGAGTCAGTCCATGTCTCGAATGCGGGCATGCACTTGCGCTTTCCTCCAGAGCGGTAGCAGCAGTGTCACGCAGTCCGCCGTGTGGATCAAAGGATCTATGGTTTTCCCTCGAGTCTTTCCCACGAGGCTTTCCCACGAGGCTTTCCCACTGGGCTGTCTCACGTGCACACGTGGTGGGAGTCGATCCTCGGCTTGAACGTCAAGGCAGTGCAGGGAAAACAGGTTCCTCTGGAATGGACTGACACATCTGGGGGACTCTTGGAATGGTGGCACGACCCTGGAGTTCCTATCGTCTTTCGTGTGGAGAGCGCCTCCTCTTGAGATGCGACGGGAACGCCGGGACTTCTTTCCCTACGAAACAGGGAAAGGATCCCTCATCTCGAGCTAGGAGGCGGAAACGGGGCTCCCCTTGATGTGTGCGGGACACCACGTGCTTCCTCTCGAGTGGAGACGGGTATGTCGGGGAACTTCTTGAGTTGCAGCAAGGGTGTGAAGGACCCTTTGGAAGTTCCAGTGGTTAGACGTGATTGGCCTCGAGAAGCCTCAGCGGAAATGGGCCTCATCTCGCCTGGAGGGCAAAACCTCCTGGATTTTCTCGAGTTGCGGCAGGTGTTCTCGACTTACGACGGGGACCTCAGGGACACGCTCTGGTGGCCTCAGGAAAGGCCAGTCCCCATGCGAGTTCCTCGGGGGCCTCTCGGGATTCCTCTCCCGTCGATTCCCGGGCCTAAGACCTTGTGTGGAGTCGGGGCCGGAACCTGAGGATTCCTCTCCAGTGCTGACATGGATCTTGGGGTACTTCTGGAGTCTCCCCAGGGGAGTCAGTCCTCGTCTCGAATGCGGGCATGCACTTGCGCTTTCCTCCAGAGCGGTAGCAGCAGTGTCACGCAGTCCGCCGCGTGGATCAAAGGATCTATGCTTTTCCCTCGAGTCTTTCCCACGAGGCTTTCCCACGAGGCTTTCCCACAGGGCTGTCCCACGTGCACACGTGGTGGGAGTCGATCCTCGGCTTGAACGTCAAGGCAGTGCAGGGAAAACAGGTTCCTCTGGAATGGACTGACACATCTGGGGGACTCTTGGAATGGTGGCACGACCCTGGAGTTCCTCTCGCCTTTCCTGTGGAGAGCGCCTCCTCTTGAGATGCGACGGGAACGCCGCGAATTCTTTCCCTACGAAACAGGGAAAGGATCCCTCATCTCGAGCTAGGAGGCGGAAACGGGGCTCCCCTGGATGTGTGCGGGACCCCACGTGCTTCCTCTCGAGTGGAGACGGGTATGTCGGGGAACTTCTTGAGTTGCAGCAATGGTGTGAAGGACCCTTTGGAAGTTCCAGTGGTTAGATGTGATTGGCCTCGAGAAGCCTCAGCGGAAATGGGCCTCATCTCGCCTGGAGGGCAAAACCTCCTGGATTTTCTCGAGTTGCGGCAGGTGCTCTCGACTTACGACGGGGACCTCAGGGACCCGCTCTGGTGGCCTCAGGAAAGGCCAGTCCCCATGCGAGTTCCTCGGGGGCCTCTCGGGATTCCTCTCCCGTCGATGCCGGGGCCTAAGACCTTGTGTGGAGTCGGGGCCGGAACCTGAGGATTCCTCTCCAGTGCTGACATGGATCTTGGGGTACTTCTGGAGTCTCCCCAGGGGAGTCAGTCCATGTCTCGAATGCGGGCATGCACTTGCGCTTTCCTCCAGAGCGGTAGCAGCAGTGTCACGCAGTCCGCCGCGTGGATCAAAGGATCTATGGTTTTCCCTCGAGTCTTTCCCACGAGGCTTTCCCACGAGGCTTTCCCACAGGGCTGTCCCACGAGCACACGTGGTGGGAGTCGATCCTCGGCTTGAACGTCAAGGCAGTGCAGGGAAAACAGGTTCCTCTGGAATGGACTGACACATCTGGGGGACTCTTGGAATGGTGTCACGACCCTGGAGTTCCTCTCGCCTTTCCTGTGGAGAGCGCCTCCTCTTGAGATGCGACGGGAACGCCGGGAATTCTTTCCCTATGAAACAGGGAAAGGATCCCTCATCTCGAGCTAGGAGGCGGAAACGGGGCTCCCCTGGATGTGTGCGGGACCCCACGTGCTTCCTCTCGAGTGGAGACGGGTATGTCGGGGAACTTCTTGAGTTGCAGCAAGGTGTGAAGGACCCTTTGGAAGTTCCAGTGGTTAGATGTGATTGGCCTCGAGAAGCCTCAGCGGAAATGGGCCTCATCTCGCCTGGAGGGCAAAACCTCCGGGATTTTCTCGAGTTGCGGCAGGTGCTCTCGACTTACGACGGGGACCTCAGGGACCCGCTCTGGTGGCCTCAGGAAAGGCCAGTCCCCATGCGAGTTCCTCGGGGGCCTCTCGGGATTCCTCTCCCGTCGATGCCGGGGCCTAAGACCTTGTGTGGAGTAGGGGCCGGAACCTGAGGATTCCTCTCCAGTGCTGACATGGATCTTGGGGTACTTCTGGAGTCTCCCCAGGGGAGTCAGTCCATGTCTCGAATGCGGGCATGCACTTGCGCTTTCCTCCAGAGCGGTAGCAGCAGTGTCACGCAGTCCGCCGTGTGGATCAAAGGATCTATGTTTTTCCCTCGAGTCTTTCCCACGAGGCTTTCCCACGAGGCTTTCCCACTGGGCTGTCTCACGTGCACACGTGGTGGGAGTCGATCCTCGGCTTGAACGTCAAGGCAGTGCAGGGAAAACAGGTTCCTCTGGAATGGACTGACACATCTGGGGGACTCTTGGAATGGTGGCACGACCCTGGAGTTCCTCTCGTCTTTCCTGTGGAGAGCGCCTCCTCTTGAGATGCGACGGGAACGCCGGGACTTCTTTCCCTACGAAACAGGGAAAGGATCCCTCATCTCGAGCTAGGAGGCGGAAACGGGGCTCCCCTTGATGTGTGCGGGACACCACGTGCTTCCTCTCGAGTGGAGACGGGTATGTCGGGGAACTTCTTGAGTTGCAGCAAGGGTGTGAAGGACCCTTTGGAAGTTCCAGTGGTTAGACGTGATTGGCCTCGAGAAGCCTCAGCGGAAATGGGCCTCATCTCGCCTGGAGGGCAAAACCTCCTGGATTTTCTCGAGTTGCGGCAGGTGTTCTCGACTTACGACGGGGACCTCAGGGACACGCTCTGGTGGCCTCAGGAAAGGCCAGTCCCCATGCGAGTTCCTCGGGGGCCTCTCGGGATTCCTCTCCCGTCGATTCCCGGGCCTAAGACCTTGTGTGGAGTCGGGGCCGGAACCTGAGGATTCCTCTCCAGTGCTGACATGGATCTTGGGGTACTTCTGGAGTCTCCCCAGGGGAGTCAGTCCTCGTCTCGAATGCGGGCATGCACTTGCGCTTTCCTCCAGAGCGGTAGCAGCAGTGTCACGCAGTCCGCCGCGTGGATCAAAGGATCTATGGTTTTCCCTCGAGTCTTTCCCACGAGGCTTTCCCACGAGGCTTTCCCACAGGGCTGTCCCACGTGCACACGTGGTGGGAGTCGATCCTCGGCTTGAACGTCAAGGCAGTGCAGGGAAAACAGGTTCCTCTGGAATGGACTGACACATCTGGGGGACTCTTGGAATGGTGGCACGACCCTGGAGTTCCTCTCGCCTTTCCTGTGGAGAGCGCCTCCTCTTGAGATGCGACGGGAACGCCGCGAATTCTTTCCCTACGAAACAGGGAAAGGATCCCTCATCTCGAGCTAGGAGGCGGAAACGGGGCTCCCCTGGATGTGTGCGGGACCCCACGTGCTTCCTCTCGAGTGGAGACGGGTATGTCGGGGAACTTCTTGAGTTGCAGCAATGGTGTGAAGGACCCTTTGGAAGTTCCAGTGGTTAGATGTGATTGGCCTCGAGAAGCCTCAGCGGAAATGGGCCTCATCTCGCCTGGAGGGCAAAACCTCCTGGATTTTCTCGAGTTGCGGCAGGTGCTCTCGACTTACGACGGGGACCTCAGGGACCCGCTCTGGTGGCCTCAGGAAAGGCCAGTCCCCATGCGAGTTCCTCGGGGGCCTCTCGGGATTCCTCTCCCGTCGATGCCGGGGCCTAAGACCTTGTGTGGAGTCGGGGCCGGAACCTGAGGATTCCTCTCCAGTGCTGACATGGATCTTGGGGTACTTCTGGAGTCTCCCCAGGGGAGTCAGTCCTCGTCTCGAATGCGGGCATGCACTTGCGCTTTCCTCCAGAGCGGTAGCAGCAGTGTCACGCAGTCCGCCGCGTGGATCAAAGGATCTATGGTTTTCCCTCGAGTCTTTCCCACGAGGCTTTCCCACGAGGCATTCCCACAGGGCTGTCCCACGAGCACACGTGGTGGGAGTCGATCCTCGGCTTGAACGTCAAGGCAGTGCAGGGAAAACAGGTTCCTCTGGAATGGACTGACACATCTGGGGGACTCTTGGAATGGTGTCACGACCCTGGAGTTCCTCTCGCCTTTCCTGTGGAGAGCGCCTCCTCTTGAGATGCGACGGGAACGCCGGGAATTCTTTCCCTACGAAACAGGGAAAGGATCCCTCATCTCGAGCTAGGAGGCGGAAACGGGGCTCCCCTGGATGTGTGCGGGACCCCACGTGCTTCCTCTCGAGTGGAGACGGTATGTCGGGGAACTTCTTGAGTTGCAGCAATGGTGTGAAGGACCCTTTCGAAGTTCCAGTGGTTAGATGTGATTGGCCTCGAGAAGACTCAGCGGAAATGGGCCTCCTCTCGCCTGGAGGGCAAAACCTCCTGGATTCTCCCGAGTTGCCGCAGGTGCTCTCGACTTACGACGGGGACCTCAGGGACCCGCTCTGGTGGCCTCAGGAAAGGCCAGTCCCCATGCGAGTTCCTTGGGGGCCTCTCGGGATTCCTCTCCCGTCGATGCCGGGGCCTAAGTCCTTGTGTGGAGTCGGGGCCGGAACCTGAGGATTCCTCTCCAGTGCTGACATGGATCTTGGGGTACTTCTGGAGTCTCCCCAGGGGAGTCAGTCCTCGTCTCGAATGCGGGCATGCACTTGCGCTTTCCTCCAGAGCGGTAGCAGCAGTGTCACGCAGTCCGCCGCGTGGATCAAAGGATCTATGGTTTTCCCTCGAGTCTTTCCCACGAGGCTTTCCCACGAGGCTTTCCCACAGGGCTGTCCCACGTGCACACGTGTTGGGAGTCGATCCTCGGCTTGAACGTCAAGGCAGTGCAGGGAAAACAGGTTCCTCTGGAATGGACTGACACATCTGGGGGACTCTTTGAATGGTGGCATGACCCTGGAGTTCCTCTCGCCTTTCCTGTGGAGAGCGCCTCCTCTTGAGATGCGACGGGAACGCCGGGAATGCTTTCCCTACGAAACAGGGAAAGGATCCCTCATCTCGATCTAGGAGGCGGAAACGGGGCTCCCCTGGATGTGTGCGGGACACCTCGTGCTGTCTCTGGAGTGCAGACGGGTATGTCGGGGAACTTCTTGAGTTGCAGCAAGGGTGTGAAGGACCCTTTGGAAGTTCCAGTGGTTAGATGTGATTGGCCTCGAGAAGCCTCAGCGGAAATGGGCCTCATCTCGCCTGGAGGGCAAAACCTCCTGGATTTTCTCGAGTTGCGGCAGGTGCTCTCGACTTACGACGGGGACCTCAGGGACCCGCTCTGGTGGCCTCAGGAAAGGCCAGTCCCCATGCGAGTTCCTCGGGGGCCTCTCGGGATTCCTCTCCCGTCGATGCCGGGGCCTAAGACCTTGTGTGGAGTCGGGGCCGGAACCTGAGGATTCCTCTCCAGTGCTAACATGGATCTTGGGGTCCTTCTGGAGTCTCCCCAGGGGAGTCAGTCCTCGTCTCTAATGCGGGCATGCACTTGCGCTTTCCTCCAAAGCGGTAGCAGCAGTGTCACGCAGTCCGCCGCGTGGATCAAAGGATCTATGGTTTTCCCTCGAGACTTTCCCACGAGGCTTTCCCACGAGGCTTTCCCACAGGGCTGTCCCACGTGCACACGTGGTGGGAGTCGATCCTCGGCTTGAACGTCAAGGCAGTGCAGGGAAAACAGGTTCCTCTGGAATGGACTGACACATCTGGGGGACTCTTGGAATGGTGGCACGACCCTGGAGTTCCTCTCGCCTTTCCTGTGGAGAGCGCCTCCTCTTGAGATGCGACGGGAACGCCGCGAATTCTTTCCCTACGAAACAGGGAAAGGATCCCTCATCTCGAGCTAGGAGGCGGAAACGGGGCTCCCCTGGATGTGTGCGGGACCCCACGTGCTTCCTCTCGAGTGGAGACGGGTATGTCGGGGAACTTCTTGAGTTGCAGCAATGGTGTGAAGGACCCTTTGGAAGTTCCAGTGGTTAGATGTGATTGGCCTCGAGAAGCCTCAGCGGAAATGGGCCTCATCTCGCCTGGAGGGCAAAACCTCCTGGATTTTCTCGAGTTGCGGCAGGTGCTCTCGACTTACGACGGGGACCACAGGGACCCGCTCTGGTGGCCTCAGGAAAGGCCAGTCCCCATGCGAGTTCCTCGGGGGCCTCTCGGGATTCCTCTCCCGTCGATGCCGGGGCCTAAGACCTTGTGTGGAGTCGGGGCCGGAACCTGAGGATTCCTCTCCAGTGCTGACATGGATCTTGGGGTACTTCTGGAGTCTCCCCAGGGGAGTCAGTCCTCGTCTCGAATGCGGGCATGCACTTGCGCTTTCCTCCAGAGCGGTAGCAGCAGTGTCACGCAGTCCGCCGCGTGGATCAAAGGATCTATGGTTTTCCCTCGAGTCTTTCCCACGAGGCTTTCCCACGAGGCTTTCCCACAGGGCTGTCCCACGAGCACACGTGGTGGGAGTCGATCCTCGGCTTGAACGTCAAGGCAGTGCAGGGAAAACAGGTTCCTCTGGAATGGACTGACACATCTGGGGGACTCTTGGAATGGTGTCACGACCCTGGAGTTCCTCTCGCCTTTCCTGTGGAGAGCGCCTCCTCTTGAGATGCGACGGGAACGCCGGGAATTCTTTCCCTATGTAACAGGGAAAGGATCCCTCATCTCGAGCTAGGAGGCGGAAACGGGGCTCCCCTGGATGTGTGCGGGACCCCACGTGCTTCCTCTCGAGTGGAGACGGGTATGTCGGGGAACTTCTTGAGTTGCAGCAAGGTGTGAAGGACCCTTTGGAAGTTCCAGTGGTTAGATGTGATTGGCCTCGAGAAGCCTCAGCGGAAATGGGCCTCATCTCGCCTGGAGGGCAAAACCTCCGGGATTTTCTCGAGTTGCGGCAGGTGCTCTCGACTTACGACGGGGACCTCAGGGACCCGCTCTGGTGGCCTCAGGAAAGGCCAGTCCCCATGCGAGTTCCTCGGGGGCCTCTCGGGATTCCTCTCCCGTCGATGCCGGGGCCTAAGACCTTGTGTGGAGTAGGGGCCGGAACCTGAGGATTCCTCTCCAGTGCTGACATGGATCTTGGGGTACTTCTGGAGTCTCCCCAGGGGAGTCAGTCCATGTCTCGAATGCGGGCATGCACTTGCGCTTTCCTCCAGAGCGGTAGCAGCAGTGTCACGCAGTCCGCCGTGTGGATCAAAGGATCTATGTTTTTCCCTCGAGTCTTTCCCACGAGGCTTTCCCACGAGGCTTTCCCACTGGGCTGTCTCACGTGCACACGTGGTGGGAGTCGATCCTCGGCTTGAACGTCAAGGCAGTGCAGGGAAAACAGGTTCCTCTGGAATGGACTGACACATCTGGGGGACTCTTGGAATGGTGGCACGACCCTGGAGTTCCTCTCGTCTTTCCTGTGGAGAGCGCCTCCTCTTGAGATGCGACGGGAACGCCGGGACTTCTTTCCCTACGAAACAGGGAAAGGATCCCTCATCTCGAGCTAGGAGGCAGAAACGGGGCTCCCCTTGATGTGTGCGGGACACCCACGTGCTTCCTCTCGAGTGGAGACGGGTATGTCGGGGAACTTCTTGAGTTGCAGCAAGGGTGTGAAGGACCCTTTGGAAGTTCCAGTGGTTAGACGTGATTGGCCTCGAGAAGCCTCAGCGGAAATGGGCCTCATCTCGCCTGGAGGGCAAAACCTCCTGGATTTTCTCGAGTTGCGGCAGGTGTTCTCGACTTACGACGGGGACCTCAGGGACACGCTCTGGTGGCCTCAGGAAAGGCCAGTCCCCATGCGAGTTCCTCGGGGGCGTCTCGGGATTCCTCTCCCGTCGATTCCCGGGCCTAAGACCTTGTGTGGAGTCGGGGCCGGAACCTGAGGATTCCTCTCCAGTGCTGACATGGATCTTGGGGTACTTCTGGAGTCTCCCCAGGGGAGTCAGTCCTCGTCTCGAATGCGGGCATGCACTTGCGCTTTCCTCCAGAGCGGTAGCAGCAGTGTCACGCAGTCCGCCGCGTGGATCAAAGGATCTATGGTTTTCCCTCGAGTCTTTCCCACGAGGCTTTCCCACGAGGCTTTCCCACAGGGCTGTCCCACGTGCACACGTGGTGGGAGTCGATCCTCGGCTTGAACGTCAAGGCAGTGCAGGGAAAACAGGTTCCTCTGGAATGGACTGACACATCTGGGGGACTCTTGGAATGGTGGCACGACCCTGGAGTTCCTCTCGCCTTTCCTGTGGAGAGCGCCTCCTCTTGAGATGCGACGGGAACGCCGCGAATTCTTTCCCTACGAAACAGGGAAAGGATCCCTCATCTCGAGCTAGGAGGCGGAAACGGGGCTCCCCTGGATGTGTGCGGGACCCCACGTGCTTCCTCTCGAGTGGAGACGGGTATGTCGGGGAACTTCTTGAGTTGCAGCAATGGTGTGAAGGACCCTTTGGAAGTTCCAGTGGTTAGATGTGATTGGCCTCGAGAAGCCTCAGCGGAAATGGGCCTCATCTCGCCTGGAGGGCAAAACCTCCTGGATTTTCTCGAGTTGCGGCAGGTGCTCTCGACTTACGACGGGGACCTCAGGGACCCGCTCTGGTGGCCTCAGGAAAGGCCAGTCCCCATGCGAGTTCCTCGGGGGCCTCTCGGGATTCCTCTCCCGTCGATGCCGGGGCCTAAGACCTTGTGTGGAGTCGGGGCCGGAACCTGAGGATTCCTCTCCAGTGCTGACATGGATCTTGGGGTACTTCTGGAGTCTCCCCAGGGGAGTCAGTCCTCGTCTCGAATGCGGGCATGCACTTGCGCTTTCCTCCAGAGCGGTAGCAGCAGTGTCACGCAGTCCGCCGCGTGGATCAAAGGATCTATGGTTTTCCCTCGAGTCTTTCCCACGAGGCTTTCCCACGAGGCTTTCCCACAGGGCTGTCCCACGAGCACACGTGGTGGGAGTCGATCCTCGGCTTGAACGTCAAGGCAGTGCAGGGAAAACAGGTTCCTCTGGAATGGACTGACACATCTGGGGGACTCTTGGAATGGTGTCACGACCCTGGAGTTCCTCTCGCCTTTCCTGTGGAGAGCGCCTCCTCTTGAGATGCGACGGGAACGCCGGGAATTCTTTCCCTACGAAACAGGGAAAGGATCCCTCATCTCGAGCTAGGAGGCGGAAACGGGGCTCCCCTGGATGTGTGCGGGACCCCACGTGCTTCCTCTCGAGTGGAGACGGTATGTCGGGGAACTTCTTGAGTTGCAGCAATGGTGTGAAGGACCCTTTCGAAGTTCCAGTGGTTAGATGTGATTGGCCTCGAGAAGACTCAGCGGAAATGGGCCTCCTCTCGCCTGGAGGGCAAAACCTCCTGGATTCTCCCGAGTTGCCGCAGGTGCTCTCGACTTACGACGGGGACCTCAGGGACCCGCTCTGGTGGCCTCAGGAAAGGCCAGTCCCCATGCGAGTTCCTCGGGGGCCTCTCGGGATTCCTCTCCCGTCGATGCCGGGGCCTAAGACCTTGTGTGGAGTCGGGGCCGGAACCTAAGGATTCCTCTCCAGTGCTGACATGGATCTTGGGGTACTTCTGGAGTCTCCCCAGGGGAGTCAGTCCTCGTCTCGAATGCGGGCATGCACTTGCGCTTTCCTCCAGAGCGGTAGCAGCAGTGTCACGCAATCCGCCGCGTGGATCAAAGGATCTATGGTTTTCCCTCGAGTCTTTCCCACGAGGCTTTCCCACGAGGCTTTCCCACAGAGCTCTCCCACGTGCACACGTGGTGGGAGTCGATCCTCGGCTTGAACGTCAAGGCAGTGCAGGGAAAACAGGTTCCTCTGGAATGGACTGACACATCTGGGGGACTCTTGGAATGGTGGCACGACCCTGGAGTTCCTCTCGCCTTTCCTGTGGAGAGCGCCTCCTCTTGAGATGCGACGGGAACGCCGGGAATTCTTTCCCTACGAAACAGGGAAAGGATCCCTCATCTCGAGCTATTAGGTGGTAACGGGGCTCCCCTGGATGTGTGAGGGACCCCACGTGCTTCCTCTCGAGTGGAGACGGGTATGTCGGGGAACTTCTTGAGTTGCAGCAAGGGTGTGAAGGACCCTTTGGAAGTTCCAGTGGTTAGATGTGATTGGCCTCGAGAAGCCTCAGCGGAAATGGGCCTCATCTCGCCTGGAGGGCAAAACCTCCTGGATTTTCTCGAGTTGCGGCAGGTGCTCTCGACTTACGACGGGGACCTCAGGGACCCGCTCTGGTGGCCTCAGGAAAGGCCAGTCCCCATGCGAGTTCCTCGGGGGCCTCTCAGGATTCCTCTCCCGTCGATGCCGGGGCCTAAGACCTTGTGTGGAGTCGGGGCCGGAACCTGAGGATTCCTCTCCAGTGCTGACATGGATCTTGGGGTACTTCTGGAGTCTCCCCAGGGGAGTCAGTCCTCGTCTCGAATGCAGGCATGCACTTGCGCTTTCCTCCACAGCGGAAGCAGTAGTGTCACGCAGTCCGCCGCGTGGATCAAAGGATCTATGCTTTTCCCTCGAGTCTTTCCCACGAGGCTTTCCCACGAGGCTTTCCCACAGGGCTGTCCCACGTGCACACGTGGTGGGAGTCGATCCTCGGCTTGAACGTCAAGGCAGTGCAGGGAAAACAGGTTCCTCTGGAATGGACTGACACATCTGGGGGACTCTTGGAATGGTGTCACGACCCTGGAGTTCCTCTCGCCTTTCCTGTGGAGAGCGCCTCCTCTTGAGATTCGACGGGAACGCCGGGAATTCTTTCCCTACGAAACAGGGAAAGGATCCCTCATCTCGAGCTAGGAGGCGGAAACGGGGCTCCCCTGGATGTGTGCGGGACCCCACGTGCTTCCTCTCGAGTGGAGACGGGTATGTCGGGGAACGTCTTGAGTTGCAGCAAGGGTGTGAAGGACCCTTTGGAAGTTCCAGTGGTTAGATGTGATTGGCCTCGAGAAGCCTCAGCGGAAATGGGCCTCATCTCACCTGGAGGGCAAAACCTCCTGGATTTTCTCGAGTTGCGGCAGGTGCTCTCGACTTACGACGGGGACCTCAGGGACCCGCTCTGGTGGCCTCAGGAAAGGCCAGTCCCCATGCGAGTTCCTTGGGGGCCTCTCGGGATTCCTCTCCCGTCGATGCCGGGGCCTAAGTCCTTGTGTGGAGTCGGGGCCGGAACCTGAGGATTCCTCTCCAGTGCTGACATGGATCTTGGGGTACTTCTGGAGTCTCCCCAGGGGAGTCAGTCCTCGTCTCGAATGCGGGCATGCACTTGCGCTTTCCTCCAGAGCGGTAGCAGCAGTGTCACGCAGTCCGCCGCGTGGATCAAAGGATCTATGGTTTTCCCTCGAGTCTTTCCCACGAGGCTTTCCCACGAGGCTTTCCCACAGGGCTGTCCCACGTGCACACGTGTTGGGAGTCGATCCTCGGCTTGAACGTCAAGGCAGTGCAGGGAAAACAGGTTCCTCTGGAATGGACTGACACATCTGGGGGACTCTTTGAATGGTGGCATGACCCTGGAGTTCCTCTCGCCTTTCCTGTGGAGAGCGCCTCCTCTTGAGATGCGACGGGAACGCCGGGAATGCTTTCCCTACGAAACAGGGAAAGGATCCCTCATCTCGATCTAGGAGGCGGAAACGGGGCTCCCCTGGATGTGTGCGGGACACCTCGTGCTGTCTCTGGAGTGCAGACGGGTATGTCGGGGAACTTCTTGAGTTGCAGCAAGGGTGTGAAGGACCCTTTGGAAGTTCCAGTGGTTAGATGTGATTGGCCTCGAGAAGCCTCAGCGGAAATGGGCCTCATCTCGCCTGGAGGGCAAAACCTCCTGGATTTTCTCGAGTTGCGGCAGGTGCTCTCGACTTACGACGGGGACCTCAGGGACCCGCTCTGGTGGCCTCAGGAAAGGCCAGTCCCCATGCGAGTTCCTCGGGGGCCTCTCGGGATTCCTCTCCCGTCGATGCCGGGGCCTAAGACCTTGTGTGGAGTCGGGGCCGGAACCTGAGGATTCCTCTCCAGTGCTAACATGGATCTTGGGGTCCTTCTGGAGTCTCCCCAGGGGAGTCAGTCCTCGTCTCTAATGCGGGCATGCACTTGCGCTTTCCTCCAAAGCGGTAGCAGCAGTGTCACGCAGTCCGCCGCGTGGATCAAAGGATCTATGGTTTTCCCTCGAGACTTTCCCACGAGGCTTTCCCACGAGGCTTTCCCACAGGGCTGTCCCACGTGCACACGTGGTGGGAGTCGATCCTCGGCTTGAACGTCAAGGCAGTGCAGGGAAAACAGGTTCCTCTGGAATGGACTGACACATCTGGGGGACTCTTGGAATGGTGGCACGACCCTGGAGTTCCTCTCGCCTTTCCTGTGGAGAGCGCCTCCTCTTGAGATGCGACGGGAACGCCGCGAATTCTTTCCCTACGAAACAGGGAAAGGATCCCTCATCTCGAGCTAGGAGGCGGAAACGGGGCTCCCCTGGATGTGTGCGGGACCCCACGTGCTTCCTCTCGAGTGGAGACGGGTATGTCGGGGAACTTCTTGAGTTGCAGCAATGGTGTGAAGGACCCTTTGGAAGTTCCAGTGGTTAGATGTGATTGGCCTCGAGAAGCCTCAGCGGAAATGGGCCTCATCTCGCCTGGAGGGCAAAACCTCCTGGATTTTCTCGAGTTGCGGCAGGTGCTCTCGACTTACGACGGGGACCACAGGGACCCGCTCTGGTGGCCTCAGGAAAGGCCAGTCCCCATGCGAGTTCCTCGGGGGCCTCTCGGGATTCCTCTCCCGTCGATGCCGGGGCCTAAGACCTTGTGTGGAGTCGGGGCCGGAACCTGAGGATTCCTCTCCAGTGCTGACATGGATCTTGGGGTACTTCTGGAGTCTCCCCAGGGGAGTCAGTCCTCGTCTCGAATGCGGGCATGCACTTGCGCTTTCCTCCAGAGCGGTAGCAGCAGTGTCACGCAGTCCGCCGCGTGGATCAAAGGATCTATGGTTTTCCCTCGAGTCTTTCCCACGAGGCTTTCCCACGAGGCTTTCCCACAGGGCTGTCCCACGAGCACACGTGGTGGGAGTCGATCCTCGGCTTGAACGTCAAGGCAGTGCAGGGAAAACAGGTTCCTCTGGAATGGACTGACACATCTGGGGGACTCTTGGAATGGTGTCACGACCCTGGAGTTCCTCTCGCCTTTCCTGTGGAGAGCGCCTCCTCTTGAGATGCGACGGGAACGCCGGGAATTCTTTCCCTATGTAACAGGGAAAGGATCCCTCATCTCGAGCTAGGAGGCGGAAACGGGGCTCCCCTGGATGTGTGCGGGACCCCACGTGCTTCCTCTCGAGTGGAGACGGGTATGTCGGGGAACTTCTTGAGTTGCAGCAAGGTGTGAAGGACCCTTTGGAAGTTCCAGTGGTTAGATGTGATTGGCCTCGAGAAGCCTCAGCGGAAATGGGCCTCATCTCGCCTGGAGGGCAAAACCTCCGGGATTTTCTCGAGTTGCGGCAGGTGCTCTCGACTTACGACGGGGACCTCAGGGACCCGCTCTGGTGGCCTCAGGAAAGGCCAGTCCCCATGCGAGTTCCTCGGGGGCCTCTCGGGATTCCTCTCCCGTCGATGCCGGGGCCTAAGACCTTGTGTGGAGTAGGGGCCGGAACCTGAGGATTCCTCTCCAGTGCTGACATGGATCTTGGGGTACTTCTGGAGTCTCCCCAGGGGAGTCAGTCCATGTCTCGAATGCGGGCATGCACTTGCGCTTTCCTCCAGAGCGGTAGCAGCAGTGTCACGCAGTCCGCCGTGTGGATCAAAGGATCTATGTTTTTCCCTCGAGTCTTTCCCACGAGGCTTTCCCACGAGGCTTTCCCACTGGGCTGTCTCACGTGCACACGTGGTGGGAGTCGATCCTCGGCTTGAACGTCAAGGCAGTGCAGGGAAAACAGGTTCCTCTGGAATGGACTGACACATCTGGGGGACTCTTGGAATGGTGGCACGACCCTGGAGTTCCTCTCGTCTTTCCTGTGGAGAGCGCCTCCTCTTGAGATGCGACGGGAACGCCGGGACTTCTTTCCCTACGAAACAGGGAAAGGATCCCTCATCTCGAGCTAGGAGGCGGAAACGGGGCTCCCCTTGATGTGTGCGGGACCCACGTGCTTCCTCTCGAGTGGAGACGGGTATGTCGGGGAACTTCTTGAGTTGCAGCAAGGGTGTGAAGGACCCTTTGGAAGTTCCAGTGGTTAGACGTGATTGGCCTCGAGAAGCCTCAGCGGAAATGGGCCTCATCTCGCCTGGAGGGCAAAACCTCCTGGATTTTCTCGAGTTGCGGCAGGTGTTCTCGACTTACGACGGGGACCTCAGGGACACGCTCTGGTGGCCTCAGGAAAGGCCAGTCCCCATGCGAGTTCCTCGGGGGCCTCTCGGGATTCCTCTCCCGTCGATTCCCGGGCCTAAGACCTTGTGTGGAGTCGGGGCCGGAACCTGAGGATTCCTCTCCAGTGCTGACATGGATCTTGGGGTACTTCTGGAGTCTCCCCAGGGGAGTCAGTCCTCGTCTCGAATGCGGGCATGCACTTGCGCTTTCCTCCAGAGCGGTAGCAGCAGTGTCACGCAGTCCGCCGCGTGGATCAAAGGATCTATGGTTTTCCCTCGAGTCTTTCCCACGAGGCTTTCCCACGAGGCTTTCCCACAGGGCTGTCCCACGTGCACACGTGGTGGGAGTCGATCCTCGGCTTGAACGTCAAGGCAGTGCAGGGAAAACAGGTTCCTCTGGAATGGACTGACACATCTGGGGGACTCTTGGAATGGTGGCACGACCCTGGAGTTCCTCTCGCCTTTCCTGTGGAGAGCGCCTCCTCTTGAGATGCGACGGGAACGCCGCGAATTCTTTCCCTACGAAACAGGGAAAGGATCCCTCATCTCGAGCTAGGAGGCGGAAACGGGGCTCCCCTGGATGTGTGCGGGACCCCACGTGCTTCCTCTCGAGTGGAGACGGGTATGTCGGGGAACTTCTTGAGTTGCAGCAATGGTGTGAAGGACCCTTTGGAAGTTCCAGTGGTTAGATGTGATTGGCCTCGAGAAGCCTCAGCGGAAATGGGCCTCATCTCGCCTGGAGGGCAAAACCTCCTGGATTTTCTCGAGTTGCGGCAGGTGCTCTCGACTTACGACGGGGACCTCAGGGACCCGCTCTGGTGGCCTCAGGAAAGGCCAGTCCCCATGCGAGTTCCTCGGGGGCCTCTCGGGATTCCTCTCCCGTCGATGCCGGGGCCTAAGACCTTGTGTGGAGTCGGGGCCGGAACCTGAGGATTCCTCTCCAGTGCTGACATGGATCTTGGGGTACTTCTGGAGTCTCCCCAGGGGAGTCAGTCCTCGTCTCGAATGCGGGCATGCACTTGCGCTTTCCTCCAGAGCGGTAGCAGCAGTGTCACGCAGTCCGCCGCGTGGATCAAAGGATCTATGGTTTTCCCTCGAGTCTTTCCCACGAGGCTTTCCCACGAGGCTTTCCCACAGGGCTGTCCCACGAGCACACGTGGTGGGAGTCGATCCTCGGCTTGAACGTCAAGGCAGTGCAGGGAAAACAGGTTCCTCTGGAATGGACTGACACATCTGGGGGACTCTTGGAATGGTGTCACGACCCTGGAGTTCCTCTCGCCTTTCCTGTGGAGAGCGCCTCCTCTTGAGATGCGACGGGAACGCCGGGAATTCTTTCCCTACGAAACAGGGAAAGGATCCCTCATCTCGAGCTAGGAGGCGGAAACGGGGCTCCCCTGGATGTGTGCGGGACCCCACGTGCTTCCTCTCGAGTGGAGACGGTATGTCGGGGAACTTCTTGAGTTGCAGCAATGGTGTGAAGGACCCTTTCGAAGTTCCAGTGGTTAGATGTGATTGGCCTCGAGAAGACTCAGCGGAAATGGGCCTCCTCTCGCCTGGAGGGCAAAACCTCCTGGATTCTCCCGAGTTGCCGCAGGTGCTCTCGACTTACGACGGGGACCTCAGGGACCCGCTCTGGTGGCCTCAGGAAAGGCCAGTCCCCATGCGAGTTCCTCGGGGGCCTCTCGGGATTCCTCTCCCGTCGATGCCGGGGCCTAAGACCTTGTGTGGAGTCGGGGCCGGAACCTAAGGATTCCTCTCCAGTGCTGACATGGATCTTGGGGTACTTCTGGAGTCTCCCCAGGGGAGTCAGTCCTCGTCTCGAATGCGGGCATGCACTTGCGCTTTCCTCCAGAGCGGTAGCAGCAGTGTCACGCAATCCGCCGCGTGGATCAAAGGATCTATGGTTTTCCCTCGAGTCTTTCCCACGAGGCTTTCCCACGAGGCTTTCCCACAGAGCTCTCCCACGTGCACACGTGGTGGGAGTCGATCCTCGGCTTGAACGTCAAGGCAGTGCAGGGAAAACAGGTTCCTCTGGAATGGACTGACACATCTGGGGGACTCTTGGAATGGTGGCACGACCCTGGAGTTCCTCTCGCCTTTCCTGTGGAGAGCGCCTCCTCTTGAGATGCGACGGGAACGCCGGGAATTCTTTCCCTACGAAACAGGGAAAGGATCCCTCATCTCGAGCTATTAGGTGGTAACGGGGCTCCCCTGGATGTGTGAGGGACCCCACGTGCTTCCTCTCGAGTGGAGACGGGTATGTCGGGGAACTTCTTGAGTTGCAGCAAGGGTGTGAAGGACCCTTTGGAAGTTCCAGTGGTTAGATGTGATTGGCCTCGAGAAGCCTCAGCGGAAATGGGCCTCATCTCGCCTGGAGGGCAAAACCTCCTGGATTTTCTCGAGTTGCGGCAGGTGCTCTCGACTTACGACGGGGACCTCAGGGACCCGCTCTGGTGGCCTCAGGAAAGGCCAGTCCCCATGCGAGTTCCTCGGGGGCCTCTCAGGATTCCTCTCCCGTCGATGCCGGGGCCTAAGACCTTGTGTGGAGTCGGGGCCGGAACCTGAGGATTCCTCTCCAGTGCTGACATGGATCTTGGGGTACTTCTGGAGTCTCCCCAGGGGAGTCAGTCCTCGTCTCGAATGCAGGCATGCACTTGCGCTTTCCTCCACAGCGGAAGCAGTAGTGTCACGCAGTCCGCCGCGTGGATCAAAGGATCTATGCTTTTCCCTCGAGTCTTTCCCACGAGGCTTTCCCACGAGGCTTTCCCACAGGGCTGTCCCACGTGCACACGTGGTGGGAGTCGATCCTCGGCTTGAACGTCAAGGCAGTGCAGGGAAAACAGGTTCCTCTGGAATGGACTGACACATCTGGGGGACTCTTGGAATGGTGTCACGACCCTGGAGTTCCTCTCGCCTTTCCTGTGGAGAGCGCCTCCTCTTGAGATTCGACGGGAACGCCGGGAATTCTTTCCCTACGAAACAGGGAAAGGATCCCTCATCTCGAGCTAGGAGGCGGAAACGGGGCTCCCCTGGATGTGTGCGGGACCCCACGTGCTTCCTCTCGAGTGGAGACGGGTATGTCGGGGAACGTCTTGAGTTGCAGCAAGGGTGTGAAGGACCCTTTGGAAGTTCCAGTGGTTAGATGTGATTGGCCTCGAGAAGCCTCAGCGGAAATGGGCCTCATCTCACCTGGAGGGCAAAACCTCCTGGATTTTCTCGAGTTGCGGCAGGTGCTCTCGACTTACGACGGGGACCTCAGGGACCCGCTCTGGTGGCCTCAGGAAAGGCCAGTCCCCATGCGAGTTCCTTGGGGGCCTCTCGGGATTCCTCTCCCGTCGATGCCGGGGCCTAAGTCCTTGTGTGGAGTCGGGGCCGGAACCTGAGGATTCCTCTCCAGTGCTGACATGGATCTTGGGGTACTTCTGGAGTCTCCCCAGGGGAGTCAGTCCTCGTCTCGAATGCGGGCATGCACTTGCGCTTTCCTCCAGAGCGGTAGCAGCAGTGTCACGCAGTCCGCCGCGTGGATCAAAGGATCTATGGTTTTCCCTCGAGTCTTTCCCACGAGGCTTTCCCACGAGGCTTTCCCACAGGGCTGTCCCACGTGCACACGTGTTGGGAGTCGATCCTCGGCTTGAACGTCAAGGCAGTGCAGGGAAAACAGGTTCCTCTGGAATGGACTGACACATCTGGGGGACTCTTGGAATGGTGGCATGACCCTGGAGTTCCTCTCGCCTTTCCTGTGGAGAGCGCCTCCTCTTGAGATGCGACGGGAACGCCGGGAATGCTTTCCCTACGAAACAGGGAAAGGATCCCTCATCTCGATCTAGGAGGCGGAAACGGGGCTCCCCTGGATGTGTGCGGGACACCTCGTGCTGTCTCTGGAGTGCAGACGGGTATGTCGGGGAACTTCTTGAGTTGCAGCAAGGGTGTGAAGGACCCTTTGGAAGTTCCAGTGGTTAGATGTGATTGGCCTCGAGAAGCCTCAGCGGAAATGGGCCTCATCTCGCCTGGAGGGCAAAACCTCCTGGATTTTCTCGAGTTGCGGCAGGTGCTCTCGACTTACGACGGGGACCTCAGGGACCCGCTCTGGTGGCCTCAGGAAAGGCCAGTCCCCATGCGAGTTCCTCGGGGGCCTCTCGGGATTCCTCTCCCGTCGATGCCGGGGCCTAAGACCTTGTGTGGCGTCGGGGCCGGAACCTGAGGATTCCTCTCCAGTGCTAACATGGATCTTGGGGTACTTCTGGAGTCTCCCCAGGGGAGTCAGTCCTCGTCTCGAATGCGGGCATGCACTTGCGCTTTCCTCCAAAGCGGTAGCAGCAGTGTCACGCAGTCCGCCGCGTGGATCAAAGGATCTATGGTTTTCCCTCGAGTCTTTCCCACGAGGCTTTCCCACGAGGCTTTCCCACAGGGCTGTCCCACGTGCACACGTGGTGGGAGTCGATCCTCGGCTTGAACGTCAAGGCAGTGCAGGGAAAACAGGTTCCTCTGGAATGGACTGACACATCTGGGGGACTCTTGGAATGGTGGCACGACCCTGGAGTTCCTCTCGCCTTTCCTGTGGAGAGTGCCTCCTCTTGAGATGCGACGGGAACGCCGGGAATTCTTTCCCTACGAAACAGGGAAAGGATCCCTCATCTCGAGCTAGGAGGCGGAAAGGGGCCCCCCTGGATGTGTGTGGGACCCCACGTGCTTCCTCTCGAGTGGAGACGGGTATGTCGGGGAACTGCTTGAGTTGCAGCAAGGGTGTGAAGGACCCTTTGGAAGTTCCAGTGGTTAGACGTGATTAGCCTCGAGAAGCCTCAGCGGAAATGGGCCTCATTTCGCCTGGAGGGCAAAACCTCCTGGATTTTCTCGAGTTGCGGCAGGTGCTCTCGACTTACGACGGGGACCTCAGGGACCCGCTCTGGTGGCCTCAGGAAAGGCCAGTCCCCATGCGAGTTCCACGGGGGCCTCTCGGGATTCCTCTCCCGTCGATGCCGGGGCCTAAGACCTTGTGTGGAGTCGGGGCCGGAACCTGATGATTCCTCTCCAGTGCTGACATGGATCTTGGGGTACTTCTGGAGTCTCCCCAGGGGAGTCAGTCCTCGTCTCGAATGCGGGCATGCACTTGCGCTTTCCTCCAAAGCGGTAGCAGCAGTGTCACGCAGTCCGTCGCGTGGATCAAAGGATCTATGTTTTTCCCTCGAGTCTTTCCCACGAGGCTTTCCCACGAGGCTTTCCCACAGGGCTGTCCCACGTGCACACGTGGTGGGAGTCGATCCTCGGCTTGAACGTCAAGGCAGTGCAGGGAAAACAGGTTCCTCTGGAATGGACTGACACATCTGGGGGACTCTTGGAATGGTGTCACGACCCTGGAGTTCCTCTCGCCTTTCCTGTGGAGAGCGCCTCCTCTTGAGATTCGACGGGAACGCCGGGAATTCTTTCCCTACGAAACAGGGAAAGGATCCCTCACCTCGAGCTAGGGGGCGGAAACGGAGCTCCCCTGGATGTGTGCGGGACCCCACGTGCTTCCTCTCGAGTGGAGACGGGTATGTCGGGGAACTTCTTGAGTTGCAGCAATGGTGTGAAGGACCCTTTCGAAGTTCCAGTGGTTAGATGTGATTGGCCTCGAGAAGCCTCAGCGGAAATGGGCCTCCTCTCGCCTGGAGGGCAAAACCTCCTGGATTTTCTCGAGTTGCGGCAGGTGCTCTCGACTTACGACGGGGACCTCAGGGAACCGCTCTGGTGGCCTCAGGAAAGGCCAGTCCCCATGCGAGTTCCACGGGGGCCTCTCGGGATTCCTCTCCCTTCAATGCCGGGGCCTAAGACCTTGTGTGGAGTCGGGGCCGGAACCTGAGGATTCCTCTCCAGTGCTGACATGGATCTTGGGATACTTCTGGAGTCTCCCCAGGGGAGTCAGTCCTCGTCTCGAATGCGGACATGCACTTGCGCTTTCCTCCACAGCGGAAGCAGCAGTGTCACGCAGTCCGCCGTGTGGATCAAAGGATCTATGATTTTCCCTCGAGTCTTTCCCACGAGGCTTTCCCACGATGCTTTCCCACAGGGCTGTCCCACGTGCACACGTGGTGGGAGTCGATCCTCGGCTTGAACGTCAAGGCAGTGCAGCGAAAACAGGTTCCTCTGGAATGGACTGACACATCTGGGGGACTCTTGGAATGGTGTCACGACCCTGGAGTTCCTCTCGCCTTTCCTGTGGAGAGCGCCTCCTCTTGAGATGCGACGGGAACGCCGGGAATTCTTTCCCTACGAAACAGGAAAATGATCCCTCATCTCGAGCTAGGAGGCGGAAACGGGGCTCACCTGGATGTGTGCGGGACCCCACGTGCTTCCTCTGGAGTGGAGACGGGTATGTCGGGGAACTTCTTGAGTTGCAGCAAGGGTGTGAAGGACCCTTTGGAAGTTCCAGTGGTTAGATGTGATTGGCCTCGAGAAGCCTCAGCGGAAATGGGCCTCATCTCGCCTGGAGGGCAAAACCTCCTGGATTTTCTCGAGTTGCGGCAGGTGCTCTCGACTTACGACGGGGACCTCAGGGACCCGCTCTGGTGGCCTCAGGAAAGGCCAGTCCCCATGCGAGTTCCTCGGGGGCCTCTCGGGATTCCTCTCCCGTCGATGCCGGGCCTAAGACCTTGTGTGGAGTCGGGGCCGGAACCTGAGGATTCCTCTCCAGTGCTGACATGGATCTTGGGGTACTTCTGGAGTCTCCCCAGGGGAGTCAGTCCTCGTCTCGAATGCGGGCATGCACTTGCGCTTTCCTCCAGAGCGGTAGCAGCAGTGTCATGCAGTCCGCCGCGTGGATCAAAGGATCTATGGTTTTCCCTCGAGTCTTTCCCACGAGGCTTTCCCACGAGGCTTTCCCACAGGGCTGTCCCACGTGCACACGTGGTGGGAGTCGATCCTCGGCTTGAACGTCAAGGCAGTGCAGGGAAAATAGGTTCCTCTGGAATGGACTGACACATCTGGGGGTCTCTTGGAATGGTGGCATGACCCTGGAGTTCCTCTCGCCTTTCCTGTGGAGACCGCCTCCTCTTGAGATGCGACGGGAACGCCGGGAATTCTTTCCCTACGAAACAGGGAAAGGATCCCTCATCTCGAGCTAGGAGGCGGAAACGGGGCTCCCCTGGATGTGTGCGGGACCCACGTGCTTCCTCTCGAGTGCAGACCGGTATGTCGGGGAACTTCTTGAGTTGCAGCAAAGGTGTGAAGGACCCTTTGGAAGTTCCAGTGGTTAGACGTGATTAGCCTCGAGAAGCCTCAGCGGAAATGGGCCTCATCTCGCCTGGAGGGCAAAACCTCCTGGATTTTCTCGAGTTGCGGCAGGTGCTCTCGACTTACGACGGGGACCTCAGGGACCCGCTCTGGTGGCCTCAGGAAAGGCCAGTCCCTATGCGAGTTCCTTGGGGGCCTCTCGGGATTCCTCTCCCGTCGATGCCGGGCCTAAGACCTTGTGTGGAGTCGGGGCCGGAACCTGAGGATTCCTCTTCAGTGCTGACATGGATTTTGGGGTACTTCTGGAGTCTCCCCAGGGGAGTCAGTCCTCGTCTCGAATGCGGGCATGCACTTGCGCTTTCCTCCAGAGCGGTAGCAGCAGTGTCACGCAGTCCGCCGCGTGGATCAAAGCATCTATGGTTTTCCCTCGAGTCTTTCCCAAGAGGCTTTCCCACGAGGCTTTCCCACAGGGCTGTCCCACGTGCACACGTGGTGGGAATCGATCCTCGGCTTGAACGTCAAGGCAGTGCAGGGAAAACAGGTTCCTCTGGAATGGACTGACACATCTGGGGGACTCTTGGAATCGTGGCACGACCCTGGAGTTCCTCTCGCCTTTCCTGTGGAGAGCGCCTCCTCTTGAGATGCGACGGGAACGCCGGGAATTCTTTCCCTACGAAACAGGAAAAGGATCCCTCATCTCGAGCTAGGAGGCGGAAACGGGGCTCCCCTGGATGTGTGCGGGACCCACGTGCTTCCTCTCGAGTGGAGACGGGTATTTCGAGGAACTTCTTGAGTTGCAGCAAGGGTGTGAAGGACCCTTTGGAAGTTCCAGTGGTTAGACGTGATTAGTCTCGAGAAGCCTCAGCGGAAATGGGCCTCATCTCGCCTGGAGGGCAAAACCTCCTGGATTTTCTCGAGTTGCGGCAGGTGCTCTCGACTTACGACGGGGACCTCAGGGACCCGCTCTGGTGGCCTCAGGAAAGGCCAGTCCCCATGCGAGTTCCTCGGGGGCCTCTCGGGATTCCTCTCCCGTCGATGCCGGGCCTAAGACCTTGTGTGGAGTCGGGGCCGGAACCTGAGGATTCCTCTCCAGTGCTGACATGGATCTTGGGGTACTTCTGGAGTCTCCCCAGGGGAGTCAGTCCTCGTCTCGAATGCGGGCATGCACTTGCGCTTTCCTCCAGAGCGGTAGCAGCAGTGTCACGCAGTCCGCCGCGTGGATCAAAGGATCTATGTTTTCCGTCGAGTCTTTCCCAAGAGGCTTTCCCACGAGGCTTTCCCACAGGGCTGTCCCACGTGCACACGTGTTGGGAGTCGATCCTCGGCTTGAACGTCAAGGCAGTGCAGGGAAAACAGGTTCCTCTGGAATGGACTGACACATCTGGGGGACTCTTGGAATGGTGTCACGACCCTGGAGTTCCTCTCGTCTTTCCTGTGGAGAGCGCCTCCTCTTGAGATGCGACGGGAACACCGGGAATTCTTTCCCTACGAAACAGGGAAAGGATCCCTCATCTCGAGCTAGGAGGCGGAAACGGGGCTCCCCTGGATGTGTGCGGGACCCACGTGCTTCCTCTCGAGTGCAGACGGGTATGTCGGGGAACTTCTTGAGTTGCAGCAAGGGTGTGAAGGACCCTTTGGAAGTTCCAGTGGTTAGACGTGATTAGCCTCGAGAAGCCTCAGCGGAAATGGGCCTCATCTCGCCTCGAGGGCAAAACCTCCTGGATTTTCTCGTTGCGGCAGGTGCTCTCGACTTACGACGGGGACCTCAGGGACCCGCTCTGGTGGCCTCAGGAAAGGCCAGTCCCCATGCGAGTTCCTCGGGGGCCTCTCAGGATTCCTCTCCCGTCGATGCCGGGGCCTAAGACCTTGTGTGGAGTCGGGGCCGGAACCTGAGGATTCCTCTCCAGTGCTGACATGGATCTTGGGGTACTTCTGGAGTCTCCCCAGGGGAGTCAGTCCTCGTCTCGAATGCGGGCATGCACTTGCGCTTTCCTCTAGAGCGGTAGCAGCAGTGTCACGCAGTCCGCCGCGTGGATCAAAGGATCTATGTTTTCCGTCGAGTCTTTCCCACGAGGCTTTCCCACGAGGCTTTCCCACAGGGCTGTCCCACGTGCACACGTGTT
The DNA here is from genome assembly GCF_042477335.2 of Ovis canadensis. Lineage (NCBI taxonomy): Eukaryota > Metazoa > Chordata > Mammalia > Artiodactyla > Bovidae > Ovis > Ovis canadensis. Next base: position 7,308,263 of record NC_091254.1, read on the forward strand.
GGGAGTCGATCCTCGGCTTGAACGTCAAGGCAGTGCAGGGAAAACAGGTTCCTCTGGAATGGACTGACACATCTGGGGGACTCTTGGAATGGTGTCACGACCCTGGAGTTCCTCTCGTCTTTCCTGTGGAGAGCGCCTCCTCTTGAGATGCGACGGGAACGCCGGGAATTCTTTCCCTACGAAACAGGGAAAGGATCCCTCATCTCGAGCTAGGAGGCGGAAACGGGGCTCCCCTGGATGTGTGCGGGACCCACGTGCTTCCTCTCGAGTGCAGACGGGTATGTCGGGGAACTTCTTGAGTTGCAGCAAGGGTGTGAAGGACCCTTTGGAAGTTCCAGTGGTTAGACGTGATTAGCCTCGAGAAGCCTCAGCGGAAATGGGCCTCATCTCGCCTGGAGGGCAAAACCTCCTGGATTTTCTCGAGTTGCGGCAGGTGCTCTCGACTTACGACGGGGACCTCAGGGACCCGCTCTGGTGGCCTCAGGAAAGGCCAGTCCCCATGCGAGTTCCTCGGGGGCCTCTCGGGATTCCTCTCCCGTCGATGCCGGGGCCTAAGACCTTGTGTGGAGTCGGGGCCGGAACCTGAGGATTCCTCTCCAGTGCTGACATGGATCTTGGGGTACTTCTGGAGTCTCCCAAGGGGAGTCGTCCTCGTCTCGAATGCGGGCATGCACTTGCGCTTTCCTCCAGAGCGGTAGCAGCAGTGTCACGCAGTCCGCCGCGTGGATCAAAGGATCTATGGTTTTCCCTCGAGTCTTTCCCACGAGGCTTTCCCACGAAGCTTTCCCACAGGGCTGTCCCACGAGCACACGTGGTGGGAGTCGATCCTGGGCTTGAACGTCAAGTCAGTGCAGGGAAAACAGGTTCCTCTGGAATGGACTGACACATCTGGGGGACTCTTGGAATGGTGGCATGACCCTGGAGTTCCTCTCGCCTTTCCTGTGGAGAGCGCCTCCTCTTGAGATGCGACGGGAACGCCGGGAATTCTTTCCCTACGAAACAGGGAAAGGATCCCTCATCTCGAGCTAGGAGGCGGAAACGGGGCTCCCCTGGATGTGTGCGGGACCCACGTGCTTCCTCTCGAGTGGAGACGGGTATGTCGGGGAACTTCTTGAGTTGCAGCAAGGGTGTGAAGGACCCTTTGGAAGTTCCAGTGGTTAGATGTGATTAGCCTCGAGAAGCCTCTTTGGAAATGGGCCTCATCTCGCCTGGAGGGCAAAACCTCCTGGATTTTCTCGAGTTGCGGAAGGTGCTCTCGACTTACGACGGGGACCTCAGGGACCCGCTCTGGTGGCCTCAGGAAAGGCCAGTCCCCATGCGAGTTCCTCGGGGGCCTCTCGGGATTCCTCTCCCGTCGATGCCGCGGCCTAAGACCTTGTGTGGAGTCGGGGCCGGAACCTGAGGATTCCTCTCCAGTGCTGACATGGATCTTGGGGTACTTCTGGAGTCTCCCCAGGGGAGTCAGTCCTCGTCTCGAATGCGGGCATGCACTTGCGCTTTACTCCAGAGCGGTAGCAGCAGTGTCACGCAGTCCGCCGCGTGCATCAAAGGATCTATGGTTTTCCCTCGAGTCTTTCCCACGAGGCTTTCCCACGAGGCTTTCCCACAGGGCTGTCCCACGTGCACACGTGGTGGGAGTCGATCCTCGGCTTGAACGTCAAGGCAGTGCAGGGAAAACAGGTTCCTCTGGAATGGACTGACACATCTGGGGGACTCTTGGAATGGTGGCACGACCCTGGAGTTCCTCTCGCCTTTCCTGTGGAGAGCGCCTCCTCTTGAGATGCGATGGGAACGCTGGGAATTCTTTCCCTACGAAACAGGGAAAGAATCCCTCATCTCGAGCTAGGAGGCGGAAACCGGGCTCCCCTCGATGTGTGCGGGACCCCACGTGCTTCCTCTCGAGTGGAGACGGGTATGTCCCGGAACTGCTTGAGTTGCAGCAAGGGTGTGAAGGACCCTTTGGAAGTTCCAGTGGTTAGATGTGATTAGCCTCGAGAAGCCTCATCGGAAATGGGCCTCATCTCGCCTGAAGGGCAAAACCTCCTGGATTTTCTCGAGTTGCGGCAGGTGCTCTCGACTTACGACGGGGACGTCAGGGACCCGCTCTGGTGGCCTCAGGAAAGGCCAGTCCCCATGCGAGTTCCTCGGGGGCCTCTCGGGATTCCTCTCCCGTCGATGCCGGGGCCTAAGACCTTGTGTGGAGTCGGGGCCGGAACCTGAGGATTCCTCTCGAGTGCTGACATGGATCTTGGGGTACTTCTGGAGTCTCCCCAGGGGAGTCAGTCCTCGTCTCGAATGCGGGCATGCACTTGCGCTTTCCTCCAGAGCGGTAGCAGCAGTGTCACGCAGTCCGCCGCGTGGATCAAAGGATCTATGGTTTTCCCTCGAGACTTTCCCACGAGGCTTTCCCACGAGGCTTTCCCACAGGGCTGTCCCACGAGCACACGTGGTGGGAGTCGATCCTCGGCTTGAACGTCAAGGCTGTGCAGGGAAAACAGGTTCCTCTTGAATGGACTGACACATCTGGGGGACTCTTGGAATGGTGTCACGACCCTGGAGTTCCTCTCGCCTTTCCTGGGGAGAGCGCCTCCTCTTGAGATGCGACGGGAACGCCGGGAATTCTTTCCCAAGAAACAGGGAATGGATCGCTCATCTCGAGCTAGGAGGCGGAAACGGGGCTCCCCTGGATGTGTGCGGGACACCACGTGCTTCCTCTCGAGTGGAGACGGGTATGTCGCAGAACTGCTTGAGTTGCAGCAAGGGTGTGAAGGACCGTTTGGAAGTTCCAGTGGTTAGATGTGATTGGCCTCGAGAAGCCTCAGCGGAAATGGGCCTCATCTCGCCTGGAGGGCGAAACCTCCTGGATTTTCTCGAGTTGTGGCAGGGGCTCTCGACTTACGACGGGGACCTCAGGGACCCGCTCTGGTGGCCTCAGAAAAGGCCAGTCCCCATGCGAGTTCCTCGGGGGCCTCTCGGGATTCCTCTCCCGTCAATGCCAGGGCCTAAGACATTGTGTGGAGTCGGGGCCGGAACCTGAGGTTTCCTCTCCAGTGCTGACATGGATCTTGGGGTACTTCTGGAGTCTCCCCAGGGGAGTCAGTCCTCGTCTCGAATGCGGGCATGCACTTGCGCTTTCGTCCAGAGCGATAGCAGTAGTGTCACGCAATCTGCCGCGTGGATCAAAGGATCTATGGTTTTCCCTCGAGTCTTTCCCACGAGGCTTTCCCACGAGGCTTTCCCACAGGGCTGTCCCACGTGCACACGTGGTGGGAGTCGATCCTCGGCTTGAACGTCAAGGCAGTGCAGGGAAAACAGGTTCCTCTGGAATGGACTGACACATCTGGGGGACTCTTGGAATGGTGGCACGACCCTGGAGTTCCTCTCGTCTTTCCTGTGGAGAGCGCCTCCGCTTGAGATGCGACGGGAACGCCGGGAATTCTTTCCCTACGAAACAGGGAAAGGATCCCTCATCTCGAGCTAGGAGGCGGAAACAGGGCTCCCCTGGATGTGTGCGGGACCCACGTGCTTCCTCTCGAGTGGAGACGGGTATGTCGGGAAACTTCTTGAGTTGCAGCAAGGGTGTGAAGGACACTTTGGAAGTTCCAGTGGTTAGATGTGATTAGCCTCGAGAAGCCTCTTTGGAAATGGGCCTCATCTCGCCTGGAGGGCAAAACCTCCTGGATTTTCTCGAGTTGCGGCAGGTGCTCTCGACTTACGACGGGGACCTCAGGGACCCGCTCTGGTGGCCTCAGGAAAGGCCAGTCCCCTTGCGAGTTCCTCGGGGGCCACTCGGGATTCCTCTCCCGTCGATGCCGGGGCCTAAGACCTTGAGTGGAGTCGGGGCCGGAACCTGAGGATTCCTCTCCAGTGCTGACATGGATCTTGGGGTACTTCTGGAGTCTCCACAGGGGAGTCAGTCCTCGTCTCGAATGCGGGCATGCACTTGCGCTTTCCTCCAGAGCGGTAGCAGCAGTGTCACGGTGTCCGCCGCGTGGATCAAAGGATCTATGGTTTTCCCTCGAGTCTTTCCCACGAGGCTTTCCCACGAGGCTTTCCCACAGGGCTGTCCCACGTGCACACGTGGTGGAGTCGATCCTCGGCTTGAACGTCAAGGCAGTGCAGGGAAAACAGGTTCCTCTGGAATGGACTGACACATCTGGGGGACTCTTGGAATGGTGGCACGACCCTGGAGTTCCTCTCGCCTTTCCTGTGGAGAGCGCCTCCTCTTGAGATGCGACGGGAACGCCGGGAATTCTTTCCCTACGAAACAGGGAAACGATCACTCATCTCGAGCTAGGAGGCGGAAACGGGGCTCCCCTGGATGTGTGCGGGACACCACGTGCTTCCTCTCGAGTGGAGACGGGTATGTCCCGGGACTGCTTGAGTTGCAGCAAGGGTGTGAAGGACCCCCTGGAAGTTCCAGTGGTTAGATGTGATTAGCCTCGAGAAGCCTCAGCGGAAATGGACTTCATCTCGCCTGGAGGGCAAAATCTCCTGGATTTTCTCGAGTTGCGGCAGGTGCTCTCGACTTACGACGGGGACCTCAGGGACCCGCTCTGGTGACCTCAGGAAAGGCCAGTCCCCATGCGAGTTCCTCGGGGGCCTCTCGGGATTCCTCTCCCGTCGATGCCGGGGCCTAAGAACTTGTGTGGAGTCGGGGCCGGAACCTGAGGATTCCTCTCCAGTGCTGACATGGATCTTGGGGTACTTCTGGAGTCTCCCCAGGGGAGTCAGTCCTCGTCTCGAATGCGGGCATGCACTTGCGCTTTCCTCCAGAGCGGTAGCAGCAGTGTCACGCAGTCCGCCGCGTGGATCAAAGGATCTATGGTTTTCCCTCGAGTCTTTCCCACGAGGCTTTCCGACGAGGCTTTCCACAGGGCTGTCCCACGTGCACACGTGGCGTGACTCGATCCTCGGCTTGAACGTCAAGGCAGTGCAGGGAAAACAGGTTCCTCTGGAATGGACTGACACATCTGGGGGACTCTTGGAATGGTGGCACGACCCTGGAGTTCCTCTCGCCTTTCCTGTGGAGAGCGCCTCCTCTTGAGATGCGACGGGAACACCGGGAATTCTTTCCCTACGAAACAGGGAAAGGATCCCTCATCTCGAGCTAGGAGGCGGAAATGGGGCTCCCCTGGATGTTTGCGGGACCCCACGTGCTTCCTCTCGAGTGGAGACGGGTATGTCGGGGAACTTCTTGAGTTGCAGCAAGGGTGTGAAGGACCCTTTGGAAGTTCCAGTGGTTAGATGTTTTTGGCCTCGAGAAGCCTCAGCGGAAATGGGCCTCATCTCGCCTGGAGGGCAAAACCTCCTGGATTTTCTCGAGTTTCGGCAGGTGCTCTCGACTTACGACGGGGACCTCAGGGACCCGCTCTGGTGGCCTCAGGAAAGGCCAGTCCCCATGCGACTTCCTCGGGGGCCTCTCGGGATTCCTCTCCCGTCGATGCCGGGGCCGAAGACCTTGTGTGGAGTCGGGGCCGGAACCTGAGGATACCTCTCCAGTGCTGACATGGATCTTGGGGTACTTCTGGAGTCTCCCCAGGGGAGTCAGTCCTCGTCTCGAATGCGGGCATGCACTTGCGCTTTCCTCCAGAGCGGTAGCAGCAGTGTCACGCAGTCCACCGCGTGGATCAAAGGATCTATGGTTTTCCCTCTAGGCTTTCCCACGAGGCTTTCCCACGAGGCTTTCCCACTGGGTTGTCCCACGTGCACACGTGGTGGGAGTCGATCCTTGGCTTGAACGTCAAGGCAGTGCAGGGAAAACAGGTTCCTCTGGAATGGACTGACACATCTGGGGGTCTCTTGGAATGGTGGCACGACCCTGGAGTTCCTCTCGCCTTTCCTGTGGAGAGCGCCTCCTCTTGAGATGCGACGGGAATGCCGGGAATTCTTTCCTACGAAACAGGGAAAGGATCCCTCATCTCGAGCTAGGAGGCGGAAACGGGGCTACCCTGGATGTGTGCGGGACCCTCGTGCTTCCTCTCGAGTGGAGACGGGTATGTCGGGGAACTTCTAGAGTTGCAGCAAGGGTGTGAAGGACCCTTTGGAAGTTCAAGTGGTTAGACGTGATTAGCCTCGAGAAGCCTCAGCGAAAATGGACTTCATCTCGCCTGGAGGGCAAAATCTCCTGGATTTTCTCGAGTGTGGCAGGTGCTCTCGACTTACGACGGGGACCTCAGGGACCCGCCCTGGTGACCTCAGGAAAGGCCAGTCCCCATGCGAGTTCCTCGGGGGCCTCTCGGGATTCCTCTCCCGTCGATGCCGGGGCCTAAGACCTTGTGTGGAGTCGGGGCCGGAACCTGAGGATTCCTCTCCAGTGCTGACATGGATCTTGGGGTACTTCTGGAGTCTCCCCAGGGGAGTCAGTCCTCGTCTCGAATGCGGGCATGCACTTGCGCTTTCCTCCAGAGCGGTAGCAGCAGTGTCACGCAGTCCGCCGCGTGGATCAAAGGATCTATGGTTTTCCCTCGAGTCTTTCCCACGAGGCTTTCCCACGAGGCTTTCCCACTGGGTTGTCCCACGTGCACACGTGGTGGGAGTCGATCCTCGGCTTGAACGTCAAGGCAGTGCAGGGAAAACAGGTTCCTCTGAAATGGACTGACACATCTTGGGGTCTCTTGGAATGGTGGCACGACCCTGGAGTTCCTCTCGCCTTTCCTGTGGAGAGCGCCTCCTCTTGAGATGCGACGGGAATGCCGGGAATTCTTTCCTACGAAACAGGGATAGGATCCCTCATCTCGAGCTAGGAGGCGGAAACGGGGCTCCCCTGGATGTGTGGGGGACCCTCGTGCTTCCTCTCGAGTGGAGACGGGTATGTCAGGGAACTTCTAGAGTTGCAGCAAGGGTGTGAAGGACCCTTTGGAAGTTCAAGTGGTTAGATGTGATTAGCCTCGAGAAGCCTCAGCGTAAATGGACTTCATCTCGCCTGGAGGGCAAAATCTCCTGGATTTTCTCGAGTTGCGGCAGGTGCTCTCGACTTACGACGGGGACCTCAGGGACCCGCTCTTGTGACCTCAGGAAAGGCCAGTCCCCATGCGAGTTCCTCGGGGGCCTCTCGGGATTCCTCTCCCGTCGATGCCGGGGCCTAAGACCTTGTGTGGAGTCGGGGCCGGAACCTGAGGATTCCTCTCCAGTGCTGACATGGATCTTGGGGTACTTCTGGAGTCTCCCCAGGGGAGTCAGTCCTCGTCTCGAATGCGGGCATGCACTTGCGCTTTCCTCCAGAGCGGTAGCAGCAGTGTCACGCAGTCCGCCGCGTGGATCAAAGGATCTATGGTTTTCCCTCGAGTCTTTCCCACGAGGCTTTCCAACGAGGCTTTCCACAGGGCTGTCTCACGTGCACACGTGGTGTGACTCGATCCTCGGCTTGAACGTCAAGGCAGTGCAGGGAAAACAGGTTCCTCTGGAATGGACTGACACATCTGGGGGACTCTTGGAATGGTGGCACGACCCTGGAGTTCCTCTCGCCTTTCCTGTGGAGAGCGCCTCCTCTTGAGATGCGACGGGAACGCCGGGAATTCTTTCCCTACGAAACAGGGAAAGGATCCCTCATCTCGAGCAAGGAGGCGGAAACGGGGCTCCCCTGGATGTGTGCGGGACCCCACGTGCTTCCTCTCGAGTGGAGTCGGGTATGTCGGGGAACTTCTTGAGTTGCAGCAAGGGTGTGAAGGACCCTTTGGAAGTTCCAGTGGTTAGACGTGATTAGCCTCGAGAAGCCTCAGCGGAAATGGGCCTCATCTCGCCTGGAGGGCAAAACCTCCTGGATTTTCTCGAGTTGCGGCAGGTGCTCTCGACTTACGACGGGGACCTCAGGGACCCGCTCTGGTTGCCTCAGGAAAGGCAGTCCCCATGCGAGTTCCTCGGGGGCCTCTCGGCATTCCTCTCCCGTCGATGCCGGGGCCTAAGACCTTCTGTGGAGTCGGGGCCGGAACCTGAGGATTCCTCTCCAGTGCTGACATGGATCTTGGGGTACTTCTGGAGTCTCCCCAGGGGAGTCAGTCCTCGTCTCGAATGCGGGCATGCACTTGCGCTTTCCTCCAGAGCGGTAGCAGCAGTGTCACGCAGTCCACCGCGTGGATCAAAGGATCTATGGTTTTCCCTCGAGTCTTTCCCACGAGGCTTTCCCACGAGGCTTTCCCACAGGGCTGTCCCACGTGCACACGTGGTGGGAGTCGATCCTCAGCTTGAACGTCTAGGCAGTGCAGGGAAAACAGGTTCCTCTGGAATGGACTGACACATCTGGGGGACTCTTGGAATGGTGGCACGACCCTGGAGTTCCTCTCGCCTTTCCTGTGGAGAGCGCCTCCTCTTGAGATGCTACGGGAACGCCGGGAATTCTTTCCCTACGAAACAGGGAAAGGATCCCTCATCTCGAGCTAGGAGGCGGAAACGGGGCTCCCCTGGATGTGTGCGGGACCCCACGTGCTTCCTCTCGAGTGGAGACGGGTATGTCGCGGAACTGCTTGAGTTGCAGCAAGGGTGTGAAGGACCCTTTGGAAGTTCCAGTGGTTAGATGTGATTAGCCTCGAGAAGCCTCAGCGGAAATGGGCCTCATTTCGCCTGGAAGGCAAAACCTCCTGGATTTTCTCGAGTTGCGGCAGGTGCTCTCGACTTACGATGGGGACCTCAGGGACCCGCTCTGGTGGCCTCAGGAAAGGCCAGTCCCCATGCGAGTTCCTCGGGGGCCTCTCGGCATTCCTCTCCCGTCGAGTCCGGGGCCTAAGACCTTGTGTGGAGTCGGGGCCGGAACCTGAAGATTCCTCTCCAGTGCTGACATGGATCTTGGGGTACTTATGGAGTCTCCCCAGGGGAGTCAGTCCTCGTCTCGAATGCGGGCATGCACTTGCGCTTTCCTCCAGAGCGGTAGCAGCAGTGTCACGCAGTCCGCCGCGTGGATCAAAGGATCTATGGTTTTCCCTCGAGTCTTTCCCACGAGGCTTTCCCACGAGGCTTTCCCACAGGGCTGTCCCACGTGCACACGTGGTGGAAGTGGATCCTCGGCTTGAACGTCAAGGCAGTGCAGGGAAAACAGGTTCCTCTGGAATGGACTGACACATCTGGGGGACTCTTGGAATGGTGGCACGACCCTGGAGTTCCTCTCGCCTTTCCTGTGGAGAGCGCCTCCTCTTGAGATGCGACGGGAACGCCGGGAATTCTTTCCCTACGAAACAGGGAAAGGATCACTCATCTCGAGCTAGGAGGCGGAAACGGGGCTCCCCTGGATGTGTGCGGGACCCCACGTGCTTCCTCTCGAGTGGAGACGGGTATGTCGGGGAACTTCTTGAGTTGCAGCAAGGGTGTGAAGGACCCTTTGGAAGTTCCAGTGGTTAGACGTGATTAGCCTCGAGAAGCCTCAGCGGAAATGGGCCTCATCTCGCCTGGAGGGCAAAACCTCCTGGATTTTCTCGAGTTGCGGCAGGTGCTCTCGACTTACGACAGGGACCTCAGGGACCCGCTCTGGTGGCCTCAGGAAAGGCAGTCCCCATGCGAGTTCCTCGGGGGCCTCTCGGCATTCCTCTCCCGTCGATGCCGGGGCCTAAGACCTTGTGTGGAGTCGGGGCCGGAACCTGAGGATTCCTCTCCAGTGCTGACATGGATCTTGGGGTACTTCTGGAGTCTCCCCAGGGGAGTCAGTCCTCGTCTCGAATGCGGGCATGCACTTGCGCTTTCCTCCAGAGCGGTAGCAGCAGTGTCACGCAGTCCACCGCGTGGATCAAAGGATCTATGGTTTTCCCTCGAGTCTTTCCCACGAGGCTTTCCCACGAGGCTTTCCCACAGGGCTGTCCCACGTGCACACGTGGTGGGAGTCGATCCTCGGCTTGAACGTCTAGGCAGTGCAGGGAAAACAGGTTCCTCTGGAATGGACTGACACATCTGGGGGACTCTTGGAATGGTGGCACGACCATGGAGTTCCTCTCGCCTTTCCTGTGGAGAGCGCCTCCTCTTGAGATGCTACGGGAACGCCGGGAATTCTTTCCCTACGAAACAGGGAAAGGATCCCTCATCTCGAGCTAGGAGGCGGAAACGGGGCTCCCCTGGATGTGTGCGGGACCCCACGTGCTTCCTCTCGAGTGGAGACGGGTATGTCGCGGAACTGCTTGAGTTGCAGCAAGGGTGTGAAGGACCCTTTGGAAGTTCCAGTGGTTAGATGTGATTAGCCTCGAGAAGCCTCAGCGGAAATGGGCCTCATCTCGCCTGGAAGGCAAAACCTCCTGGATTTTCTCGAGTTGCGGCAGGTGCTCTCGACTTACGATGGGGACCTCAGGGACCCGCTCTGGTGGCCTCAGGAAAGGCCAGTCCCCATGCGAGTTCCTCGGGGGCCTCTCGGCATTCCTCTCCCGTCGAGTCCGGGGCCTAAGACCTTGTGTGGAGTCGGGGCCGGAACCTGAGGATTCCTCTCCAGTGCTGACATGGATCTTGGGGTACTTCTGGAGTCTCCCCAGGGGAGTCAGTCCTCGTCTCGAATGCGGGCATGCACTTGCGCTTTCCTCCAGAGCGGTAGCAGCAGTGTCACGCAGTCCGCCGCGTGGATCAAAGGATCTATGGTTTTCCCTCGAGTCTTTCCCACGAGGCTTTCCCACGAGGCTTTCCCACTGGGTTGTCCCACGTGCACACGTGGTGGGAGTCGATCCTCGGCTTGAACGTCAAGGCAGTGCAGGGAAAACAGGTTCCTCTGAAATGGACTGACACATCTTGGGGTCTCTTGGAATGGTGGCACGACCCTGGAGTTCCTCTCGCCTTTCCTGTGGAGAGCGCCTCCTCTTGAGATGCGACGGGAATGCCGGGAATTCTTTCCTACGAAACAGGGATAGGATCCCTCATCTCGAGCTAGGAGGCGGAAACGGGGCTCCCCTGGATGTGTGGGGGACCCTCGTGCTTCCTCTCGAGTGGAGACGGGTATGTCAGGGAACTTCTAGAGTTGCAGCAAGGGTGTGAAGGACCCTTTGGAAGTTCAAGTGGTTAGATGTGATTAGCCTCGAGAAGCCTCAGCGTAAATGGACTTCATCTCGCCTGGAGGGCAAAATCTCCTGGATTTTCTCGAGTTGCGGCAGGTGCTCTCGACTTACGACGGGGACCTCAGGGACCCGCTCTTGTGACCTCAGGAAAGGCCAGTCCCCATGCGAGTTCCTCGGGGGCCTCTCGGGATTCCTCTCCCGTCGATGCCGGGGCCTAAGACCTTGTGTGGAGTCGGGGCCGGAACCTGAGGATTCCTCTCCAGTGCTGACATGGATCTTGGGGTACTTCTGGAGTCTCCCCAGGGGAGTCAGTCCTCGTCTCGAATGCGGGCATGCACTTGCGCTTTCCTCCAGAGCGGTAGCAGCAGTGTCACGCAGTCCGCCGCGTGGATCAAAGGATCTATGGTTTTCCCTCGAGTCTTTCCCACGAGGCTTTCCAACGAGGCTTTCCACAGGGCTGTCTCACGTGCACACGTGGTGTGACTCGATCCTCGGCTTGAACGTCAAGGCAGTGCAGGGAAAACAGGTTCCTCTGGAATGGACTGACACATCTGGGGGACTCTTGGAATGGTGGCACGACCCTGGAGTTCCTCTCGCCTTTCCTGTGGAGAGCGCCTCCTCTTGAGATGCGACGGGAACGCCGGGAATTCTTTCCCTACGAAACAGGGAAAGGATCCCTCATCTCGAGCAAGGAGGCGGAAACGGGGCTCCCCTGGATGTGTGCGGGACCCCACGTGCTTCCTCTCGAGTGGAGTCGGGTATGTCGGGGAACTTCTTGAGTTGCAGCAAGGGTGTGAAGGACCCTTTGGAAGTTCCAGTGGTTAGACGTGATTAGCCTCGAGAAGCCTCAGCGGAAATGGGCCTCATCTCGCCTGGAGGGCAAAACCTCCTGGATTTTCTCGAGTTGCGGCAGGTGCTCTCGACTTACGACGGGGACCTCAGGGACCCGCTCTGGTTGCCTCAGGAAAGGCAGTCCCCATGCGAGTTCCTCGGGGGCCTCTCGGCATTCCTCTCCCGTCGATGCCGGGGCCTAAGACCTTCTGTGGAGTCGGGGCCGGAACCTGAGGATTCCTCTCCAGTGCTGACATGGATCTTGGGGTACTTCTGGAGTCTCCCCAGGGGAGTCAGTCCTCGTCTCGAATGCGGGCATGCACTTGCGCTTTCCTCCAGAGCGGTAGCAGCAGTGTCACGCAGTCCACCGCGTGGATCAAAGGATCTATGGTTTTCCCTCGAGTCTTTCCCACGAGGCTTTCCCACGAGGCTTTCCCACAGGGCTGTCCCACGTGCACACGTGGTGGGAGTCGATCCTCAGCTTGAACGTCTAGGCAGTGCAGGGAAAACAGGTTCCTCTGGAATGGACTGACACATCTGGGGGACTCTTGGAATGGTGGCACGACCCTGGAGTTCCTCTCGCCTTTCCTGTGGAGAGCGCCTCCTCTTGAGATGCTACGGGAACGCCGGGAATTCTTTCCCTACGAAACAGGGAAAGGATCCCTCATCTCGAGCTAGGAGGCGGAAACGGGGCTCCCCTGGATGTGTGCGGGACCCCACGTGCTTCCTCTCGAGTGGAGACGGGTATGTCGCGGAACTGCTTGAGTTGCAGCAAGGGTGTGAAGGACCCTTTGGAAGTTCCAGTGGTTAGATGTGATTAGCCTCGAGAAGCCTCAGCGGAAATGGGCCTCATTTCGCCTGGAAGGCAAAACCTCCTGGATTTTCTCGAGTTGCGGCAGGTGCTCTCGACTTACGATGGGGACCTCAGGGACCCGCTCTGGTGGCCTCAGGAAAGGCCAGTCCCCATGCGAGTTCCTCGGGGGCCTCTCGGCATTCCTCTCCCGTCGAGTCCGGGGCCTAAGACCTTGTGTGGAGTCGGGGCCGGAACCTGAAGATTCCTCTCCAGTGCTGACATGGATCTTGGGGTACTTATGGAGTCTCCCCAGGGGAGTCAGTCCTCGTCTCGAATGCGGGCATGCACTTGCGCTTTCCTCCAGAGCGGTAGCAGCAGTGTCACGCAGTCCGCCGCGTGGATCAAAGGATCTATGGTTTTCCCTCGAGTCTTTCCCACGAGGCTTTCCCACGAGGCTTTCCCACAGGGCTGTCCCACGTGCACACGTGGTGGAAGTGGATCCTCGGCTTGAACGTCAAGGCAGTGCAGGGAAAACAGGTTCCTCTGGAATGGACTGACACATCTGGGGGACTCTTGGAATGGTGGCACGACCCTGGAGTTCCTCTCGCCTTTCCTGTGGAGAGCGCCTCCTCTTGAGATGCGACGGGAACGCCGGGAATTCTTTCCCTACGAAACAGGGAAAGGATCACTCATCTCGAGCTAGGAGGCGGAAACGGGGCTCCCCTGGATGTGTGCGGGACCCCACGTGCTTCCTCTCGAGTGGAGACGGGTATGTCGGGGAACTTCTTGAGTTGCAGCAAGGGTGTGAAGGACCCTTTGGAAGTTCCAGTGGTTAGACGTGATTAGCCTCGAGAAGCCTCAGCGGAAATGGGCCTCATCTCGCCTGGAGGGCAAAACCTCCTGGATTTTCTCGAGTTGCGGCAGGTGCTCTCGACTTACGACAGGGACCTCAGGGACCCGCTCTGGTGGCCTCAGGAAAGGCAGTCCCCATGCGAGTTCCTCGGGGGCCTCTCGGCATTCCTCTCCCGTCGATGCCGGGGCCTAAGACCTTGTGTGGAGTCGGGGCCGGAACCTGAGGATTCCTCTCCAGTGCTGACATGGATCTTGGGGTACTTCTGGAGTCTCCCCAGGGGAGTCAGTCCTCGTCTCGAATGCGGGCATGCACTTGCGCTTTCCTCCAGAGCGGTAGCAGCAGTGTCACGCAGTCCACCGCGTGGATCAAAGGATCTATGGTTTTCCCTCGAGTCTTTCCCACGAGGCTTTCCCACGAGGCTTTCCCACAGGGCTGTCCCACGTGCACACGTGGTGGGAGTCGATCCTCGGCTTGAACGTCTAGGCAGTGCAGGGAAAACAGGTTCCTCTGGAATGGACTGACACATCTGGGGGACTCTTGGAATGGTGGCACGACCATGGAGTTCCTCTCGCCTTTCCTGTGGAGAGCGCCTCCTCTTGAGATGCTACGGGAACGCCGGGAATTCTTTCCCTACGAAACAGGGAAAGGATCCCTCATCTCGAGCTAGGAGGCGGAAACGGGGCTCCCCTGGATGTGTGCGGGACCCCACGTGCTTCCTCTCGAGTGGAGACGGGTATGTCGCGGAACTGCTTGAGTTGCAGCAAGGGTGTGAAGGACCCTTTGGAAGTTCCAGTGGTTAGATGTGATTAGCCTCGAGAAGCCTCAGCGGAAATGGGCCTCATCTCGCCTGGAAGGCAAAACCTCCTGGATTTTCTCGAGTTGCGGCAGGTGCTCTCGACTTACGATGGGGACCTCAGGGACCCGCTCTGGTGGCCTCAGGAAAGGCCAGTCCCCATGCGAGTTCCTCGGGGGCCTCTCGGCATTCCTCTCCCGTCGAGTCCGGGGCCTAAGACCTTGTGTGGAGTCGGGGCCGGAACCTGAGGATTCCTCTCCAGTGCTGACATGGATCTTGGGGTACTTCTGGAGTCTCCCCAGGGGAGTCAGTCCTCGTCTCGAATGCGGGCATGCACTTGCGCTTTCCTCCAGAGCGGTAGCAGCAGTGTCACGCAGTCCGCCGCGTGGATCAAAGGATCTATGGTTTTCCCTCGAGTCTTTCCCACGAGGCTTTCCCACGAGGCTTTCCCACAGGGCTGTCCCACGTGCACACGTGGTGGGAGTCGATCCTCGGCTTGAACGTCAAGGCAGTGCAGGGAAAACAGGTTCCTCTGGAATGGACTGACACATCTGGGGGACTCTTGGAATGGTGGCACGACCCTGGAGTTCCTCTCGCCTTTCCTGTGGAGAGCGCCTCCTCTTGAGATGCGACGGGAACGCCGGGAATTCTTTCCCTACGAAACAGGGAAAGGATCCCTCATCTCGAGCTAGGAGGCGGAAACGGGGCTCCCCTGGATGTGTGCGGGACCCCACGTGCTTCCTCTCGAGTGGAGACGGGTATGTCGGGGAACATCTTGAGTTGCAGCAAGGGTGTGAAGCACCCTTTGGAAGTTCCAGTGGTTAGACGTGATTAGCCTCGAGAAGCCTCAGCGGAAATGGGCCTCATCTCGCCTGGAGGGCAAAACCTCCTGGATTTTCTCGAGTTGCGGCAGGTGCACTCGACTTACGACGGGGACGTCAGGGACCCGCTCTGGTGGCCTCAGGAAAGGCCAGTCCCCATGCGAGTTCCTCGGGGGCCTCTCGGGATTCCTCTCCCGTCGATGCCGGGGCCTAAGACCTTCTGTGGAGTCGGGGCCGGAACCTGAGGATTCCTCTCCAGTGCTGACATGGATCTTGGGGTACTTCTGGAGTCTCCCCAGGGGAGTCAGTCCTCGTCTCGAATGCGGGCATGCACTTGCGCTTTCCTCCAGAGCGGTAGCAGCAGTGTCACGCAGTCCGCCGCGTGGATCAAAGGATCTATGGTTTTCCCTCGAGTCTTTCCCACGAGGCTTTCCCACGAGGCTTTCCACAGGGCTGTCCCACGTGCACACGTGGTGTGACTCGATCCTCGGCTTGAACGTCAAGGCAGTGCAGGGAAAACAGGTTCCTCTGGAATGGACTGACACATCTGGGGGACTCTTGGAATGGTGGCACGAACCTGGAGTTCCTCTCGCCTTTCCTGTGGAGAGCGCCTCCTCTTGAGATGCGACGGGAACGCCGGGAATTCTTTCCCTACGAAACAGGGAAAGGATCCCCCATCTCGAGCTAGGAGGCGGAAATGGGGCTCCCCTGGATGTTTGCGGGACCCCACGTGCTTCCTCTCGAGTGGAGATGGGTATGTCGGGGAACTTCTTGAGTTGCAGCAAGGGTGTGAAGGACCCTTTGGAAGTTCCAGTGGTTAGATGTGATTAGCCTCGAGAAGCCTCAGCGGAAATGGGCCTCATCTCGCCTGGAGGGCAAAACCTCCTGGATTTTCTCGAGTTGCGGCAGGTGCTCTCGACTTACGACGGGGACCTCAGAGACCCGCTCTGGTGGCCTCAGGAAAGGCCAGTCCCCATGCGAGTTCCTCGGGTCCTCTCGGGATTCCTCTCCCGTCGATGCTGGGGCCTAAGACCTTGTGTGGAGTCGGGGCCGGAACCTGAGGATTCCTCTCCAGTGCTGACATGGATCTTGGGGTACTTCTGGAGTCTCCCCAGGGGAGTCAGTCCTCGTCTCGAATGCGGGTATGCACTTGCGCTTTCCTCCAGAGCGGTAGCAGCAGTGTCACGCAGTCCGCCGCGTGGATCAAAGGATCTATGGTTTTCCCTCGAGTCTTTCCCACGAGGCTTTCCCACGAGGATTTCCCACTGGGTTGTCCCACGTGCACACGTGGTGGGAGTCGATCCTCGGCTTGAACGTCAAGGCAGTGCAGGGAAAACAGGTTCCTCTGAAATGGACTGACACATCTTGGGGTCTCTTGGAATGGTGGCACGACCCTGGAGTTCCTCTCGCCTTTCCTGTGGAGAGCGCCTCCTCTTGAGATGCGACGGGAATGCCGGGAATTCCTTCCTGCGAAACAGGGATAGGATCCCTCATCTCGAGCTAGGAGGCGGAAACGGGGCTACCCTGGATGTGTGGGGGACCCTCGTGCTTCCTCTCGAGTGGAGACGGGTACGTCAGGGAACTTCTAGAGTTGCAGCAAGGGTGTGAAGGACCCTTTGGAAGTTCAAGTGGTTAGATGTGATTAGCCTCAAGAAGCCTCAGCGTAAATGGACTTCATCTCGCCTGGAGGGCAAAATCTCCTGGATTTTCTCGAGTTGCGGCAGGTGCTCTCGACTTACGACGGGGACCTCAGGGACCCGCTCTGGTGACCTCAGGAAAGGCCAGTCCCCATGCGAGTTCCTCGGGGGCCTCTCGGCATTCCTCTCCCGTCGAGTCCGGGGCCTAAGACCTTGTGTGGAGTCGGGGCCGGAACCTGAGGATTCCTCTCCAGTGCTGACATGGATCTTGGGGTACTTCTGGAGTCTCCCCAGGGGAGTCAGTCCTCGTCTCAAATGCGGGCATGCACTTGCGCTTTCCTCCAGAGCGGTAGCAGCAGTGTCACGCAGTCCGCCGCGTGGATCAAAGGATCTATGGTTTTCCCTCGAGTCTTTCCCACGAGGCTTTCCCACGAGGCTTTCCCACAGGGCTGTCCCACGTGCACACGTGGTGGGAGTCGATCCTCGGCTTGAACGTCAAGGCAGTGCAGGGAAAACAGGTTCCTCTGGAATGGACTGACACATCTGGGGGACTCTTGGAATGGTGGCACGACCCTGGAGTTCCTCTCGCCTTTCCTGTGGAGAGCGCCTCCTCTTGAGATGCGACGGGAATGCCGGGAATTCTTTCCCTACGAAACAGGGAAAGGATCCCTCATCTCGAGCTAGGAGGCGGAAACGGGGCTCCCCTGGATGTGTGCGGGACCCCACGTGCTTCCTCTCGAGTGGAGACGGGTATGTCCGGGAACATCTTGAGTTGCAGCAAGGGTGTGAAGCACCCTTTGGAAGTTCCAGTGGTTAGACGTGATTAGCCTCGAGAAGCCTCAGCGGAAATGGGCCTCATCTCGCCTGGAGGGCAAAACCTCCTGGATTTTCTCGAGTTGCGGCAGGTGCACTCGACTTACGACGGGGACGTCAGGGACCCGCTCTGGTGGCCTCAGGAAAGGCCAGTCCCCATGCGAGTTCCTCGGGGGCCTCTCGGGATTCCTCTCCCGTCGATGCCGGGGCCTAAGACCTTCTGTGGAGTCGGGGCCGGAACCTGAGGATTCCTCTCCAGTGCTGACATGGATCTTGGGGTACTTCTGGAGTCTCCCCAGGGGAGTCAGTCCTCGTCTCGAATGCGGGCATGCACTTGCGCTTTCCTCCAGAGCGGTAGCAGCAGTGTCACGCAGTCCGCCGCGTGGATCAAAGGATCTATGGTTTTCCCTCGAGTCTTTCCCACGAGGCTTTCCCACGAGGCTTTCCACAGGGCTGTCCCACGTGCACACGTGGTGTGACTCGATCCTCGGCTTGAACGTCAAGGCAGTGCAGGGAAAACAGGTTCCTCTGGAATGGACTGACACATCTGGGGGACTCTTGGAATGGTGGCACGAACCTGGAGTTCCTCTCGCCTTTCCTGTGGAGAGCGCCTCCTCTTGAGATGCTACGGGAACGCCGGGAATTCTTTCCCTACGAAACAGGGAAAGGATCCCCCATCTCGAGCTAGGAGGCGGAAATGGGGCTCCCCTGGATGTTTGCGGGACCCCACGTGCTTCCTCTCGAGTGGAGATGGGTATGTCGGGGAACTTCTTGAGTTGCAGCAAGGGTGTGAAGGACCCTTTGGAAGTTCCAGTGGTTAGATGTGATTAGCCTCGAGAAGCCTCAGCGGAAATGGGCCTCATCTCGCCTGGAGGGCAAAACCTCCTGGATTTTCTCGAGTTGCGGCAGGTGCTCTCGACTTACGACGGGGACCTCAGAGACCCGCTCTGGTGGCCTCAGGAAAGGCCAGTCCCAATGCGAGTTCCTCGGGTCCTCTCGGGATTCCTCTCCCGTCGATGCTGGGGCCTAAGACCTTGTGTGGAGTCGGGGCCGGAACCTGAGGATTCCTCTCCAGTGCTGACATGGATCTTGGGGTACTTCTGGAGTCTCCCCAGGGGAGTCAGTCCTCGTCTCGAATGCGGGTATGCACTTGCGCTTTCCTCCAGAGCGGTAGCAGCAGTGTCACGCAGTCCGCCACGTGGATCAAAGGATCTATGGTTTTCCCTCGAGGCTTTCCCACGAGGCTTTCCCACGAGGCTTTCCCACTGGGTTGTCCCACGTGCACACGTGGTGGGAGTCGATCCTCGGCTTGAACGTCAAGGCAGTGCAGGGAAAACAGGTTCCTCTGAAATGGACTGACACATCTTGGGGTCTCTTGGAATGGTGGCACGACCCTGGAGTTCCTCTCGCCTTTCCTGTGGAGAGCGCCTCCTCTTGAGATGCGACGGGAATGCCGGGAATTCTTTCCTACGAAACAGGGATAGGATCCCTCATCTCGAGCTAGGAGGCGGAAACGGGGCTACCCTGGATGTGTGGGGGACCCTCGTGCTTCCTCTCGAGTGGAGACGGGTATGTCAGGGAACTTCTAGAGTTGCAGCAAGGGTGTGAAGGACCCTTTGGAAGTTCAAGTGGTTAGATGTGATTAGCCTCGAGAAGCCTCAGAGTAAATGGACTTCATCTCGCCTGGAGGGCAAAATCTCCTGGAGTTTCTCGAGTTGCGGCAGGTGCTCTCGACTTACGACGGGGACCTCAGGGACCCGCTCTGGTGACCTCAGGAAAGGCCAGTCCCCATGCGAGTTCCTCGGGGGCCTCTCGGGATTCCTCTCCCGTCGATGCCGGGGCCTAAGACCTTGTGTGGAGTCGGGGCCGGAACCTGAGGATTCCTCTCCAGTGCTGACATGGATCTTGGGGTACTTCTGGAGTCTCCCCAGGGGAGTCAGTCCTCGTCTCGAATGCGGGCATGCACTTGCGCTTTCCTCCAGAGCGGTAGCAGCAGTGTCACGCAGTCCGCCGCGTGGATCAAAGGATCTATGGTTTTCCCTCGAGTCTTTCCCACGAGGCTTTCCAACGAGGCTTTCCACAGGGCTGTCTCACGTGCACACGTGGTGTGACTCGATCCTCGGCTTGAACGTCAAGGCAGTGCAGGGAAAACAGGTTCCTCTGGAATGGACTGACACATCTGGGGGACTCTTGGAATGGTGGCACGACCCTGGAGTTCCTCTCGCCTTTTCTGTGGAGAGCGCCTCCTCTTGAGATGCGACGGGAACGCCGGGAATTCTTTCCCTACGAAACAGGGAAAGGATCCCTCATCTCGAGCTAGGAGGCGGAAACGGGGCTCCCCTGGATGTGTGCGGGACCCCACGTGCTTCCTCTCGAGTGGAGACGGGTATGTCGGGGAACTTCTTGAGTTGCAGCAAGGGTGTGAAGGACCCTTTGGAAGTTCCAGTGGTTAGACGTGATTAGCCTCGAGAAGCCTCAGCGGAAATGGGCCTCATCTCGCCTGGAGGGCAAATCCTCCTGGATTTTCTCGAGTTGCGGCAGGTGCTCTCGACTTACGACGGGGACCTCAGGGACCCGCTCTGGTGGCCTCAGGAAAGGCAGTCCCCATGCGAGTTCCTCGGGGGCCTCTCGGCATTCCTCTCCCGTCGATGCCGGGGCCTAAGACCTTCTGTGGAGTCGGGGCCGGAACCTGAGGATTCCTCTCCAGTGCTGACATGGATCTTGGGGTACTTCTGGAGTCTCCCCAGGGGAGTCAGTCCTCGTCTCGAATGCGGGCATGCACTTGCGCTTTCCTCCAGAGCGGTAGCAGCAGTGTCACGCAGTCCACCGCGTGGATCAAAGGATCTATGGTTTTCCCTCGAGTCTTTCCCACGAGGCTTTCCCACGAGGCTTTCCCACAGGGCTGTCCCACGTGCACACGTGGTGGGAGTCGATCCTCGGCTTGAACGTCTAGGCAGTGCAGGGAAAACAGGTTCCTCTGGAATGGACTGACACATCTGGGGGACTCTTGGAATGATGGCACGACCCTGGAGTTCCTCTCGCCTTTCCTGTGGAGAGCGCCTCCTCTTGAGATGCGACGGGAACGCCGGGAATTCTTTCCCTACGAAACAGGGAAAGGATCCCTCATCTCGAGCTAGGAGGCGGAAACGGGGCTCCCCTGGATGTGTGCGGGACCCCACGTGCTTCCTCTCGAGTGGAGACGGGTATGTCGCGGAACTGCTTGAGTTGCAGCAAGGGTGTGAAGGACCCTTTGGAAGTTCCAGTGGTTAGATGTGATTAGCCTCGAGAAGCCTCAGCGGAAATGGGCCTCATTTCGCCTGGAAGGCAAAACCTCCTGGATTTTCTCGAGTTGAGGCAGGTGCTCTCGACTTACGATGGGGACCTCAGGGACCCGCTCTGGTGGCCTCAGGAAAGGCCAGTCCCCATGCGAGTTCCTCGGGGGCCTCTCGGCATTCCTCTCCCGTCGAGTCCGGGGCCTAAGACCTTGTGTGGAGTCGGGGCCGGAACCTGAAGATTCCTCTCCAGTGCTGACATGGATCTTGGGGTACTTATGGAGTCTCCCCAGGGGAGTCAGTCCTCGTCTCGAATGCGGGCATGCACTTGCGCTTTCCTCCAGAGCGGTAGCAGCAGTGTCACGCAGTCCGCCGCGTGGATCAAAGGATCTATGGTTTTCCCTGGAGTCTTTCCCACGAGGCTTTCCCACGAGGCTTTCCCACAGGGCTGTCCCACGTGCACACGTGGTGGAAGTGGATCCTCGGCTTGAACGTCAAGGCAGTGCAGGGAAAACAGGTTCCTCTGGAATGGACTGACACATCTGGGGGACTCTTGGAATGGTGGCACGACCCTGGAGTTCCTCTCGCCTTTCCTGTGGAGAGCGCCTCCTCTTGAGATGCGACGGGAACGCCGGGAATTCTTTCCCTACGAAACAGGGAAAGGATCCCTCATCTCGAGCTAGGAGGCGGAAACGGGGCTCCCCTGGATGTGTGCGGGACCCCACGTGCTTCCTCTCGAGTGGAGACGGGTATGTCGGGGAACTTCTTGAGTTGCAGCAAGGGTGTGAAGGACCCTTTGGAAGTTCCAGTGGTTAGACGTGATTAGCCTCGAGAAGCCTCAGCGGAAATGGGCCTCATCTCGCCTGGAGGGCAAAACCTCCTGGATTTTCTCGAGTTGCGGCAGGTGCTCTCGACTTACGACGGGGACCTCAGGGACCCGCTCTGGTGGCCTCAGGAAAGGCAGTCCCCATGCGAGTTCCTCGGGGGCCTCTCGGCATTCCTCTCCCGTCGATGCCGGGGCCTAAGACCTTGTGTGGAGTCGGGGCCGGAACCTGAGGATTCCTCTCCAGTGCTGACATGGATCTTGGGGTACTTCTGGAGTCTCCCCAGGGGAGTCAGTCCTCGTCTCGAATGCGGGCATGCACTTGCGCTTTCCTCCAGAGCGGTAGCAGCAGTGTCACGCAGTCCACCGCGTGGATCAAAGGATCTATGGTTTTCCCTCGAGTCTTTCCCACGAGGCTTTCCCACGAGGCTTTCCCACAGGGCTGTCCCACGTGCACACGTGGTGGGAGTCTATCCTCGGCTTGAACGTCTAGGCAGTGCAGGGAAAACAGGTTCCTCTGGAATGGACTGACACATCTGGGGGACTCTTGGAATGGTGGCACGACCATGGAGTTCCTCTCGCCTTTCCTGTGGAGAGCGCCTCCTCTTGAGATGCTACGGGAACGCCGGGAATTCTTTCCCTACGAAACAGGGAAAGGATCCCTCATCTCGAGCTAGGAGGCGGAAACGGTGCTCCCCTGGATGTGTGCGGGACCCCACGTGCTTCCTCTCGAGTGGAGACGGGTATGTCGCGGAACTGCTTGAGTTGCAGCAAGGGTGTGAAGGACCCTTTGGAAGTTCCAGTGGTTAGATGTGATTAGCCTCGAGAAGCCTCAGCGGAAATGGGCCTCATCTCGCCTGGAAGGCAAAACCTCCTGGATTTTCTCGAGTTGCGGCAGGTGCTCTCGACTTACGATGGGGACCTCAGGGACCCGCTCTGGTGGCCTCAGGAAAGGCCAGTCCCCATGCGAGTTCCTCGGGGGCCTCTCGGCATTCCTCTCCCGTCGAGTCCGGGGCCTAAGACCTTGTGTGGAGTCGGGGCCGGAACCTGAGGATTCCTCTCCAGTGCTGACATGGATCTTGGGGTACTTCTGGAGTCTCCCCAGGGGAGTCAGTCCTCGTCTCGAATGCGGGCATGCACTTGCGCTTTCCTCCAGAGCGGTAGCAGCAGTGTCACGCAGTCCGCCGCGTGGATCAAAGGATCTATGGTTTTCCCTCGAGTCTTTCCCACGAGGCTTTCCCACGAGGCTTTCCCACAGGGCTGTCCCACGTGCACACGTGGTGGGAGTCGATCCTCGGCTTGAACGTCAAGGCAGTGCAGGGAAAACAGGTTCCTCTGGAATGGACTGACACATCTGGGGGACTCTTGGAATGGTGGCACGACCCTGGAGTTCCTCTCGCCTTTCCTGTGGAGAGCGCCTCCTCTTGAGATGCGACGGGAACGCCGGGAATTCTTTCCCTACGAAACAGGGAAAGGATCCCTCATCTCGAGCTAGGAGGCGGAAACGGGGCTCCCCTGGATGTGTGCGGGACCCCACGTGCTTCCTCTCGAGTGGAGACGGGTATGTCGGGGAACATCTTGAGTTGCAGCAAGGGTGTGAAGCACCCTTTGGAAGTTCCAGTGGTTATACGTGATTAGCCTCGAGAAGCCTCAGCGGAAATGGGCCTCATCTCGCCTGGAGGGCAAAACCTCCTGGATTTTCTCGAGTTGCGGCAGGTGCACTCGACTTACGACGGGGACGTCAGGGACCCGCTCTGGTGGCCTCAGGAAAGGCCAGTCCCCATGCGAGTTCCTCGGGGGCCTCTCGGGATTCCTCTCCCGTCGATGCCGGGGCCTAAGACCTTGTGTGGAGTCGGGGCCGGAACCTGAGGATTCCTCTCCAGTGCTGACATGGATCTTGGGGTACTTCTGGAGTCTCCCCAGGGGAGTCAGTCCTCGTCTCGAATGCGGGCATGCACTTGCGCTTTCCTCCAGAGCGGTAGCAGCAGTGTCACGCAGTCCGCCGCGTGGATCAAAGGATCTATGGTTTTCCCTCGAGTCTTTCCCACGAGGCTTTCCCACGAGGCTTTCCACAGGGCTGTCCCACGTGCACACGTGGTGTGACTCGATCCTCGGCTTGAACGTCAAGGCAGTGCAGGGAAAACAGGTTCCTCTGAAATGGACTGACACATCTTGGGGTCTCTTGGAATGGTGGCACGACCCTGGAGTTCCTCTCGCCTTTCCTGTGGAGAGCGCCTCCTCTTGAGATGCGACGGGAATGCCGGGAATTCCTTCCTACGAAACAGGGATAGGATCCCTCATCTCGAGCTAGGAGGCGGAAACGGGGCTACCCTGGATGTGTGGGGGACCCTCGTGCTTCCTCTCGAGTGGAGACGGGTATGTCAGGGAACTTCTAGAGTTGCAGCAAGGGTGTGAAGGACCCTTTGGAAGTTCAAGTGGTTAGATGTGATTAGCCTCAAGAAGCCTCAGCGTAAATGGACTTCATCTCGCCTGGAGGGCAAAATCTCCTGGATTTTCTCGAGTTGCGGCAGGTGCTCTCGACTTACGACGGGGACCTCAGGGACCCGCTCTGGTGACCTCAGGAAAGGCCAGTCCCCATGCGAGTTCCTCGGGGGCCTCTCGGCATTCCTCTCCCGTCGAGTCCGGGGCCTAAGACCTTGTGTGGAGTCGGGGCCGGAACCTGAGGATTCCTCTCCAGTGCTGACATGGATCTTGGGGTACTTCTGGAGTCTCCCCAGGGGAGTCAGTCCTCGTCTCGAATGCGGGCATGCACTTGCGCTTTCCTCCAGAGCGGTAGCAGCAGTGTCACGCAGTCCGCCGCGTGGATCAAAGGATCTATGGTTTTCCCTCGAGTCTTTCCCACGAGGCTTTCCCACGAGGCTTTCCCACAGGGCTGTCCCACGTGCACACGTGGTGGGAGTCGATCCTCGGCTTGAACGTCAAGGCAGTGCAGGGAAAACAGGTTCCTCTGGAATGGACTGACACATCTGGGGGACTCTTGGAATGGTGGCACGACCCTGGAGTTCCTCTCGCCTTTCCTGTGGAGAGCGCCTCCTCTTGAGATGCGACGGGAATGCCGGGAATTCTTTCCCTACGAAACAGGGAAAGGATCCCTCATCTCGAGCTAGGAGGCGGAAACGGGGCTCCCCTGGATGTGTGCGGGACCCCACGTGCTTCCTCTCGAGTTTAGACGGGTATGTCCGGGAACATCTTGAGTTGCAGCAAGGGTGTGAAGCACCCTTTGGAAGTTCCAGTGGTTAGACGTGATTAGCCTCGAGAAGCCTCAGCGGAAATGGGCCTCATCTCGCCTGGAGGGCAAAACCTCCTGGATTTTCTCGAGTTGCGGCAGGTGCTCTCGACTTACGACGGGGACCTCAGGGACCCGCTCTGGTGGCCTCAAGAAAGGCCAGTCCCCATGCGAGTTCCTCGGGGGCCTCTCGGGATTCCTCTCCCGTCGATGCCGGGGCCTAAGACCTTGTGTGGAGTCGGGGCCGGAACCTGAGGATTCCTCTCCAGTGCTGACATGGATCTTGGGGTACTTCTGGAGTCTCCCCAGGGGAGTAAGTCCTCGTCTCGAATGCGGGCATGCACTTGTGCTTTCCTCCAGAGCGGTAGCAGCAGTGTCACGCAGTCCGCCGCGTGGATCAAAGGATCTATGGTTTTCCCTCGAGTCTTTCCCACGAGGCTTTCCCACGAGGCTTTCCCACAGGGCTGTCCCACGTGCACACGTGGTGGGAGTCGATCCTCGGCTTGAACGTCAAGGCAGTGCAGGGAAAACAGGTTCTTCTGGAATGGACTGACACATCTGGGGGACTCTTGGAATGGTGGCACGACCCTGGAGTTCCTCTCGCCTTTCCTGTGGAGAGCGCCTCCTCTTGAGATGCGACGGGAACGCCGGGAATTCTTTCCCTACGAAACAGGGAAAGGATCCCTCATCTCGAGCTAGGAGGCGGAAACGGGGCTCCCCTGGATGTGTGCGGGACCCCACGTGCTTCCTCTCGAGTGGAGACGGGTATGTCGGGGAACTTCTTGAGTTGCAGCAAGGGTGTGAAGGACCCTTTGGAAGTTCCAGTGGTTAGACGTGATTAGCCTCGAGAAGCCTCAGCGGAAATGGGCCTCATCTCGCCTGGAGGGCAAAACCTCCTGGATTTTCTCGAGTTGCGGCAGGTGCTCTCGACTTACGACGGGGACCTCAGGGACCCGCTCTGGTGGCCTCAGGAAAGGCCAGTCCCCATGAGAATTCCTCGGGGGCCTCTCGGCATTCCTCTCCCGTCGATGCCGGGGCCTAAGACCTTGTGTGGAGTCGGGGCCGGAACCTGAGGATTCCTCTCCAGTGCTGACATGGATCTTGGGGTACTTCTGGAGTCTCCCCAGGGGAGTCAGTCCTCGTCTCGAATGCGGGCATGCACTTGCGCTTTCCTCTAGAGCGGTAGCAGCAGTGTTACGCAGTCCGCCGCGTGGATCAAAGGATCTATGGTTTTCCCTCGAGTCTTTCCCACGAGGCTTTCCCACGAGGCTTTCCCACAGGGCTGTCCCACGTGCACACGTGGTGGGAGTCGATCCTCGGCTTGAACGTCAAGGCAGTGCAGGGAAAACAGGTTCCTCTGGTATGGACTGACACATCTGGGCGTCTCTTGGAATGGTGGCACGACCCTGGAGTTCCTCTCGCCTCTCCTGTGGAGAGCCCCTCCTCTTGAGATGCGACGGGAACGCCGGGAATTCTTTCCCTACGAAACAGGGAAAGGATCCCCCATCTCGAGCTAGGAGGCGGAAATGGGGCTCCCCTGGATGTTTGCGGGACCCCACGTGCTTCCTCTCGAGTGGAGATGGGTATGTCGGGGAACTTCTTGAGTTGCAGCAAGGGTGTGAAGGACCCTTTGGAAGTTCCAGTGGTTAGATGTGATTAGCCTCGAGAAGCCTCAGCGGAAATGGGCCTCATCTCGCCTGGAGGGCAAAACCTCCTGGATTTTCTCGAGTTGCGGCAGGTGCTCTCGACTTACGACGGGGACCTCAGAGACCCGCTCTGGTGGCCTCAGGAAAGGCCAGTCCCAATGCGAGTTCCTCGGGTCCTCTCGGGATTCCTCTCCCGTCGATGCTGGGGCCTAAGACCTTGTGTGGAGTCGGGGCCGGAACCTGAGGATTCCTCTCCAGTGCTGACATGGATCTTGGGGTACTTCTGGAGTCTCCCCAGGGGAGTCAGTCCTCGTCTCGAATGCGGGTATGCACTTGCGCTTTCCTCCAGAGCGGTAGCAGCAGTGTCACGCAGTCCGCCGCGTGGATCAAAGGATCTATGGTTTTCCCTCGAGTCTTTCCCACGAAGCTTTCCCACGAGGCTTTCCCACTGGGTTGTCCCACGTGCACACGTGGTGGGAGTCGATCCTCGGCTTGAACGTCAAGGCAGTGCAGGGAAAACAGGTTCCTCTGAAATGGACTGACACATCTTGGCGTCTCTTGGAATGGTGGCACGACCCTGGAGTTCCTCTCGCCTTTCCTGTGGAGAGCGCCTCCTCTTGAGATGCGACGGGAATGCCGGGAATTCTTTCCTACGAAACAGGGATAGGATCCCTCATCTCGAGCTAGGAGGCGGAAACGGGGCTACCCTGGATATGTGGGGGACCCTCGTGCTTCCTCTCGAGTGGAGACGGGTATGTCAGGGAACTTCTAGAGTTGCAGCAAGGGTGTGAAGGACCCTTTGGAAGTTCAAGTGGTTAGATGTGATTAGCCTCGAGAAGCCTCAGCGTAAATGGACTTCATCTCGCCTGGAGGGCAAAATCTCCTGGATTTTCTCGAGTTGCGGCAGGTGCTCTCGACTTACGACGGGGACCTCAGGGACCCGCTCTGGTGACCTCAGGAAAGGCCAGTCCCCATGCGAGTTCCTCGGGGGCCTCTCGGGATTCCTCTCCCGTCGATGCCGGGGCCTAAGACCTTGTGTGGAGTCGGGGCCGGAACCTGAGGATTCCTCTCCAGTGCTGACATGGATCTTGGGGTACTTCTGGAGTCTCCCCAGGGGAGTCAGTCCTCGTCTCGAATGCGGGCATGCACTTGCGCTTTCCTCCAGAGCGGTAGCAGCAGTGTCACGCAGTCCGCCGCGTGGATCAAAGGATCTATGGTTTTCCCTCGAGTCTTTCCCACGAGGCTTTCCAACGAGGCTTTCCACAGGGCTGTCTCACGTGCACACGTGGTGTGACTCGATCCTCGGCTTGAACGTCAAGGCAGTGCAGGGAAAACAGTTTCCTCTGGAATGGACTGACACATCTGGGGGACTCTTGGAATGGTTGCACGACCCTGGAGTTCCTCTCGCCTTTCCTGTGGAGAGCGCCTCCTCTTGAGATGCGACGGGAACGCCGGGAATTCTTTCCCTACGAAACAGGGAAAGGATCACTCATCTCGAGCTAGGAGGCGGAAACGGGGCTCCCCTGGATGTGTGCGGGACCCCACGTGCTTCCTCTCGAGTGGAGACGGGTATGTCGGGGAACTTCTTGAGTTGCAGCAAGGGTGTGAAGGACCCTTTGGAAGTTCCAGTGGTTAGACGTGATTAGCCTCGAGAAGCCTCAGCGGAAATGGGCCTCATCTCGCCTGGAGGGCAAAACCTCCTGGATTTTCTCGAGTTGCGGCAGGTGCTCTCGACTTACGACGGGGACCTCAGGGACCCGCTCTGGTGGCCTCAGGAAAGGCAGTCCCCATGCGAGTTCCTCGGGGGCCTCTCGGCATTCCTCTCCCGTCGATGCCGGGGCCTAAGACCTTCTGTGGAGTCGGGGCCGGAACCTGAGGATTCCTCTCCAGTGCTGACATGGATCTTGGGGTACTTCTGGAGTCTCCCCAGGGGAGTCAGTCCTCGTCTCGAATGCGGGCATGCACTTGCGCTTTCCTCCAGAGCGGTAGCAGCAGTGTCACGCAGTCCGCCGCGTGGATCAAAGGATCTATGGTTTTCCCTCGAGTCTTTCCCACGAGGCTTTCCCACGAGGCTTTCCCACAGGGCTGTCCCACGTGCACACGTGGTGGGAGTCGATCCTCGGCTTGAACGTCTAGGCAGTGCAGGGAAAACAGGTTCCTCTGGAATGGACTGACACATCTGGGGGACTCTTGGAATGGTGGCACGACCCTGGAGTTCCTCTCGCCTTTCCTGTGGAGAGCGCCTCCTCTTGAGATGCTACGGGAACGCCGGGAATTCTTTCCCTACGAAACAGGGAAAGGATCCCTCATCTCGAGCTAGGAGGCGGAAACGGGGCTCCCCTGGATGGGTGCGGGACCCCACGTGCTTCCTCTCGAGTGGTGACGGGTATGTCGGGGAACTTCTTGAGTTGCAGGAAGGGTGTGAAGGACCCTTTGGAAGTTCCAGTGGTTAGACGTGATTAGCCTCGAGAAGCCTCAGCGGAAATGGGCCTCATCTCGCCTGGAGGGCAAAACCTCCTGGATTTTCTCGAGTTGCGGCAGGTGCTCTCGACTTACGACGGGGACCTCAGGGACCCGCTCTGGTGGCCTCAGGAAAGGCCAGTCCCCATGCGACTTCCACGGGGGCCTCTCGGGATTCCTCTCCCGTCGATGCCGGGGCCTAAGACCTTGTGTGGCGTCGGGGCCGGAACCTGAGGATTCCTCTCCAGTGCTGACATGGATCTTGGGGTACTTCTGGAGTCTCCCCAGGGGAGTCAGTCCTCGTCTCGAATGCGGGCATGCACTTGCGCTTTCCTCCAGAGCGGTAGCAGCAGTGTCACGCAGTCCGCCGCGTGGATCAAAGGATCTATGGTTTTCCCTCGAGTCTTTCCCACGAGGCTTTCCCACAGGGGTGTCCCACGTGCACACGTGGTGGGAGTAGATCCTCGGCTTGAACGTCAAGGCAGTGCAGGGAAAACAGGTTCCTCTGAAATGGACTGACACATCTGGGGACTCTTGGAATGGTGGCACGACCCTGGAGTTCCTCTCGCCTTTCCTGTGGAGAGCGCCTCCTCTTGAGATGCGACGGGAATGCCGGGAATTCTTTCCTACGAAACAGGGAAAGGATCCCTCATCTCGAGCTAGGAGGCAGAAACGGAGCTACCCTGGATGTGTGCGGGACCCTCGTGCTTCCTCTCGAGTGGAGACGGGTATGTCGGGGAACTTCTAGAGTTGCAGCAAGGGTGTGAAGGACCCTTTGGAAGTTCAAGTGGTTAGACGTGATTAGCCTCGAGAAGCCTCAGCGGAAATGGGCCTCATCTCGCCTGGAGGGCAAAACCTCCTGGATTTTCTCGAGTTGCGGCAGGTGCTCTCGACTTACGACGGGGACCTCAGGGACCCGCTCTGGTGGCCTCAGGAAAGGCCAGTCCCCATGCGAGTTCCTCGGGGGCCTCTCGGGATTCCTCTCCCGTCGATGCCGGGGCCTAAGACCTTGTGTGGAGTCGGGGCCGGAACCTGAGGATTCCTCTCCAGTGCTGACATGGATCTTGGGGTACTTCTGGAGTCTCCCAAGGGGAGTCGTCCTCGTCTCGAATGCGGGCATGCACTTGCGCTTTCCTCCAGAGCGGTAGCAGCAGTGTCACGCAGTCCGCCGCGTGGATCAAAGGATCTATGGTTTTCCCTCGAGTCTTTCCCACGAGGCTTTCCCACGAAGCTTTCCCACACGGCTGTCCCACGAGCACACGTGGTGGGAGTCGATCCTGGGCTTGAACGTCAAGGCAGTGCAGGGAAAACAGGTTCCTCTGGAATGGACTGACACATCTGGGGGACTCTTGGAATGGTGGCATGACCCTGGAGTTCCTCTCGCCTTTCCTGTGGAGAGCGCCTCCTCTTGAGATGCGACGGGAACGCCGGGAATTCTTTCCCTACGAAACAGGGAAAGGATCCCTCATCTCGAGCTAGGAGGCGGAAACGGGGCTCCCCTGGCTATGTGCGGGACCCACGTGCTTCCTCTCCAGTGGAGACGGGTATGTCGGGGAACTTCTTGAGTTGCAGCAAGGGTGTGAAGGACCCTTTGGAAGTTCCAGTGGTTAGATGTGATTAGCCTCGAGAAGCCTCAGCGGAAATGGGCCTCATCTCGCCTGGAGGGCAAAACCTCCTGGATTTTCTCGAGTTGCGGAAGGTGCTCTCGACTTACGCCGGGGACCACAGGGACCCGCTCTGGTGGCCTCAGGAAAGGCCAGTCCCCATGCGAGTTCCTCGGGGGCCTCTCGGTATTCCTCTCCCGTCGATGCCGCGGCCTAAGACCTTGTGTGGAGTCGGGGCCGGAACCTGAGGATTCCTCTCCAGTGCTGACATGGATCTTGGGGTACTTCTGGAGTCTCCCCAGGGGAGTCAGTCCTCGTCTCGAATGCGGGCATGCACTTGCGCTTTCCTCCAGAGCGGTAGCAGCAGTGTCACGCAGTCCGCCGCGTGGATCAAAGGATCTATGGTTTTCCCTCGAGTCTTTCCCACGAGGCTTTCCCACGAGGCTTTCCCACAGGGCTGTCCCACGTGCACACGTGGTGGGAGTCGATCCTCGGCTTGAACGTCAAGGCAGTGCAGGAAAACAGGTTCCTCTGGAATGGACTGACACATCTGGGGGACTCTTGGAATGGTGGCACGACCCTGGAGTTCCTCTCGCCTTTCCTGTGGAGAGCGCCTCCTCTTGAGATGCGACGGGAACGCTGGGAAATCTTTCCCTACGAAACAGGGAAAGGATCCCTCATCTCGAGCTAGGAGGCGGAAACCGGGCTCCCCTCGATGTGTGCGGGACCCCACGTGCTTCCTCTCGAGTGGAGACGGGTATGTCCCGGAACTGCTTGAGTTGCAGCAAGGGTGTGAAGGACCCTTTGGAAGTTCCAGTCGTTAGATGTGATTAGCCTCGAGAAGCCTCAGCGTAAATGGGCCTCATCTCGCCTGGAGGCCAAAACCTCCTGGATTTTCTCGAGTTGCGGCAGGTGCTCTCGACTTACGACGGGGACCTCAGAGACCCGATCTGGTGGCCTCAGGAAAGGCCAGTCCCCATGCGAGTTCCTCGGGTCCTCTCGGGATTCCTCTCCCGTCGATGCTGGGGACTAAGACCTTGTGTGGAGTCGGGGCCGGAACCTGAGGATTCCTCTCCAGTGCTGACATGGATCTTGGGGTACTTCTGGAGTCTCCCCAGGGGAGTCAGTCCTCGTCTCGAATGCGGGCATGCACTTGCGCTTTCCTCCAAAGCGGTAGCAGCAGTGTCACGCAGTCCACCGCGTGGATCAAAGGATCTATGGTTTTCCCTCGAGTCTTTCCCACGAGGCTTTCCCAGGAGGCTTTCCCACTGGGTTGTCCCACGTGCACACGTGGTGTGACTCGATCCTCGGCTTGAACGTCAAGGCAGTGCAGGGAAAACAGGTTCCTCTGGAATGGACTGACACATCTGGGGGACTCTTGGAATGGTGGCACGACCCTGGAGTTCCTCTCGCCTTTCCTGTGGAGAGCGCCTCCTCTTGAGATGCGACGGGAACGCCGGGAATTCTTTCCCTACGAAACAGGGAAAGGATCCCTCATCTCGAGCTAGGAGGCGGAAATGGGGCTCCCCTGGATGTTTGCGGGACCCCACGTGCTTCCTCTCGAGTGGAGACGGGTATGTCAGGGAACTTCTTGAGTTGCAGCAAGGGTGTGAAGGACCCTTTGGAAGTTCCAGTGGTTAGATGTCTTTGGCATCGAGAAGCCTCAGCGGAAATGGGCCTCATCTCGCCTGGAGGGCAAAACCTCCTGGATTTTCTCGAGTTTCGGCAGGTGCTCTCGACTTACGACGGGGACCTCAGGGACCCGCTCTGGTGGCCTCAGGAAAGGCCAGTCCCCATGCGACTTCCTCGGGGGCCTCTCGGGATTCCTCTCCCGTCGATGCCGGGGCCGAAGACCTTGTGTGGAGTCGGGGCCGGAACCTGAGGATTCCTCTCCAGTGCTGACATGGATCTTGGGGTACTTCTGGAGTCTCCCCAGGGGAGTCAGTCCTCGTCTCGAATGCGGGCATGCACTTGCGCTATCCTCCAGAGCGGAAGCAGCAGTGTCAAGCAGTCCGCCGCGTGCATCAAAGGATCTATGGTTTTCCCTCGAGTCTTTCCCACGAGGCTTTCCCACGAGGCTTTCCCACAGGGCTGTCCCACGTGCACACGTGGTGGGAGTCGATCCTCGGCTTGAATGTCAAGGCAGTGCAGGGAAAACAGGTTCCTCTGGAATGGACTGACACATCTGGGGGACTCTTGGAATGTTGGCACGACCCTGGAGTTCCTCTCGCCTTTCCTGTGGAGAGCGCCTCCTCTTGAGATGCGACGGGAACGCCGGAATTCTTTCCCTACGAAACAGGGAAAGGATCCCTCATTTCGAGCTTGGAGGCAGAAACGGGGCTCCCCTGGATGTGTGCGGGACCCCACGTGCTTCCTCTCGAGTGGAGACAGGTATGTCGGGGAACTTCTTGAGTTGCAGCAAGGGTGTGAAGGACCCTTTGGAAGTTCCAGTGGTTAGATGTCTTTGGCCTCGAGAAGCCTCAGCGGAAATGGGCCTCATCTCGCCTGGAGGGCAAAACCTCCTGGATTTTCTCGAGTTGCGGCAGGTGCTCTCGACTTACGACGGGGAACTCAGGGACCCGCTCTGGTGGCCTCAGGAAAGGCCAGTCCCCATGCGAGTTCCTCGGGGGCCTCTCGGCATTCCTCTCCCGTCGATGCCGGGGCCGAAAACCTTGTGTGGAGTCGGGGCCGGAACCTGAGGATTCCTCTCCAGTGCTGACATGGATCTTGGGGTACTTCTGGAGTCTCCCCAGGGGAGTCAGTCCTCGTCTGGAATGCGGGCATGCACTTGCGCTATCCTCCAGAGCGGAAGCAGCAGTGTCAAGCAGTCCGCCGCGTGCATCAAAGGATCTATGGTTTTCCCTCGAGTCTTTCCCACGAGGCTTTCCCACGAGGCTTTCCCACAGGGCTGTCCCACGTGCACACGTGGTGGGAGTCGATCCTCGGCTTGAACGTCAAGGCAGTGCAGGGAAAACAGGTTCCTCTGGAATGGACTGACACATCTGGGGGACTCTTGGAATGGTGGCACGACCCTGGAGTTCCTCTCGCCTTTCCTGTGGAGAGCGCCTCCTCTTGAGATGCGACGGGAACGCCGGAATTCTTTCCCTACGAAACAGGGAAAGGATCCCTCATTTCGAGCTTGGAGGCAGAAACGGGGCTCCCCTGGATGTGTGCGGGACCCTCGTGCTTCCTCTCGAGTGGAGACAGGTATGCCGGGGTACTTCTTGAGTTGCAGCAAGGGTGTGAAGGACCCTTTGGAAGTTCCAGTGGTTAGATGTGATTAGCCTCGAGAAGCCTCAGCGGAAATGGGCCTAATCTCGCCTGGAGGGCAAAACCTCCTGGATTTTCTCGACTTGCGGCATGTGCTCTCGACTTACGACGGGGACCTCGGGGACCCGCTCTGGTGACCTCAGGAAATGCCAGTCCCCATGCGAGTTCCTCGGGGGCCTCTCGGGATTCCTCTCCCGTCGATGCCGGGGCCTAAGACCTTGTGTGGAGTCGGGGCCGGAACCTGAGGATTCCTCTCCAGTGCTGACATGGATCTTGGGGTACTTCTGGAGTCTCCCCAGGGGAGTTAGTCCTCGTCTCGAATGCGGGCATGCACTTGCGCTTTCCTCCAGAGCGGTAGCAGCAGTGTCACGCAGTCCGCCGCGTGGATCAGGATCTATGGTTTTCCCTCAAGTCTTTCCCACGAGGCTTTCCCACGAGGCTTTCCCACAGGGCTGTCCCACGTGCACACGTGGTGGGAGTCGATCCTCGGCTTGAACGTCAAGGCAGTGAAGGGAAAACAGGTCCTCTTGAATGGACTGACACATCTGGGGGACTCTTGGAATGGTGGCACGACCCTGGAGTTCCTCTCGCCTTTCCTGTGGAGAGCGCCTCCTCTTGAGATGCGACGGGAACGCCGGGAATTCTTTCCCTACGAAACAGGGAAAGGATCCCTCATGTCGAGCTAGGAGGCGGAAACGGGGCTCCCCTGGATGTGTGTGGGACCCACGTGCTTCCTCTCCAGTGGAGACGGGTATGTCGGGGAACTTCTTGAGTTGCAGCAAGGGTGTGAAGGACACTTTGTAACTTCCAGTGGTTAGATGTGATTAGCCTCGAGAAGCCTCTTTGGAAATGGGCCTCATCTCGCCTGGAGGGCAAAACCTCCTGAATTTTCTCGAGTTGCGGCAGGTGCTCTCGACTTACGACGGGGACCTCAGGGACCCGCTCTGGTGGCCTCAGGAAAGGCCAGTGCCCATGCGAGTTCCTCGGGGGCCTCTCGGGACTCCTCTCCCGTCGATGCCGGGGCCTAAGACCTTGTGTGGAGTCGGGGCCGGAACCTGAGGATTCCTCTCCAGTGCTGACATGGATCTTGGGGTACTTCTGGAGTCTCCCCAGGGGAGTCAGTCCTCGTCTGGAATGCGTGCATGCACTTGCGCTATCCTCCAGAGCGGAAGCAGCAGTGTCAAGCAGTCCGCCGCGTGCATCAAAGGATCTATGGTTTTCCCTCGAGTCTTTCCCACGAGGCTTTCCCACGAGGCTTTCCCACAGGGCTGTCCCACGTGCACACGTGGTGGGAGTCGATCCTCGGCTTGAACGTCAAGGCAGTGCAGGGAAAACAGGTTCCTCTGGAATGGACTGACACATCTGGGGGACTCTTGGAATGGTGGCACGACCCTGGAGTTCCTCTCGCCTTTCCTGTGGAGAGCGCCTCCTCTTGAGATGCGACGGGAACGCCGGAATTCTTTCCCTACGAAACAGGGAAAGGATCCCTCATTTCGAGCTTGGAGGCAGAAACGGGGCTCCCCTGGAGGTGTGCGGGACCCTCGTGCTTCCTCTCGAGTGGAGACAGGTATGTCGGGGTACTTCTTGAGTTGCAGCAAGGGTGTGAAGGACCCTTTGGAAGTTCCAGTGGTTAGATGTGATTAGCCTCGAGAAGCCTCAGCGGAAATGGGCCTCATCTCGCCTGAAGGGCAAAACCTCCTGGATTTTCTCGAGTTGCGGCAGGTGCTCTCGACTTACGACGGGGACCTCAGAGACCCGCTCTGGTGGCCTCAGGAAAGGCCAGTCCCCATGCGACTTCCTCGGGTCCTCTCGGGATTCCTCTCCCGTCGATGCCGGGGCCGAAGACCTTGTGTGGAGTCGGGGCCGGAACCTGAGGATTCCTCTCCAGTGCTGACATGGATCTTGGGGTACTTCTGGAGTCTCCCCAGGGGAGTCAGTCCTCGTCTCGAATGCGGGCATGCACTTGCGCTTTCCTCCAGAGCGGTAGCAGCAGTGTCACGCAGTCCGCCGCGTGGATCAAAGGATCTATGGTTTTCCCTCGAGTCTTTCCCACGAGGCTTTCCCACGAGGCTTTCCCACAGGGCTGTCCCACGTGCACACGTGGTGGGAGTCGATCCTCGGCTTGAACGTCTAGGCAGTGCAGGGAAAACAGGTTCCTCTGGAATGGACTGACACATCGGGGGACTCTTGGAATGGTGCCACGACCCTGGAGTTCCTCTCGCCTTTCCTGTGGAGAGCGCCTCCTCTTGAGATGCGACGGGAACGCCGGGAATTCTTTCCCTGCGAAACAGGGAAAGAATCCCTCATCTCGAGCTAGGAGGCGGAAACCGGGCTCCACTCGATGTGTGCGGGACCCCACGTGCTTCCTCTCGAGTGGAGACGGGTATGTCCCGGAACTGCTTGAGTTGCAGCAAGGGTGTGAAGGACCCTTTGGAAGTTCCAGTGGTTAGATGTCTTTGGCATCGAGAAGCCTCAGCGGAAATGGGCCTCATCTCGCCTGGAGGGCAAAACCTCCTGGATTTTCTCGAGTTTCGGCAGGTGCTCTCGACTTACGACGGGGACCTCAGGGACCCGCTCTGGTGGCCTCAGGAAAGGCCAGTCCCCATGCGACTTCCTCGGGGGCCTCTCGGGATTCCTCTCCCGTCGATGCCGGGGCCGAAGACCTTGTGTGGAGTCGGGGCCGGAACCTGAGGATTCCTCTCCAGTGCTGACATGGATCTTGGGGTACTTCTGGAGTCTCCCCAGGGGAGTCAGTCCTCGTCTCGAATGCGGGCATGCACTTGCGCTATCCTCCAGAGCGGTAGCAGCAGTGTCAAGCAGTCCGCCGCGTGCATCAAAGGATCTATGGTTTTCCCTCGAGTCTTTCCCACGAGGCTTTCCCACGAGGCTTTCCCACAGGGCTGTCCCACGTGCACACGTGGTGGGAGTCGATCCTCGGCTTGAATGTCAAGGCAGTGCAGGGAAAACAGGTTCCTCTGGAATGGACTGACACATCTGGGGGACTCTTGGAATGGTGGCACGACCCTGGAGTTCCTCTCGCCTTTCCTGTGGAGAGCGCCTCCTCTTGAGATGCGACGGGAACGCCGGAATTCTTTCCCTACGAAACAGGGAAAGGATCCCTCATTTCGAGCTTGGAGGCAGAAACGGGGCTCCCCTGGATGTGTGCGGGACCCCACGTGCTTCCTCTCGAGTGGAGACAGGTATGTCGGGGAACTTCTTGAGTTGCAGCAAGGGTGTGAAGGACCCTTTGGAAGTTCCAGTGGTTAGATGTCTTTGGCCTCGAGAAGCCTCAGCGGAAATGGGCCTCATCTCGCCTGGAGGGCAAAACCTCCTGGATTTTCTCGAGTTGCGGCAGGTGCTCTCGACTTACGACGGGGAACTCAGGGACCCGCTCTGGTGGCCTCAGGAAAGGCCAGTCCCCATGCGAGTTCCTCGGGGGCCTCTCGGCATTCCTCTCCCGTCGATGCCGGGGCCGAAAACCTTGTGTGGAGTCGGGGCCGGAACCTGAGGATTCCTCTCCAGTGCTGACATGGATCTTGGGGTACTTCTGGAGTCTCCCCAGGGGAGTCAGTCCTCGTCTGGAATGCGTGCATGCACTTGCGCTATCCTCCAGAGCGGAAGCAGCAGTGTCAAGCAGTCCGCCGCGTGCATCAAAGGATCTATGGTTTTCCCTCGAGTCTTTCCCACGAGGCTTTCCCACGAGGCTTTCCCACAGGGCTGTCCCACGTGCACACGTGGTGGGAGTCGATCCTCGGCTTGAACGTCAAGGCAGTGCAGGGAAAACAGGTTCCTCTGGAATGGACTGACACATCTGGGGGACTCTTGGAATGGTGGCACGACCCTGGAGTTCCTCTCGCCTTTCCTGTGGAGAGCGCCTCCTCTTGAGATGCGACGGGAACGCCGGAATTCTTTCCCTACGAAACAGGGAAAGGATCCCTCATTTCGAGCTTGGAGGCAGAAACGGGGCTCCCCTGGATGTGTGCGGGACCCTCGTGCTTCCTCTCGAGTGGAGACAGGTATGTCGGGGTACTTCTTGAGTTGCAGCAAGGGTGTGAAGGACCCTTTGGAAGTTCCAGTGGTTAGATGTGATTAGCCTCGAGAAGCCTCAGCGGAAATGGGCCTCATCTCGCCTGAAGGGCAAAACCTCCTGGATTTTCTCGAGTTGCGGCAGGTGCTCTCGACTTACGACGGGGACCTCAGAGACCCGCTCTGGTGGCCTCAGGAAAGGCCAGTCCCCATGCGACTTCCTCGGGTCCTCTCGGGATTCCTCTCCCGTCGATGCTGTGGCGTAAGACCTTGTGTGGAGTCGGGGCCGGAACATGAGGATTCCTCTCCAGTGCTGACATGGATCTTGGGGTACTTCTGGAGTCTCCCCAGGGGAGTCAGTCCTCGTCTCGAATGCGGGCATGCACTTGCGCTTTCCTCCAGAGCGGTAGCAGCAGTGTCACGCAGTCCGCCGCGTGGATCAAAAGATCTATGGTTTTCCCTCGAGTCTTTCCCACGAGGCTTTCCCACGAGGCTTTCCCACAGGGCTGTCCCACGTGCACACGTGGTGGGAGTCGATCCTCGGCTTGAACGTCAAGGCAGTGCAGGGAAAACAGGTTCCTCTGGAATGGACTGACACATCTGGGGGTCTCTTGGAATGGTGGCACGACCCTGGAGTTCCTCTCGCCTTTCCTGTGTAGAGCGCCTCCTCTTGAGATGCGACGGGAATGCCGGGAATTCTTTACTACGAAACAGGGAAAGGATCCCTCATCTCGAGCAAGGAGGCGGAACCGGGGCTACCCTGGATGTGTGCGGGACCCTCGTGCTTCCTCTCGAGTGGAGACGGGTATGTCAGGGAACTTCTAGAGTTGCAGCAAGGGTGTGAAGGACCCTTTGGAAGTTCAAGTGGTTAGATGTGATTAGCCTCGAGAAGCCTCAGCGTAAATGGACTTCATCTCGCCTGGAGGGCAAAATCTCCTGGATTTTCTCGAGTTGCGGCATGTGCTCTCGACATACGACGGGGACCTCAGGGACCCGCTCTGGTGACCTCAGGAAAGGCCAGTCCCCATGCGAGTTCCTCGGGGACCTCTCGGGATTCCTCTCCCGTCGATGCCGGGGCCTAAGACCTTGTGTGGAGTCGGGGCCGGAACCTGAGGATTCCTCTCCAGTGCTGACATGGATCTTGGGGTACTTCTGGAGTCTCCCCAGGGGAGTCAGTCCTCGTCTCGAATGCGGGCATGCACTTGCGCTTTCCTCCAGAGCGGTAGCAGCAGTGTCACGCAATCTGCCACGTGGATCAAAGGATCTATGGTTTTCCCTCGAGTCTTTCCCACGAGGCTTTCCAACGAGGCTTTCCACAGGGCTGTCTCAAGTGCACACGTGGTGTGACTCGATCCTCGGCTTGAACGTCAAGGCAGTGCAGGGAAAACAGGTTCCTCTGGAATGGACTGACACATCTGGGGGACTCTTGGAATGGTGGCACGACCCTGGAGTTCCTCTCGCCTTTCCTGTGGAGAGCGCCTCCTCTTGAGATGCGACGGGAACGCCGGGAATTCTTTCCCTACGAAACAGGGAAAGGATCCCTCATCTCGACCTAGGAGGTGGAAATGCGGCTCCCATGGATGTTTGCGGGACCCCACGTACTTCCTCTCGAGTGGAGACGGGTATGTCGGGGAACTTCTTGAGTTGCAGCAAGGGTGTGAAGGACCCTTTGGAAGTTCCAGTGGTTAGATGTCTTTGGCCTCGAGAAGCCTCAGCGGAAATGGGCCTCATCTCGCCTGGAGGGCAAAACCTCCTGGATTTTCTCGAGTTGCGGCAGGTGCTCTCGACTTATGACGGGGACCTCAGGGACCCGCTCTGGTGGCCTCAGGAAAGGCCAGTCCCCATGCGACTTCCACGGGGGCCTCTCGGGATTCCTCTCCCGTCGATGTCGGGGCCGAAAACCTTCTGTGGAGTCGGGGCCGGAACCTGAGGATTCCTCTCCAGTGCTGACATGGATCTTGGGGTACTTCTGGAGTCTCCCCAGGGGAGTCAGTCCTCGTCTGGAATGCGGGCATGCACTTGCGCTATCCTCCAGAGCGGTAGCAGCAGTGTCAAGCAGTCCGCCGCGTGCATCAAAGATCTATGGTTTTCCCTCGAGTCTTTCCCACGAGGCTTTCCCACGAGGCTTTCCCACAGGGCTCTCCCACGTGCACACGTGGTGGGAGTGGAACCTCGGCTTGAACGTCAAGGCAGTGCAGGGAAAACAGGTTCCTCTGGAATGGACTGACACATCTGGGGGACTCTTGGAATGGTGGCACGACCCTGGAGTTCCTCTCGCCTTTCCTGTGGAGAGCGCCTCCTCTTGAGATGCGACGGGAACGCCGGGAATTCTTTCCCTACGAAACAGGGAAAGGATCCCTCATCTCGAGCTAGGAGGCGGAAACGGGGCTCCCCTGGATGTGTGCGGGACCCCACGTGCTTCCTCTCGAGTGGAGACGGGTATGTCGGGGAACTTCTTGAGTTGCAGCAAGGGTGTGAAGGACCCTTTGGAAGTTCAAGTGGTTAGACGTGATTCGCCTCGAGAAGCCTCAGCGGAAATGGGCCTCATCTCGCCTGGAGGGCAAAACCTCCTGGATTTTCTCGAGTTGCGGCAGGTGCTCTCGACTTACGACGGGGACCTCAGGGACCCGCTCTAGTGACCTCAGGAAAGGCCAGTCCCCATGCGAGTTCCTCGGGGGCCTCTCGGGATTCCTCTCCCGTCGATGCCGGGGCCTAAGACCTTGTGTGGAGTCGGGGCCGGAACCTGAGGATTCCTCTCCAGTGCTGACATGGATCTTGGGGTACTTCTGGAGTCTCCCCAGGGGAGTCAGTCCTCGTCTCGAATGCGGGCATGCACTTGCGCTTTCCTCCAGAGCGGTAGCAGCAGTGTCACGCAATCCGCCACGTGGATCAAAGGATCTATGGTTTTCCCTCGAGTCTTTCCCACGAGGCTTTCCCACGAGGCTTTCCACAGGGCTGTCTCACGTGCACACGTGGTGTGACTCGATCCTCGGCTTGAACGTCAAGGCAGTGCAGGGAAAACAGGTTCCTCTGGAATGGACTGACACATCTGGGGGACTCTTGGAATGGTGGCACGACCCTGGAGTTCCTCTCGCCTTTCCTGTGGAGAGCGCCTCCTCTTGAGATGCGACGGGAACGCCGGGAATTCTTTCCCTACGAAACAGGGAAAGGATCCCTCATCTCGAGCTAGGAGGCGGAAACGGGGCTCCCCTGGATGTGTGCGGGACCCCACGTGCTTCCTCTCGAGTGGAGACGGGTATGTCCCGGAACTTCTAGAGTTGCAGCAATGGTGTGAAGGACCCTTTGGAAGTTCCAGCGGTTAGATGTGATTAGCCTCGAGAAGCCTCAGCGGAAATGGGCCTCATCTCGCCTGGAGGGCAAAACCTCCTGGATTTTCTCGAGTTGCGGCAGGTGCTCTCGACTTACGATGGGGACCTCAGGGACCCGCTCTAGTGGCCTCAGGAAAGGCCAGTCCCCATGCGAGTTCCTCGGGGGCCTCTCGGGATTCCTCTCCCGTCGATGCCGGGGCCTAAGACCTTGTGTGGCGTCGGGGCCGGAACCTGAGGATTCCTCTCCAGTGCTGACATGGATCTTGGGGTACTTCTGGAGTCTCCCCAGGGGAGTCAGTCCTCGTCTCGAATGCGGGCATGCACTTGCGCTTTCCTCCAGAGCGGTAGCAGCAGTGTCACGCAGTCCGCCGCGTGGATCAAAGGATCTATGGTTTTCCCTCGAGTCTTTCCCACGAGGCTTTCCCACGAGGCTTTCCCACAGGGCTGTCCCACGTGCACACGTGTTGGGAGTCGATCCTCGGCTTGAACGTCAAGGCAGTGCAGGGAAAACAGGTTCCTCTGGAATGGACTGACACATCTGGGGGACTCTTGGAATGGTGGCACGACCCTGGAGTTCCTCTCGCCTTTCCTGTGGAGAGCGCCTCCTCTTGAGATGCGACGGGAACGCCGGGAATTCTTTCCCTACGAAACAGGGAAAGGATCCCTCATCTCGAGCTAGGAGGCGGAAACGGGGCTCCCCTGGATGTGTGCGGGACCCCACGTGCTTCCTCTCGAGTGGAGACGGGTATGTCGGGGAACTTCTTGAGTTGCAGCAAGGGTGTGAAGGACCCTTTGGAAGTTCCAGTGGTTAGACGTGATTCGCCTCGAGAAGCCTCAGCGGAAATGGGCCTCATCTCGCCTGGAGGGCAAAACCTCCTGGATTTTCTCGAGTTGCAGCAGGTGCTCTCGACTTACGACGGGGACCTCAGGGACCCGCTCTGGTGGCCTCAGGAAAGGCCAGTCCCCATGCGAGTTCCTCGTGGGCCTCTCGGGATTCCTCTCCCGTCGATGCCGGGGCCTAAGACCTTGTGTGGAGTCGGGGCCGGAACCTGAGGATTACTCTCCAGTGCTGACATGGATCTTGGGGTACTTCTGGAGTCTCCCCAGGGGAGTCAGTCCTCGTCTCGAATGCGGGCATGCACTTGCGCTTTCCTCCAGAGCGGTAGCAGCAGTGTCACGCAGTCCGCCGCGTGGATCAAAGGATCGATGGTTTTCCCTCGAGTCTTTCCCACGAGGCTTTCCAACGAGGCTTTCCACAGGGCTGTCTCACGTGCACACGTGGTGTGACTCGATCCTCGGCTTGAACGTCAAGGCAGTGCAGGGAAAACAGGTTCCTCTGGAATGGACTGACACATCTGGGGGGCTCTTGGAATGGTGGCACGACCCTGGAGTTCCTCTCGCCTTTCCTGTGGAGAGCGCCTCCTCTTGAGATGCGACGGGAACGCCGGGAATTCTTTCCCTACGAAACAGGGAAAGGATCCCTCATCTCGAGCTAGGAGGCGGAAATGGGGCTCCCATGGATGTTTGCGGGACCCCACGTACTTCCTCTCGAGTGGAGACGGGTATGTCGGGGAACTTCTTGAGTTGCAGCAAGGGTGTGAAGG
This sequence comes from Ovis canadensis, assembly GCF_042477335.2. Taxonomy (NCBI): domain Eukaryota; kingdom Metazoa; phylum Chordata; class Mammalia; order Artiodactyla; family Bovidae; genus Ovis; species Ovis canadensis. The sequence goes on from NC_091254.1 coordinate 7,351,040, forward strand.
ACCCTTTGGAAGTTCCAGTGGTTAGATGTCTTTGGCCTCGAGAAGCCTCAGCGGAAATGGGCCTCATCTCGCCTGGAGGGCAAAACCTCCTGGATTTTCTCGAGTTGCGGCAGGTGCTCTCGACTTACGACGGGGACCTCAGGGACCCGCTCTGGTGGCCTCAGGAAAGGCCAGTCCCCATGCGACTTCCACGGGGGCCTCTTGGGATTCCTCTCCCGTCGATGCCGGGGCCGAAATCCTTGTGTGGAGTCGGGGCCGGAACCTGAGGATACCTCTCCAGTGCTGACATGGATCTTGGGGTACTTCTGGAGTCTCCCCAGGGGAGTCAGTCCTCGTCTGCAATGCGGGCATGCACTTGCGCTATCCTCCAGAGCGGTAGCAGCAGTGTCATGCAGTCCGCCGCGAGCATCAAAGGATCTATGGTTTTCCCTCGAGCCTTTCCCACGAGGCTTTCCCACGAGGCTTTCCCACAGGGCTATCCCACGTGCACACGTGGTGGGAGTGGAACCTCGGCTTGAACGTCAAGGCAGTGCAGGGAAAACAGGTTCCTCTGTAATGGACTGACACATCTGGGGGACTCTTGGAATGGTGGCACGACCCTGGAGTTCCTGTCGCCTTTCCTCTGGAGAGCGCCTCCTCTTGAGATGCGACGGGAACGCCGGGAATTCTTTCCCTACGAAACAGGGAAAGGATCCCTCATCTCGAGCTAGGAGGCGGAAACGGGGCTCCCCTGGATGTGTGCGGGACCCCACGTGCTTCCTCTCGAGTGGAGACGGGTATGTCGGGGAACTTCTTGAGTTGCAGCAAGGGTGTGAAGGACCCTTTGGAAGTTCCAGTGGTTAGACGTGATTAGCCTCGAGAAGCCTCAGCGGATATGGGCCTCATCTCGCCTGGAGGGCAAAACCTCCTGGATTTTCCCGAGCTGCGGCAGGTGCTCTCGACTTACGACGGGGACCTCAGGGACTCGCTCTGGTGGCCACAGGAAAGGCCAGTCCCCATGCGAGTTCCTCGGGGGCCTCTCGGGATTCCTCTCCCGTCGATGCCGGGGCCTAAGACCTTATGTGGAGTCGGGGCCGGAACCTGAGGATTCCTCTCCAGTGCTGACATGGATCTTGGGGTACTTCTGGAGTCTCCCCAGGGGAGTCAGTCCTCGTCTCGAATGCGGGCATGCACTTGCGCTTTCCTCCAGAGCGGTAGCAGCAGTGTCACGCAGTCCGCCGCGTGGATCAAAGGATCTATGGTTTTCCCTCGAGTCTTTCCCACGAGGCTTTCCCACGAGGCTTTCCCACAGGGCTGTCCCACGTGCACACGTGTTGGGAGTCGATCCTCGGCTTGAACGTCAAGGCAGTGCAGGGAAAACAGGTTCCTCTGGAATGGACTGACACATCTGGGGGACTCTTGGAATGGTGGCACGACCCTGGAGTTCCTCTCGCCTTTCCTGTGGAGAGCGCCTCCTCTTGAGATGCGACGGGAACGCCGGGAATTCTTTCCCTACGAAACAGGGAAAGGATCCCTCATCTCGAGCTAGGAGGCGGAAACGGGGCTCCCCTGGATGTGTGCGGGACCCCACGTGCTTCCTCTCGAGTGGAGACGGGTATGTCGGGGAACTTCTTGAGTTGCAGCAAGGGTGTGAAGGACCCTTTGGAAGTTCCAGTGGTTAGACGTGATTCGCCTCGAGAAGCCTCAGCGGAAATGGGCCTCATCTCGCCTGGAGGGCAAAACCTCCTGGATTTTCTCGAGTTGCAGCAGGTGCTCTCGACTTACGACGGGGACCTCAGGGACCCGCTCTGGTGACCTCAGGAAAGGCCAGTCCCCATGCGAGTTCCTCGGGGGCCTCTCGGGATTCCTCTCCCGTCGATGCCGGGGCCTAAGACCTTGTGTGGAGTCGGGGCCGGAACCTGAGGATTACTCTCCAGTGCTGACATGGATATTGGGGTACTTCTGGAGTCTCCCCAGGGGAGTCAGTCCTCGTCTCGAATGCGGGCATGCACTTGCGCTTTCCTCCAGAGCGGTAGCAGCAGTGTCACGCAGTCCGCCGCGTGGATCAAAGGATCGATGGTTTTCCCTCGAGTCTTTCCCACGAGGCTTTCCAACGAGGCTTTCCACAGGGCTGTCTCACGTGCACACGTGGTGTGACTCGATCCTCGGCTTGAACGTCAAGGCAGTGCAGGGAAAACAGGTTCCTCTGGAATGGACTGACACATCTGGGGGGCTCTTGGAATGGTGGCACGACCCTGGAGTTCCTCTCGCCTTTCCTGTGGAGAGCGCCTCCTCTTGAGATGCGACGGGAATGCCGGGAATTCTTTCCCTACGAAACAGGGAAAGGATCCCTCATCTCGAGCTAGGAGGCGGAAATGGGGCTCCCATGGATGTTTGCGGGACCCCACGTACTTCCTCTCGAGTGGAGACGGGTATGTCGGGGAACTTCTTGAGTTGCAGCAAGGGTGTGAAGGACCCTTTGGAAGTTCCAGTGGTTAGATGTCTTTGGCCTCGAGAAGCCTCAGCGGAAATGGGCCTCATCTCGCCTGGAGGGCAAAACCTCCTGGATTTTCTCGAGTTGCGGCAGGTGCTCTCGACTTACGACGGGGACCTCAGGGACCCGCTCTGGTGGCCTCAGGAAAGCCCAGTCCCCATGCGACTTCCACGGGGGCCTCTTGGGATTCCTCTCCCGTCGATGCCGGGGCCGAAAACCTTGTGTGGAGTCGGGGCCGGAACCTGAGGATTCCTCTCCAGTGCTGACATGGATCTTGGGGTACTTCTGGAGTCTGCCCAGGGGAGTCAGTCCTCGTCTGCAATGCGGGCATGCACTTGCGCTATCCTCCAGAGCGGTAGCAGCAGTGTCATGCAGTCCACCGCGAGCATCAAAGGATCTATGGTTTTCCCTCGAGCCTTTCCAACGAGGCTTTCCCACGAGGCTTTCCCACAGGGCTATCCCACGTGCACACGTGGTGGGAGTGGAACCTCGGCTTGAACGTCAAGGCAGTGCAGGGAAAACAGGTTCCTCTGTAATGGACTGACACATCTGGGGGACTCTTGGAATGGTGGCACGACCCTGGAGTTCCTGTCGCCTTTCCTCTGGAGAGCGCCTCCTCTTGAGATGCGACGGGAACGCCGGGAATTCTTTCCCTACGAAACAGGGAAAGGATCCCTCATCTCGAGCTAGGAGGCGGAAACGGGGCTCCCCTGGATGTGTGCGGGACCCCACGTGCTTCCTCTCGAGTGGAGACGGGTATGTCGGGGAACTTCTTGAGTTGCAGCAAGGGTGTGAAGGACCCTTTGGAAGTTCCAGTGGTTAGACGTGATTAGCCTCGAGAAGCCTCAGCGGATATGGGCCTCATCTCGCCTGGAGGGCAAAACCTCCTGGATTTTCTCGAGCTGCGGCAGGTGCTCTCGACTTACGACGGGGACCTCAGGGACTCGCTCTGGTGGCCTCAGGAAAGGCCAGTCCCCATGCGAGTTCCTCGGGGGCCTCTCGGGATTCCTCTCCCGTCGATGCCGGGGCCTAAGACCTTGTGTGGAGTCGGGGCCGGAACCTGAGGATTCCTCTCCAGTGCTGACATGGATCTTGGGGTACTTCTGGAGTCTCCCCAGGGGAGTCAGTCCTCGTCTCGAATGCGGGCATGCACTTGCGCTTTCCTCCAGAGCGGTAGCAGCAGTGTCACGCAGTCCGCCGCGTGGATCAAAGGATCTATGGTTTTCCCTCGAGTCTTTCCCACGAGGCTTTCCCACGAGGCTTTCCCACAGGGCTGTCCCACGTGCACACGTGGTGGGAGTCGATCCTCGGCTTGAACGTCAAGGCAGTGCAGGGAAAACAGGTTCCTCTGGAATGGACTGACACATCTGGGGGTCTCTTGGAATGGTGCCACGACCCTGGAGTTCCTCTCGCCTTTCCTGTGGAGAGCGCCACCTCTTGAGATGCGACAGGAACGCCGGGAATTCTTTCCCTACGAAACAGGGAAAGGATCCCTCATCTCGAGCTAGGAGGCGGAAACGGGGCGCCCCTGGATGTGTGCGGGCCCCCACGTGCTTCCTCTCGAGTGGAGACGGGTATGTCGGGGAACTTCTTGAGTTGCAGCAATGGTGTGAAGGACCCTTTGGAAGTTCCAGCGGTTAGATGTGATTAGCCTCGAAAAGCCTCAGCGGAAATGGGCCTCATCTCGCCTGGAGGGCAAAACCTCCTGCATTTTCTCGAGTTGCGGCAGGTGCTCTCGACTTACGATGGGGACCTCAGGGACCCGCTCTGGTGGCCTCAGGAAAGGCCAGTCCCCATGCGAGTTCCTCGGGGGCCTCTCGGGATTCCTCTCCCGTCGATGCCGGGGCCTAAGACCTTGTGTGGAGTCGGGGCCGGATCCTGAGGATTCCTCTCCAGTGCTGACATGGATCTTGGGGTACTTCTGGAGTCTCCCCAGGGGAGTCAGTCCTTGTCTCGAATGCGGGCATGCACTTGTGCTTTCCTCCAGAGCGGTAGCAGCAGTGTCACGCAGTCCGCCGCGTGGATCAAAGGATCGATGGTTTTCCCTCGAGTCTTTCCCACGAGGCTTTCCAACGAGGCTTTCCACAGGGCTGTCTCACGTGCACACGTGGTGTGACTCGATCCTCGGCTTGAACGTCAAGGCAGTGCAGGGAAAACAGGTTCCTCTGGAATGGACTGACACATCTGGGGGGCTCTTGGAATGGTGGCACGACCCTGGAGTTCCTCTCGCCTTTCCTGTGGAGAGCGCCTCCTCTTGAGATGCGACGGGAACGCCGGGAATTCTTTCCCTACGAAACAGGGAAAGGATCCCTCATCTGGAGCTAGGAGGCGGAAATGGGGCTCCCATGGATGTTTGCGGGACCCCACGTACTTCCTCTCGAGTGGAGACGGGTATGTCGGGGAACTTCTTGAGTTGCAGCAAGGGTGTGAAAAACCCTTTGGAAGTTCCAGTGGTTAGATGTCTTTGGCCTCGAGAAGCCTCAGCGGAAATGGGCCTCATCTCGCCTGGAGGGCAAAACCTCCTGGATTTTCTCGAGTTGCGGCAGGTGCTCTCGACTTACGACGGGGACCTCAGGGACCCGCTCTGGTGGCCTCAGGAAAGGCCAGTCCCCATGCGACTTCCACGGGGGCCTCTTGGGATTCCTCTCCCGTCGATGCCGGGGCCGAAAACCTTGTGTGGAGTCGGGGCCGGAACCTGAGGATTCCTCTCCAGTGCTGACATGGATCTTGGGGTACTTCTGGAGTCTCCCCAGGGGAGACAGTCCTCGTCTGCAATGCGGGCATGCACTTGCGCTATCCTCCAGAGCGGTAGCAGCAGTGTCATGCAGTCCGCCGCGAGCATCAAAGGATCTATGGTTTTCCCTCGAGCCTTTCCCACGAGGCTTTCCCACGAGGCTTTCCCACAGGGCTATCCCACGTGCACACGTGGTGGGAGTGGAACCTCGGCTTGAACGTCAAGGCAGTGCAGGGAAAACAGGTTCCTCTGTAATGGACTGACACATCTGGGGGACTCTTGGAATGGTGGCACGACCCTGGAGTTCCTGTCGCCTTTCCTCTGGAGAGCGCCTCCTCTTGAGATGCAACGGGAACGCCGGGAATTCTTTCCCTACGAAACAGGGAAAGGATCCCTCATCTCGAGCTAGGAGGCGGAAACGGGGCTCCCCTGGATGTGTGCGGGACCCCACGTGCTTCCTCTCGAGTGGAGACGGGTATGTCGGGGAACTTCTTGAGTTGCAGCAAGGGTGTGAAGGACCCTTTGGAAGTTCCAGTGGTTAGACGTGATTAGCCTCGAGAAGCCTCAGCGGATATGGGCCTCATCTCGCCTGGAGGGCAAAACCTCCTGGATTTTCTCGAGCTGCGGCAGGTGCTCTCGACTTACGACGGGGACCTCAGGGACTCGCTCTGGTGGCCTCAGGAAAGGCCAGTCCCCATGCGAGTTCCTCGGGGGCCTCTCGGGATTCCTCTCCCGTCGATGCCGGGGCCTAAGACCTTGTGTGGAGTCGGGGCCGGAACCTGAGGATTCCTCTCCAGTGCTGACATGGATCTTGGGGTACTTCTGGAGTCTCCCCAGGGGAGTCAGTCCTCGTCTCGAATGCGGGCATGCACTTGCGCTTTCCTCCAGAGCGGTAGCAGCAGTGTCACGCAGTCCGCCGCGTGGATCAAAGGATCTATGGTTTTCACTCGAGTCTTTCCCACGAGGCTTTCCCACGAGGCTTTCCCACAGGGCTGTCCCACGTGCACACGTGGTGGGAGTCGATCCTCGGCTTGAACGTCAAGGCAGTGCAGGGAAAACAGGTTCCTCTGGAATGGACTGACACATCTGGGGGTCTCTTGGAATGGTGCCACGACCCTGGAGTTCCTCTCGCCTTTCCTGTGGAGAGCGCCACCTCTTGAGATGCGACGGGAACGCCGGGAATTCTTTCCCTACGAAACAGGGAAAGGATCCCTCATCTCGAGCTAGGAGGCGGAAACGGGGCGCCCCTGGATGTGTGCGGGCCCCCACGTGCTTCCTCTCGAGTGGAGACGGGTATGTCGGGGAACTTCTTGAGTTGCAGCAATGGTGTGAAGGACCCTTTGGAAGTTCCAGCGGTTAGATGTGATTAGCCTCGAAAAGCCTCAGCGGAAATGGGCCTCATCTCGCCTGGAGGGCAAAACCTCCTGCATTTTCTCGAGTTGCGGCAGGTGCTCTCGACTTACGATGGGGACCTCAGGGACCCGCTCTGGTGGCCTCAGGAAAGGCCAGTCCCCATGCGAGTTCCTCGGGGGCCTCTCGGGATTCCTCTCCCGTCGATGCCGGGGCCTAAGACCTTGTGTGGAGTCGGGGCCGGATCCTGAGGATTCCTCTCCAGTGCTGACATGGATCTTGGGGTACTTCTGGAGTCTCCCCAGGGGAGTCAGTCCTCGTCTCGAATGCGGGCATGCACTTGTGCTTTCCTCCAGAGCGGTAGCAGCAGTGTCACGCAGTCCGCCGCGTGGTCCAAAGGATCTATGGTTTTCCCTCGAGTCTTTCCCACGAGGCTTTCCCACGAGGCTTTCCCACAGGGCTGTCCCACGTGCACACGTGGTGGGAGTCGATCCTTGGCTTGAACGTCAAGGCAGTGCAGGGAAAACAGGTTCCTCTGGAATGGACTGACACATCTGGGGGTCTCTTGGAATGGTGGCACGACCCTGGAGTTCCTCTCGCCTTTCCTGTGGAGAGCGCCTCCTCTTGAGATGCGACGGGAACGCCGGGAATTCTTTCCCTACGAAACAGGGAAAGGATCCATCATCTCGAGCTAGGAGGCGGAAAAGGGGCTCCCCTGGATGTGTGCGGGACCCCACGTGCTTCCTCTCGAGTGGAGACGGGTAAGTCGGGGAACTTCTTGAGTTGCAGCAAGGGTGTGAAGGACCCTTTGGAAGTTCCAGTGGTTAGACGTGATTAGCCTCGAGAAGCCTCAGAGGAAATGGGCCTCATCTCGCCTGGAGGGCAAAACCTCCTGGATTTTCTCGAGTTGCGGCAGGTGCTCTCGACTTACGACGGGGACCTCAGGGACCCGCTCTGGTGGCCTCAGGAAAGGCAGTCCCCATGCGAGTTCCTCGGGGGCCTCTCGGCATTCCTCTCCCATCGATGCCGGGGCCTAAGACCTTGTGTGGAGTCGGGGCCGGAACCTGAGGATTCCTCTCCAGTGCTGACATGGATCTTGGGGTACTTTTGGAGTCTCCCCTGGGGAGTCAGTCCTCGTCTCGAATGCGGGCATGCACTTGCGCTTTCCTCCAGAGCGGTAGCAGCAGTGTCACGCAGTCCCCCGCGTGGATCAAAGGATCTAAGTTTTTCCCTCGAGTCTTTCCCACGAGGCTTTCCCACGAGGCTTTCCCACAGGGCTGTCCCACATGCACAGGTGGTGGGAGTCGATCCTCGGCTTGAACGTCAAGGCAGTGCAGGGAAAACAGGTTCCTCTGGAATGGACTGACACATCTGGGGGACTCTTGGAATGTTGGCACGACCCTGGAGTTCCTCTCGCCTTTCCTGTTGAGAGCGCCTCCTCTTGAGATGCGACGGGAACGCCGGGAATTCTTTCCCTACGAAACAGGGAAAGGATCCCTCATCTCGAGCTAGGAGGCGGAAACGGGGCTCCCCTGGATGGGTGCGGGACCCCACGTGCTTCCTTTCGACTGGTGACGGGTATGTCGGGGAACTTCCTGAGTTGCAGGAAGGGTGTGAAGGACCCTTTGGAAGTTCCAGTGGTTAGACGTGATTAGCCTCGAGAAGCCTCAGCGGAAATGGGCCTCATCTCGCCTGGAGGGCAAAACCTCCTGGATTTTCTCGAGTTGGGGCAGGTGCTCTCGACTTACGACGGGGACCTCAGGGACCCGCTCTGGTGGCCTCAGGAAAGGCCAGTCCCCATGCGAATTCCACGGGGGCCTCTCGGGATTCCTCTCCCGTCGATGCCGGGGCCTAAGACCTTGTGTGGAGTCGGGGCCGGAACCTGAGGATTCCTCTCCAGTGCTGACATGGATCTTGGGGTACTTCTGGAGTCTCCCCAGGGGAGTCAGTCCTCGTCTCGAATGCGGGCATGCACTTGCGCTTTCCTCCAGAGCGGTAGCAGCAGTGTCACGCAGTCCGCCGCGTGGATCAAAGGATCTATGGTTTTCCCTCGAGTCTTTCCCAAGAGGCTTTCCCACGAGGCTTTCCCACAGGGCTGTCCCACGTGCACACGTGGTGGGAGTCGATCCTCGGCTTGAACGTCAAGGCAGTGCAGGGAAAACAGGTTCCTCTGGAATGGACTGACACATCTGGGGGTCTCTTGGAATGGTGCCACGACCCTGGAGTTCCTCTCGCCTTTCCTGTGGAGAGCGCCACCTCTTGAGATGCGACGGGAACGCCGGGAATTCTTTCCCTACGAAACAGGGAAAGGATCCCTCATCTCGAGCTAGGAGGCGGAAACGGGGCTCCCCTGGATGTGTGCGGGACCCCACGTGCTTCCTCTCGTGTGGAGACGGGTATGTCGCGGAACTGCTTGAGTTGCAGCAATGGTGTGAAGGACCCTTTGGAAGTTCCAGCGGTTAGATGTGATTAGCCTCGAGAAGCCTCAGCGGAAATGGGCCTCATCTCGCCTGGAGGGCAAAACCTCCTGGATTTTCTCGAGTTGCGGCAGGTGCTCTCGACTTACGCCGAGGACCTCAGGGACCCGCTCTGGTGGCCTCAGGAAAGGCCAGTCCCCATGCGAGTTCCTCGGGGGCCTCTCGGGATTCCTCTCCTGTCGATGCCGGGGCCTAAGACCTTGTGTGGAGTCGGGGCCGGAACCTGAGGATTCCTCTCCAGTGCTGACATGGATCTTGGGGTACTTCTGGAGTCTCCCCAGGGGAGTCAGTCCTCGTCTCGAATGCGGGCATGCACTTGCGCTTTCCTCCAGAGCGGTAGCAGCAGTGTCACGCAGTCCGCCGCGTGGATCAAAGGATCTATGGTTTTCCCTCGAGTCTTTCCCACGAGGCTTTCCCACGAGGCTTTCCCACAGGGCTGTCCCACGTGCACACGTGGTGGGAGTCGATCCTCGGCTTGAACGTCAAGGCAGTGCAGGGAAAACAGGTTCCTCTGGAATGGACTGACACATCTGGGGGACTCTTGGAATGGTGGCACGACCCTTCAGTTCTTCTCGCCTTTCCTGTGGAGAGCGCCTCCTCTTGAGATGCGACGGGAACGCCGGGAATTCTTTCCCTACGAAACAGGGAAAGGATCCCTCATCTCAAGCTAGGAGGCGGAAACGGGGCTCCCCTGGATGTGTGCGGGACCCCACGTGCTTCCTCTCGAGTGGAGACGGGTATGTCGGGGAACTTGTTGAGTTGCAGCAAGGGTGTGAAGGACCCTTTGGAAGTTACAGTGGTTAGATGTGATTCGCCTCGAGAAGCCTCAGCGGAAATGGGCCTCATCTCGCCTGGAGGGCAAAACCTCCTGGATTATCTCGAGTTGCGGCAGGTGCTGTCGACTTACGACGGGGAACTCAGGGACCCGCTCTGGTGGCCTCAGGAAAGGCCAGTCCCCATGCGAGTTCCTCGGGGGCCTCTCGGGATTCCTCTCCCGTCGATGCCGGGGCCTAAGACCTTGTGTGGAGTCGTGGCCGGAACCTGAGGATTCCTCTCCAGTGCTGACTTGGATCTTGGGGTACTTCTGGAGTCTCCCCAGGGGAGTCAGTCCTCGTTCCGAATGCGGGCATGCACTTGCGCTTTCCTCCAGAGCGGGAGCAGCAGTGTCACGTAGTCCGCCGCGTGGATCAAAGGATCTATGGTTTTCCCTCGAGTCTTTCCCACGAGGCTTTCCCACGAGGCTTTCCCACAGGGCTGTCCCACGTGCACACGTGGTGGGAGTCGATCCTCGGCTTGAACGTCAAGGCAGTGCAGGGAAAACAGGTTCCTCTAGAATGGACTGACACATCTGGGGGACTCTTGGAATGGTGGCACGACCCTGGAGTTCCTCTCGCCTTTCCTGTGGAGAGCGCCTCCTCTTGAGATGCGACGGGAACGCCGGGAATTCTTTCCCTACGAAACAGGGAAAGGATCCCTCATCTCGAGCTAGGAGGCGGAAACGGGGCTCCCCTGGATGTGTGCGGGACCCCACGTGCTTCCTCTCGAGTGGAGACGGGTATGTCGGGGAACTTCTTGAGTTGCAGCAAGGGTGTGAAGCACCCTTTGGAAGTTCCAGTGGTTAGACGTGATTAGCCTCGAGAAGCCTCAGCAGAAATGGGCCTCATCTCGCCTGGAGGGCAAAACCTCCTGGATTTTCTCGAGTTGCGGCAGGTGCTCTCGACTTACGACGGGGACCTCAGGGACCCGCTCTGGTGGCCTCAGGAAAGGCCAGTCCCCATGCGAGTTCCTCGGGGGCCTCTCGGGATTCCTCTCCCGTCGATGCCGGGGCCTAAGACCTTGTGTGGAGTCGGGGCCGGAACTTGAGGATTCCTCTCCAGTGCTGACATGGATCTTGGGTTACTTCTGGAGTCTCCCCAGGGGAGTCAGTCCTCGTCTCGAATGCGGGCATGCACTTGCGCTTTCCTCCAGAGCGGTAGCAGCAGTGTCACGCAGTCCGCTGCGTGGATCAAAGGATCTATGGTTTTCCCTCGAGTCTTTCCCACGAGGCTTTCCCACGAGGCTTTCCCACAGGGCTGTCCCACGTGCACACGTGGTGGGAGTGCAACCTCGGCTTGAACGTCAAGGCAGTGCAGGGAAAACAGGTTCCTCTGTAATGGACTGACACATCTGGGGGACTCTTGGAATGGTGGCACGACCCTGGAGTTCCTGTCGCCTTTCCTCTGGAGAGCGCCTCCTCTTGAGATGCGACGGGAACGCCGGGAATTCTTTCCCTACGAAACAGGGAAAGGATCCCTCATCTCGAGCTAGGAGGCGGAAACGGGGCTCCCCTGGATGTGTGCGGGACCCCACGTGCTTCCTCTCGAGTGGAGACGGGTATGTCGGGGAACTTCTTGAGTTGCAGCAAGGGTGTGAAGGACCCTTTGGAAGTTCCAGTGGTTAGATGTGATTCGCCTCGAGAAGCCTCACCGGAAATGGGCCTCATCTCGCCTGGAGTGCAAAACCTCCTGGATTATCTCGAGTTGCGGCAGGTGCTGTCGACTTACGACGGGGACCTCAGGGACCCGCTCTGGTGGCCTCAGGAAAGGCCAGTCCCCATGCGAATTCCTTGGCGGCCTCTCGGGATTACTCTCCCGTCGATGCCGGGGCCAAGGCATTGTGTGGAGTCGGGGCCGGAACCTGAGGATTCCTCTCCAGTGCTGACATGGATCTTGGGGTACTTCTGGAGTCTCCCCAGGGGAGTCAGTCCTCGTCTCAAATGCGGGCATGCACTTGCGCTTTCCTCTAGAGCGGTAGCAGCAGTGTCACGCAGTCCGCCGCGTGGATCAAAGGATCTATGGTTTTCCCTCGAGTCTTTCCCACGAGGCTTTCCCACGAGGCTTTCCCAAAGGGCTGTCCCACATGCACAGGTGGTGGGAGTCGATCCTCGGCTTGAACGTCAAGGCAGTGCAGGGAAAACAGGTTCCTCTGGAATGGACTGACACATCTGGGGGACTCTTGGAATGTTGGCACGACCCTGGAGTTCCTCTCGCCTTTCCTGTGGAGAGCGCCAACTCTTGAGATGCGACGGGAACGCCGGGAATTCTTTCCCTACGAAACAGGGAAAGGATCCCTCATCTCGAGCTAGGAGGCGGAAACGGGGCTCCCCTGGATGTGTGCGGGACCCCACGTGCTTCCTCTCGAGTGGAGACGGGTATGTCGCGGAACTGCTTGAGTTGCAGCAATGGTGTGAAGGACCCTTTGGAAGTTCCAGCGGTTAGATGTGATAAGCCTCGAGAAGCCTCAGCGGAAATGGGCCTCATCTCGCCTGGAGGGCAAAACCTCCTGGATTTTCTCGAGTTGCGGCAGGTGCTCTCGACTTACGATGGGGACCTCAGGGACCCGCTCTGGTGGCCTCAGGAAAGGCCAGTCCCCATGCGAGTTCCTCGGGGGCCTCTCGGGATTCCTCTCCCGTCGATGCCGGGGCCTAAGACCTTGTGTGGAGTCGGGGCCGGATCCTGAGGATTCCTCTCCAGTGCTGACATGGATCTTGGGGTACTTCTGGAGTCTCCCCAGGGGAGTCAGTCCTCGTCTCGAATGCGGGCATGCACTTGCGCTTTCCTCCAGAGCGGTAGCAGCAGTGTCACGCAGTCCGCCGCGTGGATCAAAGGATCTATGTTTTTCCCTCGAGTCTTTCCCACGAGGCTTTCCCACGAGGCTTTCCCACAGGGCTGTCCCACGTGCACACGTGGTGGGAGTCGATCCTCGGCTTGAACGTCAAGGCAGTGCAGGGAAAACAGGTTCCTCTGGAATGGACTGACACATCTGGGGGACTCTTGGAATGGTGGCACGACCCTGGAGTTCCTCTATCCTTTCCTATGGAGAGCGCCTCCTCTTGAGATGCGACGGGAACGCCGGGAATTCTTTCCCTACGAAACAGGGAAAGGATCCCTCATCTCGAGCTAGGAGGCGGAAACGGAGCTCCCCTGGATGTGTGCGGGACCCCACGTGCTTCCTCTCGAGTGGAAACGGGTATGTCGGGGAACTTCTTGAGTTGCAGCAAGGGTGTGAAGGACCCTTTGGAAGTTCCAGTGGTTAGACGTGATTAGCCTCGAGAAGCCTCAGCGGAAATGGGCCTCATCTCGCCTGGAGGGCAAAACCTCCTGGATTTTCTCGAGTTGCGGCAGGTGCTCTCGACTTACGACGGGGACCTCAGGGACCCGCTCTAGTGGCCTCAGGAAAGGCCAGTCCCCATGCGAGTTCCTCGGGGGCCTCTCGGGATTCCTCTCCCGTCGATGCCGGGGCCTAAGACCTTGTGTGGAGTCGGGGCCGGAACCTGAGGATTCCTCTCCAGTGCTGACATGGATCTTGGGGTACTTCTGGAGTCTCCCCAGGGGAGTCAGTCCTCGTCTCGAATGCGGGCATGCACTTGCACTTTCCTCCAGAGCGGTAGCAGCAGTGTCACGCAGTCCGCCGCGTGGATCAAAGGATCTATGGTTTTCCCTCGAGTCTTTCCCACGAGGCTTTCCCACGAGGCTTTCCCACAGGGCTGTCCCACATGCACACGTGGTGGGAGTGGATCCTCGGCTTGAACGTCAAGGCAGTGCAGGGAAAACAGGTTCCTCTGGAATGGACTGACACATCTGGGGGACTCTTGGAATGGTGGCACGACCCTAGAGTTCCTCTCGCCTTTCCTGTGGAGAGCGCCTCCTCTTGAGATGCGACGGGAACGCCGGGAATTCTTTCCCTACGAAACAGGGAAAGGATCCCTCATCTCGAGCTAGGAGGCGGAAACGGGGCTCCCCTGGATGTGTGCGGGACCCACGTGCTTCCTCTCGAGTGGAGACGGGTATGTCGGGGAACTTCTTGATTTGCAGCAAGGGTGTGAAGCACCCTTTGGAAGTTCCAGTGGTTAGACGTGATTAGCCTCGAGAAGCCTCAGCGGAAATGGGCCTCATCTCGCCTGGAGGGCAAAACCTCCTGGATTTTCTCGAGTTGCGGCAGGTGCTCTCGACTTACGACCGGGACCTCAGGGACCCGCTCTGGTGGCCTCAAGAAAGGCCTGTCCCCATGCGAGTTCCTCGGGGGCCTCTCGGGATTCCTCTCCCGTCGATGCCGGGGCCTAAGACCTTGTGTGGAGTCGGGGCCGGAACCTGAGGATTCCTCTCCAGTGCTGACATGGATCTTGGGGTATTTCTGGAGTCTCCCCAGGGGAGTAAGTCCTCGTCTCGAATGCGGGCATGCACTTGCGCTTTCCTCCAGAGCGGTAGCAGCAGTGTCACGCAGTCCGCCGCGTGGATCAAAGGATCTATGGTTTTCCCTCGAGTCTTTCCCACGAGGCTTTCCCACGAGGCTTTCCCACAGGGCTGTCCCACGTGCACACGTGGTGGGAGTCGATCCTCGGCTTGAACGTCAAGGCAGTGCAGGGAAAACAGGTTCCTCTGGAATGGACTGACACATCTGGGGGACTCTTGGAATGGTGGCACGACCCTGGAGTTCCTCTCGCCTTTCCTGTGGAGAGCGCCTCCTCTTGAGATGCGACGGGATCGCCGGGAATTCTTTCCCTACGAAACAGGGAAAGGATCCCTCATCTCGAGCTAGGAGGCGGAAACGGGGCTCCCCTGGATGTGTGCGGGACCCCACGTGCTTCCTCTCGAGTGGAGACGGGTATGTCGGGGAACTTCTTGAGTTGCAGCAAGGGTGTGAAGGACCCTTTGGAAGTTCCAGTGGTTAGATGTGATTCGCCTCGAGAAGCCTCAGCGGAAATGGGCCTCATCTCGCCTGGAGGGCAAAACCTCCTGGATTTTCTCGAGTTGCGGCAGGTGCTCTCGACTTACGACGGGGACCTCAGGGACCCGCTCTGGTGGCCTCAGGAAAGGCCAGTCCCCATGCGAGTTCCTCGGGGGCCTCTCGCGATTCCTCTCCCGTCGATGCCGGGGCCTAAGACCTTGTGTGGAGTCGGGGCCGGAACCTGAGGATTCCTCTCCAGTGCTGACATGGATCTTGGGGTACTTCTGGAGTCTCCCCAGGGGAGTCAGTCCTCGTCTCGAATGCGGGCATGCACTTGCGCTTTCCTCCAGAGCGGTAGCAGCAGTGTCACGCAGTCCGCCGCGTGGATCAAAGGATCTATGGTTTTCCCTCGAGTCTTTCCCACGAGGCTTTCCCACGAGGCTTTCCCACAGGGCTGTCCCACGTGCACACGTAGTGGGAGTGGATCCACGGCTTGAACGTCAAGGCAGTGCAGGGAAAACAGGTTCCTCTGGAATGGACTGACACATCTGGGGGACTCTTGGAATGGTGGCACGACCCTGGAGTTCCTCTCGCCTTTCCTGTGGAGAGCGCCTCCTCTTGAGATGCGACGGGAACGCCGGGAATTCTTTCCCTACGAAACAGGGAAAGGATCCCTCATCTCGAGCTAGGAGGCGGAAACGGGGCTCCCCTGGATGTGTGCGGGACCCCACGTGCTTCCTCTCGAGTGGAGACGGGTATGTCGGGGAACTTCTTGAGTTTCAGCAAGGGTTTGAAGGACCCTTTGGAAGTTCCAGTGGTTAGACGTGATTAGCCTCGAGAAGCCTCAGCGGAAATGGGCCTCATCTCGCCTGGAGGGCAAAACCTTCTGGATTTTCTCGAGTTGCGGCAGGTGCTCTCGACTTACGATGGGGACCTCAGGGACCCGCTCTGGTGGCCTCAGGAAAGGCCAGTCCCCATGCGAGTTCCTCAGGGGCCTCTCGGCATTCCTCTCCCGTCGATGCCGGGGCCTAAGACCTTGTGTGGAGTCGGGGCCGGAACCTGAGGATTCCTCTCCAGTGCTGACATGGATCTTGGGGTACTTCTGGAGTCTCCCCAGGGGAGTCAGTCCTCGTCTCGAATGCGGGCATGCACTTGCGCTTTCCTCCAGAGCGGTAGCAGCAGTGTCACGCAGTCCGCCGCGTGGATCAAAGGATCTATGGTTTTCCCTCGAGTCTTTCCCACGAGGCTTTCCCACGAGGCTTTCCCACAGGGCTGTCCCACGTGCACACGTGGTGGGAGTCGATCCTCGGCTTGAACGTCAAGGCAGTGAAGGGAAAACAGGTTCCTCTGGAATGGACTGACACATCTGGGGGACTCTTGGAATGGTGGCACGACCCTGGAGTTCCTCTCGCCTTTCCTGTGGAGAGCGCCTCCTCTTGAGATGCGACGGGAACGCCGGGAATTCTTTCCCTACGAAACAGGGAAAGGATCCCTCATCTCGAGCTAGGAGGCGGAAACGGGGCTCCCCTGGATGTGTGCGGGACCCCACGTGCTTCCTCTCGAGTGGAGACGGGTATGTCGGGGAACTTCTTGAGTTGCAGCAAGGGTGTGAAGGACCCTTTGGAAGTTCCAGTGGTTAGACGTGATTAGCCTCGAGAAGCCTCAGCGGAAATGGGCCTCATCTCGCCTGGAGGGCAAAACCTCCTGGATTTTCTCGAGTTGCGGCAGGTGCTCTCGACTTACGACGGGGACCTCAGGGACCCGCTCTGGTTGCCTCAGGAAAGGACAGTCCCCATGCGAGTTCCTCGGGGGCCTCTCGGGATTCCTCTCCCGTCGATGCCGGGGCCTAAGACCTTGTGTGGAGTCGGGGCCGGAACCTGAGGATTCCTCTCCAGTGCTGACATGGATCTTGGGGTACTTCTGGAGCCTCCCCAGGGGAGTCAGTCCTCGTCTCGAATACGGGAATGCACTTGTGCTTTCCTCCAGAGCGGTAGCAGCAGTGTCACGCAGTCCGCCGCGTGGATCAAAGGATCTATGGTTTTCCCTCGAGTCTTTCCCACGAGGCTTTCCCACGAGGCTTTCCCACAGGGCTGTCCCACGTGCACACGTGGTGGGAGTCGATCCTAGGCTTGAACGTCAAGGCAGTGCAGGGAAAACAGGTTCCTCTGGAATGGACTGACACATCTGGGGGACTCTAGGAATGGTGGCACGACCCTGGAGTTCCTCTCGCCTTTCCTGTGGAGAGCGCCTCCTCTTGAGATGCGACGGGAACGCCGGGAATTCTTTCCCTACGAAACAGGGAAAGGATCCCTCATCTCGAGCTAGGAGGCGGAAACGGGGCTCCCCTGGATGTGTGCGGGACCCCACGTGCTTCCTCTCGAGTGGAGACGGGTATGTCGGGGAACTTCTTGAGTTGCAGCAAGGGTTTGAAGGACCCTTTGGAAGTTCCAGTGGTTAGACGTGATTAGCCTCGAGAAGCCTCAGCGGAAATGGGCCTCATCTCGCCTGGAGGGCAAAACCTCCTGGATTTTCTCGAGTTGCGGCAGGTGCTCTCGACTTACGACGGGGACCTCAGGGACCCGCTCTGGTGGCCTCAGGAAAGGCCAGTCCCCATGCGAGTTCCTCGGGGGCCTCTCGGGATTCCTCTCCCGTCGATGCCGGGGCCTAAGACCTTGTGTGGAGTCGGGGCCGGAACCTGAGGATTCCTCTCCAGTGCTGACATGGATCTTGGGGTACTTCTGGAGTCTCCCCAGGGGAGTCAGTCCTCGTCTCGAATGCGGGCATGCACTTGCACTTTCCTCCAGAGCGGTAGCAGCAGTGTCACGCAGTCCGCCGCGTGGATCAAAGGATCTATGGTTTTCCCTCGAGTCTTTCCCACGAGGCTTTCCCACGAGGCTTTCCCACAGGGCTGTCCCACGTGCACACGTGGTGGGAGTGGATCCACGGCTTGAACGTCAAGGCAGTGCAGGGAAAACAGGTTCCTCTGGAATGGACTGACACATCTGGGGGACTCTTGGAATGGTGGCACGACCCTGGAGTTCCTCTCGCCTTTCCTGTGGAGAGCGCCTCCTCTTGAGATGCGACGGGAACGCCGGGAATTCTTTCCCTACGAAACAGGGAAAGGATCCCTCATCTCGAGCTAGGAGGCGGAAACGGGGCTCCCCTGGATGTGTGCGGGACCCCACGTGCTTCCTCTCGAGTGGAGACGGGTATGTCGGGGAACTTCTTGAGTTGCAGCAAGGGTTTGAAGGACCCTTTGGAAGTTCCAGTGGTTAGACGTGATTAGCCTCGAGAAGCCTCAGCGGAAATGGGCCTCATCTCGCCTGGAGGGCAAAACCTCCTGGATTTTCTCGAGTTGCGGCAGGTGCTCTCGACTTACGATGGGGACCTCAGGGACCCGCTCTGGTGGCCTCAGGAAAGGCCAGTCCCCATGCGAGTTCCTCGGGGGCCTCTCGGCATTCCTCTCCCGTCGATGCCGGTGCCTAAGACCTTGTGTGGAGTCGGGGCCGGAACCTGAGGTTTCCTCTCCAGTGCTGACATGGATCTTGGGGTACTTCTGGAGTCTCCCCAGGGGAGTCAGTCCTCGTCTCGAATGCGGGCATGCACTTGCGCTTTCCTCCAGAGCGGTAGCAGTAGTGTCACGCAGTCCGCCGCGTGGATCAAAGGATCTATGGTTTTCCCTCGAGTC
This sequence comes from Ovis canadensis, assembly GCF_042477335.2. Lineage (NCBI taxonomy): Eukaryota > Metazoa > Chordata > Mammalia > Artiodactyla > Bovidae > Ovis > Ovis canadensis. The sequence continues at coordinate 7,369,468 of NC_091254.1, forward strand.
TTTCCCACGAGGCTTTCCCACGAGGCTTTCCCACAGGGCTGTCCCACGTGCACACGTGGTGGGAGTCGATCCTCGGCTTGAACGTCAAGGAAGTGAAGGGAAAACAGGTTCCTCTGGAATGGACTGACACATCTGGGGGACTCTTGGAATGGTGGCACGACCCTGGAGTTCCTCTCGCCTTTCCTGTGGAGAGCGCCTCCTCTTGAGATGCGACGGGAACGCCGGGAATTCTTTCCCTACGAAACAGGGAAAGGATCCCTCATCTCGAGCTAGGACGCGGAAACGTGGCTCCCCTGGATGTGTGCGGGACCCCACGTGCTTCCTCTCGAGTGGAGACGGGTATGTCGGGGAACTTCTTGAGTTGCAGCAAGGGTGTGAAGGACCCTTTGGAAGTTCCAGTGGTTAGACGTGATTAGCCTCGAGAAGCCTCAGCGGAAATGGGCCTCATCTCGCCTGGAGGGCAAAACCTCCTGGATTTTCTCGAGTTGCGGCAGGTGCTCTCGACTTACGACGGGGACCTCAGGGACCCGCTCTGGTGGCCTCAGGAAAGGACAGTCCCCATGCGAGTTCCTCGGGGGCCTCTCGGGATTCCTCTCCCGTCGATGCCGGGGCCTAAGACCTTGTGTGGAGTCGGGGCCGGAACCTGAGGATTCCTCTCCAGTGCTGACATGGATCTTGGGGTACTTCTGGAGCCTCCCCAGGGGAGTCAGTCCTCGTCTCGAATACGGGAATGCACTTGTGCTTTCCTCCAGAGCGGTAGCAGCAGTGTCACGCAGTCCGCCGCGTGGATCAAAGGATCTATGGTTTTCCCTCGAGTCTTTCCCACGAGGCTTTCCCACGAGGCTTTCCCACAGGGCTGTCCCACGTGCACACGTGGTGGGAGTCGATCCTCGGCTTGAACGTCAAGGCAGTGCGGGGAAAACAGGTTCCTCTGGAATGGACTGACACATCTGGGGGACTCTTGGAATGGTGGCATGACCATGGAGTTCCTCTCGCCTTTCCTGTGGAGAGCGCCTCCTCTTGAGATGCGACGGGAACGCCGGGAATTCTTTCCCTACGAAACAGGGAAAGGATCCCTCATCTCGAGCTAGGAGGCGGAAACGGGTCTCCCCTGGATGTGTGCGGGACCCCACGTGCTTTCTCTCGAGTGGAGACGGGTATGTCGGGGAACTTCTTGATTTGCAGCAAGGGTGTGAAGGACCCTTTGGAAGTTCCAGTGGTTAGACGTGATTAGGCTCCAGAAGCCTCAGCGGAAATGGGCCTCATCTCGCCTGGAGGGCAAAACCTCCTGGATTTTCTCGAGTTGCGGCAGGTGCTCTCGACTTACGACGGGGACTTCAGGGAGCCGCTCTGGTGGCCTCAGGAAAGGCCAGTCCCCATGCGAGTTCCTCGGGGGCCTCTCGGGATTCCTCTCCCGTCGATGCCGGGGCCTAAGACCTTGTGTGGAGTCGGGGCCGGAACCTGAGGATTCCTCGCCAGTGCTGACATGGATCTTGGGGTACTTCTGGAGTCTCCCCAGGGGAGTCAGTCCTCGTCTCGAATGCGGGCATGCACTTGCGCTTTCCTCCAGAGCGGTAGCAGCAGTGTCACGCAGTCCGCCGCGTGGATCAAAGGATCTATGGTTTTCCCTCGAGTCTTTCCCAAGAGGCTTTCCCACGAGGCTTTCCCACAGGGCTGTCCCACGTGCACACGTGGTGGGAGTGGATCCTCGGCTTGAACGTCAAGGCAGTGCAGGGAAAACAGGTTCCTCTGGAATGGACTGACACATCTGGGGGACTCTTGGAATGGTGGCACGACCCTGGAGTTCCTCTCGCCTTTCCTGTGGAGAGCGCCTCCTCTTGAGATGCGACGGGAACGCCGGGAATTCTTTCCCTACGTAACAGGGAAAGGATCCCTCATCTCGAGCTAGGAGGCGGAAACGGGGCTCCCCTGGATGTGTGCGGGACCCCACGTGCTTCCTCTCGAGTGGAGACGGGTATGTCGGGGAACTTCTTGAGTTGCAGCAAGGGTGTGAAGGACCCTTTGGAAGTTCCAGTGGTTAGACATGATTAGCCTCGAGAAGCCTCAGCGGAAATGGGCCTCATCTTGCCTGGAGGGCAAAACCTCCTGGATTTTCTCGAGTTGCGGCAGGTGCTCTCGACTTACGACGGGGACCTCAGGGACCCGCTCTGGTGGCCTCAGGAAAGGCCAGTCCCCATGCGAGTTCCTCGGGGGCCTCTCGGGATTCCTCTCCCGTCGATGCCGGGGCCTAAGACCTTGTGTGGAGTCGGGGCCGGAACCTGAGGATTCCTCTCCAGTGCTGACATGGATCTTGGGGTACTTCTGGAGTCTCCCCAGGGGAGTCAGTCCTCGTCTCGAATGCGGGCATGCACTTGCGCTTTCCTCCAGAGCGGTAGCAGCAGTGTCACGCAGTCCGCCGCGTGGATCAAAGGATCTATGGTTTTCCCTCGAGTCTTTCCCACGAGGCTTTCCCACGAGGCTTTCCCACAGGGCTGTCCCACGTGCACACGTGGTGGGAGTGGATCCACGGCTTGAACGTCAAGGCAGTGCAGGGAAAACAGGTTCCTCTGGAATGGACTGACACATCTGGGGGACTCTTGGAATGGTGGCACGACCCTGGAGTTCCTCTCGCCTTTCCTGTGGAGAGCGCCTCCTCTTGAGATGCGACGGGAACGCCGGGAATTCTTTCCCTACGAAACAGGGAAAGGATCCCTCATCTCGAGCTAGGAGGCGGAAACGGGGCTCCCCTGGATGTGTGCGGGACCCCACGTGCTTCCTCTCGAGTGGAGACGGGTATGTCGGGGAACTTCTTGAGTTGCAGCAAGGGTGTGAAGGACCCTTTGGAAGTTCCAGTGGTTAGACGTGATTAGCCTCGAGAAGCCTCAGCGGAAATGGGCCTCATCTCGCCTGGAGGGCAAAACCTCCTGGATTTTCTCGAGTTGCGGCAGGTGCTCTCGACTTACGACGGGGACCTCAGGGACCCGCTCTGGTGGCCTCAGGAAAGGCCAGTCCCCATGCGAGTTCCTCGGGGGCCTCTCGGGATTCCTCTCCCGTCGATGCCGGGGCCTAAGACCTTGTGTGTAGTCGGGGCCGGAACCTGAGGATTCCTCTCCAGTGCTGACATGGATCTTGGGGTACTTCTGGAGTCTCCCCAGGGGAGTCAGTCCTCGTCTCGAATGCGGGCATGCACTTGCGCTTTCCTCCAGAGCGGTAGCAGCAGTGTCACGCAGTCCGCCGCGTGGATCAAAGGATCTATGGTTTTCCCTCGAGTCTTTCCCACGAGGCTTTCCCACGGGGCTTTCCCACAGGGCTGTCCCACGTGCACACGTGGTGGGAGTGGATCCACGGCTTGAACGTCAAGGCAGTGCAGGGAAAACAGGTTCCTCTGGAATGGACTGACACATCTGAGGGACTCTTGGAATGGTGGCACGACCCTGGAGTTCCTCTCGCCTTTCCTGTGGAGAGCGCCTCCTCTTGAGATGCGACGGGAACGCCGGGAATTCTTTCCCTACGAAACAGGGAAAGGATCCCTCATCTCGAGCTAGGAGGCGGAAACGGGGCTCCCCTGGATGTGTGCGGGACCCCACGTGCTTTCTCTCGAGTGGAGACGGGTATGTCGGGGAACTTCTTGATTTGCAGCAAGGGTGTGAAGGACCCTTTGGAAGTTCCAGTGGTTAGACGTGATTAGGCTCCAGAAGCCTCAGCGGAAATGGGCCTCATCTCGCCTGGAGGGCAAAACCTCCTGGATTTTCTCGAGTTGCGGCAGGTGCTCTCGACTTACGACGGGGACCTCAGGGAGCCGCTCTGGTGGCCTCAGGAAAGGCCAGTCCCCATGCGAGTTCCTCGGGGGCCTCTCGGGATTCCTCTCCCGTCGATGCCGGGGCCTAAGACCTTGTGTGGAGTCGGGGCCGGAACCTGAGGATTCCTCGCCAGTGCTGACATGGATCTTGGGGTACTTCTGGAGTCTCCCCAGGGGAGTCAGTCCTCGTCTCGAATGCGGGCATGCACTTGCGCTTTCCTCCAGAGCGGTAGCAGCAGTGTCACGCAGTCCGCCGCGTGGATCAAAGGATCTATGGTTTTCCCTCGAGTCTTTCCCAAGAGGCTTTCCCACGAGGCTTTCCCACAGGGCTGTCCCACGTGCACACGTGGTGGGAGTGGATCCTCGGCTTGAACGTCAAGGCAGTGCAGGGAAAACAGGTTCCTCTGGAATGGACTGACACATCTGGGGGACTCTTGGAATGGTGGCACGACCCTGGAGTTCCTCTCGCCTTTCCTGTGGAGAGCGCCTCCTCTTGAGATGCGACGGGAACGCCGGGAATTCTTTCCCTACGAAACAGGGAAAGGATCCCTCATCTCGAGCTAGGAGGCGGAAACGGGGCTCCCCTGGATGTGTGCGGGACCCCACGTGCTTCCTCTCGAGTGGAGACGGGTATGTCGGGGAACTTCTTGAGTTTCAGCAAGGGTGTGAAGGACCCTTTGGAAGTTCCAGTGGTTAGACGTGATTAGCCTCGAGAAGCCTCAGCGGAAATGGGCCTCATCTCGCCTGGAGGGCAAAACCTCCTGGATTTTCTCGAGTTGCGGCAGGTGCTCTCGACTTACGACGGGGACCTCAGGGACCCGCTCTGGTGGCCTCAGGAAAGGCCAGTCCCCATGCGAGTTCCTCGGGGGCCTCTCGGGATTCCTCTCCCGTCGATGCCGGGGCCTAAGACCTTGTGTGGAGTCGGGGCCGGAACCTGAGGATTCCTCTCCAGTGCTGACATGGATCTTGGGGTACTTCTGGAGTCTCCCCAGGGGAGTCAGTCCTCGTCTCGAATGCGGGCATGCACTTGCGCTTTCCTCCAGAGCGGTAGCAGCAGTGTCACGCAGTCCGCCGCGTGGATCAAAGGATCTATGGTTTTCCCTCGAGTCTTTCGCACGAGGCTTTCCCACGAGGCTTTCCCACAGGGCTGTCCCACGTGCACACGTGGTGGGAGTGGATCCACGGCTTGAACGTCAAGGCAGTGCAGGGAAAACAGGTTCCTCTGGAATGGACTGACACATCTGGGGGACTCTTGGAATGGTGGCACGACCCTGGAGTTCCTCTCGCCTTTCCTGTGGAGAGCGCCTCCTCTTGAGATGCGACGGGAACGCCGGGAATTCTTTCCCTACGAAACAGGGAAAGGATCCCTCATCTCGAGCTAGGAGGCGGAAACGGGGCTCCCCTGGATGTGTGCGGGACCCCACGTGCTTCCTCTCGAGTGGAGACGGGTATGTCGGGGAACTTCTTGAGTTGCAGCAAGGGTGTGAAGGACCCTTTGGAAGTTCCAGTGGTTAGACGTGATTAGCCTCGAGAAGCCTCAGCGGAAATGGGCCTCATCTCGCCTGGAGGGCAAAACCTCCTGGATTTTCTCGAGTTGCGGCAGGTGCTCTCGACTTACGACGGGGACCTCAGGGACCCGCTCTGGTGGCCTCAGGAAAGGCCAGTCCCCATGCGAGTTCCTCGGGGGCCTCTCGGGATTCCTCTCCCGTCGATGCCGGGGCCTAAGACCTTGTGTGGAGTCGGGGCCGGAACCTGAGGATTCCTCTCCAGTGCTGACATGGATCTTGGGGTACTTCTGGAGTCTCCCCAGGGGAGTCAGTCCTCGTCTCGAATGCGGGCATGCACTTGCGCTTTCCTCCAGAGCGGTAGCAGCAGTGTCATGCAGTCCGCCGCGTGAATCAAAGGATCTATGGTTTTCCCTCGAGTCTTTCCCACGAGGCTTTCCCACGAGGCTTTCCCACAGGGCTGTCCCACGTGCACACGTGGTGGGAGTGGATCCACGGCTTGAACGTCAAGGCAGTGCAGGGAAAACAGGTTCCTCTGGAATGGACTGACACATCTGGGGGACTCTTGGAATGGTGGCACGACCCTGGAGTTCCTCTCGCCTTTCCTGTGGAGAGCGCCTCCTCTTGAGATGCGACGGGAACGCCGGGAATTCTTTCCCTACGTAACAGGGAAAGGATCCCTCATCTCGAGCTAGGAGGCGGAAACGGGGCTCCCCTGGATGTGTGCGGGACCCCACGTGCTTCCTCTCGAGTGGAGACGGGTATGTCGGGGAACTTCTTGAGTTGCAGCAAGGGTGTGAAGGACCCTTTGGAAGTTCCAGTGGTTAGACGTGATTAGCCTCGAGAAGCCTCAGCGGAAATGGGCCTCATCTCGCCTGGAGGGCAAAACCTCCTGGATTTTCTCGAGTTGCGGCAGGTGCTCTCGACTTACGACGGGGACCTCAGGGACCCGCTCTGGTGGCCTCAGGAAAGGCCAGTCCCCATGCGAGTTCCTCGGGGGCCTCTCGGGATTCCTCTCCCGTCGATGCCGGGGACTAAGACCTTGTGTGGAGTCGGGGCCGGAACCTGAGGATTCCTCTCCAGTGCTGACATGGATCTTGGGGTACTTCTGGAGTCTCCCCAGGGGAGTCAGTCCTCGTCTCGAATGCGGGCATGCACTTGCGCTTTCCTCCAGAGCGGTAGCAGCAGTGTCACGCAGTCCGCCGCGTGGATCAAAGGATCTATGGTTTTCCCTCGAGTCTTTCCCACGAGGCTTTCCCACGAGGCTTTCCCACAGGGCTGTCCCACGTGCACACGTAGTGGGAGTGGATCCACGGCTTGAACGTCAAGGCAGTGCAGGGAAAACAGCTTCCTCTGGAATGGACTGACACATCTGGGGGACTCTTGGAATGGTGGCACGACCCTGGAGTTCCTCTCGCCTTTCCTGTGGAGAGCGCCTCCTCTTGAGATGCGACGGGAACGCCGGGAATTCTTTCCCTACGAAACAGGGAAAGGATCCCTCATCTCGAGCTAGGAGGTGGAAACGGGGCTCCCCTGGATGTGTGCGGGACCCCACGTGCTTCCTCTCGAGTGGAGACGGGTATGTCGGGGAACTTCTTGAGTTTCAGCAAGGGTGTGAAGGACCCTTTGGAAGTTCCAGTGGTTAGACGTGATTAGCCTCGAGAAGCCTCAGCGGAAATGGGCCTCATCTCGCCTGGAGGGCAAAACCTCCTGGATTTTCTCGAGTTGCGGCAGGTGCTCTCGACTTACGACGGGGACCTCAGGGACCCGCTCTGGTGGCCTCAGGAAAGGCCAGTCCCCATGCGAGTTCCTCGGGGGCCTCTCGGGATTCCTCTCCCGTCGATGCCGGGGCCTAAGACCTTGTGTGGAGTCGGGGCCGGAACCTGAGGATTCCTCTCCAGTGCTGACATGGATCTTGGGGTACTTCTGGAGTCTCCCCAGGGGAGTCAGTCCTCGTCTCGAATGCGGGCATGCACTTGCGCTTTCCTCCAGAGCGGTAGCAGCAGTGTCACGCAGTCCGCCGCGTGGATCAAAGGATCTATGGTTTTCCCTCGAGTCTTTCCCACGAGGCTTTCCCACGAGGCTTTCCCACAGGGCTGTCCCACGTGCACACGTGGTGGGAGTGGATCCACGGCTTGAACGTCAAGGCAGTGCAGGGAAAACAGGTTCCTTTGGAATGGACTGACACATCTGGGGGACTCTTGGAATGGTGGCACGACCCTGGAGTTCCTCTCGCCTTTCCTGTGGAGAGCGCCTCCTCTTGAGATGCGACGGGAACGCCGGGAATTCTTTCCCTACGAAACAGGGAAAGGATCCCTCATCTCGAGCTAGGAGGCGGAAACGGGGCTCCCCTGGATGTGTGCGGGACCCCACGTGCTTCCTCTCGAGTGGAGACGGGTATGTCGGGGAACTTCTTGAGTTGCAGCAAGGGTGTGAAGGACCCATTGGAAGTTCCAGTGGTTAGACGTGATTAGCCTCGAGAAGCCTCAGCGGAAATGGGCCTCATCTCGCCTGGAGGGCAAAACCTCCTGGATTTTCTCGAGTTGCGGCAGGTGCTCTCGACTTACGACGGGGACCTCAGGGACCCGCTCTGGTTGCCTCAGGAAAGGACAGTCCCCATGCGAGTTCCTCGGGGGCCTCTCGGGATTCCTCTCGCGTCGATGCCGGGGCCTAAGACCTTGTGTGGAGTCGGGGCCGGAACCTGAGGATTCCTCTCCAGTGCTGACATGGATCTTGGGGTACTTCTGGAGCCTCCCCAGGGGAGTCAGTCCTCGTCTCGAATACGGGAATGCACTTGTGCTTTCCTCCAGAGCGGTAGCAGCAGTGTCACGCAGTCCGCCGCGTGGATCAAAGGATCTATGGTTTTCCCTCGAGTCTTTCCCACGAGGCTTTCCCACGAGGCTTTCCCACAGGGCTGTCCCAAGTGCACACGTGGTGGGAGTCGATCCTCGGCTTGAACGTCAAGGCAGTGCGGGAAAACAGGTTCCTCTGGAATGGACTGACACATCTGGGGGACTCTTGGAATGGTGGCATGACCCTGGAGTTCCTCTCGCCTTTCCTGTGGAGAGCGCCTCCTCTTGAGATGCGACGGGAACGCCGGGAATTCTTTCCCTACGAAACAGGGAAAGGATCCCTCATCTCGAGCTAGGAGGCGGAAACGGGGCTCCCCTGGATGTGTGCGGGACCCCACGTGCTTTCTCTCGAGTGGAGACGGGTATGTCGGGGAACTTCTTGATTTGCAGCAAGGGTGTGAAGGACCCTTTGGAAGTTCCAGTGGTTAGACGTGATTAGGCTCCAGAAGCCTCAGCGGAAATGGGCCTCATCTCACCTGGAGGGCAAAACCTCCTGGATTTTCTCGAGTTGCGGCAGGTGCTCTCGACTTACGACGGGGACCTCAGGGAGCCGCTCTGGTGGCCTCAGGAAAGGCCAGTCCCCATGCGAGTTCCTCGGGGGCCTCTCGGGATTCCTCTCCCGTCGATGCCGGGGCCTAAGACCTTGTGTGGAGTCGGGGCCGGAACCTGAGGATTCCTCTCCAGTGCTGACATGGATCTTGGGGTACTTCTGGAGTCTCCCCAGGGGAGTCAGTCCTCGTCTCGAATGCGGGCATGCACTTGCGCTTTCCTCCAGAGCGGTAGCAGCAGTGTCACGCAGTCCGCCGCGTGGATCAAAGGATCTATGGTTTTCCCTCGAGTCTTTCCCACGAGGCTTTCCCACGAGGCTTTCCCACAGGGCTGTCCCACGTGCACACGTGGTGGGAGTCGTCTCTCGGCTTGAACGTCAAGGCAGTGCAGGGAAAACAGGTTCCTCTGGAATGGACTGACACATCTGGGGGACTCTTGGAATGGTGGCACGACCCTTCAGTTCCTCTCGCCTTTCCTGTGGAGAGTGCCTCCTCTTGAGATGCGACGGGAACGCCGGGAATTCTTTCCCTAAGAAACATGGAAAGGATCCCTCATCTCGAGCTAGGAGGCGGAAAAGGGGCTCCCCTGGATGTGTGCGGTACCCCACGTGCTTCCTCTCGAGTGAGACGTGTATGTCGGGGAACTTCTTGAGTTGCAGCAAGGGTGTGAAGGACCCTTTGGAAGTTCCAGTGGTTAGACGTGATTAGCCTCGAGTAGCCTCAGCGGAAATGGGCCTCATCTCGCCTGGAGTGCAAAACCTCCTGGATTTTCTCGAGTTGCGGCAGGTGCTCTCGACTTACGACGGGGACCTCAGGGACCCGCTCTGGTGGCCTCAGGAAAGGCCAGTCCCCATGCGAGTTCCTCTGGGGCCTCTGGGGATTCCTCTCCCGTTGATGCCGGGGCCTAAGACCTTGTGTGGATTCCGGGCCGGAAACTGAGGATTCCTCTCCAGTGGTGACATGGATCTTGGGGTACTTCTGGAGTCTCCCCAGGGGAGTCAGTCCTCGTCTCGAATGCGGGCATGCACTTGCGCTTTCCTCCAGAGCGGTAGCAGCAGTGTCACGCAGTCCGCCGCGTGGATCAAAGGATCTATGGTTTTCCCTCGAGTCTTTCCCACGAGGCTTTCCCACGAGGCTTTCCCACAGGGCTGTCCCACGTGCACACGTGGTGGGAGTCGATCCTCGGCTTGAACGTCAAGGCAGTGCAGGGAAAACAGGTTCCTCTGGAATGGACTGACACATCTGGGGTCTCTTGGAATGGTGGCACGACCCTTGAGTTCCTCTCGGCTTTCCTGTGCAGAGCGCCTCCTCTTGAGATGCGACGGGAACGCCGGGAATTCTTTCCCTACGAAACAGGGAAAGGATCCCTCATCTCGAGCTAGGAGGCGGAAACGGGGCTCCCCTGGATGTGTGCGGGACCCACGTGCTTCCTCTCGAGTGGAGACGGGTATGTCGGGGAACTTCTTGAGTTGCAGAAAGGGTGTGAAGGACCCTTTGGAAGTTCCAGTGGTTAGACGTGATTGGCCTCGAGAAGCCTCAGTGGAAATGGGCCTCATCTCGCCTGGAGGGCAAAACCTCCTGGATTTTCTCGAGTTGTGGCAGGTGCTCTCGACTTACGACGGGGACCTCAGGGACCCGCTCTGGTGGCCTCAGGAAAGGCCAGTCCCCATGCGAGTTCCTCGGGGGCCTCTCGGGATTCCTCTCCCGTCGATGCCGGGTCCTAAGACCTTGTGTGGAGTCGGGGCCGGAACCTGAGGATTCCTCTTCAGTGCTGACATGGATCTTGGGGTACTTCTGGAGTCTCCCCAGGGGAGTCAGTCCTCGTCTCGAATGCGGGCATGCACTTGCGCTTTCCTCCAGAGCGGTAGCAGCAGTGTCACGCAGTCCGCCGCGTGGATCAAAGGATCTATGGTTTTCCCTCGAGTCTTTCCCACGAGGCTTTCCCACGAGGCTTTCCCACAGGGCTGTCCCACGTGCACACGTGGTGGGAGTCGATCCTCGGCTTGAACGTCAAGGCAGTGCAGGGAAAGCAGGTTCCTCTGGAATGGACTGACACATCTGGGGGACTCTTGGAATGGTGGCACGACCCTGGAGTTCCTCTCGCCTTTCCTGTGGAGAGCGCCTCCTCTTGAGATGCGACGGGAACGCCGGGAATTCTTTCCCTACGAAACAGGGAAAGGATCCCTCATCTCGAGCTAGGAGGCGGAAACGGGGCTCCCCTGGATGTGGGCGGGACACCACGTGCTTCCTCTCGAGTGGAGACGGGTATGTCGGGGAACTTCTTGAGTTGCAGCAAGGGTGTGAAGGACCCTTTGGAAGTTCCAGTGGTTAGACGTGATTAGCCTCGAGAAGCCTCAGCGGAAATGGGCCTCATCTCGCCTGGAGGGCAAAACCGCCTGGATTTTCTCGAGTTGCGGCAGGTGCTCTCGACTTACGACGGGGACCTCAGGGACCCGCTCTGGTTGCCTCAGGAAAGGACAGTCCCCATGCGAGTTCCTCGGGGGCCTCTCGGGATTCCTCTCCCGTCGATGCCGGGGCCTAAGACCTTGTGTGGAGTCGGGGCCGGAACCTGAGGATTCCTCTCCAGTGCTGACATGGATCTTGGGGTACTTCTGGAGCCTCCCCAGGGGAGTCAGTCCTCGTCTCGAATACGGGAATGCACTTGTGCTTTCCTCCAGAGCGGTAGCAGCATTGTCACGCAGTCCGCCGCGTGGATCAAAGGATCTATGGTTTTCCCTCGAGTCTTTCCCACGAGGCTTTCCCACGAGGCTTTCCCACAGGGCTGTCCCACGTGCACACGTGGTGGGAGTCGATCCTCGGCTTGAACGTCAAGGCAGTGAAGGGAAAACAGGTTCCTCTGGAATGGACTGACACATCTGGGGGACTCTTGGAATGGTGGCATGACCCTGGAGTTCCTCTCGCCTTTTCTGTGGAGAGCGCCTCCTCTTGAGATGCGACGGGAACGCCGGAAAATCTTTCCCTACGAAACAGGGAAAGGATCCGTCATCTCGAGCTAGGAGGGGGAAACGGGGTTCCCCTGGATGTGTGCGGGACCCCACGTGCTTCCTCTCGAGTGAAGACGGGTATGTCGCAGAACTGCTTGAGTTTTAGCAAGGGTGTGAAGGACCCTTTGGAAGTTCCAGTGGTTAGACGTGATTAGCCTCGAGAAGCCTCAGCGGAAATGGGCCTCATCTCGCCTGGAGGGCAAAACCTCCTGGATTTTCTCGAGTTGCGGCAGGTGCTCTCGAGTTACGTCGGGGACCTCAGGGACCCGCTCTGGTGGCCTCAGGAAAGGCCATTCCCCATGCGAGTTCCTCGGGGGCCTCTTGGGATTCCTCTCCCGTCGATGCCGGGGCCTAAGACCTTGTGTTTAGTCGGGGCCGGAACCTGAGGATTCCTCTCCAGTGGTGACATGGATCTTGGGGTACTTCTGGAGTCTCCCCAGGGGAGTCAGTCCTCGTCTCGAATGCGGGATTGCACTTGCACTTTCCTCCAGAGCGGTAGCAGCAGTGTCACGCAGTCCGCCGCGTGGGTCAAAGGATCTATGGTTTTCCCTCGAGTCTTTCCCACGAGGCTTTCCCACGAGGCTTTCCCACAGGGCTGTCCCACGTGCACACGTGGTGGGAGTCGATCGTCGGCTTGAACGTTAAGGCAGTGCAGGGAAAACAGGTTCCCTGGAATGGACTGACACATCTGGGGGACTCTTGGAATGGTGGCACGACCCTGGAGTTCCTCTCGCCTTTCTTGTGGAGAGCGCCTCCTCTTGAGATGCGACGGGAACGCCGGGGAATCTTTCCCTACGAAACAGGGAAAGGATCCCTCATCTCGAGCTAGGAGGCGGAAACGGGGCTCCCCTGGATGTGTGCGGGACCCCACGTGCTTCCTCTCGAGTGGAGACGGGTATGTCGGGGAACTTCTTGAGTTGCAGCAAGGGTGTGAAGGACCCTTTGGAAGTTCCAGTGGTTAGACGTGATTGGCCTCGAGAAGCCTCAGCGGAAATGGGCCTCATCTCGCCTGGAGGGCAAAACCTCCTGGATTTTCTCGAGTTGTGGCAGGTGCTCTCGACTTACGACGGGGACCACAGGGACCCGCTCTGGTGGCCTCAGGAAAGGCCAGTCCCCATGCGACTTCCTCGGGGGCCTCTCGGGATTCCTCTCCCGTCGATGCCGGTGCCTAAGACCTTGTGTGGAGTCGGGGCCGGAACCTGAGGATTCCTCTCCAGTGCTGACATGGATCTTGGGGTACTTCTGGAGTCTCCCCAGGGGAGTCAGTCCTCGTCTCGAATGCGGGCATGCACTTGCGCTTTCCTCCAGAGCGGTAGCAGCAGTGTCACGCAGTCCGCCGCGTGGATCAAAGGATCTATGGTTTTCCCTCGAGTCTTTCCCACGAGGCTTTCCCACGAGGCTTTCTCACAGGGCTGTCCCACGTGCACACGTGGTGGGTGTCGATCCTCGGCTTGAACGTCAAGGCAGTGCAGGGAAAACAGGTTCCTCTGGAATGGACTGACACATCTGGGGGACTCTTGGAATGGTGGCACGACCCTGGAGTTCCTCTCGCCTTTCCTGTGGAGAGTGCCTCCTCTTGAGATGCGACGGGAACGCCGGGAATTCTTTCCCTAAGAAACATGGAAAGGATCCCTCATCTCGAGCTAGGAGGCGGAAAAGGGGCTCCCCTGGATGTGTGCGGGACCCCACGTGCTTCCTCTCGAGTGAGACGTGTATGTCGGGGAACTTCTTGAGTTGCAGCAAGGGTGTGAAGGACCCTTTGGAAGTTCCAGTGGTTAGACGTGATTAGCCTCGAGTAGCCTCAGCGGAAATGGGCCTCATCTCGCCTGGAGTGCAAAACCTCCTGGATTTTCTCGAGTTGCGGCAGGTGCTCTCGACTTACGACGGGGACCTCAGGGACCCGCTCTGGTGGCCTCAGGAAAGGCCAGTCCCCATGCGAGTTCCTCTGGGGCCTCTGGGGATTCCTCTCCCGTCGATGCCGGGGCCTAAGACCTTGTGTGGATTCCGGGCCGGAAACTGAGGATTCCTCTCCAGTGCTGACATGGATCTTGGGGTACTTCTGGAGTCTCCCCAGGGGAGTCAGTCCTCGTCTCGAATGCGGGCATGCACTTGCGCTTTCCTCCAGAGCGGTAGCAGCAGTGTCACGCAGTCCGCTGCGTGGATCAAAGGATCTATGGTTTTCCCTCGAGTCTTTCCCACGAGGCTTTCCCACGAGGCTTTCCCACAGGGCTGTCCCACGTGCACACGTGGTGGGAGTCGATCCTCGGCTTGAACGTCAAGGCAGTGCAGGGAAACAGGTTCCTCTGGAATGGACTGACACATCTGGGGTCTCTTGGAATGGTGGCACGACCCTTGAGTTCCTCTCGGCTTTCCTGTGCAGAGCTCCTCCTTTTGAGATGCGACGGGAACGCCGGGAATTCTTTCCCTACGAAACAGGGAAAGGATCCCTCATCTCGAGCTAGGAGGCGGAAAAGGGGCTCCCGTGGATGTGTGCGGGACCCCACGTGTTTCGCCTCGAGTGGAGACGGGTATGTCGCGGAACTTCTTGAGTTGCAGCAAGGGTGTGTAGGACCCTTTGGAAGTTCCAGTGGTTAGATGTGATTGGCCTCGAGAAGCCTCAGCGGAAATGGGCCTTATCACGCCTGGAGGGCAAAACCTCCTGGATTTTCTCGAGTTGCGGCAGGAGCTCTCGACTTACGACGGGGACCTCAGGGACCCGCTCTGGTGGCCTCAGGAAAGGCCAGTCCCCATGCGAGTTCCTCGGGGGCGTCTCGGGATTCCTCTCCCTTCCATGCCGGGTCCTAAGACCTTGTGTGGAGTCGGGGCCGGAACCTGAGGATTCCTCTTCAGTGCTGACATGGATCTTGGGGTACTTCTGGAGTCTCCCCAGGGGAGTCAGTCCTCGTCTCGAATGCGGGCATGCACTTGCGCTTTCCTCCAGAGCGGTAGCAGCAGTGTCACGCAGTCCGCCGCGTGGATCAAAGGATCTATGGTTTTCCCTCGAGTCTTTCCCACGAGGCTTTCTCACGAGGCTTTCCCACAGGGCTGTCCCACGTGCACACGTGGTGGGTGTCGATCCTCGGCTTGAACGTCAAGGCAGTGCAGGGAAAACAGGTTCCTCTGGAATGGACTGACACATCTGGGGGACTCTTGGAATGGTGGCACGACCCTGGGGTTCCTCTCGCCTTTCCTGTGGAGAGCGCCTCCTCTTGAGATGCGACGGGAACGCCGGGAATTTTTTCCCTACGAAACAGGGAAAGGATCCCTCATCTCGAGCTAGGAGGCGGAAACGGGGCTCCCCTGGATGTGTGCGGGACACCACGTGCTTCCTCTCGAGTGCAGACGGGTATGTCGGGGAACTTATTGAGTTGCAGCAAGGGTGTGAAGGACCCTTTGGAAGTTCCAGTGGTTAGACGTGATTGGCCTCGAGAAGCCTCAGCGGAAATGGGCCTCATCTCCCCTGGAGGGCAAAACCTCCTGGATTTTCTCGAGTTGCGGCAGGTGCTCTCGACTTACGACGGGGACCTGAGGGAACCGCTCTGGTGGCCTCAGGAAAGGCCAGTCCCCATGCGAGTTCCTTGGGGGCCTCTCGGGATTCCTCTCCCGTCGATGCCGGGGCCTAAGACCGTGTGTGGAGTCGGGGCCGGAACCTGAGGATTCCTCTCCAGTGCTGACTTGGATCTTGGGGTACTTCTGGAGTCTCCCCAGGGGAGTCAGTCCTCGTCTCGAATGCGGGCATGCACTTGCGCTTTCCTCCAGAGCGGTAGCAGCAGTGTCACGCAGTCCGCCGCGTGGATCAAAGGATCTATGGTTTTCCCTCGAGTCTTTCCCACGAGGCTTTCCCACGAGGCTTTCTCACAGGGCTGTCCCACGTGCACACGTGGTGGGTGTCGATCCTCGGCTTGAACGTCAAGGCAGTGCAGGGAAAACAGGTTCCTCTGGAATGGACTGACACATCTGGGGGACTCTTGGAATGGTGGCACGACCCTGGAGTTCCTCTCGCCTTTCCTGTGGAGAGTGCCTCCTCTTGAGATGCGACGGGAACGCCGGGAATTCTTTCCCTAAGAAACATGGAAAGGATCCCTCATCTCGAGCTAGGAGGCGGAAAAGGGGCTCCCCTGGATGTGTGCGGGACCCCACGTGTTTCGCCTCGAGTGGAGACGGGTATGTCGCAGAACTGCTTGAGTTTTAGCAAGGGTGTGAAGGACCCTTTGGAAGTTCCAGTGGTTAGACGTGATTAGCCTCGAGAAGCCTCAGCGGAAATGGGCCTCATCTCGCCTGGAGGGCAAAACCTCCTGGATTTTCTCGAGTTGCGGCAGGTGCTCTCGAGTTACGTCGGGGACCTCAGGGACCCGCTCTGGTGGCCTCAGGAAAGGCCATTCCCCATGCGAGTTCCTCGGGGGCCTCTTGGGATTCCTCTCCCGTCGATGCCGGGGCCTAAGACCTTGTGTTTAGTCGGGGCCGGAACCTGAGGATTCCTCTCCAGTGGTGACATGGATCTTGGGGTACTTCTGGAGTCTCCCCAGGGGAGTCAGTCCTCGTCTCGAATGCGGGATTGCACTTGCACTTTCCTCCAGAGCGGTAGCAGCAGTGTCACGCAGTCCGCCGCGTGGGTCAAAGGATCTATGGTTTTCCCTCGAGTCTTTCCCACGAGGCTTTCCCACGAGGCTTTCCCACAGGGCTGTCCCACGTGCACACGTGGTGGGAGTCGATCGTCGGCTTGAACGTTAAGGCAGTGCAGGGAAAACAGGTTCCCTGGAATGGACTGACACATCTGGGGGACTCTTGGAATGGTGGCACGACCCTGGAGTTCCTCTCGCCTTTCTTGTGGAGAGCGCCTCCTCTTGAGATGCGACGGGAACGCCGGGGAATCTTTCCCTACGAAACAGGGAAAGGATCCCTCATCTCGAGCTAGGAGGCGGAAACGGGGCTCCCCTGGATGTGTGCGGGACCCCACGTGCTTCCTCTCGAGTGGAGACGGGTATGTCGGGGAACTTCTTGAGTTGCAGCAAGGGTGTGAAGGACCCTTTGGAAGTTCCAGTGGTTAGACGTGATTGGCCTCGAGAAGCCTCAGCGGAAATGGGCCTCATCTCGCCTGGAGGGCAAAACCTCCTGGATTTTCTCGAGTTGTGGCAGGTGCTCTCGACTTACGACGGGGACCACAGGGACCCGCTCTGGTGGCCTCAGGAAAGGCCAGTCCCCATGCGACTTCCTCGGGGGCCTCTCGGGATTCCTCTCCCGTCGATGCCGGTGCCTAAGACCTTGTGTGGAGTCGGGGCCGGAACCTGAGGATTCCTCTCCAGTGCTGACATGGATCTTGGGGTACTTCTGGAGTCTCCCCAGGGGAGTCAGTCCTCGTCTCGAATGCGGGCATGCACTTGCGCTTTCCTCCAGAGCGGTAGCAGCAGTGTCACGCAGTCCGCCGCGTGGATCAAAGGATCTATGGTTTTCCCTCGAGTCTTTCCCACGAGGCTTTCCCACGAGGCTTTCTCACAGGGCTGTCCCACGTGCACACGTGGTGGGTGTCGATCCTCGGCTTGAACGTCAAGGCAGTGCAGGGAAAACAGGTTCCTCTGGAATGGACTGACACATCTGGGGGACTCTTGGAATGGTGGCACGACCCTGGAGTTCCTCTCGCCTTTCCTGTGGAGAGTGCCTCCTCTTGAGATGCGACGGGAACGCCGGGAATTCTTTCCCTAAGAAACATGGAAAGGATCCCTCATCTCGAGCTAGGAGGCGGAAAAGGGGCTCCCCTGGATGTGTGCGGGACCCCACGTGCTTCCTCTCGAGTGAGACGTGTATGTCGGGGAACTTCTTGAGTTGCAGCAAGGGTGTGAAGGACCCTTTGGAAGTTCCAGTGGTTAGACGTGATTAGCCTCGAGTAGCCTCAGCGGAAATGGGCCTCATCTCGCCTGGAGTGCAAAACCTCCTGGATTTTCTCGAGTTGCGGCAGGTGCTCTCGACTTACGACGGGGACCTCAGGGACCCGCTCTGGTGGCCTCAGGAAAGGCCAGTCCCCATGCGAGTTCCTCTGGGGCCTCTGGGGATTCCTCTCCCGTCGATGCCGGGGCCTAAGACCTTGTGTGGATTCCGGGCCGGAAACTGAGGATTCCTCTCCAGTGCTGACATGGATCTTGGGGTACTTCTGGAGTCTCCCCAGGGGAGTCAGTCCTCGTCTCGAATGCGGGCATGCACTTGCGCTTTCCTCCAGAGCGGTAGCAGCAGTGTCACGCAGTCCGCTGCGTGGATCAAAGGATCTATGGTTTTCCCTCGAGTCTTTCCCACGAGGCTTTCCCACGAGGCTTTCCCACAGGGCTGTCCCACGTGCACACGTGGTGGGAGTCGATCCTCGGCTTGAACGTCAAGGCAGTGCAGGGAAACAGGTTCCTCTGGAATGGACTGACACATCTGGGGTCTCTTGGAATGGTGGCACGACCCTTGAGTTCCTCTCGGCTTTCCTGTGCAGAGCTCCTCCTTTTGAGATGCGACGGGAACGCCGGGAATTCTTTCCCTACGAAACAGGGAAAGGATCCCTCATCTCGAGCTAGGAGGCGGAAAAGGGGCTCCCGTGGATGTGTGCGGGACCCCACGTGTTTCGCCTCGAGTGGAGACGGGTATGTCGCGGAACTTCTTGAGTTGCAGCAAGGGTGTGTAGGACCCTTTGGAAGTTCCAGTGGTTAGATGTGATTGGCCTCGAGAAGCCTCAGCGGAAATGGGCCTTATCACGCCTGGAGGGCAAAACCTCCTGGATTTTCTCGAGTTGCGGCAGGAGCTCTCGACTTACGACGGGGACCTCAGGGACCCGCTCTGGTGGCCTCAGGAAAGGCCAGTCCCCATGCGAGTTCCTCGGGGGCGTCTCGGGATTCCTCTCCCTTCCATGCCGGGTCCTAAGACCTTGTGTGGAGTCGGGGCCGGAACCTGAGGATTCCTCTTCAGTGCTGACATGGATCTTGGGGTACTTCTGGAGTCTCCCCAGGGGAGTCAGTCCTCGTCTCGAATGCGGGCATGCACTTGCGCTTTCCTCCAGAGCGGTAGCAGCAGTGTCACGCAGTCCGCCGCGTGGATCAAAGGATCTATGGTTTTCCCTCGAGTCTTTCCCACGAGGCTTTCTCACGAGGCTTTCCCACAGGGCTGTCCCACGTGCACACGTGGTGGGAGTCGATCCTCGGCTTGAACGTCAAGGCAGTGCAGGGAAAACAGGTTCCTCTGGAATGGACTGACACATCTGGGGGACTCTTGGAATGGTGGCACGACCCTGGGGTTCCTCTCGCCTTTCCTGTGGAGAGCGCCTCCTCTTGAGATGCGACGGGAACGCCGGGAATTTTTTCCCTACGAAACAGGGAAAGGATCCCTCATCTCGAGCTAGGAGGCGGAAACGGGGCTCCCCTGGATGTGTGCGGGACACCACGTGCTTCCTCTCGAGTGCAGACGGGTATGTCGGGGAACTTATTGAGTTGCAGCAAGGGTGTGAAGGACCCTTTGGAAGTTCCAGTGGTTAGACGTGATTGGCCTCGAGAAGCCTCAGCGGAAATGGGCCTCATCTCCCCTGGAGGGCAAAACCTCCTGGATTTTCTCGAGTTGCGGCAGGTGCTCTCGACTTACGACGGGGACCTGAGGGAACCGCTCTGGTGGCCTCAGGAAAGGCCAGTCCCCATGCGAGTTCCTTGGGGGCCTCTCGGGATTCCTCTCCCGTCGATGCCGGGGCCTAAGACCGTGTGTGGAGTCGGGGCCGGAACCTGAGGATTCCTCTCCAGTGCTGACTTGGATCTTGGGGTACTTCTGGAGTCTCCCCAGGGGAGTCAGTCCTCGTCTCGAATGCGGGCATGCACTTGCGCTTTCCTCCAGAGCGGTAGCAGCAGTGTCACGCAGTCCGCCGCGTGGATCAAAGGATCTATGGTTTTCCCTCGAGTCTTTCCCACGAGGCTTTCCCACGAGGCTTTCTCACAGGGCTGTCCCACGTGCACACGTGGTGGGTGTCGATCCTCGGCTTGAACGTCAAGGCAGTGCAGGGAAAACAGGTTCCTCTGGAATGGACTGACACATCTGGGGGACTCTTGGAATGGTGGCACGACCCTGGAGTTCCTCTCGCCTTTCCTGTGGAGAGTGCCTCCTCTTGAGATGCGACGGGAACGCCGGGAATTCTTTCCCTAAGAAACATGGAAAGGATCCCTCATCTCGAGCTAGGAGGCGGAAAAGGGGCTCCCCTGGATGTGTGCGGGACCCCACGTGCTTCCTCTCGAGTGAGACGTGTATGTCGGGGAACTTCTTGAGTTGCAGCAAGGGTGTGAAGGACCCTTTGGAAGTTCCAGTGGTTAGACGTGATTAGCCTCGAGTAGCCTCAGCGGAAATGGGCCTCATCTCGCCTGGAGTGCAAAACCTCCTGGATTTTCTCGAGTTGCGGCAGGTGCTCTCGACTTACGACGGGGACCTCAGGGACCCGCTCTGGTGGCCTCAGGAAAGGCCAGTCCCCATGCGAGTTCCTCTGGGGCCTCTGGGGATTCCTCTCCCGTCGATGCCGGGGCCTAAGACCTTGTGTGGATTCCGGGCCGGAAACTGAGGATTCCTCTCCAGTGCTGACATGGATCTTGGGGTACTTCTGGAGTCTCCCCAGGGGAGTCAGTCCTCGTCTCGAATGCGGGCATGCACTTGCGCTTTCCTCCAGAGCGGTAGCAGCAGTGTCACGCAGTCCGCCGCGTGGATCAAAGGATCTATGGTTTTCCCTCGAGTCTTTCCCACGAGGCTTTCCCACGAGGCTTTCCCACAGGGCTGTCCCACGTGCACACGTGGTGGGAGTCGATCCTCGGCTTGAACGTCAAGGCAGTGCAGGGAAACAGGTTCCTCTGGAATGGACTGACACATCTGGGGTCTCTTGGAATGGTGGCACTACCCTTGAGTTCCTCTCGGCTTTCCTGTGCAGAGCTCCTCCTTTTGAGATGCGAAGGGAACGCCGGGAATTCTTTCCCTACGAAACAGGGAAAGGATCCCTCATCTCGAGCTAGGAGGCGGAAAAGGGGCTCCCGTGGATGTGTGCGGGACCCCACGTGTTTCGCCTCGAGTGGAGACGGGTATGTCGCGGAACTTCTTGAGTTGCAGCAAGGGTGTGTAGGACCCTTTGGAAGTTCCAGTGGTTAGATGTGATTGGCCTCGAGAAGCCTCAGCGGAAATGGGCCTTATCACGCCTGGAGGGCAAAACCTCCTGGATTTTCTCGAGTTGCGGCAGGAGCTCTCGACTTACGACGGGGACCTCAGGGACCCGCTCTGGTGGCCTCAGGAAAGGCCAGTCCCCATGCGAGTTCCTCGGGGGCGTCTCGGGATTCCTCTCCCTTCCATGCCGGGTCCTAAGACCTTGTGTGGAGTCGGGGCCGGAACCTGAGGATTCCTCTTCAGTGCTGACATGGATCTTGGGGTACTTCTGGAGTCTCCCCAGGGGAGTCAGTCCTCGTCTCGAATGCGGGCATGCACTTGCGCTTTCCTCCAGAGCGGTAGCAGCAGTGTCACGCAGTCCGCCGCGTGGATCAAAGGATCTATGGTTTTCCCTCGAGTCTTTCCCACGAGGCTTTCTCACGAGGCTTTCCCACAGGGCTGTCCCACGTGCACACGTGGTGGGAGTCGATCCTCGGCTTGAACGTCAAGGCAGTGCTGGGAAAACAGGTTCCTCTGGAATGGACTGACACATCTGGGGGACTCTTGGAATGGTGGCACGACCCTGGGGTTCCTCTCGCCTTTCCTGTGGAGAGCGCCTCCTCTTGAGATGCGACGGGAACGCCGGGAATTTTTTCCCTACGAAACAGGGAAAGGATCCCTCATCTCGAGCTAGGAGGCGGAAACGGGGCTCCCCTGGATGTGTGCGGGACACCACGTGCTTCCTCTCGAGTGCAGACGGGTATGTCGGGGAACTTATTGAGTTGCAGCAAGGGTGTGAAGGACCCTTTGGAAGTTCCAGTGGTTAGACGTGATTGGCCTCGAGAAGCCTCAGCGGAAATGGGCCTCATCTCCCCTGGAGGGCAAAACCTCCTGGATTTTCTCGAGTTGCGGCAGGTGCTCTCGACTTACGACGGGGACCTGAGGGAACCGCTCTGGTGGCCTCAGGAAAGGCCAGTCCCCATGCGAGTTCCTTGGGGGCCTCTCGGGATTCCTCTCCCGTCGATGCCGGGGCCTAAGACCGTGTGTGGAGTCGGGGCCGGAACCTGAGGATTCCTCTCCAGTGCTGACTTGGATCTTGGGGTACTTCTGGAGTCTCCCCAGGGGAGTCAGTCCTCGTCTCGAATGCGGGCATGCACTTGCGCTTTCCTCCAGAGCGGTAGCAGCAGTGTCACGCAGTCTGCCGCGTGGATCAAAGGATCTATGGATTTCCCTCGAGTCTTTCCCACGAGGCTTTCCCACGAGGCTTTCCCACAGGGCTGTCCCACGTGCACACGTGGTGAGAGTCGATCCTCGGCTTGAACGTCAAGGCAGTGCAGGGAAAACCGGTTCCTCTGGAATGGACTGACACATCTGGGGGACTCTTGGAATGGTGGCACGACCCTGGAGTTCCTCTCGCCTTTCCTGTGGAGAGCGCCTCCTCTTGAGATGCGACGGGAACGCCGGGAATTCTTTCCCTACGAAACAGGGAAAGGATCCCTCATCTCGAGCTAGGAGGCGGAAATGGGGCTCCCCTGGATGTGTGCGGGACCCACGTGCTTCGTCTCGAGTGGAGACGGGTATGTCGGGGAACTTCTTGAGTTGCAGCAAGGGTGTGAATGACCCTTTGGAAGTTCAGTGGTTAGACGTGATTAGCCTCGAGAAGCCTCAGCGGAAATGGGCCTCATCTCGCCTGGAGGGCAAAACCTCCTGGATTTTCTCGAGTTGCGGCAGGTGCTCTCGACTTACGACGGGGACCTCAGGGACCCGCTCTGGTGGCCTCAGGAAAGGCCAGTCGCCAAGCGAGTTCCTCGGGGGCCTCTTGGGATTCCTCTCACGTCGATGCCGGGGCCTAAGACCTTGTGTGGAGTCGGGCCGGAACCTGAGGATTCCTCTCCAGTACTGACATGGATCTTGGGGTACTTCTGGAGTCTCCCCAGGGGAGTCAGTCCTCGTCTCGAATGCGGGCATGCACTTGCGCTTTCCTCCAGGGCGGTAGCAGCAGTGTCACGCAGTCCGCCGCGTGGATCAAAGGATCTATGGTTTTCCCTCGAGTCTTTCCCACGAGGCTTTCCCACAGGGCTGTCCCACGTGCACACGTGGTGGGAGTCGATCCTCGGCTTGAACGTCAAGGCAGTGCAGGGAAAACAGGTTCCTCTGGAATGGACTGACACATCTGGGGGACTCTTGGAATGGTGGCACTACCCTCGAGTTCCTCTCGCATTTCCTGTGGAGAGCGCCTCCTCTTGAGATGCGACGGGAACGCCGGGAATTCTTTCCCTACGAAACAGGGAAAGGATCCCTCATCTCGAGCTAGGAGGCGGAAACGGGGCACCCCTGGATGTGTGCGGGACACCACGTGCTTCCTCTCGAGTGGAGACGGGTTTGTCGGGGAACTTCTTGAGTTGCAGCAAGGGTGTGAAGGACCCTTTGGAAGTTCCAGTGGTTAGACGTGATTGGCCTCGAGAAGCCTCAGCGGAAATGGGCCTCATCTCGCCTGGAGGGCAAAACCTCCTGGATTTTCTCGAGTTGCGGCAGGTGCTCTCGACTTACGACGGGGACCTCAGGGACCCGCTCTGGTGGCCTCAGGAAAGGCCAGTCCTCACGCGAGTTCCTAGGGGGCCTCTCGGGATTCCTCTCCCGTCGATGCCGGGTCCTAAGACCTTGTGTGGAGTCGGGGCCGGAACCTGAGGATTCCTCTCCAGTGCTGACATGGATCTTGGGGTACTTCTGGAGTCTCCCCAGGGGAGTCAGTCCTCGTCTCGAATGCGGGCATGCACTTGCGCTTTCCTCCAGAGCGGTAGCAGCAGTGTCACGCAGTCCGCCGCGTGGATCAAAGGATCTATGGTTTTCCCTCGAGTCTTTCCCACGAGGCTTTCCCACGAGGCTTTCCCACAGGGCTGTCCCACGTGCACACTTGGTGGGAGTCGATCCTCGGCTTGAACGTCAAGGCAGTGCAGGGAAAACAGGTTCCTCTGGAGTGGACTGACACATCTGGGGGACTCTTGGAATGGTGGCATGACCCTGGAGTTCCTCTCGCCTTTCCTGTGGAGAGCGCCTCCTCTTGAGATGCGACGGGAACGCCGGGAATTCTTTCCCTACGAAACAGGGAAAGGATCCCTCATCTCGAGCTAGGAGGCGGAAACGGGGCTGCCCTGGATGTGTGCGGGACCCCAGGTGCTTCCTCTCGAGTGCAGACGGGTATGTCGGGGAACTTATTGAGTTGCAGCAAGGGTGTGAAGGACCCTTTGGAAGTTCCAGTGGTTAGATGTGATTGGCCTCGAGAAGCCTCAGCGGAAATGGGCCTCATCTCGCCTGGAGGTGAAAACCTCCTGGATTTTCTCGAGTTGCGGCAGGTGCTCTCGACTTACGACGGGGACCTCAGGGACCCGCTCTGGTGGCCTCAGGAAAGGCCAGTCCCCATGCGAGTTCCTCGGGGGCCTCTCGGGATTCCTCTCCCGTCGATGCCGGGGCCTAAGACCTTGTGTGGAGTCGGGGCCGGAACCTGAGGATTCCTCTCCAGTGCTGACATGGATCTTGGGGTACTTCTGGAGTCTCCCCAGGGGAGTCAGTCCTCGTCTGGAATGCGGGCATGCACTTGCGCTATCCTCCAGAGCGGTAGCAGCAGTGTCAAGCAGTCCGCCGCGTGCATCAAAGGATCTATGGTTTTCCCTCGAGTCTTTCCCACGAGGCTTTCCCACGAGGCCTTCCCACAGGGCTGTCCCACGTGCACACGTGGTGGGAGTCGATCCTCGGCTT
Organism: Ovis canadensis; assembly: GCF_042477335.2. Taxonomy (NCBI): domain Eukaryota; kingdom Metazoa; phylum Chordata; class Mammalia; order Artiodactyla; family Bovidae; genus Ovis; species Ovis canadensis. Next base: position 7,394,056 of record NC_091254.1, read on the forward strand.
GAACGTCAAGGCAGTGCAGGGAAAACAAGTTCCTCTGGAATGGACTGACACATCTGGGGGACTCTTGGAATGGTGGCACGACCCTGGAGTTCCTTTCGCCTTTCCTGTGGAGAGCGCCTCCTCTTGAGATGCGACGGGAACGCCGGGAATTCTTTCCCTGCGAAGCAGGGAAAGGATCCCTCATCTCGAGCTAGGAGGCGGAAATGGGGCTCCCCTGGATGTGTGCGGAACCCCACGTGCTTTCTCTCGAGTGGAGACGGGTATGTCGGGGAACTTCTTGAGTTGCAGCAAGGGTGTGAAGGACCCTTTGGAAGTTCCAGTGGTTAGAAGTGATTAGCCTCGAGAAGCCTCAGCGGAAATGGGCCTCATCTCGCCTGGAGGGCAAAACCTCCTGGATTTTCTCGAGTTGCGGCAGGTGCTCTCGACTTACGACGGGGACCTCAGGGACCCGCTCTGGTGGCCTCAGGAAAGGCCAGTCCCCATGCGAGTTCCTCGGGGGCCTCTCGGGATTCCTCTCCCGTCGATGCCGGGGCCTAAGACCTTGTGTGGAGTCGGGGCCGGAACCTGAGGATTCCTCTCCAGTGCTGACATGGATCTTGGGGTACTTCTGGAGTCTCCCCAGGGGAGTCAGTCCTCGTCTCGAATGCGGGCATGCACTTGCGCTTTCCTCCAGAGCGGTAGCAGCAGTTTCACGCAGTCCGCCTCGTGGATCAAAGGATCTATGGTTTTCCCTCGAGTCTTTCCCACGAGGCTTTCCCACGAGGCTTTCCCACAGGGCTGTCCCACGTGCACACGTGGTGGGAGTCGATCCTCGGCTTGAACGTCAAGGCAGTGCAGGGAAAACAGGTTCCTCTGGAATGGACTGACACATCTGGGGGACTCTTGGAATGGTGGCACGACCCTGGAGTTCCTCTCGCCTTTCCTGTGGAGAGCGCCTCCTCTTGAGATGCGACGGGAACGCCGGGAATTCTTTCTCTACGAAACAGGGAAAGGATCCCTCATCTCGAGCTAGGAGGCGGGAACGGGGCTCCCCTGGATGTGTGCGGGACCCCACGTGCTTCCTCTCGAGTGGAGACGTGTATTTCGGGGAACTTCTTGAGTTGCAGCAAGGGTGTGAAGGACCCTTTGGAAGTTCCAGTGGTTAGACGTGATTAGCCTCGAGAAGCCTCAGCGGAAATGGGCCTCATCTCGTCTGGAGGGCAAAACCTCCTGGATTTTCTCGAGTTGCGGCAGGTGCTCTCGACTTACGACGGGGACCTCAGGGACCCACTCTGGTGGCCTCAGAAAGGCCAGTCCCCATGCGAGTTCCTCGGGGGCCTCTCGGGATTCCTCTCCCGTCGATGCCGGGGCCTAAGACCTTGTGTGGAGTCGGGGCCGGAACCTGAGGATTCCTCTCCAGTGCTGACATGGATCTTGGGGTACTTCTGGAGTCTCCCCAGGGGAGTCAGTCCTCGTCTCGAATGCGGGCATGCACTTGCGCTTTCCTCCAGAGCGGTAGCAGCAGTGTCACGCAGTCCGCCGCGTGGATCAAAGGATCTATGGTTTTCCCTCGAGTCTTTCCCACGAGGCTTTCCCACGAGGCTTTCCCACAGGGCTGTCCCACGTGCACACGTGGTGGGAGTCGATCCTCGGCTTGAACGTCAAGGCAGTGCAGGGAAAGCAGGTTCCTCTGGAATGGACTGACACATCTGGGGGACTCTTGGAATGGTGGCACGACCCTGGAGTTCCTCTCGCCTTTCCTGTGGAGAGCGCCTCCTCTTGAGATGCGACGGGAACGCCGGGAATTCTTTCCCTACGAAACAGGGAAAGGATCCCTCATCTCGAGCTAGGAGGCGGAAACGGGGCTCCCCTGGATGTGGGCGTGACACCACGTGCTTCCTCTCGAGTGGAGACGGGTATGTCGGGGACCTTCTTGAGTTGCAGCAAGGGTGTGAAGGACCCTTTGGAAGTTCCAGTGGTTAGACCTGATTAGCCTCGAGAAGCCTCAGCGGAAATGGGTCTCATCTCGCCTGGAGGGCAAAACCTCCTGGATTTTCTCGAGTTGCGGCAGGTGCTCTCGACTTACGACGGAGACCTCAGGGACCCGCTCTGGTGGCCTCAGGAAAGGCCAGTCCCCATGCGAGTTCCTTGGGGCCCTCTCGGGATTCCTCTCCCGTCGATGCCGGGCCTAAGACCTTGTGTGGAGTCGGGGCCGGAACCTGAGGATTCCTCTCCAGTGCTGACATGGATCTTGGGGTACTTCTGGAGTCTCCCCAGGAGAGTCAGTCCTCGTCTCGAATGCGGGCATGCACTTGCGCTTTCCTCCAGAGCGGTAGCAGAAGTGTCACGCAGTCCGCCGCTTGGATCAAAGGATCTATGCTTTTTCCTCGAGTCTTTCCCACGAGGCTTTCCCACGAGGCTTTCCCACAGGGCTGTCCCACGTGCACACGTGGTGGGAGTCGATCCTCGGCTTGAACGTCAAGGCAGTGCAGGGAAAACAGGTTCCTCTGGAATGGACTGACACATCTGGGGGACTCTTGGAATGGTGGCACGACCCTGGGGTTCCTCTCGCCTTTCCTGTGGAGAGCGCCTCCTCTTGAGATGCGACGGGAACGCCGGGAATTCTTTCCCTACGAAACAGGGAAAGGATCCCTCATCTCGAGCTAGGAGGCGGAAACGGGGCTCCCCTGGATGTGTGCGGGACACCACGTGCTTCCTCTCGAGTGCAGACGGGTATGTCGGGGAACTTATTGAGTTGCAGCAAGGGTGTGAAGGACCCTTTGGAAGTTCCAGTGGTTAGACGTGATTGGCCTCGAGAAGCCTCAGCGGAAATGGGCCTCATCTCCCCTGGAGGGCAAAACCTCCTGGATTTTCTCGAGTTGCGGCAGGTGCTCTCGACTTACGACGGGGACCTCAGGGAACCGCTCTGGTGGCCTCAGGAAAGGCCAGTCCCCATGCGATTTCCTTGGGGGCCTCTCGGGATTCCTCTCCCGTCGATGCCGGGGCCTAAGACCGTGTGTGGAGTCGGGGCCGGAACCTGAGGATTCCTCTCCAGTGCTGACATGGATCTTGGGGTACTTCTGGAGTCTCCCCAGGGGAGTCAGTCCTCGTCTCGAATGCGGGCATGCACTTGCGCTTTCCTCCAGAGCGGTAGCTGCAGTGTCACGCAGTCTGCCGCGTGGATCAAAGGATCTATGGATTTCCCTCGAGTCTTTCCCACGAGGCTTTCCCACAGGGCTGTCCCACAGGGCTGTCCCACGTGCACACGTGGTGGGAGTCGATCCTCGGCTTGAACGTCAAATCAGTGCAGGGAAAACAGGTTCCTCTGGAATGGACTGACACATCTGGGGGACTCTTGGAATGGTGGCACGACCCTGGAGTTCCTCTCGCCTTTCCTGTGGAGAGCGCCTCCTCTTGAGATGCGACGGGAACGCCGGGAATTCTTTCCCTACGAAACAGGGAAAGGATCCCTCATCTCGAGCTAGGAGGCGGAAACGGGGCTCCCCTGGATGTGTGCAGGACACCACGTGCTTCCTCACGAGTGGAGACGGGTATGTCGGGGAACTTCTTGAGTTGCAGCAAGGGTGTGAAGGACCCTTTGGAAGTTCCAGTGGTTAGATGTGATTGGCCTCGAGAAGCCTCAGCGGAAATGGGCCTCATCTCGCCTGGAGGGCAAAACCTCCTGGATTTTCTCGAGTTGCGGCAGGTGCTCTCGACTTACGACGGGGACCTCAGGGACCCGCTCTGGTGGCCTCAGGAAAGGCCAGTCCCCATGCGAGTTCCTCGGGGGCCTCTCGGGATTCCTCTCCCGTCGATTCCGGGGCCTAAGACCTTGTGTGGAGTCGGGGCCGGAACCTGAGGATTCCTCTCCAGTGCTGACATGGATCTTGGGGTACTTCTGGAGTCTCCCCAGGGGAGTCAGTCCTCGTCTCGAATGCGGGCATGCACTTGCGCTTTCCTCCAGAGCGGTAGCAGCAGTTTCACGCAGTCCGCCTCGTGGATCAAAGAATCTATGGTTTTCCCTCGAGTCTTTCCCACGAGGCTTTCACACGAGGCTTTCCCACAGGGCTGTCCCACGTGCACACGTGGTGGGAGTCGATCCTCGGCTTGAACGTCAAGGCAGTGCAGGGAAAACAGATTCCTCTGGAATGGACTGACACATCTGGGGGACTCTTGGAATGGTGGCACGACCCTGGAGTTCCTCTCGCCTTTTCTGTGGAGAGCGCCACCTCTTGAGATGCGACGGGAACGCCGGGAATTCTTTCCCTACGAAACAGGGAAAGGATCCCTCATCTCGAGCTCGGAGGCGGGAACGCGGCTCCCCTGGATGTGTGCGGGACCCCACGTGCTTCCTCTCGAGTGGAGACGGGTATGTCGCGGAACTGCTTGAGTTGCAGCAAGGGTGTGAAGGACCCTTTGGAAGTTCCAGTGGTTAGACGTGATTAGCCTCGAGAAGCCTCAGCGGAAATGGGCCTCATCTCGTCTGGAGGGCAAAACCTCCTGGATTTTCTCGAGTTGCGGCAGGTGCTCTCGACTTACGACGGGGACCTCAGGGACCCACTCTGGTGGCCTCAGAAAGGCCAGTCCCCATGCGAGTTCCTCGGGGGCCTCTCGGGATTCCTCTCCCGTCGATGCCGGGGCCTAAGACCTTGTGTGGAGTCGGGGCCGGAACCTGAGGATTCCTCTCCAGTGCTGACATGGATCTTGGGGTACTTCTGGAGTCTCCCCAGGGGAGTCAGTCCTCGTCTCGAATGCGGGCATGCACTTGCGCTTTCCTCCAGAGCGGTAGCAGCAGTGTCACGCAGTCCGCCGCGTGGATCAAAGGATCTATGGTTTTCCCTCGAGTCTTTCCCACGAGGCTTTCCCACGAGGCTTTCCCACAGGGCTGTCCCACGTGCACACGTGGTGGGAGTCGATCCTCGGCTTGAACGTCAAGGCAGTGCAGGGAAAGCAGGTTCCTCTGGAATGGACTGACACATCTGGGGGACTCTTGGAATGGTGGCACGACCCTGGAGTTCCTCTCGCCTTTCCTGTGGAGAGCGCCTCCTCTTGAGATGCGACGGGAACGCCGGGAATTCTTTCCCTACGAAACAGGGAAAGGATCCCTCATCTCGAGCTAGGAGGCGGAAACGGGGCTCCCCTGGATGTGGGCGTGACACCACGTGCTTCCTCTCGAGTGGAGACGGGTATGTCGGGGAACTTCTTGAGTTGCAGCAAGGGTGTGAAGGACCCTTTGGAAGTTCCTGTGGTTAGACCTGATTAGCCTCGAGAAGCCTCAGCGGAAATGGGCCTCATCTCGCCTGGAGGGCAAAACCTCCTGGATTTTCTCGAGTTGCGGCAGGTGCTCTCGACTTACGACGGAGACCTCAGGGACCCGCTCTGGTGGCCTCAGGAAAGGCCAGTCCCCATGCGAGTTCCTTGGGGCCCTCTCGGGATTCCTCTCCCGTCGATGCCGGGCCTAAGACCTTGTGTGGAGTCGGGGCCGGAACCTGAGGATTCCTCTCCAGTGCTGACATGGATCTTGGGGTACTTCTGGAGTCTCCCCAGGGGAGTCAGTCCTCGTCTCGAATGCGGGCATGCACTTGCGCTTTCCTCCAGAGCGGTAGCAGAAGTGTCACGCAGTCCGCCGCTTGGATCAAAGGATCTATGCTTTTCCCTCGAGTCTTTCCCACGAGGCTTTCCCACGAGGCTTTCCCACAGGGCTGTCCCACGTGCACACGTGGTGGGAGTCGATCCTCGGCTTGAACGTCAAGGCAGTGCAGGGAAAACAGGTTCCTCTGGAATGGACTGACACATCTGGGGGACTCTTGGAATGGTGGCACGACCCTGGGGTTCCTCTCGCCTTTCCTGTGGAGAGCGCCTCCTCTTGAGATGCGACGGGAACGCCGGGAATTCTTTCCCTACGAAACAGGGAAAGGATCCCTCATCTCGAGCTAGGAGGCGGAAACGGGGCTCCCCTGGATGTGTGCGGGACACCACGTGCTTCCTCTCGAGTGCAGACGGGTATGTCGGGGAACTTATTGAGTTGCAGCAAGGGTGTGAAGGACCCTTTGGAAGTTCCAGTGGTTAGACGTGATTGGCCTCGAGAAGCCTCAGCGGAAATGGGCCTCATCTCCCCTGGAGGGCAAAACCTCCTGGATTTTCTCGAGTTGCGGCAGGTGCTCTCGACTTACGACGGGGACCTCAGGGAACCGCTCTGGTGGCCTCAGGAAAGGCCAGTCCCCATGCGATTTCCTTGGGGGCCTCTCGGGATTCCTCTCCCGTCGATGCCGGGGCCTAAGACCGTGTGTGGAGTCGGGGCCGGAACCTGAGGATTCCTCTCCAGTGCTGACATGGATCTTGGGGTACTTCTGGAGTCTCCCCAGGGGAGTCAGTCCTCGTCTCGAATGCGGGCATGCACTTGCGCTTTCCTCCAGAGCGGTAGCAGCAGTGTCACGCAGTCTGCCGCGTGGATCAAAGGATCTATGGATTTCCCTCGAGTCTTTCCCACGAGGCTTTCCCACAGGGCTGTCCCACAGGGCTGTCCCACGTGCACACGTGGTGGGAGTCGATCCTCGGCTTGAACGTCAAATCAGTGCAGGGAAAACAGGTTCCTCTGGAATGGACTGACACATCTGGGGGACTCTTGGAATGGTGGCACGACCCTGGAGTTCCTCTCGCCTTTCCTGTGGAGAGCGCCTCCTCTTGAGATGCGACGGGAACGCCGGGAATTCTTTCCCTACGAAACAGGGAAAGGATCCCTCATCTCGAGCTAGGAGGCGGAAACGGGGCTCCCCTGGATGTGTGCAGGACACCACGTGCTTCCTCACGAGTGGAGACGGGTATGTCGGGGAACTTCTTGAGTTGCAGCAAGGGTGTGAAGGACCCTTTGGAAGTTCCAGTGGTTAGATGTGATTGGCCTCGAGAAGCCTCAGCGGAAATGGGCCTCATCTCGCCTGGAGGGCAAAACCTCCTGGATTTTCTCGAGTTGCGGCAGGTGCTCTCGACTTACGACGGGGACCTCAGGGACCCGCTCTGGTGGCCTCAGGAAAGGCCAGTCCCCATGCGAGTTCCTCGGGGGCCTCTCGGGATTCCTCTCCCGTCGATGCCGGGGCCTAAGACCTTGTGTGGAGTCGGGGCCGGAACCTGAGGATTCCTCTCCAGTGCTGACATGGATCTTGGGGTACTTCTGGAGTCTCCCCAGGGGAGTCAGTCCTCATCTCGAATGCGGGCATGCACTTGCGCTTTCCTCCAGAGCGGTAGCAGCAGTTTCACGCAGTCCGCCTCGTGGATCAAAGAATCTATGGTTTTCCCTCGAGTCTTTCCCACGAGGCTTTCACACGAGGCTTTCCCACAGGGCTGTCCCACGTGCACACGTGGTGGGAGTCGATCCTCGGCTTGAACGTCAAGGCAGTGCAGGGAAAACAGGTTCCTCTGGAATGGACTGACACATCTGGGGGACTCTTGGAATGGTGGCACGACACTGGAGTTCCTCTCGCCTTTTCTGTGGAGAGCGCCACCTCTTGAGATGCGACGGGAACGCCGGGAATTCTTTCCCTACGAAATAGGGAAAGGATCCCTCATCTCGAGCTAGGAGGCGGGAACGGGGCTCCCCTGGATGTGTGCGGGACCCCACGTGCTTCCTCTCGAGTGGAGACGGGTATGTCGCGGAACTGCTTGAGTTGCAGCAAGGGTGTGAAGGACCCTTTGGAAGTTCCAGTGGTTAGACGTGATTGGCCTCGAGAAGCCACAGCGGAAATGGGCCTCATCTCGCCTGGAGGGCAAAACCTCCTGGATTTTCTCGAGTTGCGGCAGGTTCTCTCGACTTACGACGGGGACCTCAGGGACCCGCTCTGGTGGCCTCAGGAAAGGCCAGTCCCCATGCGAGTTCCTCGGGGGCCTCTCGGGATTCCTCTCCCGTCGATGCCGGGGCCTAAGACCTTGTGTGGAGTCGGGGCGGGAACCTGAGGATTCCTCTCCAGTGCTGACATGGATCTTGGGGTACTTCTGGAGTCTCCCCAGGGGAGTCAGTCTTCGTCTCGAATGCGGGCATGCACTTGCGCTTTCCTCCAGAGCGGTAGCAGCAGTGTCACGCAGTCCGCCGCGTGGATCAAAGGATCTATGGTTTTCCCTCGAGTCTTTCCCACGAGGCATTCCCACGAGGCTTTCCCACAGGGCTGTCTCACGTGCGCACGTGGTGGGAGTCGATCCTCGGTTTGAAAGTCAAGGCAGTGCAGGGAAAACAGGTTCCTATGGAATGGACTGACACATCTGGGGGACTCTTGGAATTGTGGCACGACCCTGAAGTTCCTCTCGCCTTTCCTGTGGAGAGCGCCTCCTCCTGAGATGCGACGGGAACGCCGGGAATTCTTTCCCTACGAAACAGGGAAAGGATCCCTCATCTCGAGCTAGGAGGCGGAAACGGGGTTCCCCTGGATGTGTGCGGGACCCCACGTGCTTCCTCTCGAGTGGAGACAGGTATGTCGCAGAACTGCTTGAGTTTTAGCAAGGGTGTGAAGGACCCTTTGGAAGTTCCAGTGGTTAGACGTGATTAGCCTCGAGAAGCCTCAGCGGAAATGGGCCTCATCTCGCCTGGAGGTCAAAACCTCCTGGATTTTCTCGAGTTGCGGCAGGTGCTCTCGAGTTACGTCGGGGACCTCAGGGACCCGCTCTGGTGGCCTCAGGAAAGGCCAGTCCCCATGCGAGTTCCTCGGGGGCCCCTTGGGATTCCTGTCCCGTCGATGCCGGGGCCTAAGACCTTGTGTTTAGTCGGGGCCGGAACCTGAGGATTCCTCTCCAGTGCTGACATGGATCTTGGGGTACTTCTGGAGTCTCCCCAGGGGAGTCAGTCCTCGTCTCGAATGCGGGATTGCACTTGCACTTTCCTCCAGAGCGGTAGCAGCAGTGTCACGCAGTCCGCCGCGTGGGTCAAAGGATCTATGGTTTTCCCTCGAGTCTTTCCCACGAGGCTTTCCCACGAGGCTTTCCCACAGGGCTGTCCCACGTGCACACGTGGTGGGAGTCGATCGTCGGCATGAACGTTAAGGCAGTGCAGGGAAAACAGGTTCCCTGGAATGGACTGACACATCTGGGGGACTCTTGGAATGGTGGCACGACCCTGGAGTTCCTCTCGCCTTTCTTGTGGAGAGCGCCTCCTCTTGAGATGCGACGGGAACGCCGGGGAATCTTTCCCTACGAAACAGGGAAAGGATCCCTCATCTCGAGCTAGGAGGCGGAAACGGGGCTCCCCTGGATGTGTGCGGGACCCCACGTGCTTCCTCTCGAGTGGAGACGGGTATGTCGGGGAACTTCTTGAGTTGCAGCAAGGGTGTGAAGGACCCTTTGGAAGTTCCAGTGGTTAGACGTGATTAGCCTCGAGTAGCCTCAGCGGAAATGGGCCTCATCTCGCCTGGAGTGCAAAACCTCCTGGATTTTCTCGAGTTGCGGCAGGTGCTCTCGACTTACGACGGGGACCTCAGGGACCCGCTCTGGTGGCCTCAGGAAAGGCCAGTCCCCATGCGAGTTCCTCTGGGGCCTCTGGGGATTCCTCTCCCGTCGATGCCGGGGCCTAAGACCTTGTGTGGATTCCGGGCCGGAAACTGAGGATTCCTCTCCAGTGCTGACATGGATCTTGGGGTACTTCTGGAGTCTCCCCAGGGGAGTCAGTCCTCGTCTCGAATGCGGGCATGCACTTGCGCTTTCCTCCAGAGCGGTAGCAGCAGTGTCACGCAGTCCGCCGCGTGGATCAAAGGATCTATGGTTTTCCCTCGAGTCTTTCCCACGAGGCTTTCCCACGAGGCTTTCCACAGGGCTGTCCCACCTGCACACGTGGTGGGAGTCGATCCTCGGCTTGAACGTCAAGGCAGTGCAGGGAAAACAGGTTCCTCTGGAATGGACTGACACATCTGGGGTCTCTTGGAATGGTGGCACGACCCTTGAGTTCCTCTCGGCTTTCCTGTGCAGAGCTCCTCCTTTTGAGATGCGACGGGAACGCCGGGAATTCTTTCCCTACGAAACAGTTAAAGGATCCCTCATCTCGAGCTAGGAGGCGGAAAAGGGGCTCCCGTGGATGTGTGCGGGACCCCACGTGTTTCGCCTCGAGTGGAGACGGGTATGTCACGGAACTTCTTGAGTTGCAGCAAGGGTGTGTAGGACCCTTTGGAAGTTCCAGTGGTTAGACATGATTAGCCACGAGAAGCCTCAGCGGAAATGGACCTCATCACGCCTGGAGGGCAAAACCTCCTGGATTTTCTCGAGTTGCGGCAGGAGCTCTCGACTTACGACCGGGACCTCAGGGACCCGCTCTGGTGGCCTCAGGAAAGGCCAGTCCCCATGCGAGTTCCTCTGGGGCCTCTGGGGATTCCTCTCCCGTCGATGCCGGGGCCTAAGACCTTGTGTGGATTCCGGGCCGGAAACTGAGGATTCCTCTCCAGTGCTGACATGGATCTTGGGGTACTTCTGGAGTCTCCCCAGGGGAGTCAGTCCTCGTCTCGAATGCGGGCATGCACTTGCGCTTTCCTCCAGAGCGGTAGCAGCAGTGTCACGCAGTCTGCCGCGTGGATCAAAGGATCTATGGATTTCCCTCGAGTCTTTCCCACGAGGCTTTCCCACAGGGCTGTCCCACAGGGCTCTCCCACGTGCACACGTGGTGGGAGTCGATCCTCGGCTTGAACGTCAAATCAGTGCAGGGAAAACAGGTTCCTCTGGAATGGACTGACACATCTGGGGGACTCTTGGAATGGTGGCACGACCCTGGAGTTCCTCTCGCCTTTCCTGTGGAGAGCGCCTCCTCTTGAGATGCGACGGGAACGCCGGGAATTCTTTCCCTACGAAACAGGGAAAGGATCCCTCATCTCGAGCTAGGAGGCGGAAACGGGGCTCCCCTGGATGTGTGCAGGACACCACGTGCTTCCTCACGAGTGGAGACGGGTATGTCGGGGAACTTCTTGAGTTGCAGCAAGGGTGTGAAGGACCCTTTGGAAGTTCCAGTGGTTAGATGTGATTGGCCTCGAGAAGCCTCAGCGGAAATGGGCCTCATCTCGCCTGGAGGGCAAAACCTCCTGGATTTTCTCGAGTTGCGGCAGGTGCTCTCGACTTACGACGGGGACCTGAGGGACCCGCTCTGGTGGCCTCAGGAAAGGCCAGTCCCCATGCGAGTTCCTCGGGGGCCTCTCGGGATTCCTCTCCCGTCGATGCCGGGGCCTAAGACCTTGTGTGGAGTCGGGGCCGGAACCTGAGGATTCCTCTCCAGTGCTGACATGGATCTTGGGGTACTTCTGGAGTCTCCCCAGGGGAGTCAGTCCTCGTCTCGAATGCGGGCATGCACTTGCGCTTTCCTCCAGAGCGGTAGCAGCAGTGTCACGCAGTCCGCCTCGTGGATCAAAGGATCTATGGTTTTCCCTCGAGTCTTTCCCACGAGGCTTTCCCACGAGGCTTTCCCACAGGGCTGTCCCACGTGCACACGTGGTGGGAGTCGATCCTCGGCTTGAACGTCAAGGCAGTGCAGGGAAAACAGGTTTCTCTGGAATGGACTGACACATCTGGGGGACTCTTGGAATGGTGGCACGACCCTGGAGTTCCTCTCGCCTTTCCTTTGGAGAGCGCCTCCTCTTGAGATGCGACGGGAACGCCGGGAATTCTTTCCCTACGAAACAGGGAAAGGATCCCTCATCTCGAGCTAGGAGGCGGAAACGGGGCTCCCCTGGATGTGTGCAGGACACCACGTGCTTCCTCACGAGTGTAGATGGGTATGTCGGGGAACTTCTTGAGTTGCAGCAAGGGTGTGAAGGACCCTTTGGAAGTTCCAGTGGTTAGATGTGATTGGCCTCGAGAAGCCTCAGCGGAAATGGGCCTCATCTCGCCTGGAGGGCAAAACCTCCTGGATTTTCTCGAGTTGCGGCAGGTGCTCTCGACTTACGACGGGGACCTCAGGGACCCGCTCTGGTGGCCTCAGGAAAGGCCAGTCCCCATGCGAGTTCCTCGGGGGCCTCTCGGGATTCCTCTCCCGTCGATGCCGGGGCCTAAGACCTTGTGTGGAGTCGGGGCCGGAACCTGAGGATTCCTCTCCAGTGCTGACATGGATCTTGGGGTACTTCTGGAGTCTCCCCAGGGGAGTCAGTCCTCGTCTCGAATGCGGGCATGCACTTGCGCTTTCCTCCAGAGCGGTAGCAGCAGTTTCACGCAGTCCGCCTCGTGGATCAAAGAATCTATGGTTTTCCCTCGAGTCTTTCCCACGAGGCTTTCACACGAGGCTTTCCCACAGGGCTGTCCCACGTGCACACGTGGTGGAAGTCGATCCTCGGCTTGAACGTCAAGGCAGTGCAGGGAAAACAGGTTCCTCTGGAATGGACTGACACATCTGGGGGACTCTTGGAATGGTGGCACGACACTGGAGTTCCTCTCGCCTTTTCTGTGGAGAGCGCCACCTCTTGAGATGCGACGGGAACGCCGGGAATTCTTTCCCTACGAAACAGGGAAAGGATCCCTCATCTCGAGCTAGGAGGCGGGAACGGGGCTCCCCTGGATGTGTGCGGGACCCCACGTGCTTCCTCTCGAGTGGAGACGGGTATGTCGCGGAACTGCTTGAGTTGCAGCAAGGGTGTGAAGGACCCTTTGGAAGTTCCAGTGGTTAGACGTGATTGGCCTCGAGAAGCCTCAGCGGAAATGGGCCTCATCTCGCCTGGAGGGCAAAACCTCCTGGATTTTCTCGAGTTGCGGCAGGTTCTCTCGACTTACGACGGGGACCTCAGGGACCCGCTCTGGTGGCCTCAGGAAAGGCCAGTCCCCATGCGAGTTCCTCGGGGGCCTCTCGGGATTCCTCTCCCGTCGATGCCGGGGCCTAAGACCTTGTGTGGAGTCGGGGCCGGAACCTGAGGATTCCTCTCCAGTGCTGACATGGATCTTGGGGTACTTCTGGAGTCTCCCCAGGGGAGTCAGTCTTCGTCTCGAATGCGGGCATGCACTTGCGCTTTCCTCCAGAGCGGTAGCAGCAGTGTCACGCAGTCCGCCGCGTGGATCAAAGGATCTATGGTTTTCCCTCGAGTCTTTCCCACGAGGCATTCCCACGAGGCTTTCCCACAGGGCTGTCTCACGTGCGCACGTGGTGGGAGTCGATCCTCGGTTTGAAAGTCAAGGCAGTGCAGGGAAAACAGGTTCCTATGGAATGGACTGACACATCTGGGGGACTCTTGGAATTGTGGCACGACCCTGAAGTTCCTCTCGCCTTTCCTGTGGAGAGCGCCTCCTCCTGAGATGCGACGGGAACGCCGGGAATTCATTCCCTACGAAACAGGGAAAGGATCCCTCATCTCGAGCTAGGAGGCGGAAACGGGGTTCCCCTGGATGTGTGCGGGACCCCACGTGCTTCCTCTCGAGTGGAGACAGGTATGTCGCAGAACTGCTTGAGTTTTAGCAAGGGTGTGAAGGACCCTTTGGAAGTTCCAGTGGTTAGACGTGATTAGCCTCGAGAAGCCTCAGCGGAAATGGGCCTCATCTCGCCTGGAGGGCAAAACCTCCTGGATTTTCTCGAGTTGCGGCAGGTGCTCTCGAGTTACGTCGGGGACCTCAGGGACCCGCTCTGGTGGCCTCAGGAAAGGCCAGTCCCCATGCGAGTTCCTCGGGGGCCCCTTGGTATTCCTCTCCCGTCGATGCCGGGGCCTAAGACCTTGTGTTTAGTCGGGGCCGGAACCTGAGGATTCCTCTCCAGTGCTGACATGGATCTTGGGGTACTTCTGGAGTCTCCCCAGGGGAGTCAGTCCTCGTCTCGAATGCGGGATTGCACTTGCACTTTCCTCCAGAGCGGTAGCAGCAGTGTCACGCAGTCCGCCGCGTGGGTCAAAGGATCTATGGTTTTCCCTCGAGTCTTTCCCACGAGGCTTTCCCACGAGGCTTTCCCACAGGGCTGTCCCACGTGCACACGTGGTGGGAGTCGATCGTCGGCATGAACGTTAAGGCAGTGCAGGGAAAACAGGTTCCCTGGAATGGACTGACACATCTGGGGGACTCTTGGAATGGTGGCACGACCCTGGAGTTCCTCTCGCCTTTCTTGTGGAGAGCGCCTCCTCTTGAGATGCGACGGGAACGCCGGGGAATCTTTCCCTACGAAAAAGGGAAAGGATCCCTCATCTCGAGCTAGGAGGCGGAAACGGGGCTCCCCTGGATGTGTGCGGGACCCCACGTGCTTCCTCTCGAGTGGAGACGGGTATGTCGGGGAACTTCTTGAGTTGCAGCAAGGGTGTGAAGGACCCTTTGGAAGTTCCAGTGGTTAGACGTGATTAGCCTCGAGTAGCCTCAGCGGAAATGGGCCTCATCTCGCCTGGAGTGCAAAACCTCCTGGATTTTCTCGAGTTGCGGCAGGTGCTCTCGACTTACGACGGGGACCTCAGGGACCCGCTCTGGTGGCCTCAGGAAAGGCCAGTCCCCATGCGAGTTCCTCTGGGGCCTCTGGGGATTCCTCTCCCGTCGATGCCGGGGCCTAAGACCTTGTGTGGATTCCGGGCCGGAAACTGAGGATTCCTCTCCAGTGCTGACATGGATCTTGGGGTACTTCTGGAGTCTCCCCAGGGGAGTCAGTCCTCGTCTCGAATGCGGGCATGCACTTGCGCTTTCCTCCAGAGCGGTAGCAGCAGTGTCACGCAGTCCGCCGCGTGGATCAAAGGATCTATGGTTTTCCCTCGAGTCTTTCCCACGAGGCTTTCCCACGAGGCTTTCCCACAGGGCTGTCCCACGTGCACACGTGGTGGGAGTCGATCCTCGGCTTGAACGTCAAGGCAGTGCAGGGAAAACAGGTTCCTCTGGAATGGACTGACACATCTGGGGTCTCTTGGAATGGTGGCACGACCCTTGAGTTCCTCTCGGCTTTCCTGTGCAGAGCTCCTCCTTTTGAGATGCGACGGGAACGCCGGGAATTCTTTCCCTACGAAACAGTTAAAGGATCCCTCATCTCGAGCTAGGAGGCGGAAAAGGGGCTCCCGTTTATGTGTGCGGGACCCCACGTGTTTCGCCTCGAGTGGAGACGGGTATGTCACGGAACTTCTTGAGTTGCAGCAAGGGTGTGTAGGACCCTTTGGAAGTTCCAGTGGTTAGACATGATTAGCCACGAGAAGCCTCAGCGGAAATGGACCTCATCACGCCTGGAGGGCAAAACCTCCTGGATTTTCTCGAGTTGCGGCAGGAGCTCTCGACTTACGACCGGGACCTCAGGGACCCGCTCTGGTGGCCTCAGGAAAGGCCAGTCCCCATGCGAGTTCCTCGGGGGCGTCTCGGGATTCCTCTCCCGTCGATGCCGGGGCCTAAGACCTTGTGTGGAGTCGGGGCCGGAACCTGAGGATTCCTCTCCAGTGCTGACATGGATCTTGGGGTACTTCTGGAGTCTCCCCAGGGGAGTCAGTCCTCGTCTCGAATGCGGGCATGCACTTGCGCTTTCCTCCAGAGCGGTAGCAGCAGTGTCACGCAGTCCGCCGCGTGGATCAAAGGATCTATGGTTTTCCCTCGAGTCTTTCCCACGAGGCTTTCCCACGAGGCTTTCCCACAGGGCTGTCCCACGTGCACACGTGGTGGGAGTCGATCCTCGGCTTGAACGTCAAGGCAGTGCAGGGAAAACAGGTTCCTCTGGAATGGACTGACACATCTGGGGGACTCTTGGGATGGTGGCACGACCCTGGAGTTCCTCTCGCCTTTCCTGTGGAGAGCGCCTCCTCTTGAGATTCGACGGGAACGCCGGGAATTCTTTCCCTACGAAACAGGGAAAGGATCCCTCATCTCGAGCTAGGAGGCGGAAACGGGGCTCCCCTGGATGTGTGCGGGAACCTCGTGCTTCCTTTCGAGTGGAGACGGTTATGTCGGGGAACTTCTTGAGTTGCAGCAAGGGTGTGAAGGACCCTTTGGAAGTTCAGTGGTTAGACGTGATTAGCCTCGAGAAGCCTCAGCGGAAATGGGCCTCATCTCGCCTGGAGGGCAAAACCTCCTGGATATTCTCGAGTTGCGGCAGGTGCTCTCGACTTACGACGGGGACCTCAGCGACCCACTCTGGTGGCCTCAGAAAGGCCAGTCCCCATGCGAGTTCCTCGGGGGCCTCTCGGGATTCCTCTCCCGTCGATGCCGGGGCCTAAGACCTTGTGTGGAGTCGGGGCCGGAACCTGAGGATTCCTCTCCAGTGCTGACATGGATCTTGGGGTACTTCTGGAGTCTCCCCAGGGGAGTCAGTCCTCGTCTCGAATGCGGGCATGCACTTGCGCTTTCCTCCAGAGCGGTAGCAGCAGTGTCACGCAGTCCGCCTCGTGGATCAAAGGATCTATGGTTTTCCCTCGAGTCTTTCCCACGAGGCTTTCCCACGAGGCTTTCCCACAGGGCTGTCCCACGTGCACACGTGGTGGGAGTCGATCCTCGGCTTGAACGTCAAGGCAGTGCTGGGAAAACAGGTTCCTCTGGAGTGGACTGACACATTTGGGGGACTCATGGAATGGTGGCATGACCCTGGAGTTCCTCTCGCCTTTCCTGTGGAGAGCGCCTCCTCTTGAGATGCGACGGGAACGCCGGGAATTCTTTCCCTACGAAACAGGGAAAGGATCCCTCATCTCGAGCTAGGAGGCGGAAACGGGGCTCCCCTGGATGTGTGCGGGACCCCAGGTGCTTCCTCTCGAGTGCAGACGGGTATGTCGGGGAACTTCTTGAGTTGCAGCAAGGGTGTGAAGGACCCTTTGGAAGTTCCAGTGGTTAGATGTGATTGGCCTCGAGAAGCCTCAGCGGAAATGGGCCTCATCTCGCCTGGAGGTGAAAACCTCCTGGATTTTCTCGAGTTGCGGCAGGTGCTCTCGACTTACGACGGGGACCTGAGGGACCCGCTCTGGTGGCCTCAGGAAAGGCCAGTCCCCATGCGAGTTCCTCGGGGGCCTCTCGGGATTCCTCACCCGTCGATGCCGGGGCCTAAGACCTTGTGTGGAGTCGGGGTCGGAACCTGAGGATTCCTCTCCAGTGCTGACATGGATCTTGGGGTACTTCTGGAGTCTCCCCAGGGGAGTCAGTCCTCGTCTCGAATGCGGGCATGCACTTGCGCTTTCCTCCAGAGCGGTAGCAGCAGTTTCACGCAGTCCGCCTCGTGGATCAAAGAATCTATGGTTTTCCCTCGAGTCTTTCCCACGAGGCTTTCCCACGAGGCTTTCCCACAGGGCTGTCCCACGTGCACACGTGGTGGGAGTCGATCCTCGGCTTGAACGTCAAGGCAGTGCAGGGAAAACAGGTTCCTCTGGAATGGACTGACACATCTGGGGGACTCTTGGAATGGTGGCACGACCCTGGAGTTCCTCTCGCCTTTCCTGTGGAGAGCGCCTCCTCTTGAGATGCGACGGGAACGCTGGGAATTCTTTCCCTACGAAACAGGGAAAGGATCCCTCATCTCGAGCTAGAAGGCGGGAACGGGGCTCCCCTGGATGTGTGCGGGACCCCACGTGCTTTCTCTCGAGTGGAGACGTGTATTTCGGGGAACTTCTTGAGTTGCAGCAAGGGTGTGAAGGACCCTTTGGAAGTTCCAGTGGTTAGACGTGATTAGCCTCGAGAAGCCTCAGCGGAAATGGGCCTCATCTCGTCTGGAGGGCAAAACCTCCTGGATTTTCTCGAGTTGCGGCAGGTGCTCTCGACTTACGACGGGGACCTCAGGGACCCACTCTGGTGGCCTCAGAAAGGCCAGTCCCCATGCGAGTTCCTCGGGGGCCTCTCGGGATTCCTCTCCCGTCGATGCCGGGGCCTAAGACCTTGTGTGGAGTCGGGGCCGGAACCTGAGGATTCCTCTCCAGTGCTGACATGGATCTTGGGGTACTTCTGGAGTCTCCCCAGGGGAGTCAGTCCTCGTCTCGAATGCGGGCATGCACTTGCGCTTTCCTCCAGAGCGGTAGCAGCAGTGTCACGCAGTCCGCCGCGTGGATCAAAGGATCTATGGTTTTCCCTCGAGTCTTTCCCACGAGGCTTTCCCACGAGGCTTTCCCACAGGGCTGTCCCACGTGCACACGTGGTGGGAGTCGATCCTCGGCTTGAACGTCAAGGCAGTGCTGGGAAAACAGGTTCCTCTGGAGTGGACTGACACATCTGGGGGACTCATGGAATGGTGGCATGACCCTGGAGTTCCTCTCGCCTTTCCTGTGGAGAGCGCCTCCTCCTGAGATGCGTCGGGAACGCCGGGAATTCTTTCCCTACGAAACAGGGAAAGGATCCCTCATCTCGAGCTAGGAGGCGGAAACGGGGCTCCCCTGGATGTGTGCGGGACCCCACGTGCTTCCTCTCGAGTGGAGACGGGTATGTCGGGGAACTTCTTGAGTTGCAGCAAGGGTGTGAAGGACCCTTTGGAAGTTCCAGTGGTTAGACGTGATTGGCCTCGAGAAGCCTCAGCGGAAATGGGCCTCATCTCGCCTGGAGGGCAAAACCTCCTGGATTTTCTCGAGTTGCGGCAGGTGCTCTCGACTTACGACGGGGACCTCAGGGACCCGCTCTGGTGGCCTCAGGAAAGGCCAGTCCCCATGCGAGTTCCTCGGGGCCTCTCGGGATTCCTCTCCCGTCGATGCCGGGGCCTAAGACCTTGTGTGGAGTCGGGGCGGGAACCTGAGGATTCCTCTCCAGTGCTGACATGGATCTTGGGGTACTTCTGGAGTCTCCCCAGGGGAGTCAGTCCTCGTCTCGAATGCGGGCATGCACTTGCGCTTTCCTCCAGAGCGGTAGCAGCAGTGTCACGCAGTCCGCCGCGTGGATCAAAGGATCTATGGCTTTCCCTCGAGTCTTTCCCACGAGGCATTCCCACGAGGCTTTCCCACAGGGCTGCCTCACGTGCGCACGTGGTGGGAGTCGATCCTCGGTTTGAAAGTCAAGGCAGTGCAGGGAAAACAGGTTCCTATGGAATGGACTGACACATCTGGGGGACTCTTGGAATTGTGGCACGACCCTGAAGTTCCTCTCGCCTTTCCTGTGGAGAGCGCCTCCTCCTGAGATGCGTCGGGAACGCCGGGAATTCTTTCCCTACGAAACAGGGAAAGGATCCCTCATCTCGAGCTAGGAGGCGGAAACGGGGTTCCCCTGGATGTGTGCGGGACCCCACGTGTTTCCTCTCGAGTGGAGACGGGTATGTCGCAGAACTGCTTGAGTTTTAGCAAGGGTGTGAAGGACCCTTTGGAAGTTCCAGTGGTTAGACGTGATTAGCCTCGAGAAGCCTCAGCGGAAATGGGCCTCATCTCGCCTGGAGGGCAAAACCTCCTGGATTTTCTCGAGTTGCGGCAGGTGCTCTCGAGTTACGTCGGGGACCTCAGGGACCCGCTCTGGTGGCCTCAGGAAAGGCCAGTCCCCATGCGAGCTCCTCGGGGGCCTCTTGGGATTCCTCTCCCGTCGATGCCGGGGCCTAAGACCTTGTGTGGAGTCGGGGCCGGAACCTGAGGATTCCTCTCCAGTGCTGACATGGATCTTGGGGTACTTCTGGAGTCTCCCCAGGGGAGTCAGTCCTCGTCTCGAATGCGGGATTGCACTTGCACTTTCCTCCAGAGCGGTAGCAGCAGTGTCACGCAGTCCGCCGCGTGGGTCAAAGGATCTATGGTTTTCCCTCGAGTCTTTCCCACGAGGCTTTCCCACGAGGCTTTCCCACAGGGCTGTCCCACGTGCACACGTGGTGGGAGTCGATCGTCGGCTTGAACGTTAAGGCAGTGCAGGGAAAACAGGTTCCCTGGAATGGACTGACACATCTGGGGGACTCTTGGAATGGTGGCACGACCCTGGAGTTCCTCTCGCCTTTCTTGTGGAGAGCGCCTCCTCTTGAGATGCGACGGGAACGCCGGGGAATCTTTCCCTAAGAAACAGGGAAAGGATCCCTCATCTCGAGCTAGGAGGCGGAAACGGGGCTCCCCTGGATGTGTGCGGGACCCCACGTGCTTCCTCTCGAGTGGAGACGGGTATGTCGGGGAACTTCTTGAGTTGCAGCAAGGGTGTGAAGGACCCTTTGGAAGTTCCAGTGGTTAGACGTGATTGGCCTCGAGAAGCCTCAGCGGAAATGGGCCTCATCTCGCCTGGAGGGCAAAACCTCCTGGATTTTCTCGAGTTGTGGCAGGTGCTCTCGACTTACGACGGGGACCTCAGGGACCCGCTCTGGTGGCCTCAGGAAAGGCCAGTCCCCATGGGAGTTCCTCGGGGGCCTCTCGGGATTCCTCTCCCGTCGATGCCGGGGCCTAAGACCTTGTGTGGAGTCGGGGCCGGAACCTGAGGATTCCTCTCCAGTGCTGACATGGATCTTGGGGTACTTCTGGAGTCTCCCCAGGGGAGTCAGTCCTCGTCTCGAATGCGGGCATGCACTTGCGCTTTCCTCCAGAGCGGTAGCAGCAGTGTCACGCAGTCCGCCGCGTGGATCAAAGGATCTATGGTTTTCCCTCGAGTCTTTCCCACGAGGCTTTCCCACGAGGCTTTCCCACAGGGCTGTCCCACGTGCACACGTGGTGGGTGTCGATCCTCGGCTTGAACGTCAAGGCAGTGCAGGGAAAACAGGTTCCTCTGGAATGGACTGACACATCTGGGGGACTCTTGGAATGGTGGCACGACCCTGGAGTTCCTCTCGCCTTTCCTGTGGAGAGTGCCTCCTCTTGAGATGCGACGGGAACGCCGGGAATTCTTTCCCTAAGAAACATGGAAAGGATCCCTCATCTCGAGCTAGGAGGCGGAAAAGGGGCTCCCCTGGATGTGTGCGGGACCCCACGTGCTTCCTCTCGAGTGAGACGTGTATGTCGGGGAACTTCTTGAGTTGCAGCAAGGGTGTGAAGGACCCTTTGGAAGTTCCAGTGGTTAGACGTGATTAGCCTCGAGTAGCCTCAGCGGAAATGGGCCTCATCTCGCCTGGAGTGCAAAACCTCCTGGATTTTCTCGAGTTGCGGCAGGTGCTCTCGACTTACGACGGGGACATCAGGGACCCGCTCTGGTGGCCTCAGGAAAGGCCAGTCCCCATGCGAGTTCCTCTGGGGCCTCTGGGGATTCCTCTCCCGTCGATGCCGGGGCCTAAGACCTTGTGTGGATTCCGGGCCGGAAACTGAGGATTCCTCTCCAGTGCTGACATGGATCTTGGGGTACTTCTGGAGTCTCCCCAGGGGAGTCAGTCCTCGTCACGAATGCGGGCATGCACTTGCGCTTTCCTCCAGAGCGGTAGCAACAGTGTCACGCAGTCCGCCGCGTGGATCAAAGGATCTATGGTTTTCCCTCGAGTCTTTCCCACGAGGCTTTCCCACGAGGCTTTCCCACAGGGCTGTCCCACCTGCACACGTGGTGGGAGTCGATCCTCGGCTTGAACGTCAAGGCAGTGCAGGGAAAACAGGTTCCTCTGGAATGGACTGACACATCTGGGGTCTCTTGGAATGGTGGCACGACCCTTGAGTTCCTCTCGGCTTTCCTGTGCAGAGCTCCTCCTTTTGAGATGCGACGGGAACGCAGGGAATTCTTTCCCTACGAAACAGGGAAAGGATCCCTCATCTCGAGCTAGGAGGCGGAAAAGGGGCTCCCGTGGATGTGTGCGGGACCCCACGTGTTTCGCCTCGAGTGGAGACGGGTATGTCGGGGAACTTCTTGAGTTGCAGCAAGGGTGTGTAGGACCCTTTGGAAGTTCCAGTGGTTAGATGTGATTGGCCTCGAGAAGCCTCAGCGGAAATGGGCCTCATCACGCCTGGAGGGCAAAACCTCCTGGATTTTCTCGAGTTGCGGCAGGAGCTCTCGACTTACGACGGGGACCTCAGGGACCCGCTCTGGTGGCCTCAGGAAAGGCCAGTCCCCATGCGAGTTCCTCGGGGGCGTCTCGGGATTCCTCTCCCGTCGATGCCGGGGCCTAAGACCTTGTGTGGAGTCGGGGCCGGAACCTGAGGATTCCTCTCCAGTGCTGACATGGATCTTGGGGTACTTCTGGAGTCTCCCCAGGGGAGTCAGTCCTCGTCTCGAATGCGGGCATGCACTTGCGCTTTCCTCCAGAGCGGTAGCAGCAGTGTCACGCAGTCCGCCGCGTGGATCAAAGGATCTATGGTTTTCCCTCGAGTCTTTCCCACGAGGCTTTCCCACGAGGCTTTCCCACAGGGCTGTCCCACGTGCACACGTGGTGGGAGTCGTTCCTCGGCTTGAACGTCAAGGCAGTGCAGGGAAAACAGGTTCCTCTGGAATGGACTGACACATCTGGGGGACTCTTGGGATGGTGGCACGACCCTGGAGTTCCTCTCGCCTTTCCTGTGGAGAGCGCCTCCTCTTGAGATGCGACGGGAATGCCGGGAATTCTTTCCCTACGAAACAGGGAAAGGATCCCTCATCTCGAGCTAGGAGGCGTAAACGGGGCTCCCCTGGATGTGTGCGGGACCCCACGTGCTTCCTCTCGAGTGGAGACGGGTATGTCGGGGAACTTCTTGAGTTGCAGCAATGGTGTGAAGGACCCTTTGGAAGTTCCAGTGGTTAGATGTGATTAGCCTCGAGAAGCCTCAGCGGAAATGGGCCTCATCTCGCCTGGAGGGCAAAACCTCCTGGATTTTCTCGAGTTGCGGCAGGTGCTCTCGACTTACGACGGGGACCTCAGGGACCCGCTCTGGTGGCCTCATGAAAGGCCAGTCCCCATGCGAGTTCCTCGGGGGCCTCTTGGGATTCCTCTCCCGTCGATGCCGGGGCCGAAGACCTTGTGTGGAGTCGGGGCCGGAACCTGAGGATTCCTCTCCAGTACTGACATGGATCTTGGGGTACTTCTGGAGTCTCCCCAGGGGAGTCAGTCCTCGTCTCGAATGCGGGCATGCACTTGCGCTTTCCTCCAGGGCGGTAGCAGCAGTGTCACGCAGTCCGCCGCGTGGATCAAAGGATCTATGGTTTTCCCTCGAGTCTTTCCCACGAGGCTTTCCCACGAGGCTTTCCCACAGGGCTGTCCCACGTGCACACGTGGTGGGAGTCGATCCTCGGCTTGAACGTCAAGGCAGTGCAGGGAAAACCGGTTCCTCTGGAATGGACTGACACATCTGGGGGACTCTTGGAATGGTGGCACGACCCTGGAGTTCCTCTCGCCTTTCCTGTGCAGAGCGCCTCCTCTTGAGATGCGACGGGAACGCCGGGAATTCTTTCCCTACGAAACAGGGAAAGGATCCCTCATCTCGAGCTAGGAGGCGGAAACGGGGCTCCCCTGGATGTGTGCGGGACCCCACGTGCTTCCTCTCGAGTGGAGACGGGTATGTCGGGGAACTTCTTGAGTTGCAGCAAGGGTGTGAAGGACCCTTTGGAAGTTCCAGTGGTTAGATGTGATTGGCCTCGAGAAGCCTCAGCGGAAATGGGCCTCATCTCGCCTGGAGGGCAAAACCTCCTGGATTTTCTCGAGTTGCGGCAGGTGCTCTCGACTTACGACGGGGACCTCAGGGACCCGCTCTGGTGGCCTCAGGAAAGGCCAGTCCCCATGCGAGTTCCTCGGGGGCCTCTCGGGATTCCTCTCCCGTCGATGCCGGGGCCTAAGACCTTGTGTGGAGTCGGGGCCGGAACCTGAGGATTCCTCTCCAGTGCTGACATGGATCTTGGGGTACTTCTGGAGTCTCCCCAGGGGAGTCAGTCCTCGTCTCGAATGCGGGCATGCACTTGCGCTTTCCTCCAGAGCGGTAGCAGCAGTGTCACGCAGTCCGCCGCGTGGATCAAAGGATCTATGGTTTTCCCTCGAGTCTTTCCCACGAGGCTTTCCCACGAGGCTTTCCCACAGGGCTGTCCCACGTGCACACGTGGTGGGTGTCGATCCTCGGCTTGAACGTCAAGGCAGTGCAGGGAAAACAGGTTCCTCTGGAATGGACTGACACATCTGGGGGACTCTTGGAATGGTGGCACGACCCTGGAGTTCCTCTCGCCTTTCCTGTGGAGAGTGCCTCCTCTTGAGATGCGACGGGAACGCCGGGAATTCTTTCCCTAAGAAACATGGAAAGGATCCCTCATCTCGAGCTAGGAGGCGGAAAAGGGGCTCCCCTGGATGTGTGCGGGACCCCACGTGCTTCCTCTCGAGTGAGACGTGTATGTCGGGGAACTTCTTGAGTTGCAGCAAGGGTGTGAAGGACCCTTTGGAATTTCCAGTGGTTAGACGTGATTAGCCTCGAGTAGCCTCAGCGGAAATGGGCCTCATCTCGCCTGGAGTGCAAAACCTCCTGGATTTTCTCGAGTTGCGGCAGGTGCTCTCGACTTACGACGGGGACATCAGGGACCCGCTCTGGTGGCCTCAGGAAAGGCCAGTCCCCATGCGAGTTCCTCTGGGGCCTCTGGGGATTCCTCTCCCGTCGATGCCGGGGCCTAAGACCTTGTGTGGATTCCGGGCCGGAAACTGAGGATTCCTCTCCAGTGCTGACATGGATCTTGGGGTACTTCTGGAGTCTCACCAGGGGAGTCAGTCCTCGTCTCGAATGCGGGCATGCACTTGCGCTTTCCTCCAGAGCGGTAGCAACAGTGTCACGCAGTCCGCCGCGTGGATCAAAGGATCTATGGTTTTCCCTCGAGTCTTTCCCACGAGGCTTTCCCACGAGGCTTTCCCACAGGGCTGTCCCACCTGCACACGTGGTGGGAGTCGATCCTCGGCTTGAACGTCAAGGCAGTGCAGGGAAAACAGGTTCCTCTGGAATGGACTGACACATCTGGGGTCTCTTGGAATGGTGGCACGACCCTTGAGTTCCTCTCGGCTTTCCTGTGCAGAGCTCCTCCTTTTGAGATGCGACGGGAACGCAGGGAATTCTTTCCCTACGAAACAGGGAAAGGATCCCTCATCTCGAGCTAGGAGGCGGAAAAGGGGCTCCCGTGGATGTGTGCGGGACCCCACGTGTTTCGCCTCGAGTGGAGACGGGTATGTCGGGGAACTTCTTGAGTTGCAGCAAGGGTGTGTAGGACCCTTTGGAAGTTCCAGTGGTTAGATGTGATTGGCCTCGAGAAGCCTCAGCGGAAATGGGCCTCATCACGCCTGGAGGGCAAAACCTCCTGGATTTTCTCGAGTTGCGGCAGGAGCTCTCGACTTACGACGGGGACCTCAGGGACCCGCTCTGGTGGCCTCAGGAAAGGCCAGTCCCCATGCGAGTTCCTCGGGGGCGTCTCGGGATTCCTCTCCCGTCGATGCCGGGGCCTAAGACCTTGTGTGGAGTCGGGGCCGGAACCTGAGGATTCCTCTCCAGTGCTGACATGGATCTTGGGGTACTTCTGGAGTCTCCCCAGGGGAGTCAGTCCTCGTCTCGAATGCGGGCATGCACTTGCGCTTTCCTCCAGAGCGGTAGCAGCAGTGTCACGCAGTCCGCCGCGTGGATCAAAGGATCTATGGTTTTCCCTCGAGTCTTTCCCACGAGGCTTTCCCACGAGGCTTTCCCACAGGGCTGTCCCACGTGCACACGTGGTGGGAGTCGATCCTCGGCTTGAACGTCAAGGCAGTGCAGGGAAAACCGGTTCCTCTGGAATGGACTGACACATCTGGGGGACTCTTGGAATGGTGGCACGACCCTGGAGTTCCTCTCGCCTTTCCTGTGGAGAG
Source organism: Ovis canadensis (assembly GCF_042477335.2). Lineage (NCBI taxonomy): Eukaryota > Metazoa > Chordata > Mammalia > Artiodactyla > Bovidae > Ovis > Ovis canadensis. Next base: position 7,419,509 of record NC_091254.1, read on the forward strand.
CGCCTCCTCTTGAGATGCGACGGGAACGCCGGGAATTCTTTCCCTACGAAACAGGGAAAGGATCCCTCAACTCGAGCTAGGAGGCGGAAACGGGGCTCCCCTGGATGTGTGCGGGACCCCACGTGCTTCCTCTCGAGTGGAGACGGGTATGTCGGGGAACTTCTTGAGTTGCAGCAAGGGTGTGAAGGACCCTTTGGAAGTTCCAGTGGTTAGATGTGATTGGCCTCGAGAAGCCTCAGCGGAAATGGGCCTCATCTCGCCTGGAGGGCAAAACCTCCTGGATTTTCTCGAGTTGCGGCAGGTGCTCTCGACTTACGACGGGGACCTCAGGGACCCGCTCTGGTGGCCTCAGGAAAGGCCAGTCCCCATGCGAGTTCCTCGGGGGCCTCTCGGGATTCCTCTCCCGTCGATGCCGGGGCCTAAGACCTTGTGTGGAGTCGGGGCCGGAACCTGAGGATTCCTCTTCAGTGCTGACATGGATCTTGGGGTACTTCTGGAGTCTCCCCAGGGGAGTCAGTCCTCGTCTCGAATGCGGGCATGCACTTGCGCTTTCCTCCAGAGCGGTAGCAGCAGTGTCACGCAGTCCGCCGCGTGGATCAAAGGATCTATGGTTTTCCCTCGAGTCTTTCCCACGAGGCTTTCCCACGAGGCTTTCCCACAGGGCTGTCCCACGTGCACACGTGGTGGGAGTCGATCCTCGGCTTGAACGTCAAGGCAGTGCAGGGAAAACAGGTTCCTCTGGAGTGGACTGACACATCTGGGGGACTCTTGGAATGGTGGCATGACCCTGGAGTTCCTCTCGCCTTTCCTGTGGAGAGCGCCTCCTCTTGAGATGCGACGGGAACGCCGGGAATTCTTTCCCTACGAAACAGGGAAAGGATCCCTCATCTCGAGCTAGGAGGCGGAAACGGGGCTCCCCTGGATGTGTGCGGGACCCCAGGTGCTTCCTCTCGAGTGCAGACGGGTATGTCGGGGAACTTCTTGAGTTGCAGCAAGGGTGTGAAGGACCCTTTGGAAGTTCCAGTGGTTAGATGTGATTGGCCTCGAGAAGCCTCAGCGGAAATGGGCCTCATCTCGCCTGGAGGTGAAAACATCCTGGATTTTCTCGAGTTGCGGCAGGTGCTCTCGACTTACGACGGGGACCTCAGGGACCCGCTCTGGTGGCCTCAGGAAAGGCCAGTCCCCATGCGAGTTCCTCGGGGGCCTCTCGGGATTCCTCTCCCGTCGATGCCGGGGCCTAAGACCTCGTGTGGAGTCGGTGCCGGAACCTGAGGATTCCTCTCCAGTGCTGACATGGATCTTGGGGTACTTCTGGAGTCTCCCCAGGGGAGTCAGTCCTCGTCTCGAATGCGGGAAAGCACTTGCGCTTTCCTCCAGAGCGGTAGCAGCAGTGTCACGCAGTCCGCCGCGTGGATCAAAGGATCTATGGTTTTCCCTCGAGTCTTTCCCACGAGGCTTTCCCACGAGGCTTTCCCACAGGGCTGTCCCACGTGCACACGTGGTGGGAGTCGATCCTCGGCTTGAACGTCAAGGCATTGCAGGGAAAACAGGTTCCTCTGGAATGGACTGACACATCTGGGGGACTCTTAGAATGGTGGCACGACCCTGGAGTTCCTCTCGCCTTTCCTGTGGAGAGCGCCTCCTCTTGAGATGCGACGGGAACGCCGGGAATTCTTTCCCTACGAAACAGGGAAAGGATCCCTCATCTCGAGCTAGGAGGCGGAAACGGGGCTCCCCTGGATGTGTGCAGGACACCACGTGCTTCCTCACGAGTGGAGACGGGTATGTCGGGGAACTTCTTGAGTTGCAGCAAGGGTGTGAAGGACCCTTTGGAAGTTCCAGTGGTTAGACGTGATTGGCCTCGAGAAGCCTCAGCGGAAATGGGCCTCATCTCGCCTGGAGGGCAAAACCTCCTGGATTTTCTCGAGTTGCGGCAGGTGCTCTCGACTTACGACGGGGACCTCAGGGACCCGCTCTGGTGGCCTCAGGAAAGGCCAGTCCCCATGCGAGTTCCTCTGGGGCGTCTCGGGATTCCTCTCCCGTCGATGCCGGGGCCTAAGACCTTGTGTGGAGTCGGGTCCGGAACCTGAGGATTCCTCTCCAGTGCTGACATGGATCTTGGGGTACTTCTGGAGTCTCCCCAGGGGAGTCAGTCCTCGTCTCGAATGCGGGCATTCACTTGCGCTTTCCTCCAGAGCGGTAGCAGCAGTGTCACGCAGTCCGCCGCGTGGATCAAAGGATCTATGGTTTTCCCTCGAGTCTTTCCCACGAGGCTTTCCCACGAGGCTTTCCCACAGGGCTGTCCCACGTGCACACGTGGTGGGAGTCGATCCTCGGCTTGAACGTCAAGGCAGTGCAGGGAAAACAGGTTCCTCTGGAATGGACTGACACATATGGGGTCTCTTGGAATGGTGGCACGACCCTTGAGTTCCTCTCGGCTTTCCTGTGCAGAGCTCCTCCTTTTGAGATGCGACGGGAACGCCGGGAATTCTTTCCCTACGAAACAGGGAAAGGATCCCTCATCTCGAGCTAGGAGGCGGAAAAGGGGCTCCCGTGGATGTGTGCGGGACCCCACGTGTTTCGCCTCGAGTGGAGACGGGTATGTCGCGGAACTTCTTGAGTTGCAGCAAGGGTGTGTAGGACCCTTTAGAAGTTCCAGTGGTTAGATGTGATTGGCCTCGAGAAGCCTCAGCGGAAATGGGCCTCATCACGCCTGGAGGGCAAAACCTCCTGGATTTTCTCGAGTTGCGGCAGGAGCTCTCGACTTACGACGGGGACCTCAGGGACCCGCTCTGGTGGCCTCAGGAAAGGCCAGTCCCCATGCGAGTTCCTCGGGGGCGTCTCGGGATTCCTCTCCCGTCGATGCCGGGGCCTAAGACCTTGTGTGGAGTCGGGGCCGGAACCTGAGGATTCCTCTCCAGTGCTGACATGGATCTTGGGGGTACTTCTGGAGTCTCCCCAGGGGAGTCAGTCCTCGTCTCGAATGCGGGCATGCACTTGCGCTTTCCTCCAGAGCGGTAGCAGCAGTGTCACGCAGTCCGCCGCGTGGATCAAAGGATCTATGGTTTTCCCTCGAGTCTTTCCCACGAGGCTTTCCCACGAGGCTTTCCCACAGGGCTGTCCCACGTGCACACGTGGTGGGAGTCGATCCTCGGCTTGAACGTCAAGGCAGTGCAGGGAAAACAGGTTCCTCTGGAATGGACTGACACATCTGGGGGACTCTTGGGATGGTGGCACGACCCTGGAGTTCCTCTCGCCTTTCCTGTGGAGAGCGCCTCCTCTTGAGATGCGACGGGAACGCCGGGAATTCTTTCCCTACGAAACAGGGAAAGGATCCCTCATCTCGAGCTAGGAGGCGGAAACGGGGCTCCCCTGGATGTGTGCTGGACCCACGTGCTTCCTCTCGAGTGGAGACGGGTATGTCGGGGAACTTCTTGAGTTGCAGAAAGGGTGTGAAGGACCCTTTGGAAGTTCCAGTGGTTAGACGTGGTTGGCCTCGAGAAGCCTCAGTGGAAATGGGCCTCATCTCGCCTGGAGGGCAAAACCTCCTGGATTTTCTCGAGTTGTGGCAGGTGCTCTCGACTTACGACGGGGACCTCAGGGACCCGCTCTGGTGGCCTCAGGAAAGGCCAGTCCCCATGCGAGTTCCTCGGGGGCCTCTCGGGATTCCTCTCCCGTCGATGCCGGGTCCTAAGACCTTGTGTGGAGTCGGGGCCGGAACCTGAGGATTCCTCTTCAGTGCTGACATGGATCTTGGGGTACTTCTGGAGTCTCCCCAGGGGAGTCAGTCCTCGTCTCGAATGCGGGCATGCACTTGCGCTTTCCTCCAGAGCGGTAGCAGCAGTGTCACGCAGTCCGCCGCGTGGATCAAAGGATCTATGGTTTTCCCTCGAGTCTTTCCCACGAGGCTTTCCCACGAGGCTTTCCCACAGGGCTGTCCCTCGTGCACACGTGGTGGGAGTCGATCCTCGGCTTGAACGTCAAGGCAGTGCAGGGAAAACAGGTTCCTCTGGAATGGACTGACACATCTGGGGGACTCTTGGAATGGTGGCACGACCCTGGAGTTCCTCTCGCCTTTCCTGTGGAGAGCGCCTCCTCTTGAGATGCGACGGGAACGCCGGGAATTCTTTCCCTACGAAACAGGGAAAGGATCACTCATCTCGAGCTAGGAGGCGGAAACGGGGCTCCCCTGGATGTTTGCGGGACACCACGTGCTTCCTCTCGAGTGGAGACGGGTAAGTCGCGGGATTGCTTGAGTTGCAGCAAGGGTGTGAAGGACCCTTTGGAAGTTCCAGTGGTTAGATGTGATCAGCCTCGAGAACCCTCAGCGGAAATGGGCCTCAAATCGCCTGGAGGGCAAAACCTCCTGGATTTTCTCGAGTTGCGTCAGGTGCTCTCGACTTACGACGTGGACCTCAGGGACCCGCTCTGGTGGCCTCAGGAAAGGCCAGTCCCCATGCGAGTTCCTCGGGGGCCTCTCGGGATTCCTCTCCCGTCGATGCCGGGGCCTAAGACCTGGTGTGGAGTCGGGGCCGGAACCTGAGGATTCCTCTCCAGTGCTGACATGGATCTTGGGGTACTTCTGGAGTCTCCCCAGGGGAGTCAGTCTTCGTCTCGAATGGGAGCATGCACTTGCGCTTTCCTCCAGAGCGGTAGCAGCAGTGTCTCGCAGTCCGCCGCGTGGATCAAAGGATCTATGGTTTTCCCTCGAGTCTTTCCCACGAGGCTTTCTGACGAGGCTTTCCACAGGGCTGTCCCACGTGCACACGTGGTGGGAGTCGATCCTCGGCTTGAACGTCAAGGCAGTGCAGGGAAAACAGGTTCCTCTGGAATGGACTGACACATCTGGGGGACTCTTGGAATGGTGGCACGAACCTGGAGTTCCTCTCGCCTTTCCTGTGGAGAGCGCCTCCTCTTGAGATGCGACGGGAACGCCGGGAATTCTTTCCCTACGAAACAGGGAAAGGATCACTCATCTCGAGCTAGGAGGCGGAAACGGGGCTCCCCTGGATGTGTGCGGGACACCACGTGCTTCCTCTCGAGTGGAGACGGGTATGTTGCGGGACTGCTTGAGTTGCAGCAAGGGTGTGAAGGACCCTTTGGAAGTTCCAGTGGTTAGATGTGATCAGCCTCGAGAAGCCTCAGCGGAAATGGGCCTCAACTCGCCTGGAGGGCAAAACCTCCTGGATTTTCTCGAGTTGCGACAGGTGCTCTCGACTTACGACGTGGACCTCAGGGACCCGCTCTGGTGGCCTCAGGAAAGGCCAGTCCCCATGCGAGTTCCTCGGGGGCCTCTCGGGATTCCTCTCTCGTCGATGCCGGGGCCTAAGACCTTGTGTGGAGTCGGAGCCAGAACCTGAGGATTCCTCTCCAGTGCTGACATGGATATTGGGGTACTTCTGGAGTCTCCCAAGGAGAGTCGTCCTCGTCTCGAATGCGGGCATGCACTTGCGCTTTCCTCCAGAGCGGTAGCAGCAGTGTCACGTAGTCCGCCTCGTTAATCAAAGGATCTATGGTTTTCCCTCGAGTCTTTCCCACGAGGCTTTCCCACGAGGCTTTCCCACAGGGCTGTCCCACGTGCACACGTGGTGGGAGTCGATCCTTGGCTTGAACGTCAAGGCAGTGCAGGGAAAACAGGTTCCTCTGGAATGGACTGACACATCTGGGGGACTCTTGGAATGGTGGCACGACCCTGGAGTTCCTCTCGCCTTTCCTGTGGAGAGCGCCTCCTCTTGAGATGCGACGGGAACGCCGGGAATTCTTTCCCTACGAAACAGGGAAAGGATCCCTCATCTCGAGCTAGGAGGCGGAAACGGGGCTCCCCTGGATGTGTGCGGGACCCACGTGCTTCCTCTCGAGTGGAGACGGGTATGTCGGGGAACTTCTTGAGTTGCAGCAAGGGTGTGAAGGACCCTTTGGAAGTTCCAGTGGTTAGACGTGATTAGCCTCGAGAAGCCTCAGTGGAAATGGGCCTCATCTCGCCTGGAGGGCAAAACCTCCTGGATTTTCTCGAGTTGCGGCAGGTGCTCTAGACTTACGACGGTGACCTCAGGGACCCTCTCTGGTGGCCTCAGGAAAGGCCAGTCCCCATGCGAGTTCCTCGGGGGCCTCTCGGGATTCCTCTCCCGTCGATGCCGGGGCCTAAAACCTTGTGTGGAGTCGGGGCCGGAACCTGAGGATTCCTCTCCAGTGCTGACATGGATCTTGGGGTACTTCTAGAGTCTCCCCAGGGGAGTCAGTCCTCGTCTCGAATGCGGGCATGCACTTGCGCTTTCCTCCAGAGCGGTAGCAGCAGTGTCACGCAGTCCGCCGCGTGGATCAAAGCATCTATGGATTTCCCTCGAGTCTTTCCCACGAGGCTTTCCCACGAGGCTTTCCCACAGGGCTGTCCCACGTGCACACGTGGTGGGAGTCGATCCTCGGCTTGAAAGTCAAGGCAGTGCAGGGAAAACAGGTTCCTCTGGAATGGACTGACACATCTGGGGGACTCTTGGAATGGTGTCACGACCCTGGAGTTCCTCTCTACTTTCCTGTGGAGAGCGCCTCCTCTTGAGATGCGACGGGAACGCCGGGAATTCTTTCCCTACGAAACAGGGAAAGGATCCCTCATCTCGAGCTAGGAGGCGGAAACGGGGCTCCCCTGGATGTGTGCGGGACACCACGTGCTACCTCTCGAGTGCAGACGGGTTTGTGGGGGAACTTCTTGAGTTGCAGCAAGGGTGTGAAGGACCCTTTGGAAGTTCAAGTGGTTAGATGTGATTGGCCTCGAGAAGCCTCAGGGGAAATGGGCCTCATCTCGCCTGGAGGGCAAAACCTCCTGGATTTTCTCGAGTTGCAGCAGGTGCTCTCGACTTACGACGGGGACCTCAGGGACCCGCTCTGGTGGCCTCATGAAAGGCCAGTCCCCATGCGAGTTCCTCGGGGGCCTCTCGGGATTCCTCTCCCGTCGATGCCGGGGCCTAAGACCTTGTGTGGAGTCGGGGCCGGAACCTGAGGATTCCTCTCCAGTGCTGACATGGATCTTGGGGTACTTCTGGAGTCTCCCCAGGGGAGTCAGTCCTCGTCTCGAATGCGGGCATGCACTTGCGCTTTCCTCCAGAGCGGTAGCAGCAGTGTCACGCAGTCCGCCGCGTGGATCAAAGGATCTATGGTTTTCCCTCGAGTCTTTCCCACGAGGCTTTCCCACGAGGCTTTCCCAAAGGGCTGTCCCTCGTGCACACGTGGTGGGAGTCGATCCTCGGCTTGAACGTCAAGGCAGTGCAGGGAAAACAGGTTCCTCTGGAATGGACTGACACATCTGGGGGACTCTTGGAATGGTGGCACGACCCTGGAGTTCCTCTCGCCTTTCCTGTGGAGAGCGCCTCCTCTTGAGATGCGACGGGAACGCCGGGAATTCTTTCCCTACGAAACAGGGAAAGGATCACTCATCTCGAGCTAGGAGGCGGAAACGGGGCTCCCCTGGATGTTTGCGGGACACCACGTGCTTCCTCTCGAGTGGAGACGGGTAAGTCGCGGGATTGCTTGAGTTGCAGCAAGGGTGTGAAGGACCCTTTGGAATTTCCAGTGGTTAGATGTGATCAGCCTCGAGAACCCTCAGCGGAAATGGGCCTCAAATTGCCTGGAGGGCAAAACCTCCTGGATTTTCTCGAGTTGCGTCAGGTGCTCTCGACTTACGACGTGGACCTCAGGGACCCGCTCTGGTGGCCTCAGGAAAGGCCAGTCCCCATGCGACTTCCTCGGGGGCCTCTCGGGATTCCTCTCCCGTCGATGCCGGGGCCTAAGACCTTGTGTGGAGTCGGGGCCGGAACCTGAGGATTCCTCTCCAGTGCTGACATGGATCTTGGGGTACTTCTGGAGTCTCCCCAGGGGAGTCAGTCTTCGTCTCGAATGCGAGCATGCACTTGCGCTTTCCTCCAGAGCGGTAGCAGCAGTGTCACGCAGTCCGCCGCGTGGATCAAAGGATCTATGGTTTTCCCTCGAGTCTTTCCCACGAGGCTTTCCCACGAGGCTTTCCACAGGGCTGTCCCACGTGCACACGTGGTGGGAGTCGATCCTCGGCTTGAACGTCAAGGCAGTGCAGGGAAAACAGGATCCTCTGGAATGGACTGACACATCTGGGGGACTCTTGGAATGGTGGCACGAACCTGGAGTTCCTCTCGCCTTTCCTGTGGAGAGCGCCTCCTCTTGAGATGCGACGGGAACGCCGGGAATTCTTTCCCTACGAAACAGGGAAAGGATCACTCATCTCGAGCTAGGAGGCGGAAACGGGGCTCCCCTGGATGTGTGCGGGACACCACGTGCTTCCTCTCGAGTGGAGACGGGTATGTCGCGGGACTGCTTGAGTTGCAGCAAGGGTGTGAAGGACCCTTTGGAAGTTCCAGTGGTTAGATGTGATCAGCCTCGAGAAGCCTCCGCGGAAATGGGCCTCAACTCGCCTGGAGGGCAAAACCTCCTGGATTTTCTCGAGTTGCGGCAGGTGCTCTCGACTTACGACGGGGACCTCAGGGACCCGCTCTGGTGGCCTCAGGAAAGGCCAGTCCCCATGCGAGTTCCTCGGGGGCCTCTCGGGATTCCTCTCTCGTCGATGCCGGGGCCTAAGACCTTGTGTGGAGTCGGAGCCAGAACCTGAGGATTCCTCTCCAGTGCTGACATGGATCTTGGGGTACTTCTGGAGTCTCCCAAGGGGAGTCGTCCTCGTCTCGAATGCGGGCATGCACTTGCGCTTTCCTCCAGAGCGGTAGCAGCAGTGTCACGTAGTCCGCCGCGTTAATCAAAGGATCTATGGTTTTCCCTCGAGTCTTTCCCACGAGGCTTTCCCACGAGGCTTTCTCACAGGGCTGTCACACGTGCACACGTGGTGGGAGTCGATCCTCGGCTTGAACGTCAAGGCAGTGCAGGGAAAACAGGTTCCTCTGGAATGGACTGACACATCTGCGGGACTCTTGGAATGGTGTCACGACCCTGGAGTTCTTCTCGCCTTTCCTATGGAGAGCGCCTCCTCTTGAGATGCGACGGGAACGCCGGAATTCTTTCCCTACGAAACAGGGAAAGGATCCATCATCTCGAGCTAGGAGGCGGAAACGGGGCTCCCCTGGATGTGTGCGGGACCCCACGTGCTTCCTCTCGAGTGGAGACGGGTATGTCGGGGAACTTTTTGAGTTGCAGCAAGGGTGTGAAGGACCCTTTGGAAGTTCCAGTGGTTAGATGTGATTGGCCTCGAGAAGCCTCAGCGGAAATGGGCCTCATCTCACCTGGAGGGCAAAACCTCCTGGATTTTCTCGAGTTGCGGCATGTGCTCTCGACTTACGACGGGGACCTCAGGGACCCGCTCTGGTGGCCTCAGGAAAGGCCAGTCCCCATGCGAGTTCCTCGGGGGCCTCTCGGCATTCCTCTCCCGGCGATGCTGGGGCCTAAGACCTTGTGTGGAGTCGGGGCCGGAACCTGAGGATTCCTCTCCAGTGCTGACATGGATCTTGGGGTACTTCTGGAGTCTCCCCAGGGGAGTCAGTCCTCGTCTCGAATGCGGGCATGCACTTGCGCTTTCCTCCAGAGCGGTAGCAGCAGTGTCACGCAGTCCACCGCGTGGATCAAAGGATCTATGGTTTTCCCTCGAGTCTTTCCCACGAGGCTTTCCCACGAGGCTTTCCCACTGGGTTGTCCCACGTGCACACGTGGTGGGAGTCGATCCTCGGCTTGAACGTCAAGGCAGTGCAGGGAAAACAGGTTCCTCTGGAATGGACTGACACATCTGGGGGTCTCTTGGAATGGTGGCACGACCCTGGAGTTCCTCTCGCCTTTCCTGTGGAGAGCGCCTCCTCTTGAGATGCGACGTGAATGCCGGGAATTCTTTCATACGAAACAGGGAAAGGATCCCTCATCTCGAGCTAGAAGGCGGAAACGGGGCTACCCTGGATGTGTGCGGGACCCTCGTACTTCCTCTCGAGTGGAGACGGGTATGTCGGGGAACTTCTAGAGTTGCAGCAAGGGTGTGAAGGACCCTTTGGAAGTTCAAGTGGTTAGATGTGATTAGCCTCGAGAAGCCTCAGCGGAAATGGGCTTCATCTCGCCTGGAGGGCAAAATCTCCTGGATTTTCTCGAGTTGCGGCAGGTGCTCTCGACTTACGACGGGGACCTCAGGGACCCGCTCTGGTGACCTCAGGAAAGGCCAGTCCCCATGCAAGTTCCTCGGGGGCCTCTCGGGATTCCTCTCCCGTCGATGCCGGGGCCTAAGCCCTTGTGTGGAGTCGGGGCCGGAACCTGAGGATTCCTCTCCAGTGCTGACATTGATCTTGGGGTACTTCTGGAGTCTCCCCAGGGGAGTCAGTCCTCGTCTCGAATGCGGGCATGCACTTGCGCTTTCCTCCAGAGCGGTAGCAGCAGTGGTACGGAGTCCGCCGCGTGGATCAAAGGATCTATGGTTTTCCCTCGAGTCTTTCCCACGAGTCTTTCCCACGAGGCTTTCCACAGGGCTGTCCCACGTGCACACGTGGTGGGACTCGATCCTCGGCTTGAACGTCAAGGCAGTGCAGGGAAAACCGGTTCCTCTGGAATGGACTGACACATCTGGGGGACTCTTGGAATGGTGGCACGACCCTGGAGTTCCTCTCGCCTTTCCTGTGGAGAGCGCCTCCTCTTGAGATGCGACGGGAACGCCGGGAATTCTTTCCCTACGAAACAGGGAAAGGATCCCTCATCTCGAGCTAGGAGGCGGAAATCGGGCTCCCCTGGATGTTTGCGTTACCCCACGTGCTTCCTCTCGAGTGGAGACGGGTATGTCGGGGAACTTCGTGAGTTGCAGCAAGGGTGTGAAGGACCCTTTGGAAGTTCAAGTGGTTAGACGTGATTAGCCTCGAGAAGCCTCAGCGGAAATGGGCCTCATCTCGCCTGGAGGGCAAAACCTCCTGGATTTTCTCGAGTTGCGGCAGGTGCTCTCGACTTACGACGGGGACCTCAGGGACCCGCTCTGGTGGCCTCAGGAAAGGCCAGTCCCCATGCGACTTCCTCGGGGGCATCTCGGGATTCCTCTCCCGTCGATGCCGGGGCCGAAGACCTTGTGTGGAGTCGGGGCCGGAACCTGAGGATTCCTCTCAGTGCTGACATGGATCTTGGGGTACTTCTGGAGTCTCCCCAGGGGAGTCAGTCCTCGTCTGGGATGCGGACATGCACTTGCGCTATCCTCCAGAGCGGTAGCAGCAGTGTCAAGCAGTCCGCCACGTGCATCAAAGGATCTATGATTTTCCCACCAGTCTTTCCCACGAGGCGTTCCCACGAGGCTTTCCCACAGGGCTGTCCCACGTGCACACGTGGTGGGAGTCGATCCTCGGCTTGAACGTCAAGGCAGTGCAGGGAAAACATGTTCCTCTGGAATGGACTGACATATCTGGGGGACTCTTTGAATGGTGGCACGACGCTGGAGTCCTCTCGCCTTTCCTGTGGAGAGCGCCTCCTCTTGAGATGCGACGGGAACGCCGGGAAATCTTTCCCTACGAAACAGGGAAAGGATCCCTCATCTCGAGCTAGGAGGCAGAAACGGGGCTCCCCTGGATGTGTGCGGGACCCTCGTGCTTCCTCTCGAGTGGAGACGGGTATGTCGGGGAACTTCTTGAGTTGCAGAAAGAGTGTGAAGGACCCTTTGGAAGTTCCAGTGGTTAGACGTGATTAGCCTCGAGAAGCCTCAGCGGAAATGGGCCTCATATCGCCTGGAGGGCAAAACCTCCTGGATTTTCTCGAGTTGCGGCAGGTGCTCTCGACTTATGACCGGGACCTCAGGGACCCGCTCTGGTGGCCTCAGGAAAGGCCAGTCCCCATGCGAGTTCCTCGGGTCCTCTCGGGATTCCTCTCCCGGCGATGCTGGGGCCTAAGACCTTGTGTGGAGTCGGGGCCGGAACCTGAGGATTCCTCTCCAGTGCTGACATGGATCTTGGGGTACTTCTGGAGTCTCCCCAGGGGAGTCAGTCCTCGTCTGGAATGCGGGCATGCACTTGCGCTATCCTCCAGAGCGGTAGCAGCAGTGTCAAGCAGTCCGCCGCGTGCATCAAAGGATCTATGGTTTTCCCTCGAGTCTTTCCCAGGAGGCTTTCCCACGAGGCCTTCCCACAGGGCTGTCCCACGTGCACACGTGGTGGGAGTCGATCCTCAGCTTGAACGTCAAGGCAGTGCAGGGAAAACAGGTTCCTCTGGAATGGACTGACATATCTGGGGGACACTTTGGATGGTGGCACGACGCTGGAGTCCTCTCGCCTTTCCTGTGGAGAGCGCCTCCTCTTGAGATGCGACGGGAACGCCGGGAATTCTTTCCCTACGAAGCAGGGAAAGGATCCCTCATCTCGAGCTAGGAGGCGGAAATGGGGCTCCCCTGGATGTGTGCGGAACCCCACGTGCTTTCTCTCGAGTGGAGACGGGTATGTCGGGGAACTTTTTGAGTTGCAGCAAGGGTGTGAAGGACCCTTTGGAAGTTCCAGTGGTTAGAAGTGATTAGCCTCGAGAAGCCTCAGCGGAAGTGGGCCTCATCTCGCCTGGAGAGCAAAACCTCCTGGATTTTCTCGAGTTGCGGCAGGTACTCTCGACTTACGACGGGGACCTCAGTGACCCGCTCTGGTGGCCTCAGGAAAGGCCAGTCCCCATGCGAGTTCCTCGGGTCCTCTCGGGATTCCTCTCCCGTCGATGTTGAGGCCTAAGACCTTGTGTGGAGTCGGGGCCGGAACGTGAGGATTCCTCTCCAGTGCTGACATGGATCTTGGGGTACTTGTGGAGTCTCCCCAGGGGAGTCAGTCCTCGTCTCGAATGCGGGCATTAACTTGCGCTTTCCTCCAGAGCTGTAGCAGCAGTGTCACGCAGTCCACCGCGTGGATCAAAGGATCTATGGTTTTCCCTCGAGTCTTTCCAACGAGGCTTTCCCACGAGGCTTTCCCACAGGGCTGTCCCACGTGCACACGTGGTGGGAGTCGATCCTCGGCGTGAACGTCAAGGCAGTGCAGGGAAAACAGGTTCCTCTGGAATGGACTGACACATCTGGGGGTCTCTTGAAATGGTGCCACGACCCTGGAGTTCCTCTAGCCTTTCCTGTGGAGAGCGCCTCCTCTTGAGATGCGACGGGAACGCCGGGAATTCTTTCCCTACAAAACAGGGAAAGGATCCCTCATCTCGAGCTAGGAGGCGGAAACGGGGCTCCCCTGGATGTGTGCGGGACCCCACGTGCTTCCTCTCGAGTGGAGACGGGTATGTCGGGGAACTTCTTGAGTTGCAGCAAGGGTGTGAAGGACCCTTTGGAAGTTCCAGTTGTTAGACGTGATTAGCCTCGAGAAGCCTCAGCGGAAAAGGGCCTCATCTCGCCTGGAGGGCAAAACCTCCTGGATTTTCTCGAGTTGCGGCAGGTGCTCTCGACTTACGACGGGGACCTCAGGGACCCGCTCTGGTGGCCTCAGGAAAGGCCAGTCCCCATGCGAATTCCTCGGAGGCCTCTCGGGATTATTCTCCCATCGATAACGGGGCCTAAGACCTTGTGTGGAGTCGGGGCCCGAACCTGAGGATTCCTCTCCAGTGCTGACATGGATCTTGGGGTACTTCTGGAGTCTCCCCAGGGGAGTCAGTCCTCGTCTCGAATGCGGACATGCACTTGCGCTTTCCTCCAGAGCGGTAGCAGCAGTGTCACGCAGTCCGCCGCGTGGATCAAAGGATCTATGGATTTCCCTCGAGTCTTTCCCACGAGGCTTTCCCACGAGGCTTTCCCACAGGGCTGTCCCCCGTGCACACGTGGTGGGAGTCGATCCTCGGCTTGAACGTCAAGGAAGTGCAGGGAAAACAGGTTCCTCTGGAATGGACTGACACATCTGGGCGTCTCTTGGAATGGTGGCACGACCCTGGAGTTCCTCTCGCCTCTCATGTGGAGAGCGCCTCCTCTTGAGATGCGACGGGAACGCCGGGAATTCTTTCCCTACGAAACAGGGAAAGGATCCCTCATCTCGAGCTAGGAGGCGGAAACGGGGCTCCCCTGGATGTGTGCGGGACCCCACGTGCTTCCTCTCGAGTGGAGACGGGTATGTCGGGGAACTTCTTGAGTTGCAGCAAGGGTGTGAAGGACCCTTTGGAAGTTCCAGTGGTTAGATGTGATTAGCCTCGAGAAGCCTCAGCGGAAATGGGCCTCATCTCGCCTGGAGGGCAAAACCTCCTGGATTTTCTCGAGTTGCGGCATGTGCTCACGACTTACGACGGGGACCTCAGAGACCCGCTCTGGTGGCCTCAGGAAAGTCCAGTCCCCATGCGACTTCCTCGGGGGCCTCTCGGGATTCCTCTCCCGTCGATGCCGGGGCCGAAGACCATGTGTGGAGTCGGGGCCGGGACCTGAGGATTCCTCTCCAGTACTGACATGGATCTTGGGGTACTTCTGGAGTCTCCCCAGGGGAGTCAGTCCTCGTCTGGAATGCGGGCATGCACTTGCGCTATCCTCCAGAGCGGTAGCAGCAGTGTCAAGCAGTCCGCCGCGTGCATCAAAGGATCTATGGTTTTCCCTCGAGTCTTTCCCAGGAGGCTTTCCCACGAGGCCTTCCCACAGGGCTGTCCCACGTGCACACGTGGTGGGAGTCGATCCTCAGCTTGAATGTCAAGGCAGTGCAGGGAAAACAGGTTCCTCTGGAATGGACTGACATATCTGGCGGACACTTTGGATGGTGGCACGACGCTGGAGTCCTCTCGCCTTTCCTGTGGAGAGCGCCTCCTCTTGAGATGCGACGGGAACGCCGGGAATTCTTTCCCTACGAAACAGGGAAAGGATCCCTCATCTCGAGCCTAGGAGGCGGAAACGGGGCTCCCCTGGATGTGTGCGGGAACCTCGTGCTTCCTCTCAAGTGGAGACGGTTATGTCGGGGAACTTCTTGAGTTGCAGCAAGGGTGTGAAGGACCCTTTGGAAGTTCCAGTGTTTAGATGTGATTAGCCTCGAGAAGCCTCAGCGGAAATGGGCCTCATCTCGCCTGGAGGGCAAAACCTCCTGGATTTTCTCGAGTTGCGGCAGGTGCTCTCGACTTACGACGGGGACCTCAGGGACCCGCTCTGGTGGCCTCAGGAAAGGCCAGTCCCCATGCGAGTTCCTCGGGGGCCTCTCGGGATTCCTCTCCCGTCGATGCCGGGGCCTAAGACCTTGTATGGAGTCGGGGCCGGAACCTGAGGATTCCTCTCCAGTGCTGACATGGATCTTGGGGTACTTCTGGAGTCTCCCCAGGGGAGTCAGTCCTCGTCTCAAATGCGGGTATGCACTTGCGCTTTCCTAAAGAGCGGTAGCAGCAGTGTCACGCAGTCCGCCGCGTGGATCAAAGGATCTATGGTTTTGCCTCGAGTCTTTCCCACGAGGCTTTCCCATGAGGCTTTCCCACAGGGCTGTCCCACGTGGACACGTGGTGGGAGTCGATCCTCGGCTTGAACGTCAAGGCAGTGCAGGGAAAAAAGGTTCCTCTGGAATGGACTGACACATCTGGGGGACTCTTGGAATGGTGTCACGACCCTGGAGTTACTCTCGCCTTTCCTGTGGAGAGCGCCTCCTCTTGAGATGCGACGGGAACGCCGGGAATTCTTTCCCTACGAAACAGGGAAAGGATCCCTCATCTCGAGCTAGGAGGCGGAAATGGGGCTCCCCTGGATTTTTACGGGACACCACGTGCTTCCTCTCGAGTGGAGACGGGTATGTCGGGGAACTTCTTGAGTTGCAGCAAGGGTGTGAAGGACCCTTTGGAAGTTCCAGTGGTTAGATGTGATTGGCCTCGAGAAGCCTCAGCGGAAATGGGCCTCATCTCGCCTGGAGGGCAAAACCTCCTGGATTTTCTCGAGTTGCGGCAGGTGCTCTCGACTTACGACCGGGACCTCAGGGACCCGCTCTGGTGGCCTCAGGAAAGGCCAGTCCCCATGCGACTTCCTCGGGGGCCTCTCGGGATTCCTCTCCCGTCGATGCCGGGGCCGAAGACCTTGTGTGGAGTCGGGGCCGGAACCTGAGGATTCCTCTCCAGTGCTGACATGGATCTTGGGGTACTTCTGGAGTCTCCCCAGGGGAGTCAGTCCTCGTCTCGAATGCGGGCATGCACTTGCGCTTTCCTCCAGAGCGGTAGCAGCAGTGTCACGCAGTCCGCCGCGTGGATCAAAGGATCTATGGTTTTCCCTCGAGTCTTTCCCACGAGGCTTTCCCACGAGGCTTTCCCACAGGGCTGTCCCACGTGCACACGTGGTGGGAGTCGATCCTCGGCTTGAACGTCAAGGCAGTGCAGGGAAAACAGGTTCCTCTGGAATGGACTGACACATCTGGGGGACTCTTGGAATGGTGGCATGACCCTGGAGTTCCTCTCGCCTTTCCTGTGGAGAGCGCCTCCTCTTGAGATGCGACGGGAACGCCGGGAATTCTTTCCCTACGAAACAGGGAAAGGATCCCTAATCTCGAGCTAGGAGGCGGAAACGGGGCTACACTGGATGTGTGCGGGACACCACGTGCTTCCTCTCGAGTGGAGACGGTTATGTCGGGTAACTTCTTGAGTTGCAGCAAGGGTGTGAAGGACCCTTTGGAAGTTCCAGTGGTTAGATGTGATTGGCCTCGAGAAGCCTCAGCGGAAATGGGCCTCATCTCGCCTGGAGGGCAAAACCTCCTGGATTTTCTCGAGTTGCGGCAGGTGTTCTCGACTTCCGATGGGGACCTCAGGGACCCGCTCTGGTGGCCTCAGAAAAGGCCAGTCCCCATGCGAGTTCCTCGGGGGCCTCTCGGGATTCCTCTCCCGTCGATGCCGGGGCCTAAGACCTTTTGTGGAGTCGGGGCCTGAACCTGAGGATTCCTCTCCAGTGCTGACATGGATCTTGGGGTACTTCTGGAGTCTCCCCAGGGGAGTCAGTCCTCGTCTCGAATGCGGGCATGCACTTGCGCTTTCCTCCAGAGCGGTAGCAGCAGTGTCACGCAGTCCGCCGCGTGGATCAAAGGATCTATGGTTTTCCCTCGAGTCTTTCCCACGAGGCTTTCCCACGAGGCTTTCCCACAGGGCTGTCCCACGTGCACACGTGGTGGGAGTCGATCCTCGGCTTGAACGTCAAGGCAGTGCAGGGAAAACAGGTTCCTCTGGAATGGACTGACAAATCTGGGGGACTCTTGGAATGGTGTCACGACCCTGGAGTTCCTCTCGCTTTCCTAGGGAGAGCGCCTCCTCTTGAGATGCGACGGGAACGCCGGGAATTCTTTCTCTACGAGACAGGGAAAGGATCCCTCATCTCGAGCTACGAGGCTGAAACGGGGCTCCCCTGGATGTGTGCGGGACCCACGTGCTTCCTCACGAGTGGAGACGGGTATGTCGGGGAACTTCTTGAGTTGCAGCAAGGGTGTCAAGGACCCTTTGGAAGTTCCAGTGGTTAGACATGATTAGCCACGAGAAGCCTCAGCGGAAATGGGCCTCATCTCGCCTGGAGGGCAAAACCTCCTGGATTTTCTCGAGTTGCGGCAGGTGCTCTCGACTTACGACGGGGACCTCAGGGACCCGCTCTGGTGGCCTCAGGAAAGGCCAGTCCCCATGCGAGTTCCTCGGGGGCCTCTCGGGATTCCTCTCCCGTCGATGCCGGGGCCTAAGACCTTGTGTGGAGTCGGGGCTCAACCTGAGGATTCCTCTCCAGTGCTGACATGGATCTTGGGGTACTTCTGGAGTCTCCCCAGGGGAGTCAGTCCTCGTCTCGAATGCGGGCATGCACTTGCGCTTTCCTCCAGAGCGGTAGCAGCAGTGTCACGCAGTCCGCCGCGTGGATCAAAGGATCTATGGTTTTCCCTCGAGTCTTTCCCACGAGGCTTTCCCACGAGGCTTTCCCACAGGGCTGTCCCACGTGCACACGTGGTGGGAGTCGATCCTCGGCTTGAACGTCAAGGCAGTGCAGGGAAAACAGGTTCCTCTGGAATGGACTGACACATCTGGGGGACTCTTGGAATGGTGGCACGACCCTGGAGTTCCTCTCGCCTTTCCTGTGGAGAGCGCCTCCTCTTGAGATGCGACGGGAACGCCGGGAATTCTTTCCCTTCGAAACAGGGAAAGGATCCCTCATCTCGAGCTAGGAGGCGGAAACGGGGCTCCCCTGGATGTGTGCGGGACACCACGTGCTTCCTCTCGAGTGGAGACGGGTATGTCGGGGAACTTCTTGAGTTGCAGCAAGCGTGTGATGGACCCTTTGGTAGTTCCAGTGGTTAGATGTGATTGGCCTCGAGAAATCTCAGCAGAAATGGGCCTCATCTCGCCTGGAGGGCAAAACCTCCTGGATTTTCTCGAGTTGCGGCAGGTGCTCTCGACTTATGACGGGGACCTCAGGGACCCGCTCTGGTGGCCTCAGGAAAGGCCAGTCCCCATGCGAGTTCCTCGGGGGCCTCTCGGGATTCCTCTCCCGTCGATGCCGGGACCTAAGACCTTGTGTGGAGTCGGCGCCGGAACCTGAGGATTCCTCTCCAGTGCTGACATGGATCTTGGGGTACTTCTGGAGTCTCCCCAGGGGAGTCAGTCCTCGTCTCGAATGCGGGCATGCACTTGCGCTTTCCTCCAGAGCGGTAGCAGCAGTGTCACGCAGTCCGCCGCGTGGATCAAAGGATCTATGGTTTTCCCTCAAGTCTTTCCCACGAGGCTTTCCCACGAGGCTTTCCCACAGGGATGTCCCACGTGCACACGTGGTGGGAGTCGATCCTCGGCTTGAACGTCAAGGCAGTGCAGGGAAAACAGGTTCCTCTGGAATGGACTGACACATCTGGGGGACTCTTGGCATGGTGGCACGACCCTGGAGTTCCTCTCGCCTTTCCTGTGGAGAGCGCCTCCTCTTGAGATGCGACGGGAACGCCGGGAATTCTTTCCCTTCGAAACAGGGAAAGGATCCCTCATCTCGAGCTAGGAGGCGGAAACGGGGCTCCCCTGGATGTGTGCGGGACACCACGTGCTTCCTCTCGAGTGGAGACGGGTATGTCGGGGAACTTCTTGAGTTGCAGCAAGCGTGTGATGGACCCTTTGGTAGTTCCAGTGGTTAGATGTGATTGGCCTCGAGAAGCGTCAGCAGAAATGGGCCTCTTCTCGCCTGGAGGGCAAAACCTCCTGGATTTTCTCGAGTTGCGGCAGGTGCTCTCGACTTACGACGGGGACCTCAGGGACCCGCTCTGGTGGCCTCAGGAAAGGCCAGTCCCCATGCGAGTTCCTCGGGGGCCTCTCGGGATTCCTCTCCCGTCGATGCCGGGACCTAAGACCTTGTGTGGAGTCGGGGCCGGAACCTGAGGATTCCTCTCCAGTGCTGACATGGATCTTGGGGTACTTCTGGAGTCTCCCCAGGGGAGTCAGTCCTCGTCTCGAATGCGGGCATGCACTTGCGTTTTCCTCCAGAGCGGTAGCAGCAGTGCCACGCAGTCCGCCGCGTGGATCAAAGGATCTATGGTTTTCCCTCAAGTCTTTCCCACGAGGCTTTCCCACGAGGCTTTCCCACAGGGCTGTCCCACGTGCACACGTGGTGGGAGTCGGTCCTCGGCTTGAACGTCAAGGCAGTGCAGGGAAAACAGGTTCCTCTGGAATGGACTGACACATCTGGGGGACTCTTGAAATGGTGGCACGACCCTGGAGTTCCTCTCGCCTTTCCTGTGGAGAGCGTCTCCTCTTGAGATGTGACGGGAACGCCGGGAATTCTTTCCCTACGAAACAGGGAAAGGATCCCTCATCTCGAGCTAGGAGGCGGAAACGGAGCTCCCCTGGATGTGTGCGGGACCCCACGTGCTTCCTCTCGAGTGGAGACGGTATGTCGGGGAACTTCTTGAGTTGCAGCAATGGCGTGAAGGACCCTTTGGAAGTTCCAGTGGTTAGATGTGATTGGCCTCGAGAAGCCTCAGCGGAAATGAGCCTCATCTCGCCTGGAGGGCAAAACCTCCTTGATTTTCTCGAGTTGCGGCAGGTGCTGTCGACTTACGACGGGGACCTCAGGGACCCGCTCTGGTGGCCTCAGGAAAGGCCAGTCCCCATGCGAGTTCCTCGGGGGCCTCTCAGGATTCCACTCCCGTCGATGCCGGGGCCTAAGACCTTGTGTGGAGTCGGGGCCGGAACCTGAGGATTCCTCTCCAGTGCTGACATGGATCTTGGGGTACTTCTGGAGTCTCCCCAGGGGAGTCAGTCCTCGTCTCGAATGCGGGCATGCACTTGCGCTTTCCTCCAGAGCGGTAGCAGCAGTGTCACGCAGTCCGCCGCGTGGATCAAAGGATCTATGGTTTTCCCTCGAGTCTTTCCCACGAGGCTTTCTCACGAGGCTTTCCCACAGGGCTGTCCCACGTGCACACGTGGTGGGAGTCGATCCTCGGCTTGAACGTCAAGGCAGTGCAGGGAAAACAGGTTCCTCTGGAATGGACTGACACATCTGGGGGACTCTTGGAATGGTGGCACGACCCTGGAGTTCCTCTCGCCTTTCCTGTGGAGAGCGCCTCCTCTTGAGATGCGACGGGAACGCCGGGAATTCTTTCCCTACGAAACAGGGAAAGGATCCCTCATCTCGAGCTAGGAGGCCGAAACGGGGCTCCCCTGGATGTGTGCGGGACCCCACGTGCTTCCTCACGAGTGGAGACGGGTATGTCGGGGAACTTCTTGAGTTGCATCAATGGTGTGAAGGACCCTTTGGAAGTTCCAGTGGTTAGATGTGATTGGCCTCGAGAAGCCTCAGCGGAAATGGGCCTCATCTCGCCTGGAGGGCAAAACCTCCTGGATTTTCTCGAGTTGCGGCAGGTGCTCTCGACTTATGACGGGGACCTCAGGGACCCGCTCTGGTGGCCTCAGGAAAGGCCAGTCCCCATGCGAGTTCCTCGGGGGCCTCTCGGGATTCCTCTCCCGTCGATGCCGGGACCTAAGACCTTGTGTGGAGTCGGGGCCGGAACCTGAGGATTCCTCTCCAGTGCTGACATGGATCTTGGGGTACTTCTGGAGTCTCCCCAGGGGAGTCAGTCCTCGTCTCGAATGCGGGCATGCACTTGCGCTTTCCTCCAGAGCGGTAGCAGCAGTGTCACGCAGTCCGCCGCGTGGATCAAAGGATCTATGGTTTTCCCTCAAGTCTTTCCCACGAGGCTTTCCCACGAGGCTTTCCCACAGGGCTGTCCCACGTGCACACGTGGTGGGAGTCGATCCTCGGCTTGAACGTCAAGGCAGTGCAGGGAAAACAGGTTCCTCTGGAATGGACTGACACATCTGGGGGACTCTTGGAATGGTGGCACGACCCTGGAGTTCCTCTCGCCTTTCCTGTGGAGAGCGCCTCCTCTTGAGATGCGACGGGAACGCCGGGAATTCTTTCCCTTCGAAACAGGGAAAGGATCCCTCATCTCGAGCTAGGAGGCGGAAACGGGGCTCCCCTGGAGGTGTGCGGGACACCACGTGCTTCCTCTCGAGTGGAGACGGGTATGTCGGGGAACTTCTTGAGTTGCAGCAAGCGTGTGATGGACCCTTTGGTAGTTCCAGTGGTTAGATGTGATTGGCCTCGAGAAGCGTCAGCAGAAATGGGCCTCTTCTCGCCTGGAGGGCAAAACCTCCTGGATTTTCTCGAGTTGCGGCAGGTGCTCTCGACTTACGACGGGGACCTCAGGGACCCGCTCTGGTGGCCTCAGGAAAGGCCAGTCCCCATGCGAGTTCCTCGGGGGCCTCTCGGGATTCCTCTCCCGTCGATGCCGGGACCTAAGACCTTGTGTGGAGTCGGGGCCGGAACCTGAGGATTCCTCTCCAGTGCTGACATGGATCTTGGGGTACTTCTGGAGTCTCCCCAGGGGAGTCAGTCCTCGTCTCGAATGCGGGCATGCACTTGCGCTTTCCTCCAGAGCGGTAGCAGCAGTGTCACGCAGTCCGCCGCGTGGATCAAAGGATCTATGGTTTTCCCTCAAGTCTTTCCCACGAGGCTTTCCCACGAGGCTTGCCCACAGGGCTGTCCCACGTGCACACGTGGTGGGAGTCGATCCTCGGCTTGAACGTCAAGGCAGTGCAGGGAAAACAGGTTCCTCTGGAATGGACTGACACATCTGGGGGACTCTTGAAATGGTGGCACGACCCTGGAGTTCCTCTCGCCTTTCCTGTGGAGAGCGTCTCCTCTTGAGATGTGACGGGAACGCCGGGAATTCTTTCCCTACGAAACAGGGAAAGGATCCCTCATCTCGAGCTAGGAGGCGGAAACGGAGCTCCCCTGGATGTGTGCGGGACCCCACGTGCTTCCTCTCGAGTGGAGACGGTATGTCGGGGAACTTCTTGAGTTGCAGCAATGGCGTGAAGGACCCTTTGGAAGTTCCAGTGGTTAGATGTGATTGGCCTCGAGAAGCCTCAGCGGAAATGAGCCTCATCTCGCCTGGAGGGCAAAACCTCCTTGATTTTCTCGAGTTGCGGCAGGTGCTGTCGACTTACGACGGGGACCTCAGGGACCCGCTCTGGTGGCCTCAGGAAAGGCCAGTCCCCATGCGAGTTCCTCGGGGGCCTCTCAGGATTCCACTCCCGTCGATGCCGGGGCCTAAGACCTTGTGTGGAGTCGGGGCCGGAACCTGAGGATTCCTCTCCAGTGCTGACATGGATCTTGGGGTACTTCTGGAGTCTCCCCAGGGGAGTCAGTCCTCGTCTCGAATGCGGGCATGCACTTGCGCTTTCCTCCAGAGCGGTAGCAGCAGTGTCACGCAGTCCGCCGCGTTGATCAAAGGATCTATGGTTTTCCCTCGAGTCTTTCCCACGAGGCTTTCTCACGAGGCTTTCCCACAGGGCTGTCCCACGTGCACACGTGGTGGGAGTCGATCCTCGGCTTGAACGTCAAGGCAGTGCAGGGAAAACAGGTTCCTCTGGAATGGACTGACACATCTGGGGGACTCTTGGAATGGTGGCACGACCCTGGAGTTCCTCTCGCCTTTCCTGTGGAGAGCGCCTCCTCTTGAGATGCGACGGGAACGCCGGGAATTCTTTCCCTACGAAACAGGGAAAGGATCCCTCATCTCGAGCTAGGAGGCGGAAACGGGGCTCCCCTGGATGTGTGCGGGACCCCACGTGCTTCCTCACGAGTGGAGACGGGTATGTCGGGGAACTTCTTGAGTTGCATCAATGGTGTGAAGGACCCTTTGGAAGTTCCAGTGGTTAGATGTGATTGGCCTCGAGAAGCCTCAGCGGAAATGGGCCTCATCTCGCCTGGAGGGCAAAACCTCCTGGATTTTCTCGAGTTGCGGCAGGTGCTCTCGACTTATGACGGGGACCTCAGGGACCCGCTCTGGTGGCCTCAGGAAAGGCCAGTCCCCATGCGAGTTCCTCGGGGGCCTCTCGGGATTCCTCTCCCGTCGATGCCGGGGCCTAAGACCTTGTGTGGAGTCGGGGCTGGAACCTGAGGATTCCTCTCCAGTGCTGACATGGATCTTGGGGTACTTCTGGAGTCTCCCCAGGGGAGTCAGTCCTCGTCTCGAATGCGGGCATGCACTTGCGCTTTCCTCCAGAGCGGTAGCAGCAGTGTCACGCAGTCCGCCGCGTGGATCAAAGGATCTATGGTTTTCCCTCGAGTCTTTCCCACGAGGCTTTCCCACGAGGCTTTCCCACAGGGCTGTCCCACGTGCACACGTGGTGGGAGTCGATCCTCGGCTTGAACGTCAAGGAAGTGCAGGGAAAACAGGTTCCTCTGGAATGGACTGACACATCTGGGGGACTCTTGGAATGGTGGCACGACCCTGGAGTTCCTCTCGCCTTTCCTGTGGAGAGCGCCTCCTCTTGAGATGCGACGGGAACGCCGGGAATTCTTTCCCTTCGAAACAGGGAAAGGATCCCTCATCTCGAGCTAGGAGGCGGAAACGGGGCTCCCCTGGATGTGTGCGGGACCCCACGTGCTTCCTCTCGAGTGGAGACGGGTATGTCGGGGAACTTCTTGAGTTGCAGCAAGCGTGTGATGGACCCTTTGGTAGTTCCAGTGGTTAGATGTGATTGGCCTCGAGAAGCCTCAGCAGAAATGGGCCTCATCTCGCCTGGAGGGCAAAACCTCCTGGATTTTCTCGAGTTGCGGCAGGTGCTCTCGACTTACGACGGGGACCTCAGGGACCCGCTCTGGTGGCCTCAGGAAAGGCCAGTCCCCATGCGAGTTCCTCGGGGGCCTCTCGGGATTCCTCTCCCGTCGATGCCGGGACCTAAGACCCTGTGTGGAGTCGGGGCCGGAACCTGAGGATTCCTCTCCAGTGCTGACATGGATCTTGGGGTACTTCTGGAGTCTCCCCAGGGGAGTCAGTCCTCGTCTCGAATGCGGGCACGCACTTGCGCTTTCCTCCAGAGCGGTAGCAGCAGTGTCACGCAGTCCGCCGCGTGGATCAAAGGATCTATGGTTTTCCCTCAAGTCTTTCCCACGAGGCTTTCCCACGAGGCTTTCCCACAGGGCTGTCCCACGTGCACACGTGGTGGGAGTCGATCCTCGGCTTGAACGTCAAGGCAGTGCAGGGAAAACAGGTTCCTCTGGAATGGACTGACACATCTGGGGGACTCTTGAAATGGTGGCACGACCCTGGAGTTCCTCTCGCCTTTCCTGTGGAGAGCGTCTCCTCTTGAGATGTGACGGGAACGCCGGGAATTCTTTCCCTACGAAACAGGGAAAGGATCCCTCATCTCGAGCTAGGAGGCGGAAACGGAGCTCCCCTGGATGTGTGCGGGACCCCACTTGCTTCCTCTCGAGTGGAGACGGTATGTCGGGGAACTTCTTGAGTTGCAGCAATGGCGTGAAGGACCCTTTGGAAGTTCCAGTGGTTAGATGTGATTGGCCTCGAGAAGCCTCAGCGGAAATGAGCCTCATCTCGCCTGGAGGGCAAAACCTCCTTGATTTTCTCGAGTTGCGGCAGGTGCTGTCGACTTACGACGGGGACCTCAGGGACCCGCTCTGGTGGCCTCAGGAAAGGCCAGTCCCCATGCGAGTTCCTCGGGGGCCTCTCAGGATTCCACTCCCGTCGATGCCGGGGCCTAAGACCTTGTGTGGAGTCGGGGCCGGAACCTGAGGATTCCTCTCCAGTGCTGACATGGATCTTGGGGTACTTCTGGAGTCTCCCCAGGGGAGTCAGTCCTCGTCTCGAATGCGGGCATGCACTTGCGCTTTCCTCCAGAGCGGTAGCAGCAGTGTCACGCAGTCCGCCGCGTTGATCAAAGGATCTATGGTTTTCCCTCGAGTCTTTCCCACGAGGCTTTCTCACGAGGCTTTCCCACAGGGCTGTCCCACGTGCACACGTGGTGGGAGTCGATCCTCGGCTTGAACGTCAAGGCAGTGCAGGGAAAACAGGTTCCTCTGGAATGGACTGACACATCTGGGGGACTCTTGGAATGGTGGCACGACCCTGGAGTTCCTCTCGCCTTTCCTGTGGAGAGCGCCTCCTCTTGAGATGCGACGGGAACGCCGGGAATTCTTTCCCTACGAAACAGGGAAAGGATCCCTCATCTCGAGCTAGGAGGCGGAAACGGGGCTCCCCTGGATGTGTGCGGGACCCCACGTGCTTCCTCACGAGTGGAGACGGGTATGTCGGGGAACTTCTTGAGTTGCATCAATGGTGTGAAGGACCCTTTGGAAGTTCCAGTGGTTAGATGTGATTGGCCTCGAGAAGCCTCAGCGGAAATGGGCCTCATCTCGCCTGGAGGGCAAAACCTCCTGGATTTTCTCGAGTTGCGGCAGGTGCTCTCGACTTATGACGGGGACCTCAGGGACCCGCTCTGGTGGCCTCAGGAAAGGCCAGTCCCCATGCGAGTTCCTCGGGGGCCTCTCAGGATTCCAATCCCGTCGATGCCGGGGCCTAAGACCTTGTGTGGAGTCGGGGCCGGAACCTGAGGATTCCTCTCCAGTGCTGACATGGATCTTGGGGTACTTCTGGAGTCTCCCCAGGGGAGTCAGTCCTCGTCTCGAATGCGGGCATGCACTTGCGCTTTCCTCCAGAGCGGTAGCAGCAGTGTCACGCAGTCCGCCGCGTTGATCAAAGGATCTATGGTTTTCCCTCGAGTCTTTCCCACGAGGCTTTCTCACGAGGCTTTCCCACAGGGCTGTCCCACGTGCACACGTGGTGGGAGTCGATCCTCGGCTTGAACGTCAAGGCAGTGCAGGGAAAACAGGTTCCTCTGGAATGGACTGACACATCTGGGGGACTCTTGGAATGGTGGCACGACCCTGGAGTTCCTCTCGCCTTTCCTGTGGAGAGCGCCTCCTCTTGAAATGCGACGGGAACGCCGGGAATTCTTTCCCTACGAAACAGGGAAAGGATCCCTCATCTCGAGCTAGGAGGCGGAAACGGGGCTCCCCTGGATGTGTGCGGGACCCCACGTGCTTCCTCACGAGTGGAGACGGGTATGTCGGGGAACTTCTTGAGTTGCATCAATGGTGTGAAGGACCCTTTGGAAGTTCCAGTGGTTAGATGTGATTGGCCTCGAGAAGCCTCAGCGGAAATGGGCCTCATCTCGCCTGGAGGGCAAAACCTCCTGGATTTTCTCGAGTTGCGGCAGGTGCTCTCGACTTATGACGGGGACCTCAGGGACCCGCTCTGGTGGCCTCAGGAAAGGCCAGTCCCCATGCGAGTTCCTCGGGGGCCTCTCGGGATTCCTCTCCCGTCGATGCCGGGGCCTAAGACCTTGTGTGGAGTCGGGGCTGGAACCTTAGGATTCCTCTCCAGTGCTGACATGGATCTTGGGGTACTTCTGGAGTCTCCCCAGGGGAGTCAGTCCTCGTCTCGAATGCGGGCATGCACTTGCGCTTTCCTCCAGAGCGGTAGCAGCAGTGTCACGCAGTCCGCCGCGTGGATCAAAGGATCTATGGTTTTCCCTCGAGTCTTTCCCACGAGGCTTTCCCACGAGGCTTTCCCACAGGGCTGTCCCACGTGCACACGTGGTGGGAGTCGATCCTCGGCTTGAACGTCAAGGCAGTGCAGGGAAAACAGGTTCCTCTGGAATGGACTGACACATCTGGGGGACTCTTGGAATGGTGGCACGACCCTGGAGTTCCTCTCGCCTTTCCTGTGGAGAGCGCCTCCTCTTGAGATGCGACGGGAACGCCGGGAATTCTTTCCCTTCGAAACAGGGAAAGGATCCCTCATCTCGAGCTAGGAGGCGGAAACGGGGCTCCCCTGGATGTGTGCGGGACACCACGTGCTTCCTCTCGAGTGGAGACGGGTATGTCGGGGAAATTCTTGAGTTGCAGCAAGCGTGTGATGGACCCTTTGGTAGTTCCAGTGGTTAGATGTGATTGGCCTCGAGAAGCCTCAGCAGAAATGGGCCTCATCTCGCCTGGAGGGCAAAACCTCCTGGATTTTCTCGAGTTGCGGCAGGTGCTCTCGACTTACGACGGGGACCTCAGGGACCCGCTCTGGTGGCCTCAGGAAAGGCCAGTCCCCATGCGAGTTCCTCGGGGGCCTCTCGGGATTCCTCTCCCGTCGATGCCGGGACCTAAGACCTTGTGTGGAGTCGGGGCCGGAACCTGAGGATTCCTCTCCAGTGCTGACATGGATCTTGGGGTACTTCTGGAGTCTCCCCAGGGGAGTCAGTCCTCGTCTCGAATGCGGGCATGCACTTGCGCTTTCCTCCAGAGCGGTAGCAGCAGTGTCACGCAGTCCGCCGCGTGGATCAAAGGATCTATGGTTTTCCCTCAAGTCTTTCCCACGAGGCTTTCCCACGAGGCTTTCCCACAGGGCTGTCCCACGTGCACACGTGGTGGGAGTCGATCCTCGGCTTGAACGTCAAGGCAGTGCAGGGAAAACAGGTTCCTCTGGAATGGACTGACACATCTGGGGGACTCTTGGAATGGTGGCACGACCCTGGAGTTCCTCTCGCCTTTCCTGTGGAGAGCGTCTCCTCTTGAGATGCGACGGGAACGCCGGGAATTCTTTCCCTACGAAACAGGGAAAGGATCCCTCATCTCGAGCTAGGAGGCGGAAACGGAGCTCCCCTGGATGTGTGCGGGACCCCACGTGCTTCCTCTCGAGTGGAGACGGTATGTCGGGGAACTTCTTGAGTTGCAGCAATGGTGTGAAGGACCCTTTGGAAGTTCCAGTGGTTAGATGTGATTGGCCTCGAGAAGCCTCAGCGGAAATGAGCCTCATCTCGCCTGGAGGGCAAAACCTCCTGGATTTTCTCGAGTTGCGGCAGGTGCTGTCGACTTACGACGGGGACCTCAGGGACCCGCTCTGGTGGCCTCAGGAAAGGCCAGTCCCCATGCGAGTTCCTCGGGGGCCTCTCAGGATTCCACTCCCGTCGATGCCGGGGCCTAAGACCTTGTGTGGAGTCGGGGCCGGAACCTGAGGATTCCTCTCCAGTGCTGACATGGATCTTGGGGTACTTCTGGAGTCTCCCCAGGGGAGTCAGTCCTCGTCTCGAATGCGGGCATGCACTTGCGCTTTCCTCCAGAGCGGTAGCAGCAGTGTCACGCAGTCCGCCGCGTGGATCAAAGGATCTATGGTTTTCCCTCGAGTCTTTCCCACGAGGCTTTCCCACGAGGCTTTCCCACAGGGCTGTCCCACGTGCACACGTGGTGGGAGTCAATCCTCGGCCTGAACGTCAAGGCAGTGCAGGGAAAACAGGTTCCTCTGGAATGGACTGACACATCTGGGGGACTCTTGGAATGGTGGCACGACCCTGGAGTTCCTCTCGCCTTTCCTGTGGAGAGCGCCTCCTCTTGAGATGCGACGGGAACGCCGGGAATTCTTTCCCTACGAAACAGGGAAAGGATCCCTCATCTCGAGCTAGGAGGCGGAAACGGGGCTCCCCTGGATGTGTGCGGGACACCACGTGCTTCCTCTCGAGTGGAGACGGGTATGTCGGGGAACTTCTTGAGTTGCAGCAAGGGTGTGAAGGACCCTTTGGAAGTTCCAGTGGTTAGATGTGATTGGCCTCGAGAAGCCTCAGCGGAAATGGGCCTCATCTCGCCTGGAGGGCAAAACCTCCTGGATTTTCTCGAGTTGCGGCAGGTGCTCTCGACTTACGACGGGGACCTCAGGGACCCGCTCTGGTGGCCTCAGGAAAGGCCAGTCCCCATGCGAGTTCCTCGGGGGCGTCTCGGATTCCTCTACCTTCGATGCCGGGGCCTAAGACCTTGTGTGGAGTCGGGGCTGGAACCTGAGGATTCCTCTCCAGTGCTGACATGGATCTTGGGGTACTTCTGGAGTCTCCCCAGGGGAGTCAGTCCTCGTCTCGAATGCGGGCATGCACTTGCGCTTTCCTCCAGAGCGGTAGCAGCAGTGTCACGCAGTCCGCCCCGTGGATCAAAGGATCTATGGATTTCCCTCGAGTCTTTCCCACGAGGCTTTCCCACGAGGCTTTCCCACAGGGCTGTCCCACGTGCACACGTGGTGGGAGTCGATCCTCGGCTTGAACGTCAAGGCAGTGCAGGGAAAACAGGTTCCTCTGGAATGGACTGACACATCTGGGGGACTCTTGGAATGGTGGCACGACCCTGGAGTTCCTCTCGCCTTTCCTGTGGAGAGCGTCTCCTTTTGAGATGCGACGGGAACGCCGGAAATTCTTTCCCTACGAAACAGGGAAAGGATCCCTCATCTCGAGCTAGGGGGCGGAAACGGAGCTCCCCTGGATGTGTGCGGGACCCCACGGGCTTCCTCTCGAGTGGAGACGGTATGTCGGGGAACTTCTTGAGTTGCAGCAATGGTGTGAAGGACCCTTTGGAAGTTCCAGTGGTTAGATGTGATTGGCCTCGAGAAGCCTCAGCGGAAATGGGCCTCATCTCGCCTGGAGGGCAAAACCTCCTGGATTTTCTCGAGTTGCGGTAGGTGCTCTCGACTTACGACGGGGACCTCAGGGACCCGCTCTGGTGGCCTCAGGAAAGGCCAGTCCCCATGCGAGTTCCTCGGGGGCCTCTCAGGATTCCACTCCCGTCGATGCCGGGGCCTAAGACCTTGTGTGGAGTCGGGGCCGGAACCTGAGGATTCCTCTCCAGTGATGACATGGATCTTGGGGTACTTCTGGAGTCTCCCCAGGGGAGTCAGTCCTCGTCTCGAATGCGGGCATGCACTTGCGCTTTCCTCCAGAGCGGTAGCAGCAGTGTCACGCAGTCCGCCGCGTTGATCAAAGGATCTGTGGTTTTCCCTCGAGTCTTTCCCACGAGGCTTTCCCACGAGGCTTTCCCACAGGGCTGTCCCACGTGCACACGTGGTGGGAGTCGATCCTCGGCTTGAACGTCAAGGCAGTGAAGGGAAAACAGGTTCCTCTGGAATGGACTGACACATCTGGGGGACTCTTGGAATGGTGTCACGACCCTGGAGTTCCTCTCGCCTTTCCTGTGGAGAGCGCCTCCTCTTGAGATGCGACGGGAACGCCGGGAATTCTTTCCCTACGAAACAGGGAAAGGATCCCTCATCTCGAGCTAGGAGGCGGAAACGGGGCTCCCCTGGATGTGTGCGGGACCCCACGTGCTTCCTCTCGAGTGGAGACGGGTATGTCGGGGACCTTCTTGAGTTGCAGCAAGGGTGTGAAGGACCCTTTGGAAGTTCCAGTGGTTAGATATGATTGGCCTCGAGAAGCCTCAGCGGAAATGTGCCTCATCTCGCCTGGAGGGCAAAACCTCTGAGATTTTCTAGAGTTGCGGCATGTGCTCTCGACTTACGACGAGGACCTCAGGGACCCGCTTTGGTGGCCTCAGGAAAGGCCAGTCCCCATGCGAGTTCCTCTGGGGATTCCTCTCCCGTCGATGCCGGGGCCTAAGACCTTGTGTGGAGTCGGGGCCGGAACCTGAGGATTCCTCTCCAGTGCTGACATGGATCTTGGGGTACTTCTGGAGTCTCCCCAGGGGAGTCAGTCCTCGTCTCGAATGCGGGCATGCACTTGCGCTTTCCTCCAGAGCGGTAGCAGCAGTGTCACGCAGTCCGCCGCGTGGATCAAAGGATCTATGGTTTTCCCTCAAGTCTTTCCCACGAGGCTTTCCCACGAGGCTTTCCCACAGGGCTGTCCCACGTGCACACGTGGTGGGAGTCGATCCTCGGCTTGAACGTCAAGGCAGTGCAGGGAAAACAGGTTCCTCTGGAATGGACTGACACATCTGGGGGACTCTTGGAATGGTGGCACGACCCTGGAGTTCCTCTCGCCTTTCCTGTGGAGAGCGTCTCCTCTTGAGATGCGACGGGAACGCCGGGAATTCTTTCCCTACGAAACAGGGAAAGGATCCCTCATCTCGAGCTAGGAGGCGGAAACGGAGCTCACCTGGATGTGTGCGGGACCCCACGTGCTTCCTCTCGAGTGGAGACGGTATGTCGGGGAACTTCTTGAGTTGCAGCAATGGTGTGAAGGACCCTGTGGAAGTTCCAGTGGTTAGATGTGATTGGCCTCGAGAAGCCTCAGCGGAAATGAGCCTCATCTCGCCTGGAGGGCAAAACCTCCTGGATTTTCTCGAGTTGCGGCAGGTGCTGTCGACTTACGACGGGGACCTCAGGGACCCGCTCTGGTGGCCTCAGGAAAGGCCAGTCCCCATGCGAGTTCCTCGGGGGCCTCTCAGGATTCCACTCCCGTCGATGCCGGGGCCTAAGACCTTGTGTGGAGTCGGGGCCGGAACCTGAGGATTCCTCTCCAGTGCTGACATGGATCTTGGGGTACTTCTGGAGTCTCCCCAGGGGAGTCAGTCCTCGTCTCGAATGCGGGCATGCACTTGCGCTTTCCTCCAGAGCGGTAGCAGCAGTGTCACGCAGTCCGCCGCGTGGATCAAAGGATCTATGGTTTTCCCTCGAGTCTTTCCCACGAGGCTTTCCCACGAGGCTTTCCCACAGGCCTGTCCCACGTGCACACGTGGTGGGAGTCAATCCTCGGCCTGAACGTCAAGGCAGTGCAGGGAAAACAGGTTCCTCTGGAATGGACTGACACATCTGGGGGACTCTTGGAATGGTGGCACGACCCTTCAGTTCCTCTCGCCTTTCCTGTGGAGAGCGCCTCCTCTTGAGATGCGACGGGAACGCCGGGAATTCTTTCCCTACGAAACAGGGAAAGGATCCCTCATCTCGAGCTAGGAGGCGGAAACGGGGCTCCCCTGGATGTGTGCGGGACACCACGTGCTTCCTCTCGAGTGGAGACGGGTATGTCGGGGAACTTCTTGAGTTGCAGCAAGGGTGTGAAGGACCCTTTGGAAGTTCCAGTGGTTAGATGTGATTGGCCTCGAGAAGCCTCAGCGGAAATGGGCCTCATCTCGCCTGGAGGGCAAAACCTCCTGGATTTTCTCGAGTTGCGGCAGGTGCTCTCGACTTACGACGGGGACCTCAGGGACCCGCTCTGGTGGCCTCAGGAAAGGCCAGTCCCCATGCGAGTTCCTCGGGGGCGTCTCGGGATTCCTCTACCGTCGATGCCGGGGCCTAAGACCTTGAGTGGAGTCGGGGCTGGAACCTGAGGATTCCTCTCCAGTGCTGACATGGATCTTGGGGTACTTCTGGAGTCTCCCCAGGGGAGTCAGTCCTCGTCTCGAATGCGGGCATGCACTTGCGCTTTCCTCCAGAGCGGTAGCAGCAGTGTCACGCAGTCCGCCGCGTGGATCAAAGGATCTATGGTTTTCCCTCGAGTCTTTCCCACGAGGCTTTCCCACGAGGCTTTCCCACAGGGCTGTCCCACGTGCACACGTGGTGGGAGTCGATCCTCGGCTTGAACGTCAAGGCAGTGCAGGGAAAACATGTTCCTCTGGAATGGACTGACACATCTGGGGGACTCTTGGAATGGTGTCACGACCCTGGAGTTCCTCTCGCCTTTCCTGTGGAGAGCGCCTCCTCTTGAGATGCGACGGGAACGCCGGGAATTCTTTCCCTACGAAACAGGGAAAGGATCCCTCATCTCGAGCTAGGAGGCGGAAACGGGGCTCCCCTGGATGTGTGCGGGACACCACGTGCTTCCTCTCGAGTGGAGACGGGTATGTCGGGGAACTTCTTGAGTTGCAGCAAGCGTGTGAAGGAACCTTTGGAAGTTCCAGTGGTTAGATGTGATTGGCCTCGAGAAGCCTCAGCGGAAATGGGCCTCATCTCGCCTGGAGGGCAAAACCTCCTGGATTTTCTCGAGTTGCGGCAGGTGCTCTCGACTTACGACGGGGACCTCAGGGACCCGCTTTGGTGGCCTCAGGAAAGGCCAGTCCCCATGCGAGTTCCTCTGGGGATTCCTCTCCCGTCGATGCCGGGGCCTAAGACCTTGTGTGGAGTCGGGGCCGGAACCTGAGGATTCCTCTCCAGTGCTGACATGGATCTTGGGGTACTTCTGGAGTCTCCCCAGGGGAGTCAGTCCTCGTCTCGAATGCGGGCATGCACTTGCGCTTTCCTCCAGAGCGGTAGCAGCAGTGTCACGCAGTCCGCCGCGTGGATCAAAGGATCTATGGTTTTCCCTCGAGTCTTTCCCACGAGGCTTTCCCACGAGGCTTTCCCACAGGGCTGTCCCACGTGCACACGTGGTGGGAGTCGATCCTCGGCTTGAACGTCAAGGCAGTGCAGGGAAAACAGGTTCCTCTGGAATGGACTGACACATCTGGGGGACTCTTGGAATGGTGTCACGACCCTGGAGTTACTCTCGCCTTTCCTGTGGAGAGCGCCTCCTCTTGAGATGCGACGGGAACGCCGGGAATTCTTTCCCTACGAAACAGGGAAAGGATCCCTAATCTCGAGCTAGGAGGCGGAAACGGGGCTCCCCTGGATGTGTGCGGGACACCACGTGCTTCCTCTCGAGTGGAGACGGGTATGTTGGGGAACTTCTTGAGTTGCAGCAAGCGTGTGAAGGAACCTTTGGAAGTTCCAGTGGTTAGATGTGATTGGCCTCGAGAAGCCTCAGCGGAAATGGGCCTCATCTCGCCTGGAGGGCAAAACCTCCTGGATTTTCTCGAGTTGCGGCAGGTGCTCTCGACTTACGACGGGGACCTCAGGGACCCACTCTGGTGGCCTCAGGAAAGGCCAGTCCCCATGCGAGTTCCTCGGGGGTCTCTCGGGATTCCTCTCCCGTCGAATCCGGGGCCTAAGACCGTGTGTGGAGTCGGGGCCTGAACCTGAGGATTCCTCTCCAGTGCTGACATGGATCTTGGGGTACTTCTGGAGTCTCCCCAGGGGAGTCAGTCCTCGTCTCGAATGCGAGCATGCACTTGCGCTTTCCTCCAGGGCGATAGCAGCAGTGTCACTCAGTCTGCCGCGTGGATCAAAGGATCTATGGTTTTCCCTCGAGTCTTTCCCACGAGGCTTTCCCACGAGGCTTTCCCAAAGGGCTGTCCCACGTGCACACGTGGTGGGAGTCGATCCTCGGCTTGAACGTCAAGGCAGTGCAGGGAAAACAGGTTCCTCTGGAATGGACTGACACATCTGGGGGACTCTTGGAATGGTGGCACGACCCTGGAGTTCCTCTCGCCTTTCCTGTGGAGAGCGCCTCCTCTTGAGATGCGACGGGAACGCCGGGAATTCTTTCCCTACGAAACAGGGAAATGATCCCTCATCTCGAGCTAGGAGGCGGAAACGGGGCTCCCCTGGATGTGTGCGGGACACCACGTGCTTCCTCTCGAGTGGAGACGGGTATGTCGGGGAACTTCTTGAGTTGCAGCAAGGGTGTGAAGGACCCTTTGGAAGTTCCAGTGGTTAGACGTGATTAGCCTCGAGAAGCCTCAGCGGAAATGGGCCTCATCTCGCCTGGAGGGCAAAACCTCCTGGATTTCCTCGAGTTGCGGCAGGTGCTCTCGACTTACGACGGGGACCTCAGGGACCCGCTCTGGTGGCCTCAGGAAAGGCCAGTCCCCATGCGAGTTCCTCGGGGGCCTCTCGGGATTCCTCTCCCATCGATGCCGGGGACTAAGACCTTGTGTGGAGTCGGTGCCGGAACCTGAGGATTCCTCTCCAGTGCTGACATGGATCTTGGGGTACTTCTGGAGTCTCCCCAGGGGAGTCAGTCCTCGTCTCGAATGCGGGCATGCACTTGCGCTTTCCTCCAGGGCGGTAGCAGCAGTGTCACACAGTCCTCCGCGTGGATCAAGGATCTATGGTTTTCCCTCGAGTCTTTCCCACGAGGCTTTCCCACGAGGCTTTCCCACAGGGCTGTCCCACGTGCACACGTGGTGGGAGTCGATCCTCGGCTTGAACGTCAAGGCAGTGCAGGGAAAACAGGTTCCTCTGGAATGGACTGACACATCTGGGGGACTCTTGGAATGGAGGCATGACCCTGGAGTTCCTCTCGCCTTTCCTGTGGAGAGCGCCTCCTCTTGAGATGCGACGGGAACGCCGGGAATTCTTTCCCTACGAAACAGGGAAAGGATCCCTCATCTCGATCTAGGAGGCGGAAACGGGGCTCCCCTGGATGTGTGCGTGACCCCTCGTGCTTCCTCTCGAGTGGAGACGGGTATGTCGGGGAACTTCTTGAGTTGCAGCAAGGGTGTGAAGGACCCTTTGGAAGTTCCAGTGGTTAGACGTGATTAGCCTCGAGAAGCATCAGCGGAAATGTGCCTCATCTCTCCTGGAGGGCAAAACCTCCTGGATTTTCTCGAGTTGCGGCAGGTGCTCTCGACTTACGACGGGGACCTAAGGGACCCGCTCTGGTGGCCTCAGGAAAGGTCAGTCCCCATGCGAGTTCCTCGGGGGCCTCTGGGGATTCCTCTCCCGTCGATGCCGGGGCCTAAGACCTTGTGTGGAGTCGGGGCCGGAACCTGAGGATTCCTCTCCAGTGCTGACATGGATCTTGGGGTACTTCTGGAGTCTCCCCAGGGGAGTCAGTCCTCGTCTCGAATGCGGGCATGCACTTGCGCTTTCCTCCAGAGCGGTAGCAGCAGTGTCACGCACTCCGCCGCGTGGATCAAAGGATCTATGGTTTTCCCTCGAGTCTTTCCCACGAGGCTTTCCCACGAGGCTTTCCCACAGGGCTGTCCCACGTGCACACGTGGTGGGAGTCGATCCTCGGCTTGAACGTCAAGGCAGTGCAGGGAAAACAGGTTCCTCTGGAATGGACTGACACATCTGGGGGACTCTTGGAATGGTGGCACGACCCTGGAGTTCCTCTCGCCTTTCCTGTGGAGAGCGCCTCCTCTTGAGATGCGACGAGAACGCCGGGAATTCTTTCCCTACGAAACAGGGAAAGGATCCCTCATCTCGAGCTAGGAGGCGGAAACGGGGCTCCCCTGGATGTGTGCGGGACCCTCGTGCTTCCTCTCGAGTGAAGACGGGTATGTCGCGGAACTGCTTGAGTTGCAGCAAGGGTGAGAAGGAACCTTTGGATGTTCCAGTGGTTAGATGTGATTAGCCTCGAGAAGCCTCAGCGGAAATGGGCCTCATCTCGCCTGGAGGGCAAACCTTCCTGGATTTTCTCGAGTTGCGGCAAGTGCTCTCGACTTACGACGGGGACCTCAGGGACCCGCTCTGGTGGCCTCAGGAAAGGCCAGTCCCCATGCGAGTTCCTCGGGGGCCTCTCGGGATTCCTCTCCCGTCGATGCCGGGGCCTAATACCTTGTGTGGAGTCGGGGCCGGAACCTGAGGATTGCTCTC
This sequence comes from Ovis canadensis, assembly GCF_042477335.2. Lineage (NCBI taxonomy): Eukaryota > Metazoa > Chordata > Mammalia > Artiodactyla > Bovidae > Ovis > Ovis canadensis. Next base: position 7,455,919 of record NC_091254.1, read on the forward strand.
CAGTGCTGACATGGATCTTGGGGTACTTCTGGAGTCTCCCCAGGGGAGTCAGTCCTCGTCTCGAATGCGGTCATGCACTTGCGCTTTCCTCCAGAGCGGTAGCAGCAGTGTCACGCAGTCCGCCGCGTGGATCAAAGGATCTATGGTTTTCCCTCGAGTCTTTCCCACGAGGCTTTCCCACGAGGCTTTCCCACAGGGCTGTCCCACGTGCACACGTGGTGGGAGTCGATCCTCGGCTTGAACGTCAAGGCAGTGCAGGGAAAACAGGTTCCTCTGGAATGAACTGACACATCCGGGGGAGTCTTGGAATGGTCGCACGACCCTGGAGTTCCTCTCGCCGTTCCTGTGGAGAGCGCCTCCTCTTGAGATGCGACGGGAACGCCGGGAATTTTTTCCCTACGAAACAGGGAAAGTATCCCTCATCTCGAGCTAGGAGGCGGAAACGGGGCTCACCTGGATGTGTGCGGGACCCCACGTGCTTCCTCTCGAGTGGAGACGGGTATGTCGGGGAACTTCTTGAGTTGCAGCAAGGGTGTGAAGGATCCTTTGGAAGTTCCAGTGGTTAGACGTGATTAGCCTCGAGAAGCCTCAGCGGAAATGGGCCTCATCTCGCCTGGAGGGCAAAACCTCCTGGATTTCCTCGAGTTGCGGCAGGTGCTCTCGACTTACGACGGGGACCTCAGGGACCCGCTCTGGTGGCCTCAGGAAAGGCCAGTCCCCATGCGAGTTTCTCGGGGGCCTCTCGGGATTCCTCTCCCGTCGATGCCGGGGCCTAAGACCTTGTGTGGAGTCGGGGCCGGAACCTGAGGATTGCTCTCCAGTGCTGACATGGATCTTGGGGTAATTCTGGAGTCTCCCCAGGGGAGTCAGTCCTCGTCTCGAATGCGGGCATGCACTTGCACTTTCCTCCAGGGCGGTAGCAGCAGTGTCACGCAGTCCACCGCGTGGATCAAAGGATCTATGGTTTTCCCTCGAGTCTTTCCCACGAGGCTTTCCCACGAGGCTTTCCCACAGGGCTGTCCCACGTGCACACGTGGTGGGAGTCGATCCTCGGCTTGAACGTCAAGGCAGTGCAGGGAAAACAGGTTCCTCTGGAATGGACTGACACATCCGGGGGAGTCTTGAAATGGTGGCACGACCCTGGAGGTCCTCTCGCCTTTCCTGTGGAGAGCGCCTCCTCTTGAGATGCGACGGGAACGCCGGGAATTCTTTCCCTACGAAACAGGGAAAGGATCCCTCATCTCGAGCTAGGAGGCGGAAACGGGGCTCCCCTGGATGTGTGCGGGACCCCACGTGCTTCCTCTCGAGTGGAGACGGGTATGTCGGGGAACTTCTTGAGTTGCAGCAAGGGTGTGAAGGACCCTTTGGAAGTTCCAGTGGTTAGACGTGATTAGCCTCGTGAAGCCTCAGCGGAAATGGGCCTCATCTCGCCTGGAGGGCAAAACCTCCTGGATTTTCTCGAGTTGCGGCAGGTGCTCTCGACTTACGACGGGGACCTCAGGGACCCGCTCTGGTGGCCTCAGGAAAGGCCAGTCCCCATGCGAGTTCCTCGGGGGCCTCTCGGGATTCCTCTCCCGTCGATGCCGGGGCCTAAGACCTTGTGTGGAGTCGGGGCCGGAACCTGAGGATTCCTCTCCAGTGCTGACATGGATCTTGGGGTACTTCTGGAGTCTCCCCAGGGGAGTCAGTCCTCGCCTCGAATGCGGGCATGCACTTGCGCTTTCCTCCAGAGCGGTAGCAGCAGTGTCACGCAGTCCGCCGCGTGGATCAAAGGATCTATGATTTTCCCTCGAGTCTTTCCCACGAGGCTTTCCCACGAGGATTTCCCACAGGGCTGTCCCACGTGCACACGTGGTGGGAGTTGATCCTCGGCTTAAACGTCAAGGCAGTGCAGGGAAAACAGGTTCCTCTGGAATGGATTGACACATCTGGGGGACTCTTGGAATGGTGGCATGACCCTGGAGTTCCTCTCCCCTTTCCTGTGGAGAGCGCCTCCTCTTGAGATGCGACGGGAACGCCGGGAATTCTTTCCCTACGAAACAGGGAAAGGATCCCTCATCTCGAGCTAGGAGGCGGAAACGGGGCTCCCCTGGATGTGTGCTGGACCCACGTGCTTCATCTCGAGTGGAGACGGGTATGTCGGGGAACTTCTTGAGTTGCAGCAAGGGTGTGAAGGACCCTTTGGAAGTTCCAGTGGTTAGACGTGATTACCCTCGAGAAGCCTCAGCGGAAATGGGCCTCATCTCGCCTGGAGGGCAAAACCTCCTGGATTTCCTCAAGTTGCGGCATGTGCTCTCGACTTTCGACGGGGACCTCAGGGACCCGCTTTGGTGGCCTCAGGAAAGGCCAGTCCCCATGCGAGTTCCTCGGGGGCCTCTCGGGATTCCTCTCCCGTCGATGCCGGGGCCTAAGACCTTGTGTGGAGTCGGGGCCGGAACCTGAGGATTCCTCTCCAGTGCTGACATGGATCTTGGGGTACTTCTGGAGTCTCCCCAGGGGAGTCAGTCCTCGTCTCGAATGCGGGCATGCACTTGCGCTTTCCTCCAGAGCGGTAGCAGCAGTGTCACGCAGTCCGCCGCGTGGATCAAAGGATCTATGGTTTTCCCTCGAGTCTTTCCCACGAGGCTTTCCCACGAGGCTTTCCCACAGGGCTGTCCCACGTGCACACGTGGTGGGAGTCGATCCTCGGCTTGAACGTCAAGGCAGTGCAGGGAAAACAGGTTCCTCTGGAATGGACTGACACATCTGGGGGACTCTTGGAATGGTGGCACGACCCTGGAGTTCCTCTCGCCTTTCCTGTGGGGAGCGCCTCCTCTTGAGATGCGACGGGAACGCCGGGAATTCTTTCCCTACGAAACAGGGAAAGGATCCCTCATCTCGAGCTAGGAGGCGGAAACGGGGCTCCCCTGGATGTGTGCGGGACCCCACGTGCTTCCTCTCGAGTGGAGACGGGTATGTCGGGGAACTTCTTGAGTTGCAGCAATGGTGTGAAGGACCCTTTGGAAGTTCCAGTGGTTAGATGTGATTGGCCTCGAGAAGCCTCAGCGGAAATGGGCCTCATCTCGCCTGGAGGGCAAAACCTCCTGGATTTTCTCGAGTTACGGCAGGTGCTCTCGACTTACGACGGGGACCTCAGGGACCCGCTCTGGTGGCCTCAGGAAAGGCCAGTCCCCATGCGAGTTCCTCGGGGGCCTCTCGGGATTCCTCTCCCATCGATGCCGGGGCCTAAGACCTTGTGTGGAGTCGGGGCCGGAACCTGAGGATTCCTCTCCAGTGCTGACATGGATCTTGGGGTACTTCTGGAGTCTCCCCAGGGGAGTCAGTCCTCGTCTCGAATGCGGGCATGCACTTGCGCTTTCCTCCAGAGCGGTAGCAGCAGTGTCACGCAGTCCGCCGCGTGGATCAAAGGATCTATGGTTTTCCCTCGAGTCTTTCCCACGAGGCTTTCCCACGAGGCTTTCCCACAGGGCTGTCCCACGTGCACACGTGGTGGGAGTCGATCCTCGGCTTGAACGTCAAGGCAGTGCAGGGAAAACAGGTTCCTCTGGAATGGACTGACACATCTGGGGGACTCTTGGAATGGTGGCACGACCCTGGAGTTCCTCTCGCCTTTCCTGTGGAGAGCGCCTCCTCTTGAGATGCGACGGGAACGCCGGGAATTCTTTCCCTACGAAACAGGGAAAGAATCCCTCATCTCGAGCTAGGAGGCGGAAACGGGGCTCCCCTGGATGTGTGCGGGACCCACGTGCTTCCTCTCAAGTGGAGACGGGTATGTCGGGGAACTTCTTGAGTTGCAGCAAGGGTGTGAATGACCCTTTGGAAGTTCCAGTGTTTAGACGTTATTAGCCTCGAGAAGCCTCAGCGGAAATGGGCCTCATCTCGCCTGGAGGCCAAAACCTCCTGGATTTTCTCGAGTTGCGGCAGGTGCTCTCGACTTACGACGGGGACCTCAGGGACCCGCTCTGGTGGCCTCAGGAAAGTCCAGTCCCCATGCGAGTTCCTCGGGGGCCTCTCGGGATTCCTCTCCCATCGATGCCGGGGCCTAAGACCTTGTGTGGAGTCGGGGCCGGAACCTGAGGATTCCTCTCCAGTGCTGACATGGATCTTGGGGTACTTCTCGAGTCTCCCCAGGGGAGTCAGTCCTCGTCTCGAATGCGGGCATGCACTTGCGCTTTCCTCCAGAGCGGTAGCAGCAGTTTCACGCAGTCCGCCGCGTGGATCAAAGGATCTACGGTTTTCCCTCGAGTCTTTCCCACGAGACTTTCCCACGAGGCTTTCCCACAGGGCTGTCCCACGTGCACACGTGGTGGGAGTCGATCCTCGGCTTGAACGTCAAGGCAGTGCAGGGAAAACAGGTTCCTCTGGAATGGACTGACACATCTGGGGGACTCTTGGAATGGTGGCACGACCCTGGAGTTCCTCTCGCCTTTCCTGTGGAGAGCGCCTCCTCTTGAGGTGCGACGGGAACGCCGGGAATTCTTTCCCTACGAAACAGGGAAAGGATCCCTCATCTCGAGCTAGGAGGCGGAAACGGGGCTCCCCTGGATGTGTGCGGGACCCCACGTGCTTCCTCTCGAGTGGAGACGGGTATGTCGGGGAACTTCTTGAGTTGCAGCAAGGGTGTGAAGGACCCTTTGGAAGTTCCAGTGGTTAGATGTGATTGGCCTCGAGAAGCCTCAGCGGAAATGGGCCTCATCTCGCCTGGAGGGCAAAACCTCCTGGATTTTCTCGAGTTGCGGCAGGTGCTCTCGACTTACGACGGAGACCTCAGGGACCCGCTCTGGTGGCCTCAGGAAAGGCCAGTCACCATGCGAGTTCCTCGGGGGCGTCTCAGGATTCCTCTCCCGTCGATGCCGGGGCCTAAGACCTTGTGTGGAGTCGTAGCCGGAACCTGAGGATTCCTCTCCAGTGCTGACATGGATCTTGGGGTACTTCTGCAGTCTCCCCAGGGGAGTCAGTCCTCGCCTCGAATGCGGGCATGCACTTGCGCTTTCCTCCAGAGCGGTAGCAGCAGTGTCACGCAGTCCGCCGCGTGGATCAAAGGATCTATGATTTTCCCTCGAGTCTTTCCCACGAGGCTTTCCCACGAGGATTTCCCACAGGGCTGTCCCACGTGCACACGTGGTGGGAGTTGATCCTCGGCTTAAACGTCAAGGCAGTGCAGGGAAAACAGGTTCCTCTGGAATGGATTGACACATCTGGGGGACTCTTGGAATGGTGGCATGACCCTGGAGTTCCTCTCCCCTTTCCTGTGGAGAGCGCCTCCTCTTGAGATGCGACGGGAACGCCGGGAATTCTTTCCCTACGAAACAGGGAAAGGATCCCTCATCTCGAGCTAGGAGGCGGAAACGGGGCTCCCCTGGATGTGTGCTGGACCCACGTGCTTCATCTCGAGTGGAGACGGGTATGTCGGGGAACTTCTTGAGTTGCAGCAAGGGTGTGAAGGACCCTTTGGAAGTTCCAGTGGTTAGACGTGATTACCCTCGAGAAGCCTCAGCGGAAATGGGCCTCATCTCGCCTGGAGGGCAAAACCTCCTGGATTTCCTCAAGTTGCGGCATGTGCTCTCGACTTTCGACGGGGACCTCAGGGACCCGCTTTGGTGGCCTCAGGAAAGGCCAGTCCCCATGCGAGTTCCTCGGGGGCCTCTCGGGATTCCTCTCCCGTCGATGCCGGGGCCTAAGACCTTGTGTGGAGTCGGGGCCGGAACCTGAGGATTCCTCTCCAGTGCTGACATGGATCTTGGGGTACTTCTGGAGTCTCCCCAGGGGAGTCAGTCCTCGTCTCGAATGCGGGCATGCACTTGCGCTTTCCTCCAGAGCGGTAGCAGCAGTGTCACGCAGTCCGCCGCGTGGATCAAAGGATCTATGGTTTTCCCTCGAGTCTTTCCCACGAGGCTTTCCCACGAGGCTTTCCCACAGGGCTGTCCCACGTGCACACGTGGTGGGAGTCGATCCTCGGCTTGAACGTCAAGGCAGTGCAGGGAAAACAGGTTCCTCTGGAATGGACTGACACATCTGGGGGACTCTTGGAATGGTGGCACGACCCTGGAGTTCCTCTCGCCTTTCCCGTGGAGAGCGCCTCCTCTTGAGATGCGACGGGAACGCCGGGAATTCTTTCCCTACGAAACAGGGAAAGGATCCCTCATCTCGAGCTAGGAGGCGGAAACGGGGCTCCCCTGGATGTGTGCGGGACCCACGTGCTTCCTCTCGAGTGGAGACGGGTATGTCGGGGAACTTCTTGAGTTGCAGCAAGGTTGTGAAGGACCCTTTAGAAGTTCCAGTGGTTAGACGTGATTAGCCTCGAGAAGCCTCAGCGGAAATGGGCCTCATCTCGCCTGGAGGGCAAAACCTCCTTGATTTCCTCGAGTTGCTGCAGGTGCTCTCGACTTACGACCGGGACCTCAGGGACCCGCTCTGGTGGCCTCAGGAAAGGCCAGTCCCCATGCGAGTTCCTCGGGGGCCTCTCGGGATTCCTCTCCCGTCGATGCCGGGGCCTAAGACCTTGTGTGGAGTCGGGGCCGGAACCTGAGGATTCCTCTCCAGTGCTGACATGGATCTTGGGGTACTTCTGGAGTCTCCCCAGGGGAGTCAGTCCTCGTCTCGAATGCGGGCATGCACTTGCGCTTTCCTCCAGAGCGGTAGCAGCAGTGTCACGCAGTCCGCCGCGTGGATCAAAGGATCTATGGTTTTCCCTCGAGTCTTTCCCACGAGGCTTTCCCACGAGGCTTTCCCACAAGGCTGTCCCACGTGCACACGTGGTGGGAGTCGATCCTCGGCTTGAACGTCAAGGCAGTGCAGGGAAAAAAGGTTCCTCTGGAATGGACTGACACATCTGGGGGACTCTTGGAATGGTGGCACGACCCTGGAGTTCCTCTCGCCTTTCCTGTGGGGAGCGCCTCCTCTTGAGATGCGACGGGAACGCCGGGAATTCTTTCCCTACGAAACAGGGAAAGGATCCCTCATCTCGAGCTAGGAGGCGGAAACGGGGCTCCCCTGGATGTGTGCGGGACCCCACGTGCTTCCTCTCGAGTGGAGACGGGTATGTCGGGGAACTTCTTGAGTTGCAGCAATGGTGTGAAGGACCCTTTGGAAGTTCCAGTGGTTAGATGTGATTGGCCTCGAGAAGCCTCAGCGGAAATGGGCCTCATCTCGCCTGGAGGGCAAAACCTCCTGGATTTTCTCGAGTTACGGCAGGTGCTCTCGACTTACGACGGGGACCTCAGGGACCCGCTCTGGTGGCCTCAGGAAAGGCCAGTCCCCATGCGAGTTCCTCGGGGGCCTCTCGGGATTCCTCTCCCGTCGATGCCGGGGCCTAAGACCTTGTGTGGAGTCGGGGCCGGAACCTGAGGATTCCTCTCCAGTGCTGACATGGATCTTGGGGTACTTCTGGAGTCTCCCCAGGGGAGTCAGTCCTCGTCTCGAATGCGGGCATGCACTTGCGCTTTCCTCCAGAGCGGTAGCAGCAGTGTCACGCAGTCCGCCGCGTGGATCAAAGGATCTATGGTTTTCCCTCGAGTCTTTCCCACGAGGCTTTCCCACGAGGCTTTCCCACAGGGCTGTCCCACGTGCACACGTGGTGGGAGTCGATCCTCGGCTTGAACGTCAAGGCAGTGCAGGGAAAACAGGTTCCTCTGGAATGGACTGACACATCTGGGGGACTCTTGGAATGGTGGCACGACCCTGGAGTTCCTCTCGCCTTTCCTGTGGAGAGCGCCTCCTCTTGAGATGCGACGGGAACGCCGGGAATTCTTTCCCTACGAAACAGGGAAAGAATCCCTCATCTCGAGCTAGGAGGCGGAAACGGGGCTCCCCTGGATGTGTGCGGGACCCACGTGCTTCCTCTCAAGTGGAGACGGGTATGTCGGGGAACTTCTTGAGTTGCAGCAAGGGTGTGAATGACCCTTTGGAAGTTCCAGTGTTTAGACGTTATTAGCCTCGAGAAGCCTCAGCGGAAATGGGCCTCATCTCGCCTGGAGGCCAAAACCTCCTGGATTTTCTCGAGTTGCGGCAGGTGCTCTCGACTTACGACGGGGACCTCAGGGACCCGCTCTGGTGGCCTCAGGAAAGTCCAGTCCCCATGCGAGTTCCTCGGGGGCCTCTCGGGATTCCTCTCCCATCGATGCCGGGGCCTAAGACCTTGTGTGGAGTCGGGGCCGGAACCTGAGGATTCCTCTCCAGTGCTGACATGGATCTTGGGGTACTTCTCGAGTCTCCCCAGGGGAGTCAGTCCTCGTCTCGAATGCGGGCATGCACTTGCGCTTTCCTCCAGAGCGGTAGCAGCAGTTTCACGCAGTCCGCCGCGTGGATCAAAGGATCTACGGTTTTCCCTCGAGTCTTTCCCACGAGACTTTCCCACGAGGCTTTCCCACAGGGCTGTCCCACGTGCACACGTGGTGGGAGTCGATCCTCGGCTTGAACGTCAAGGCAGTGCAGGGAAAACAGGTTCCTCTGGAATGGACTGACACATCTGGGGGACTCTTGGAATGGTGGCACGACCCTGGAGTTCCTCTCGCCTTTCCTGTGGAGAGCGCCTCCTCTTGAGGTGCGACGGGAACGCCGGGAATTCTTTCCCTACGAAACAGGGAAAGGATCCCTCATCTCGAGCTAGGAGGCGGAAACGGGGCTCCCCTGGATGTGTGCGGGACCCCACGTGCTTCCTCTCGAGTGGAGGCGGGTATGTCGGGGAACTTCTTGAGTTGCAGCAAGGGTGTGAAGGACCCTTTGGAAGTTCCAGTGGTTAGATGTGATTGGCCTCGAGAAGCCTCAGCGGAAATGGGCCTCATCTCGCCTGGAGGGCAAAACCTCCTGGATTTTCTCGAGTTGCGGCAGGTGCTCTCGACTTACGACGGAGACCTCAGGGACCCGCTCTGGTGGCCTCAGGAAAGGCCAGTCCCCATGCGAGTTCCTCGGGGGCGTCTCAGGATTCCTCTCCCGTCGATGCCGGGGCCTAAGACCTTGTGTGGAGTCGTAGCCGGAACCTGAGGATTCCTCTCCAGTGCTGACATGGATCTTGGGGTACTTCTGCAGTCTCCCCAGGGGAGTCAGTCCTCGTCTCGAATGCGGGCATGCACTTGCGCTTTCCTCCAGAGCGGTAGCAGCAGTGTCACGCAGTCCGCCGCGTGGATCAAAGGATCTATGGTTTTCCCTCGAGTCTTTCCCACGAGGCTTTCCCACGAGGCTTTCCCACAGGGCTGTCCCACGTGCACACGTGGTGGGAGTCGATCTTCGGCTTGAACGTCAAGGCAGTGCAGGGAAAACAGGTTCCTCTGGAATGGACTGACACATCTGGGGGACTCTTGGAATGGTGGCACGACCCTGGAGTTCCTCTCGCCTTTCCTGTGGAGAGCGCCTCCTCTTGAGATGCGACGGGAACGCCGGGAATTCTTTCCCTACGAAACAGGGAAAGGATCCCTCATCTCGATCTAGGAGGCGGAAACGGGGCTCCCCTGGATGTGTGCGGGACCCCACGTGCTTCCTCTCGAGTGGAGACGGGTATGTCGGGGAACTTCGTGAGTTGCAGCAAGGGTGTGAAGGACCCTTTGGAAGTTCCAGTGGTTAGATGTGATTAGCCTCGAGAAGCCTCAGCGGAAATGGGCCTCATCTCGCCTGGAGGGCAAAACCTCCTGGATTTTCTCGAGTTGCGGCAGGTGCTCTCGACTTACGACGGGGACCTCAGGGAACCGCTCTGGTGGCCTCAGGAAAGGCCAGTCCCCATGCGAGTTCCTCGGGGGCCTCTCGGGATTCCTCTCCCGTCGATGCCGGCGCCTAAGACCTTGTGTGGAATCGGGGCCGGAACCTGAGGATTCCTCTCCAGTGCTGACATGGATCTTGGGGTACTTCTGGAGTCTCCCCAGGGGAGTCAGTCCTCGTCTCGAATGCGGGCATGCACTTGCGCTTTCCTCCAGAGCGGTAGCAGCAGTGTCACGCAGTCCGCCGCGTGGATCAAAGGATCTATGGTTTTCCCTCGAGTCTTTCCCACGAGGCTTTCCCACGAGGCTTTCCCACAGGGCTGTCCCACGTGCACACGTGGTGGGAGTCGATCCTCGGCTTGAACGTCAAGGCAGTGCAGGGAAAACAGGTTCCTCTGGAATGGACTGACACATCTGGGGGACTCTTGGAATGGTGGCACGACCCTGGAGTTCCTCTCGCCTTTCCTGTGGAGAGCGCCTCCTCTTGAGATGCGACGGGAACGCCGGGAATTATTTCCCTATGAAACAGGGAAAGGATCCCTCATCTCGAGCTAGGAGGCGGAAACGGGGCTCCCCTGGATGTGTGCGGGACCCACGTGCTTCCTCTCAAGTGGAGACGGGTATGTCGGGGAACTTCTTGAGTTGCAGCAAGGGTGTGAATGACCCTTTGGAAGTTCCAGTGTTTAGACGTGATTAGCCTCGAGAAGCCTCAGCGGAAATGGGCCTCATCTCGCCTGGAGGGCAAAACCTCCTGGATTTTCTCGAGTTGCGGCAGGTGCTCTCGACTTACGACGGGGACCTCAGGGACCCGCTCTGGTGGCCTCAGGAAAGGCCAGTCCCCATGCGAGTTCCTCGTGGGCCTCTCGGGATTCCTCTCCCATCGATGCCGGGGCCTAAGACCTTGTGTGGAGTCGGGGCCGGAACCTGAGGATTCCTCTCCAGTGCTGACATGGATCTTGGGGTACTTCTCGATTCTCCCCAGGGAAGTCAGTCCTCGTTTCGAATGCGGGCATGCACTTGCGCTTTCCTCCAGAGCGGTAGCAGCAGTTTCACGCAGTCCGCCGCGTGGATCAAAGGATCTATGGTTTTCCCTCGAGTCTTTCCCACGAGGCTTTCCCACGAGGCTTTCCCACAGGGCTGTCCCACGTGCACACGTGGTGGGAGTCGATCCTCGGCTTGAACGTCAAGGCAGTGCAGGGAAAACAGGTTTCTCTGGAATGGACTGACACATCTGGGGGACTCTTGGAATGGTGGCACGACCCTGGAGTTCCTCTCGCCTTTCCTGTGGAGAGCGCCTCCTCTTGAGATACGACGGGAAGCCGGGAATTCTTTCCCTTCGAAACAGGGAAAGGATCCCTCATCTCGAGCTAGGAGGCGGAAATGGGGCTCCCCTGGATGTGTGCGGGACCCACGTGCTTCCTCTCGAGTGGAGACGGGTATGTCGGGGAACTTCTTGAGTTGCAGCAAGGGTGTGAAGGACCCTTTGGAAGTTCCAGTGGTTAGACGTGATTAGCCTCGAGAAGCCTCAGCGGAAATGGGCCTCATCTCGCCTGGAGGGCAAAACCTTCTGGATTTTCCCGAGTTGCGGCAGGTGCTCTCGACTTACGACGGGGACCTCAGGGACCCGCTCTGGTGGCCTCAGGAAAGGCCAGTCCCCATGCGAGTTCCTCGGGGGCCTCTCGGGATTCCTCTCCCGTCGATGCCGGGGCCTAAGACCTTGTGTGGAGTCGGGGCCGGAACCTGAGGATTCCTCTCCAGTGCTGACATGGATCTTGGGGTACTTCTGGAGTCTCCCCAGGGGAGTCAGTCCTCGTCTCGAATGCGGGCATGCATTGCGCTTTCCTCCAGAGCGGTAGCAGCAGTGTCACGCAGTCCGCCGCGTGGATCAAAGGATCTATGGTTTTCCCTCGAGTCTTTCCCACGAGGCTTTCCCACGAGGCTTTCCCACAGGGCTGTCCCACGTGCACACGTGGTGGGAGTCGATCCTCGGCTTGAACGTCAAGGCAGTGCAGGGAAAACAGGTTCCTCTGGAATGGACTGACACATCCGGGGGACTCTTGGAATGGTGCCAAGACCCTGGAGTTCCTCTCCCCTTTCCTGTGGAGAGCGCCTCCTCTTGAGATGCGACGGGAACGCCGGGAATTCTTTCCCTACGAAACAGGGAAAGGATCCCTCATCTCGAGCAAGGAGGCGGAAACGGGGCTCCCCTGGATGTGTGCGGGACACCACGTGCTTCCTCTCGAGTGGAGACGGGTATGTCGGGGAACTTCTTGAGTTGCAGCAAGGGTGTGAAGGACCCTTTGGAAGTTCCAGTGGTTAGATGTGATTGGCCTCGAGAAGCCTCAGCGGAAATGGGCCTCATCTCGCCTGGAGGGCAAAACCTCCTGGATTTTCTCGAGTTGCGGCAGGTGCTCTCGACTTACTACGGGGACCTCAGCGACCCGCTCTGGTGGCCTCAGGAAAGGCCAGTCCCCATGCGAGTTCCTCGGGGGCCTCTCGGCATTCCTCTCCCGTCTATGCCGGGGCCTAAGACCTTGTGTGGAGTCGGGGCCGGAACCTGAGGATTCCTCTCCAGTGCTGACATGGATCTTGGGGTACTTCTGGAGTCTCCCCAGGGGAGTCAGTCCTCGTCTCGAATGCGGGCATGCACTTGCGCTTTCCTCCAGAGCGGTAGCAGCAGTGTCACGCAGTCCGCCGCGTGGATCAAAGGATCTATGGTTTTCCCTAGAGTCTTTCCCACGAGGCTTTCCCACGAGGCATTCCCACAGGGCTGTCCCACGTGCACACGTGGTGGGAATCGATCCTCGGCTTGAACGTCAAGGCAGTGCAGGGAAAACAGGTTCCTCTGGAATGGACTGACACATCTCGGGGACTCTTGGAATGGTGGCACGACCCTGGAGTTCCTCTCGCCATTCCTGTGGAGAGCGCCTCCTCTTGAGATGCGACGGGAACGCCGGGAATTCTTTCCCTACGAAACAGGGAAAGGATCCCTCATCTCGAGCTAGGAGGCGGAAACGGGGTTCCCCTGGATGTGTGCGGGACCCACGTGCTTCCTCTCGAGTGGAGACGGGTATGTCGGGGAACTTCTTGAGTTGCAGCAAGGGTGTGAAGGACCCTTTGGAATTTCCAGTGGTTAGACGTGATTAGACTCGAGAAGCCTCAGCGGAAATGGGTCTCATCTCGCCTGGAGGGCAAAACCGCCTGGATTTTCTCGAGTTGCGGCAGGTGCTCTCGACTTACGACGGGGACCTCAGGGACCCGCTCTGGTGGCCTCAGGAAAGGCCAGTCCACATGCGAGTTCCTCGGGGGCCTCTCGGGATTCCTCTCCCGTCGATGCCGGGGCCTAAGACCTTGTGTGGAGTCGGGGCCGGAACCTGAGGATTCCTCTCCAGTGCTGACATGGATCTTGGGGTACTTCTGGAGTCTCCCCAGGGGAGTCAGTCCTCGTCTCGAATGCGGGCATGCACTTGCGCTTTCCTCCAGAGCGGTAGCAGCAGTGTCACGCAGTCCGCCGCGTGGATCAAAGGATCTATGGTTTTCCCTCGAGTCTTTCCCACGAGGCTTTCCCACGAGGCTTTCCCACAGGGCTGTCCACGTGCACACGTGGTGGGAGTCGATCCTCGGCTTGAACGTCAAGGCAGTGCAGGGAAAACAGGTTCCTCTGGAATGGACTGACACATCTGGGGGACTCTTGGAATGGTGGCACGACCCTGGAGTTCCTCTCGCCTTTCCCGTGGAGAGCGCCTCCTCTTGAGATGCGACGGGAACGCCGGGAATTCTTTCCCTACGAAACAGGGAAAGGATCCCTCATCTCGAGCTAGGAGGCGGAAACGGGGCTCCCATGGATGTGTTCGGGACCCACGTGCTTCCTCTCGAGTGGAGACGGGTATGTCGGGGAACTTCTTGAGTTGCAGCAAGGTTGTGAAGGACCCTTTAGAAGTTCCAGTGGTTAGACGTGATTAGCCTCGAGAAGCCTCAGCGGAAATGGGCCTCATCTCGCCTGGAGGGCAAAACCTCCTTGATTTCCTCGAGTTGCTGCAGGTGCTCTCGACTTACGACCAGGACCTCAGGGACCCGCTCTGGTGGCCTCAGGAAAGGCCAGTCCCCATGCGAGTTCCTCGGGGGCCTCTCGGGAGTCCTCTCCCGTCGATGCCGGGGCCTAAGACCTTGTGTGGAGTCGGGGCCGGAACCTGAGGATTCCTCTCCAGTGCTGACATGGATCTTGGGGTACTTCTGGAGTCTCCCCAGGGGAGTCAGTCCTCGTCTCGAATGCGGGCATGCACTTGCGCTTTCCTCCAGAGCGGTAGCAGCAGTGTCACGCAGTCCGCCGCGTGGATCAAAGGATCTATGGTTTTCCCTCGAGTCTTTCCCACGAGGCTTTCCCACGAGGCTTTCCCACAAGGCTGTCCCACGTGCACACGTGGTGGGAGTCGATCCTCGGCTTGAACGTCAAGGCAGTGCAGGGAAAACAGGTTCCTCTGGAATGGACTGACACATCTGGGGGACTCTTGGAATGGTGGCACGACCCTGGAGTTCCTCTCGCCTTTCCTGTGGGGAGCGCCTCCTCTTGAGATGCGACGGGAACGCCGGGAATTCTTTCCCTACGAAACAGGGAAAGGATCCCTCATCTCGAGCTAGGAGGCGGAAACGGGGCTCCCCTGGATGTGTGCGGGACCCCACGTGCTTCCTCTCGAGTGGAGACGGGTATGTCGGGGAACTTCTTGAGTTGCAGCAATGGTGTGAAGGACCCTTTGGAAGTTCCAGTGGTTAGATGTGATTGGCCTCGAGAAGCCTCAGCGGAAATGGGCCTCATCTCGCCTGGAGGGCAAAACCTCCTGGATTTTCTCGAGTTACGGCAGGTGCTCTCGACTTACGACGGGGACCTCAGGGACCCGCTCTGGTGGCCTAAGGAAAGGCCAGTCCCCATGCGAGTTCCTCGGGGGCCTCTCGGGATTCCTCTCCCATCGATGCCGGGGCCTAAGACCTTGTGTGGAGTCGGGGCCGGAACCTGAGGATTCCTCTCCACTGCGGACATGGATCTTGGGGTATTTCTGGAGTCTCCCCAGGGGAGTCAGTCCTCGTCTCGAATGCGGGCATGCACTTGCGCTTTCCTCCAGAGCGGTAGCAGCAGTGTCACGCAGTCCGCCGCGTGGATCAAAGGATCTATGGTTTTCCCTCGAGTCTTTCCCACGAGGCTTTCCCACGAGGCTTTCCCACAGGGCTGTCCCACGTGCACACGTGGTGGGAGTCGATCCTCGGCTTGAACGTCAAGGCAGTGCAGGGAAAACAGGTTCCTCTGGAATGGACTGACACATCTGGGGGACTCTTGGAATGGTGGCACGACCCTGGAGTTCCTCTCGCCTTTCCTGTGGAGAGCGCCTCCTCTTGAGATGCGACGGGAACGCCGGGAATTCTTTCCCTACGAAACAGGGAAAGGATCCCTCATCTCGAGCTAGGAGGCGGAAACGGGGCTCCCCTGGATGTGTGCGGGACCCCACGTGCTTCCTCTCGAGTGGAGACGGTTATGTCGGGGAACTTCTTGAGTTGCAGCAAGGGTGTGAAGGACCCTTTGGAAGTTCCAGTGGTTAGACGTGATTAGCCTCGAGAAGCCTCAGTGGAAATGGGCCTCATCTCGCTTGGAGGGCAAAACCTCCTGGATTTCCTCGAGTTGTGGCAGGTGCTCTCGACTTACGACGGGGACCTCAGGGACCCGCTCTGGTGGCCTCAGGAAAGGCCAGTCCCCATGCGAGTTCCTCGGGGGCCTCTCGGGATTCCTCTCCCATCGATGCCGGGGCCTAAGACCTTGTGTGGAGTCGGGGCCGGAACCTGAGGATTCCTCTCCAGTGCTGACATGGATCTTGGGGTACTTCTGGAGTCTCCCCAGGGGAGTCAGTCCTCGTCTCGAATGCGGGCATGCACTTGCGCTTTCCTCCAGAGCGGTAGCAGCAGTGTCACGCAGTCCGCCGCGTGGATCAAAGGATCTATGGTTTTCCCTCGAGTCTTTCCCACGAGGCTTTCCCACGAGGCTTTCCCACAGGGCTGTACCACGTGCACACGTGGTGGGAGTCGATCCTTGGCTTGAACGTCAAGGCGGTGCAGGGAAAACAGGTTCCTCTGGAATGGACTGACACATCTGGGGGACTCTTGGAATGGTGGCACGACCCTGGAGTTCCTCTCGCCTTTCCTGTTGAGAGCGCCTCCTCTTGAGATGCGACGGGAACGCCGGGAATTCTTTCCCTATGAAACAGGGAAAGGATCCCTCATCTCGAGCTAGGAGGCGGAAACGGGGCTCCCCTGGATGTGTGCGGGACCCACGTGCTTCCTCTCAAGTGGAGACGGGTATGTCGGGGAACTTCTTGAGTTGCAGCAAGGGTGTGAATGACCCTTTGGAAGTTCCAGTGTTTAGACGTGATTAGCCTCGAGAAGCCTCAGCGGAAATGGGCCTCATCTCGCCTGGAGGCCAAAACCTCCTGGATTTTCTCGAGTTGCGGCAGGTGCTCTCGACTTACGAAGGGGACCTCAGGGACCCGCTCTGGTGGCCTCAGGAAAGTCCAGTCCCCATGCGAGTTCCTCGGGGGCCTCTCGGGATTCCTCTCCCATCGATGCCGGGGCCTAAGACCTTGTGTGGAGTCGGGGCCGGAACCTGAGGATTCCTCTCCAGTGCTGACATGGATCTTGGGGTACTTCTCGAGTCTCCCCAGGGGAGTCAGTCCTCGTCTCGAATGCGGGCATGCACTTGCGCTTTCCTCCAGAGCGGTAGCAGCAGTTTCACGCAGTCCGCCGCGTGGATCAAAGGATCTACGGTTTTCCCTCGAGTCTTTCCCACGAGACTTTCCCACGAGGCTTTCCCACAGGGCTGTCCCACGTGCACACGTGGTGGGAGTCGATCCTCGGCTTGAACGTCAAGGCAGTGCAGGGAAAACAGGTTCCTCTGGAATGGACTGACACATCTGGGGGACTCTTGGAATGGTGGCACGACCCTGGAGTTCCTCTCGCCTTTCCTGTGGAGAGCGCCTCCTCTTGAGGTGCGACGGGAACGCCGGGAATTCTTTCCCTACGAAACAGGGAAAGGATCCCTCATCTCGAGCTAGGAGGCGGAAACGGGGCTCCCCTGGATGTGTGCGGGACCCCACGTGCTTCCTCTCGAGTGGAGACGGGTATGTCGGGGAACTTCTTGAGTTGCAGCAAGGATGTGAAGGACCCTTTGGAAGTTCCAGTGGTTAGATGTGATTGGCCTCGAGAAGCCTCAGCGGAAATGGGCCTCATCTCGCCTGGAGGGCAAAACCTCCTGGATTTTCTCGAGTTGCGGCAGGTGCTCTCGACTTACGACGGAGACCTCAGGGACCCGCTCTGGTGGCCTCAGGAAAGGCCAGTCCCCATGCGAGTTCCTCGGGGGCCTCTCAGGATTCCTCTCCCGTCGATGCCGGGGCCTAAGACCTTGTGTGGAGTCGTAGCCGGAACCTGAGGATTCCTCTCCAGTGCTGACATGGATCTTGGGGTACTTCTGCAGTCTCCCCAGGGGAGTCAGTCCTCGTCTCGAATGCGGGCATGCACTTGCGCTTTCCTCCAGAGCGGTAGCAGCAGTGTCACGCAGTCCGCCGCGTGGATCAAAGGATCTATGGTTTTCCCTCGAGTCTTTCCCACGAGGCTTTCCCACGAGGCTTTCCCACAGGGCTGTACCACGTGCACACGTGGTGGGAGTCGATCTTCGGCTTGAACGTCAAGGCAGTGCAGGGAAAACAGGTTCCTCTGGAATGGACTGACACATCTGGGGGACTCTTGGAATGGTGGCACGACCCTGGAGTTCCTCTCGCCTTTCCTGTGGAGAGCGCCTCCTCTTGAGATACGACGGGAAGCCGGGAATTCTTTCCCTACGAAACAGGGAAAGGATCCCTCATCTCGAGCTAGGAGGCGGAAATGGGGCTCCCCTGGATGTGTGCGGGACCCACGTGCTTCCTCTCGAGTGGAGACGGGTATGTCGGGGAACTTCTTGAGTTGCAACAAGGGTGTGAAGGACCCTTTGGAAGTTCCAGTGGTTAGACGTGATTAGCCTCGAGAAGCCTCAGCGGAAATGGGCCTCATCTCGCCTGGAGGGCAAAACCTCCTGGATTTTCCCGAGTTGCGGCAGGTGCTCTCGACTTACGACGGGGACATCAGGGACCCGCTCTGGTGGCCTCAGGAAAGGCCAGTCCCCATGCGAGTTCCTCGGGGGCCTCTCGGGATTCCTCTCCCGTCGATGCCAGGGCCTAAGACCTTGTGTGGAGTCGGGGCCGGAACCTGAGGATTCCTCTCCAGTGCTGACATGGATCTTGGGGTACTTCTGGTGTCTCCCCAGGGGAGTCAGTCCTCGTCTCGAATGCGGGCATGCACTTGCGCTTTCCTCCAGAGCGGTAGCAGCAGTGTCACGCAGTCCGCCGCGTGGATCAAAGGATCTATGTTTTTCCCTCGAGTCTTTCCCACGAGGCTTTCCCACGAGGCTTTCCCACAGGGCTCTCCCACGTGCACACGTGGTGGGAGTCGATCCTCGGCTTGAACGTCAAGGCAGTGCAGGGAAAACAGGTTCCTCTGGAATGGACTGACACATCTGGGGGACTCTTGGAATCGTGGCACGACCCTGGAGTTCCTCTCGCCTTTCCTGTGGAGAGCGCCTCCTCTTGAGATGCGACGGGAACGCCGGGAATTCTTTCCCTACGAAACAGGGAAAGGATCCCTCATCTCGAGCTAGGTGGCGGAAACGGGGCTCCAATGGATGTGTGCGGGACCCACGTGCTTCCTCTCGAGTGGAGACGGGTATGTCGGGGAACTTCGTGAGTTGCAGCAAGGGTGTGAAGGACCCTTTGGAAGTTCCAGTGGTTAGATGTGATTAGCCTCGAGAAGCCTCAGCGGAAATGGGCCTCATCTCGCCTGGAGGGCAAAACCTCCTGGATTTTCTCGAGTTGCGGCAGGTGCTCTCGACTTACGACGGGGACCTCAGGGAACCGCTCTGGTGGCCTCAGGAAAGGCCAGTCCCCATGCGAGTTCCTCGGGGGCCTCTCGGGATTCCTCTCCCGTCGATGCCAGGGCCTAAGACCTTGTGTGGAGTCGGGGCCGGAACCTGAGGATTCCTCTCCAGTGCTGACATGGATCTTGGGGTACTTCTGGAGTCTCCCCAGGGGAGTCAGTCCTCGTCTCGAATGCGGGCATGCACTTGCGCTTTCCTCCAGAGCGGTAGCAGCAGTGTCACGCAGTCCGCCGCGTGGATCAAAGGATCTATGTTTTTCCCTCGAGTCTTTCCCACGAGGCTTTCCCACGAGGCTTTCCCACAGGGCTCTCCCACGTGCACACGTGGTGGGAGTCGATCCTCGGCTTGAACGTCAAGGCAGTGCAGGGAAAACAGGTTCCTCTGGAATGGACTGACACATCTGGGGGACTCTTGGAATGGTGGCACGACCCTGGAGTTCCTCTCGCCTTTCCTGTGGAGAGCGCCTCCTCTTGAGATGCGACGGGAACGCCGGGAATTCTTTCCCTACGAAACAGGGAAAGGATCCCTCATCTCGAGCTAGGTGGCGGAAACGGGGCTCCAATGGATGTGTGCGGGACCCACGTGCTTCCTCTCCAGTGGAGACGGGTATGTCGGGGAACTTCGTGAGTTGCAGCAAGGGTGTGAAGGACCCTTTGGAAGTTCCAGTGGTTAGATGTGATTAGCCTCGAGAAGCCTCAGCGGAAATGGGCCTCATCTCGCCTGGAGGGCAAAACCTCCTGGATTTTCTCGAGTTGCGGCAGGTGCTCTCGACTTACGACGGGGACCTCAGGGAACCGCTCTGGTGGCCTCAGGAAAGGCCAGTCCCCATGCGAGTTCCTCGGGGGCCTCTCGGGATTCCTCTCCCGTCGATGCCGGCGCCTAAGACCTTGTGTGGAATCGGGGCCGGAACCTGAGGATTCCTCTCCAGTGCTGACATGGATCTTGGGGTACTTCTGGAGTCTCCCCAGGGGAGTCAGTCCTCGTCTCGAATGCGGGCATGCACTTGCGCTTTCCTCCAGAGCGGTAGCAGCAGTGTCACGCAGTCCGCCGCGTGGATCAAAGGATCTATGGTTTTCCCTCGAGTCTTTCCCACGAGGCTTTCCCACGAGGCTTTCCCACAGGGCTGTCCCACGTGCACACGTGGTGGGAGTCGATCCTCGGCTTGAACGTCAAGGCAGTGCAGGGAAAACAGGTTCCTCTGGAATGGACTGACACATCTGGGGGACTCTTGGAATGGTGGCACGACCCTGGAGTTCCTCTCGCCTTTCCTGTGGAGAGCGCCTCCTCTTGAGATGCGACGGGAACGCCGGGAATTCTTTCCCTATGAAACAGGGAAAGGATCCCTCATCTCGAGCTAGGAGGCGGAAACGGGGCTCCCCTGGATGTGTGCGGGACCCACGTGCTTCCTCTCAAGTGGAGACGGGTATGTCGGGGAACTTCTTGAGTTGCAGCAAGGGTGTGAATGACCCTTTGGAAGTTCCAGTGTTTAGACGTGATTAGCCTCGAGAAGCCTCAGCGGAAATGGGCCTCATCTCGCCTGGAGGGCAAAACCTCCTGGATTTTCTCGAGTTGCGGCAGGTGCTCTCGACTTACGACGGGGACCTCAGGGACCCGCTCTGGTGGCCTCAGGAAAGGCCAGTCCCCATGCGAGTTCCTCGTGGGCCTCTCGGGATTCCTCTCCCATCGATGCCGGGGCCTAAGACCTTGTGTGGAGTCAGGGCCGGAACCTGAGGATTCCTCTCCAGTGCTGACATGGATCTTGGGGTACTTCTCGATTCTCCCCAGGGGAGTCAGTCCTCGTTTCGAATGCGGGCATGCACTTGCGCTTTCCTCCAGAGCGGTAGCAGCAGTTTCACGCAGTCCGCCGCGTGGATCAAAGGATCTATGGTTTTCCCTCGAGTCTTTCCCACGAGACTTTCCCACGAGGCTTTCCCACAGGGCTGTCCCACGTGCACAAGTGGTGGGAGTCGATCCTCGGCTTGAACGTCAAGGCAGTGCAGGGAAAACAGGTTCCTCTGGAATGGACTGACATATCTGGGGGACTCTTGGAATGGTGGCACGACCCTGGAGTTGCTCTCGCCTTTCCTGTGGAGAGCGCCTCCTCTTGAGATGCGACGGGAACGCCGGGAATTCTTTCCCTACGAAACAGGGAAAGGATCCCTCATCTCGAGCTAGGAGGCGGAAACGGGGCTCCCCTGGATGTGTGCGGGACCCCACGTGCTTCCTCTCGAGTGGAGACGGGTATGTCGGGGAACTTCTTGAGTTGCAGCAAGGGTGTGAAGGACCCTTTGGAAGTTCCAGTGGTTAGATGTGATTGGCCTCGAGAAGCCTCAGCGGAAATGGGCCTCATCTCGCCTGGAGGGCAAAACCTCCTGGATTTTCTCGAGTTGCGGCAGGTGCTCTCGACTTACGACGGAGACCTCAGGGACCCGCTCTGGTGGCCTCAGGAAAGGCCAGTCCCCATGCGAGTTCCTCGGGGGCGTCTCGGGATTCCTCTCCCGTCGATGCCGGGGCCTAAGACCTTGTGTGGAGTCGTAGCCGGAACCTGAGGATTCCTCTCCAGTGCTGACATGGATCTTGGGGTACTTCTGCAGTCTCCCCAGGGGAGTCAGTCCTCGTCTCGAATGCGGGCATGCACTTGCGCTTTCCTCCAGAGCGGTAGCAGCAGTGTCACGCAGTCCGCCGCGTGGATCAAAGGATCTATGGTTTTCCCTCGAGTCTTTCCCACGAGGCTTTCCCACGAGGCTTTCCCACAGGGCTGTCCCACGTGCACACGTGGTGGGAGTCGATCCTCGGCTTGAACGTCAAGGCAGTGCAGGGAAAACAGGTTCCTCTGGAATGGACTGACACATCTGGGGGACTCTTGGAATGGTGGCACGACCCTGGAGTTCCTCTCGCCTTTCCTGTGGAGAGCGCCTCCTCTTGAGATACGACGGGAAGCCGGGAATTCTTTCCCTACGAAACAGGGAAAGGATCCCTCATCTCGAGCTAGGAGGCGGAAATGGGGCTCCCCTGGATGTGTGCGGGACCCACGTGCTTCCTCTCGAGTGGAGACGGGTATGTCGGGGAACTTCTTGAGTTGCAGCAAGGGTGTGAAGGACCCTTTGGAAGTTCCAGTGGTTAGACGTGATTAGCCTCGAGAAGCCTCAGCGGAAATGGGCCTCATCTCGCCTGGAGGGCAAAACCTCCTGGATTTTCCCGAGTTGCGGCAGGTGCTCTCGACTTACGACGGGGACCTCAGGGACCCGCTCTGGTGGCCTCAGGAAAGGCCAGTCCCCATGCGAGTTCCTCGGGGGCCTCTCGGGATTCCTCTCCCGTCGATGCCGGGGCCTAAGACCTTGTGTGGAGTCGGGGCCGGAACCTGAGGATTCCTCTCCAGTGCTGACATGGATCTTGGGGTACTTCTGGAGTCTCCCCAGGGGAGTCAGTCCTCGTCTCGAATGCGGGCATGCCCTTGCGCTTTCCTCAAGAGCGGTAGCAGCAGTGTCACGCAGTCCGCCGCGTGGATCAAAGGATCTATGGTTTTCCCTCGAGTCTTTCCCACGAGGCTTTCCCACAGGGCTCTCCCACGTGCACACGTGGTGGGAGTCGATCCTCGGCTTTAACGTCAAGGCAGTGCAGGGAAAACAGGTTCCTCTGGAATGGACTGACATATCTGGGGGACTCTTGGAATGGTGGCACGACCCTGGAGTTCCTCTCGCCTTTCCTGTGGAGAGCGCCTCCTCTTGAGATGCGACGGGAACGCCAGGAATTCTTTCCCTACGAAACAGGGAAAGGATCCCTCATCTCGAGCTAGGAGGCGGAAACGGGGCTCCCCTGGATGTGTGCGGGACCCCACGTGCTTCCTCTCGAGTGGAGACGGGTATGTCGGGGAACTTCTTGAGTTGCAGCAATGGTGTGAAGGACCCTTTGGAAGTTCCAGTGGTTAGATGTGATTGGCCTCGAGAAGCCTCAGCGGAAATGGGCCTCATCTCACCTGGAGGGCAAAACCTCCTGGATTTTCTCGAGTTGCGGCAGGTGCTCTCGACTTACGACGGGGACCTCAGGGACCCGCTCTGGTGGCCTCAGGAAAGGCCTGTCCACATGCGAGTTCCTCAGGGGCGTCTCGGGATTCCTCTCCCGTCGATGCCGGGGCCTAAGACCTTGTGTGGAGTCGGGGCCGGAACCTGAGGATTCCTCTCCAGTGCTGACATGGATCTTGGGGTACTTCTGGAGTCTCCCCAGGGGAGTCAGTCCTCGTCTCGAATGCGGGCATGCACTTGCGCTTTCCTCCAGAGCGGTAGCAGCAGTGTCACGCAGTCCGCCGCGTGGATCAAAGGATCTATGGTTTTCCCTAGAGTCTTTCCCACGAGGCTTTCCCACGAGGCATTCCCACAGGGCTGTCCCACGTGCACACGTGGTGGGAGTCGATCCTCGGCTTGAACGTCAAGGCAATGCAGGGAAAACAGGTTCCTCTGGAATGGACTGACACATCTGGGGGACTCTTGGAATGGTGGCACGACCCTGGAGTTCCTCTCGCCATTCCTGTGGAGAGCGCCTCCTCTTGAGATGCGACGGGAACGCCGGGAATTCTTTCCCTACGAAACAGGGAAAGGATCCCTCATCTCGAGCTAGGAGGCGGAAACGGGGTTCCCCTGGATGTGTGCGGGACCCACGTGCTTCCTCTCGAGTGGAGACGGGTATGTCGGGGAACTTCTTGAGTTGCAGCAAGGGTGTGAAGGACCCTTTGGAAGTTCCAGTGGTTAGACGTGATTAGACTCGAGAAGCCTCAGCGGAAATGGGTCTCATCTCGCCTGGAGGGCAAAACCGCCTGGATTTTCTCGAGTTGCGGCAGGTGCTCTCGACTTACGACGGGGACCTCAGGGACCCGCTCTGGTGGCCTCAGGAAAGGCCAGTCCACATGCGAGTTCCTCGGGGGCCTCTCGGGATTCCTCTCCCGTCGATGCCGGGGCCTAAGACCTTGTGTGGAGTCGGGGCCGGAACCTGAGGATTCCTCTCCAGTGCTGACATGGATCTTGGGGTACTTCTGGAGTCTCCCCAGGGGAGTCAGTCCTCGTCTCGAATGCGGGCATTCACTTGCGCTTTCCTCCAGAGCGGTAGCAGCAGTGTCACGCAGTCCGCCGCGTGGATCAAAGGATCTATGGTTTTCCCTCGAGTCTTTCCCACGAGGCTTTCCCACGAGGCTTTCCCACAGGGCTGTCCCACGTGCACACGTGGTGGGAGTCGTTCCTCGGCTTGAACGTCAAGGCAGTGCAGGGAAAACAGGTTCCTCTGGAATGGACTGACACATCTGGGGGACTCTTGGAATGGTGTCACGACCCTGGAATTCCTCTCGCCTTTCCTGTGGAGAGCGCCTCCTCTTGAGATGCGACTGGAACGCCGGAAATTCTTTCCCTACGAAAAAGGGAAGGATCCCTCATCTCGAGCTAGGAGGCGGAAACGGGGCTCCCCTGGATGTGTGAGGGACCCCACGTGCTTCCTCTCGAGTGGAGACGGGTATGTCGGGGAACTTCTTGAGTTGCAGCAATGGTGTGAAGGACCCTTTGGAAGTTCCAGTGGTTAGATATGATTGGCCTCGAGAAGCCTCAGCGGAAATGGGCCTCATCTCGCCTGGAGGGCAAAACCTCCTGGATTTTCTCGAG
Source organism: Ovis canadensis (assembly GCF_042477335.2). Classification (NCBI taxonomy): domain Eukaryota; kingdom Metazoa; phylum Chordata; class Mammalia; order Artiodactyla; family Bovidae; genus Ovis; species Ovis canadensis. The sequence goes on from NC_091254.1 coordinate 7,480,251, forward strand.
TTGCGGCAGGTGCTATCGACTTACGACGGGGACCTCAGGGAACCGCTCTGGTGGCCTCAGGAAAGGCCAGTCCCCATGCGAGTTCCTCGGGGGCCTCTCGGGATTCCTCTCCCGTCGATGCCGGGGCCTAAGACCTTGTGTGGAGTCGGGGCCGGAACCTGAGGATTCCTCTCCAGTGCTGACATGGATCTTGGGGTACTTCTGGAGTCTCCCCAGGGGAGTCAGTCCTCGTCTCGAATGCGGGCATGCACTTGCGCTTTCCTCCAGAGCGGTAGCAGCAGTGTCACGCAGTCCGCCGCGTGGATCAAAGGATCTATGGTTTTCCCTCGAGTCTTTCCCACGAGGCTTTCCCACGAGGCTTTCCCACAGGGCTGTCCCACGTGCACACGTGGTGGGAGTCGATCCTCGGCTTGAACGTCAAGGCAGTGTAGGGAAAACAGGTTCCTCTGGAATGGACTGACACATCTGGGGGACTCTTGGAATGGTGGCACGACTCTGAAGTTCCTCTCGCCTTTCCTGTGGAGAGCGCCTCCTCTTGAGATGCGACGGGAACGCCGGGAATTCTTTCCCTACGAAACAGGGAAAGGATCCCTCATCTCGAGCTAGGAGGCGGAAACGGGGCTCCCCTGGATGTGTGCGGGACCCACGTGCTTCCTCTAGAGTGGAGACGGGTATGTCGGGGAACTTCTTGAGTTGCAGCAAGGGTGTGAAGGACCCTTTGGAAGTTCCAGTGGCTAGACATGATTAGCCTCGAGAAGCCTCAGCGGAAATGAGCCTCATCTCGCCTGGAGGGCAAAACCTCCTGGTTTTTCTCGAGTTGCGGCAGTGCTCTCGACTTACGACGGGGACCTCAGGGACCCGCTCTGGTGGCCTCAGGAAAGGCCAGTCCCCATGCGAGTTCCTCGGGGGCGTCTCGGGATTCCTCTCCCGTCGATGCCGGGGCCTAAGACCTTGTGTGGAGTCGGGGCCGGAACCTGAGGATTCCTCTCCAGTGCTGACATGGATCTTGGGGTACTTCTGGAGTCTCCCCAGGGGAGTCAGTCCTCGTCTCGAATGCGGGCATGCACTTGCGCTTTCCTCCAGAGCGGTAGCAGCAGTGTCACGCAGTCCGTCGCGTGGATCAAAGGATCTATGGTTTTCCCTCGAGTCTTTCCCACGAGGCTTTCCCACGAGGCTTTCCCACAGGGCTGTCCCACGTGCACACGTGGTGGGACTCGATCCTCGGCTTGAACGTCAAGGCAGTGCAGGGAAAACAGGTTCCTCTGGAATGGACTGACACATCTGGGGGACTCTTGGAATGGTGGCACGACCCTGGAGTTCCTCTCGCCTTTCCTGTGGAGAGCGCCTCCTCTTGAGATGCGACGGGAACGCCGGGAATTCTTTCCCTAAGAAACAGGGAAAGGATCCCTCATCTCGAGCTAGGAGGCGGAAACGGGGCTCCCCTGGATGTGCGCGGGACACCACGTGCTTCCTCTCGAGTGGAGACGGGTATGTCGGGGAACTTCTTGAGTTGCAGCAATGGTGTGAAGGACCCTTTGGAAGTTCCAGTGGTTAGATGTGATTGGCCTCGAGAAGCCTCAGCGGAAATGGGCCTCATCTCGCCTGGAGGGCAAAACCGCCTGGATTTTCTCGAGTTGCGGCAGGTGCTCTCGACTTACGACGGGGACCTCAGGGACCCGCTCTGGTGGCCTCAGGAAATGCCAGTCCCCATGCGAGTTCCTCGTGGGCCTCTCGGGGTTCCTCTCCCGTCGATGCCGGCGCCTAAGACCTTGTGTGGAGTCGGGGCCGGAACCTGAGGATTCCTCTCCAGTGCTGACATGGATCTTGGGGTACTTCTGGAGTCTCCCCAGGGGAGTCAGTCCTCGTCTCGAATGCGGGCATGCACTTGCGCTTTCCTCCAGAGCGGTAGCAGCAGTGTCACGCAGTCCGCCGCGTGGATCAAAGGATCTATGGTTTTCCCTCGAGTCTTTCCCACGAGGCTTTCCCACGAGGCTTTCCCACAGGGCTGTCCCACGTGCACACGTGGTGGGAGTCGATCCTCGGCTTGAACGTCAAGGCAGTGCAGGGAAAACAGGTTCCTCTGGAATGGACTGACACATCTGGGGGACTCTTGGAATGGTGGCACGACCCTGGAGTTCCTCTCGCCTTTCCTGTGGAGAGGGCCTCCTCTTGAGATGCGACGGGAACGCCGGGAATTCTTTCCCTACGAAACAGGGAAAGGATCCCTCATCTCGAGCTAGGAGGCGGAAACGGGGCTCCCCTGGATATGTGCGGGACCCCACGTGCTTCCTCTCGAGTGCAGACGGGTATGTCGGGGAACTTCTTGAGTTGCAGCAATGGTGTGAAGGACCCTTTGGAAGTTCCAGTGGTTAGATGTGATTGGCCTCGAGAAGCCTCAGCGGAAATGGGCCTCATCTCGCCTGGAGGGCAAAACCTCCTGGATTTTCTCGAGTTGTGGCAGGTGCTCTCGACTTACGACGGGGACCTCAGGGACCCGCTCTGGTTGCCTCAGGAAAGGCCAGTCCCCATGCGAGTTCCTCGGGGGCCTCTCGGGATTCCTCTCCCGTCGATGCCGGGGCCTAAGACCTTGTGTGGAGTCGGGGCCGGAACCTGAGGATTCCTCTCCAGTGCTGACATGGATCTTGGGGTACTTCTGGAGTCTCCTCAGGGGAGTCAGTCCTCGTCTCGAATGCGGGCATGCACTTCTGCTTTCCTCCAGAGCGGTAGCAGCAGTGTCACGCAGTCCGCCGCGTGGATCAAAGGATCTATGGTTTTCCCTCGAGTCTTTCCCACGAGGCTTTCCCACGAGGCTTTCCCACAGGGCTGTCCCACGTGCACACGTGATGGGAGTCGATCCTCGGCTTGAACGTCAAGGCAGTGCAGGGAAAACAGGTTCCTCTGGAATGGACTGACACATCTGGGGGACTCTTGGAATGGTGACACGACCCTAGAGTTCCTCTCGCCTTTCCTGTGGAGAGCGCCTCCTCTTGAGATGCGACGGGAACGCCGGGAATTCTTTCCCTACGAAACAGGGAAAGGATTCCTCATCTCGAGCTAGGAGGCGGAAACGGGGCTCCCCTGGATGTGTGCGTTACCCCACGTGCTTCCTCTCGAGTGGAGACGGGTATGTCGGGGAACTTCTTGAGTTGCAGCAATGGTGTGAAGGACCCTTTGGAAGTTCCAGTGGTTAGATGTGATTGGCCTCGAGAAGCCTCAGCGGAAATGGGCCTCATCTCGCCTGGAGGGCAAAACCTCCTGGATTTTCTCGAGTTGCGGCAGGTGCTCTCGACTTACGACGGGGATCTCAGGGAACCGCTCTGGTGGCCTCAGGAAAGGCCAGTCCCCATGCGAGTTCCTCGGTGGCCTCTCGGGATTCCTCTCCCGTCGATGCCGGGGCCTAAGACCTTGTGTGGAGTCGGGGCCGGAACCTGAGGATTCCTCTCCAGTGCTGACATGGATCTTGGGGTACTTCTGGAGTCTCCCCAGGGGAGTCAGTCCTCGTCTCGAATGCGGGCATGCACTTGCCCTTTCCTCCAGAGCGGTAGCAGCAGTGTCACGCAGTCCGCCGCGTGGATCAAAGGATCTATGGTTTTCCCTCGAGTCTTTCCCACGAGGCTTTCCCACGAGGCTTTCCCACAGGGCTGTCCCACGTGCACACGTGGTGGGACTCGATCCTCGGCTTGAACGTCAAGGCAGTGCAGGGAAAACAGGTTCCTCTGGAATGGACTGACACATCTGGGGGACTCTTGGAATGGTGGCACGACCCTGGAGTTCCTCTCGCCTTTCCTGTGGAGAGCGCCTCCTCTTGAGATGCGACGGGAACGCCGGGAATTCTTTCCCTACGAAACAGGGAAAGGATCCCTCATCTCGAGCTAGGAGGCGGAAACGGGGCTCCCCTGGATGTGTGCGGGACACCACGTGCTTCCTCTCGAGTGGAGACGGGTATGTCGGGGAACTTCTTGAGTTGCAGCAATGGTGTGAAGGACCCTTTGGAAGTTCCAGTGGTTAGATGTGATTGGCCTCGAGAAGCCTCAGCGGAAATGGGCCTCATCTCGCCTGGAGGGCAAAACCTCCTGGATTTTCTCGAGTTGCGGCAGGTGCTCTCGACTTACGACGGGGACCTCAGGGACCCGCTCTGGTGGCCTCAGGAAATGCCAGTCCCCATGCGAGTTCCTCGTGGGCCTCTCGGGGTTCCTCTCCCATCGATGCCGGCGCCTAAGACCTTGTGTGGAGTCGGGGCCGGAACCTGAGGATTCCTCTCCAGTGCTGACATGGATCTTGGGGTACTTCTGGAGTCTCCCCAGGGGAGTCAGTCCTCGTCTCGAATGCGGGCATGCACTTGCGCTTTCCTCCAGAGCGGTAGCAGCAGTGTCACGCAGTCCGCCGCGTGGATCAAAGGATCTATGGTTTTCCCTCGAGTCTTTCCCACGAGGCTTTCCCACGAGGCTTTCCCACAGGGCTGTCCCACGTGCACACGTGGTGGGAGTCGATCCTCGGCTTGAACGTCAAGGCAGTGCAGGGAAAACAGGTTCCTCTGGAATGGACTGACACATCTGGGGGACTCTTGGAATGGTGGCACGACCCTGGAGTTCCTCTCGCCTTTCCTGTGGAGAGCGCCTCCTCTTGAGATGCGACGGGAACGCCGGGAATTCTTTCCCTACGAAACAGGGAAAGGATCCCTCATCTCCAGCTAGGAGGCGGAAACGGGGCTCCCCTGGATATGTGCGGGACCCCACGTGCTTCCTCTCGAGTGCAGACGGGTATGTCGGGGAACTTCTTGAGTTGCAGCAATGGTGTGAAGGACCCTTTGGAAGTTCCAGTGGTTAGATGTGATTGGCCTCGAGAAGCCTCAGCGGAAATGGGCCTCATCTCGCCTGGAGGGCAAAACCTCCTGGATTTTCTCGAGTTGCGGCAGGTGCTCTCGACTTACGACGGGGATCTCAGGGAACCGCTCTGGTGGCCTCAGGAAAGGCCAGTCCCCATGCGAGTTACTCGGGGGCCTCTCGGGATTCCTCTCCCGTCGATGCCGGGGCCTAAGACCTTGTGTGGAGTCGGGGCCGGAACCTGAGGATTCCTATCCAGTGCTGACATGGATGTTGGGGTACATCTGGAGTCTCCCCAGGGGAGTCAGTCCTCGTCTCGAATGCGGGCATGCACTTGCCCTTTCCTCCAGAGCGGAAGCAGCAGTGTCACGCAGTCCGCCGCGTGGATCAAAGGATCTATGGTTTTCCCTCGAGTCTTTCCCATGAGGCTTTCCCACGAGGCTTTCCCACAGGGCTGTCCCACGTGCACACGTTGTGGGAGTCGATCCTCGGCTTGAACGTCAAGGAAGTGCAGGGAAAACAGTTTCCTCTGGAATGGACTGACACATCTGGGGGACTCTTGGAATGGTGGCACGACCCTGGAGTTCCTCTCGCCTTTCCTGTGGAGAGCGCCTCCTCTTGAGATGCGACGGGAACGCCTGGAATTCTTTCCCTACAAAACAGGGAAAGGATCCCTCATCTCGAGCTAGGAGGCGGAAACGGGGCTCCCCTGGATGTGTGCGGGACACCACGTGCTTCCTCTCGAGTGGAGACGGGTATGTCGGGGAACTTCTTGAGTTGCACCAAGGGTGTGAAGAACCCTTTGGAAGTTCCAGTGGTTAGACGTGATTGGCCTCGAGAAGCCTCAGCGGAAATGGGCCTCATCTCGCCTGGAGGGCAAAACCTCCTGGATTTTCTCGAGTTGCGGCAGGTGCTCTCGACTTACGACGGGGACCTCAGGGACCCGCTCTGGTGGCCTCAGGAAAGGCCAGTCCCCATGCGAGTTCCTCGGCGGCCTCTCGGGATTCCTCTCCCGTCTATGCCGGGGCCTAAGACCTTGTGTGGAGTCGGGGCCGGAATCTGAGGATTCCTCTCCAGTGCTGACATGGACCTTGGGGTACTTCTGGAGTCTCCCCAGGGGAGTCAGTCCTCGTCTCGAATGCGGGCATGCACTTGCGCTTTCCTCCAGAGCGGTAGCAGCAGTGTCACGCAGTCGGCCGCGTGGATCAAAGGATCTATGGTTTTCCCTCGAGTCTTTCCCACGAGGCTTTCCCACGAGGCTTTCCCACAGGGCTGTCCCACGTGCACACGTGGTGGGAGTCGATCCTCGGCTTGAACATCAAGGCAGTGCAGGGAAAACAGGTTCCTCTGGAATGGACTGACACATCTGGGGGACTCTTGGAATGGTGGCACGACCCTGGAGTTCCTCTCGCCTTTCCTGTGGAGAGCGCCTCCTCTTGAGATGCGACGGGAACGCCGGGAATTCTTTCCCTACGAAACAGGGAAAGGATCCCTCATCTCGAGCTAGGAGGCGGAAACGGGGCTCCCCTGGATGTGTGCGGGACACCACGTGCTTCCTCTCGAGTGGAGACGGGTATGTCGGGGAACTTCTTGAGTTGCAGCAATGGTGTGAAGGACCCTTTGGAAGTTCCAGTGGTTAGATGTGATTGGCCTCGAGAAGCCTCAGCGGAAATGGGCCTCATCTCGCCTGGAGGGCAAAACCGCCTGGATTTTCTCGAGTTGCGGCAGGTGCTCTCGACTTACGACGGGGACCTCAGGGACCCGCTCTGGTGGCCTCAGGAAATGCCAGTCCCCATGCGAGTTCCTCGTGGGCCTCTCGGGGTTCCTCTCCCGTCGATGCCGGCGCCTAAGACCTTGTGTGGAGTCGGGGCCGGAACCTGAGGATTCCTCTCCAGTGCTGACATGGATCTTGGGGTACTTCTGGAGTCTCCCCAGGGGAGTCAGTCCTCGTCTCGAATGCGGGCATGCACTTGCGCTTTCCTCCAGAGCGGTAGCAGCAGTGTCACGCAGTCCGCCGCGTGGATCAAAGGATCTATGGTTTTCCCTCGAGTCTTTCCCACGAGGCTTTCCCACGAGGCTTTCCCACAGGGCTGTCCCACGTGCACACGTGGTGGGAGTCGATCCTCGGCTTGAACGTCAAGGCAGTGCAGGGAAAACAGGTTCCTCTGGAATGGACTGACACATCTGGGGGACTCTTGGAATGGTGGCACGACCCTGGAGTTCCTCTCGCCTTTCCTGTGGAGAGCGCCTCCTCTTGAGATGCGACGGGAACGCCGGGAATTCTTTCCCTACGAAACAGGGAAAGGATCCCTCATCTCGAGCTAGGAGGCGGAAACGGGGCTCCCCTGGATATGTGCGGGACACCACGTTCTTCCTCTCGAGTGCAGACGGGTATGTCGGGGAACTTCTTGAGTTGCAGCAAGGGTGTGAAGGACCCTTTGGAAGTTCCAGTGGTTAGACGTGATTGGCCTCGAGAAGCCTCAGCGGAAATGGGCCTCATCTCGCCTGGAGGGCAAAACCTCCTAGATTTTCTCGAGTTGCGGCAGGTGCTCTCGACTTACGACGGGGACCTCAGGGACCCGCTCTGGTGGCCTCAGGAAAGGCCAGTCCCCATGCGAGTTCCTCGGGGACCTCTGGGGATTCCTCTCCCGTCGATGCCAGGGCCTAAGTCCTTGTGTGGAGTCGGGGCCGGAACCTGAGGATTCCTCTCCAGTGCTGACATGGATCTTGGGGTTCTTCTGGAGTCTCCCCAGGGGAGTCAGTCCTCGTCTCGAATGCGGGCATGCACTTGAGCTTTCCTCCAGAGCGGTAGCAGCAGTGTCACGCAGTCCGCCGCATGGATCAAAGGATCTATGGTTTTCCCTCGAGTCTTTCCCACGAGGCTTTCCAACGAGGCTTTCCCACAGGGCTGTCCCACGTGCACACGTGGTGGGAGGCGATCCTCGGCTTGAACGTCAAGGCAGTGCAGGGAAAACAGGTTCCTCTGTAATGGACTGACACATCTGGGGGTCTCTTGGAATGGTGGCACGACCCTGGAGATCCTCTCCCCTTTCCTGTGGAGAGCGCCTCCTCTTGAGATGCGACGGGAACGCCGGGAATTCTTTCCCTACGAAACAGGGAAAGGATCCCTCATATCGAGCAAGGAGGCGGAAACGGGGCTCCCCTGGATGTGTGCGGGACCCCACGTGCTTCCTCTCGAGTGGAGACGGGTATGTCGGGGAAGTTCTTGAGCTGCAGCAAGGGTGTGAAGGACCCTTTGGATGTTCCAGTGGTTAGACGTGATTAGCCTCGAGAAGCCTCAGAGGAAATGGGCCTCATCTCGCCTGGAGGGCAAAACCTCCTGGAATTTCTCGAGTTGCGGCAGGTGCTCTCGACTTACGACGGGACCTCAGGGACCCGCTCTGGTGGCCTCAGGAAAGGCCAGTCCCCATGCGAGTTACTCGGGGGCCTCTCGGGATTCCTCTCCCGTCGATGCCGGGGCCTAAGACCTTTTGTGGAGTCGGGGCCGGAACCTGAGGATTCCTCTCCAGTGCTGACATGGATGTTGGGGTACTTCTGGAGTCTCCCCAGGGGAGTCAGTCCTCGTCTCGAATGCGGGCATGCACTTGCCCTTTCCTCCAGAGCGGTAGCAGCAGTGTCACGCAGTCCGCCGCGTGGATCAAAGGATCTATGGTTTTCCCTCGAGTCTTTCCCATGAGGCTTTCCCACGAGGCTTTCCCACAGGGCTGTCCCACGTGCACACGTTGTGGGAGTCGATCCTCGGCTTGAACGTCAAGGAAGTGCAGGGAAAACAGTTTCCTCTGGAATGGACTGACACATCTGGGGGACTCTTGGAATGGTGGCACGACCCTGGAGTTCCTCTCGCCTTTCCTGTGGAGAACGCCTCCTCTTGAGATGCGACGGGAACGCCTGGAATTCTTTCCCTACAAAACAGGGAAAGGATCCCTCATCTCGAGCTAGGAGGCGGAAACGGGGCTCCCCTGGATGTGTGCGGGACACCACGTGCTTCCTCTCGAGTGGAGACGGGTATGTCGGGGAACTTCTTGAGTTGCACCAAGGGTGTGAAGAACCCTTTGGAAGTTCCAGTGGTTAGACGTGATTGGCCTCGAGAAGCCTCAGCGGAAATGGGCCTCATCTCGCCTGGAGGGCAAAACCTCCTGGATTTTCTCGAGTTGCGGCAGGTGCTCTCGACTTACGACGGGGACCTCAGGGACCCGCTCTGGTGGCCTCAGGAAAGGCCAGTCCCCATGCGAGTTCCTCGGCGGCCTCTCGGGATTCCTCTCCCGTCTATGCCGGGGCCTAAGACCTTGTGTGGAGTCGGGGCCGGAATCTGAGGATTCCTCTCCAGTGCTGACATGGACCTTGGGGTACTTCTGGAGTCTCCCCAGGGGAGTCAGTCCTCGTCTCGAATGCGGGCATGCACTTGCGCTTTCCTCCAGAGCGGTAGCAGCAGTGTCACGCAGTCGGCCGCGTGGATCAAAGGATCTATGGTTTTCCCTCGAGTCTTTCCCACGAGGCTTTCCCACGAGGCTTTCCCACAGGGCTGTCCCACGTGCACACGTGGTGGGAGTCGATCCTCGGCTTGAACATCAAGGCAGTGCAGGGAAAACAGGTTCCTCTGGAATGGACTGACACATCTGGGGGACTCTTGGAATGGTGGCACGACCCTGGAGTTCCTCTCGCCTTTCCTGTGGAGAGCGCCTCCTCTTGAGATGCGACGGGAACGCCGGGAATTCTTTCCCTACGAAACAGGGAAAGGATCCCTCATCTCGAGCTAGGAGGCGGAAACGGGGCTCCCCTGGATGTGTGCGGGACACCACGTGCTTCCTCTCGAGTGGAGACGGGTATGTCGGGGAACTTCTTGAGTTGCAGCAATGGTGTGAAGGACCCTTTGGAAGTTCCAGTGGTTAGATGTGATTGGCCTCGAGAAGCCTCAGCGGAAATGGGCCTCATCTCGCCTGGAGGGCAAAACCGCCTGGATTTTCTCGAGTTGCGGCAGGTGCTCTCGACTTACGACGGGGACCTCAGGGACCCGCTCTGGTGGCCTCAGGAAATGCCAGTCCCCATGCGAGTTCCTCGTGGGCCTCTCGGGGTTCCTCTCCCGTCGATGCCGGCGCCTAAGACCTTGTGTGGAGTCGGGGCCGGAACCTGAGGATTCCTCTCCAGTGCTGACATGGATCTTGGGGTACTTCTGGAGTCTCCCCAGGGGAGTCAGTCCTCGTCTCGAATGCGGGCATGCACTTGCGCTTTCCTCCAGAGCGGTAGCAGCAGTGTCACGCAGCCCGCCGCGTGGATCAGAGGATCTATGGTTTTCCCTCGAGTCTTTCCCACGAGGCTTTCCCACGAGGCTTTCCCACAGGGCTGTCCCACGTGCACACGTGGTGGGAGTGGATCCTCCGCTTGAACATCAAGGCAGTGCAGGGAAAACAGGTTCCTCTGTAATGGACTGACACATCTGGGGGTCTCTTGGAATGGTGGCACGACCCTGGATTTCCTCTCCCCTTTCCTGTGGAGAGCGCCTCCTCTTGAGATTCGACGGGAACGCCGGGAATTCTTTCCCTACGAAACAGGGAAAGGATCCCTCATCTCGATCTAGGAGGCGGAAACGGGGCTCCCCTGGATGTGTGGGGGACACCACGTGCTTCCTCTCGAGTGCAGACGGGTATGTCGGGGAAGTTCTTGAGTTGCAGCAAGGGTGTGAAGGACCCTTTGGATGTTCCAGTGGTTAGACGTGATTAGCCTCGAGAAGCCTCAGCGGAAATGGGCCTCATCTCGCCTGGAGGGCAAAACCGCCTGGATTTTCTCGAGTTGCGGCAGGTGCTCTCGACTTACGACGGGGACCTCAGGGACCCGCTCTGGTGGCCTCAGGAAAGGCCAGTCCCCATGCGAGTTCCTCGGGGGCCTCTCGGGATTCCTCTCCCGTCGATGCCAGGGCCTAAGACCTTGTGTGGAGTCGGGGCCGGAACCTGAGGATTCCGCTCCAGTGCTGACATGGATCTTGGGGTACTTCTGGAGTCTCTCCAGGGGAGTCAGTCCTCGTCTCGAATGCGGGCATGCACTTGCGCTTTCCTCCAGAGCGGTAGCAGCAGTGTCACGCAGTCCGCCGCGTAGATCAAAGGATCTATGGTTTTCCCTCGAGTCTTTCCCACGAGGCTTTCCCACGAGGCTTTCCCACAGGGCTGTCCCACGTGCACACGTGGTGGGAGTCGATCCTCGGCTTGAACGTCAAGGCAGTGCAGGGAAAACAGTTTCCTCTGGAATGGACTGACACATCTGGGGGACTCTTGGAATGGTGGCATGACCCTGGAGTTCCTCTCGCCTTTCATGTGGAGAGCGCCTCCTCTTGAGATGCGACGGGAACGCCGGGAATTCTTTCCCTACGAAACAGGGAAAGGATCCCTCATCTCGACCTAAGAGGCGGAAACGGGGCTCCCCTGGATGTGTGCGGGACCCCACGTGATTCCTCTCGAGTGGAGACGGGTATGTCGGGGACCTTCTTGAGTTGCAGCAAGGGTGTGAAGGACCCTTTGAATGTTCTAGTGGTTAGATGTGATTAGCCTCGAGAAGCCTCAGCGGAAATGGGCCTCATCTCGCCTGGAGGGCAAAACCTCCTGGATTTTCTCGAGTTGCGGCAGGTGCTCTCGACTTACGACGGGGACCTCAGGGACCCGCTCTGGTGGCCTCAGGAAAGGCCAGTCCCCATGCGAGTTCATCGGGGGCCTCTCGGGATTCCACTCCCGTCGATGCCGGGGCCTAAGACCTTGTGTGGAGTCGGGGCCGGAACCTGAGGATTCCTCTCCAGTGCTGACATGGATCTTGGGGTTCTTCTGGAGTCTCCCCAGGGGAGTCAGTCCTCGTCTCGAATGCGGGCATGCACTTGAGCTTTCCTCCAGAGCGGTAGCAGCAGTGTCACGCAGTCCGCCGCATGGATCAAAGGATCTATGGTTTTCCCTCGAGTCTTTCCCACGAGGCTTTCCAACGAGGCTTTCCCACAGGGCTGTCCCACGTGCACACGTGGTGGGAGGCGATCCTCGGCTTGAACGTCAAGGCAGTGCAGGGAAAACAGGTTCCTCTGTAATGGACTGACACATCTGGGGGTCTCTTGGAATGGTGGCACGACCCTGGAGATCCTCTCCCCTTTCCTGTGGAGAGCGCCTCCTCTTGAGATGCGACGGGAACGCCGGGAATTCTTTCCCTACGAAACAGGGAAAGGATCCCTCATCTCGAGCAAGGAGGCGGAAACGGGGCTCCCCTGGATGTGTGCGGGACCCCACGTGCTTCCTCTCGAGTGGAGACGGGTATGTCGGGGAAGTTCTTGAGCTGCAGCAAGGGTGTGAAGGACCCTTTGGATGTTCCAGTGGTTAGACGTGATTAGCCTCGAGAAGCCTCAGAGGAAATGGGCCTCATCTCGCCTGGAGGGCAAAACCTCCTGGAATTTCTCGAGTTGCGGCAGGTGCTCTCGACTTACGACGGGACCTCAGGGACCCGCTCTGGTGGCCTCAGGAAAGGCCAGTCCCCATGCGAGTTCCTCGGGGGCCTCTCGGGATCCCTCTCCCATCGATGCCGGGGCCTAAGTCCTTCTGTGGAGTCGTGGCCGGAACCTGAGGATTCCTCTCCAGTGCTGACATGGATCTTGGGGTACTTCTGGAGTCTCCCCAGGGGAGTCAGTCCTCGTCTAGAATGCGGGCATGCACTTGCGCTTTCCTCCAGAGCGGTAGCAGCAGTGTCACGCAGCCCGCCGCGTGGATCAGAGGATCTATGGTTTTCCCTCGAGTCTTTCCCACGAGGCTTTCCCACGAGGCTTTCCCACAGGGCTGTCCCAAGTGCACACGTGGTGGGAGTGGATCCTCCGCTTGAACATCAAGGCAGTGCAGGGAAAACAGGTTCCTCTGTAATGGACTGACACATCTGGGGGTCTCTTGGAATGGTGGCACGACCCTGGAGATCCTCTCCCCTTTCCTGTGGAGAGCGCCTCCTCTTGAGATTCGACGGGAACGCCGGGAATTCTTTCCCTACGAAACAGGGAAAGGATCCCTCATCTCGAGCAAGGAGGCGGAAACGGGGCTCCCCTGGATGTGTGCGGGACACCACGTGCTTCCTCTCGAGTGCAGACGGGTATGTCGGGGAAGTTCTTGAGTTGCAGCAAGGGTGTGAAGGACCCTTTGGATGTTCCAGTGGTTAGACGTGATTAGCCTCGAGAAGCCTCAGCGGAAATGGGCCTCATCTCGCCTGGAGGGCAAAACCTCCTGGATTTTCTCGAGTTGCGGCAGGTGCTCTCGACTTACGACGGGGACCTCAGGGACCCGCTCTGGTGGCCTCAGGAAAGGCCAGTCCCCATGCGAGTTCCTCGGGGGCCTCTCGGGATCCCTCTCCCATCGATGCCGGGGCCTAAGTCCTTCTGTGGAGTCGTGGCCGGAACCTGAGGATTCCTCTCCAGTGCTGACATGGATCTTGGGGTACTTCTGGAGTCTCCCCAGGGGAGTCAGTCCTCGTCTAGAATGCGGGCATGCACTTGCGCTTTCCTCCAGAGCGGTAGCAGCAGTGTCACGCAGCCCGCCGCGTGGATCAGAGGATCTATGGTTTTCCCTCGAGTCTTTCCCACGAGGCTTTCCCACGAGGCTTTCCCACAGGGCTGTCCCACGTGCACACGTGGTGGGAGTGGATCCTCCGCTTGAACATCAAGGCAGTGCAGGGAAAACAGGTTCCTCTGTAATGGACTGACACATCTGGGGGTCTCTTGGAATGGTGGCACGACCCTGGATTTCCTCTCCCCTTTCCTGTGGAGAGCGCCTCCTCTTGAGATTCGACGGGAACGCCGGGAATTCTTTCCCTACGAAACAGGGAAAGGATCCCTCATCTCGATCTAGGAGGCGGAAACGGGGCTCCCCTGGATGTGTGGGGGACACCACGTGCTTCCTCTCGAGTGCAGACGGGTATGTCGGGGAAGTTCTTGAGTTGCAGCAAGGGTGTGAAGGACCCTTTGGATGTTCCAGTGGTTAGACGTGATTAGCCTCGAGAAGCCTCAGCGGAAATGGGCCTCATCTCGCCTGGAGGGCAAAACCTCCTGGATTTTCTCGAGTTGCGGCAGGTGCTCTCGACTTACGACGGGGACCTCAGGGACCCGCTCTGGTGGCCTCAGGAAAGGCCAGTCCCCATGCGAGTTCCTCGGGGGCCTCTCGGGATTCCTCTCCCGTCGATGCCAGGGCCTAAGACCTTGTGTGGAGTCGGGGCCGGAACCTGAGGATTCCGCTCCAGTGCTGACATGGATCTTGGGGTATTTCTGGAGTCTCTCCAGGGGAGTCAGTCCTCGTCTCGAATGCGGGCATGCACTTGCGCTTTCCTCCAGAGCGGTAGCAGCAGTGTCACGCAGTCCGCCGCGTAGATCAAAGGATCTATGGTTTTCCCTCGAGTCTTTCCCACGAGGCTTTCCCACGAGGCTTTCCCACAGGGCTGTCCCACGTGCACACGTGGTGGGAGTCGATCCTCGGCTTGAACGTCAAGGCAGTGCAGGGAAAACAGTTTCCTCTGGAATGGACTGACACATCTGGGGGACTCTTGGAATGGTGGCATGACCCTGGAGTTCCTCTCGCCTTTCATGTGGAGAGCGCCTCCTCTTGAGATGCGACGGGAACGCCGGGAATTCTTTCCCTACGAAACAGGGAAAGGATCCCTCATCTCGACCTAAGAGGCGGAAACGGGGCTCCCCTGGATGTGTGCGGGACCCCACGTGATTCCTCTCGAGTGGAGACGGGTATGTCGGGGACCTTCTTGAGTTGCAGCAAGGGTGTGAAGGACCCTTTGAATGTTCTAGTGGTTAGATGTGATTAGCCTCGAGAAGCCTCAGCGGAAATGGGCCTCATCTCGCCTGGAGGGCAAAACCTCCTGGATTTTCTCGAGTTGCGGCAGGTGCTCTCGACTTACGACGGGGACCTCAGGGACCCGCTCTGGTGGCCTCAGGAAAGGCCAGTCCCCATGCGAGTTCATCGGGGGCCTCTCGGGATTCCACTCCCGTCGATGCCGGGGCCTAAGACCTTGTGTGGAGTCGGGGCCGGAACCTGAGGATTCCTCTCCAGTGCTGACATGGATCTTGGGGTACTTCTGGAGTCTCCCCAGGGGAGTCAGTCCTCGTCTCGAATGCGGGCATGCACTTGCGCTTTCCTCCAGAGCGGTAGCAGCAGTGTCACGCAGTCCGCCGCGTGGATCAAAGGATCTATGGTTTTCGCTCGAGTCTTTCCCACGAGGCTTTCCCACGAGGCTTTCCCACAGGGCTGTCCCACGTGCACACGTGGTGGGAGTCGATCCTCGGCTTGAACGTCAAGGCAGTGCAGGGAAAACAGGTTCCTCTGGAATGGACTGACACATCTGGGGGACTCTTGGAATGGTGGCACGACCCTGGAGTTCCTCTCGCCTTTCCTGTGGAGAGCGCCTCCTCTTGAGATGCGACGGGAACGCCGGGAATTCTTTCCCTACGAAACAGGGAAAGGATCCCTCATCTCGAGCTAGGAGGCGGAAACGGGGCTCCCCTGGATATGTGCGGGACACCACGTTCTTCCTCTCGAGTGCAGACGGGTATGTCGGGGAACTTCTTGAGTTGCAGCAAGGGTGTGAAGGACCCTTTGGAAGTTCCAGTGGTTAGACGTGATTGGCCTCGAGAAGCCTCAGCGGAAATGGGCCTCATCTCGCCTGGAGGGCAAAACCTCCTAGATTTTCTCGAGTTGCGGCAGGTGCTCTCGACTTACGACGGGGACCTCAGGGACCCGCTCTGGTGGCCTCAGGAAAGGCCAGTCCCCATGCGAGTTCCTCGGGGACCTCTGGGGATTCCTCTCCCGTCGATGCCAGGGCCTAAGTCCTTGTGTGGAGTTGGGGCCGGAACCTGAGGATTCCTCTCCAGTGCTGACATGGATCTTGGGGTTCTTCTGGAGTCTCCCCAGGGGAGTCAGTCCTCGTCTCGAATGCGGGCATGCACTTGCGCTTTCCTCCAGAGCGGTAGCAGCAGTGTCACGCAGTCCGCCGCATGGATCAAAGGATCTATGGTTTTCCCTCGAGTCTTTCCCACGAGGCTTTCCAACGAGGCTTTCCCACAGGGCTGTCCCACGTGCACACGTGGTGGGAGGCGATCCTCGGCTTGAACGTCAAGGCAGTGCAGGGAAAACAGGTTCCTCTGTAATGGACTGACACATCTGGGGGTCTCTTGGAATGGTGGCACGACCCTGGAGATCCTCTCCCCTTTCCTGTGGAGAGCGCCTCCTCTTGAGATGCGACGGGAACGCCGGGAATTCTTTCCCTACGAAACAGGGAAAGGATCCCTCATCTCGAGCAAGGAGGCGGAAACGGGGCTCCCCTGGATGTGTGCGGGACCCCACGTGCTTCCTCTCGAGTGGAGACGGGTATGTCGGGGAAGTTCTTGAGCTGCAGCAAGGGTGTGAAGGACCCTTTGGATGTTCCAGTGGTTAGACGTGATTAGCCTCGAGAAGCCTCAGAGGAAATGGGCCTCATCTCGCCTGGAGGGAAAAACCTCCTGGAATTTCTCGAGTTGCGGCAGGTGCTCTCGACTTACGACGGGGACCTCAGGGACCCGCTCTGGTGGCCTCAGGAAAGGCCAGTCCCCATGCGAGTTCCTCGGGGGCCTCTCGGGATCCCTCTCCCATGGATGCCGGGGCCTAAGTCCTTCTGTGGAGTCGTGGCCGGAACCTGAGGATTCCTCTCCAGTGCTGACATGGATCTTGGGGTACTTCTGGAGTCTCCCCAGGGGAGTCAGTCCTCGTCTAGAATGCGGGCATGCACTTGCGCTTTCCTCCAGAGCGGTAGCAGCAGTGTCACGCAGCCCGCCGCGTGGATCAGAGGATCTATGGTTTTCCCTCGAGTCTTTCCCACGAGGCTTTCCCACGAGGCTTTCCCACAGGGCTGTCCCACGTGCACACGTGGTGGGAGTGGATCCTCCGCTTGAACATCAAGGCAGTGCAGGGAAAACAGGTTCCTCTGTAATGGACTGACACATCTGGGGGTCTCTTGGAATGGTGGCACGACCCTGGATTTCCTCTCCCCTTTCCTGTGGAGAGCGCCTCCTCTTGAGATGCGACGGGAACGCCGGGAATTCTTTTCCTACGAAACAGGGAAAGATCCCTCATCTCGAGCTAGGAGGCGGAAACGGGGCTCCCCTGGATGTGTGCGGGACCCACGTGCTTCCTCTCGAGTGGAGACGGGTATGTCGGGGAACATCTTGAGTTGCAGCAAGGGTGTGAAGGACCCTTTGGAAGTTCCAGTGGTTAGATGTGATTAGCCTCGAGAAGCCTCAGCGGAAATGGGCCTCATCTCGCCTGGAGGGCAAAACCGCCTGGATTTTCTCGAGTTACGGCAGGTGCTCTCGACTTACGACGGGGACCTCCGGGACCCGCTCTGGTGGCCTCAGGAAAGGCCAGTCCCCATGCGAGTTCCTCGGGGGCCTCTCGGGATTCCTCTCCCGTCGATGCCGGGGCCTAAGACCTTGTGTGGAGTCGGGGCCGGAACCTGAGGATTGCTCTCCAGTGCTGACATGGATCTTGGGGTACTTCTGGAGTCTCCCCAGGGGAGTCAGTCCTCGTCTCGAATGCGGGCATGCACTTGCGCTTTCCTCCAGAGCGGTAGCAGCAGTGTCACGCAGTCCGCCGCGTGGATCAAAGGATCTATGGTTTTCCCTCGAGTCTTTCCCATGAGGCTTTCCCACGAGGCTTTCCCACAGGGCTGTCCCACGTGCACACGTGGTGGGAGTCGATCCTCGGCTTGAACGTCAAGGCAGTGCAGGGAAAACAGGTTCCTCTGGAATGGACTGACACAACTGGGGGACTCTTGGAATGGTGTCACGACCCTGGAGTTCCTCTCGCCTTTCCTGTGGAGAGCGCCTCCTCTTGAGATGCGACTGGAAAGCCGGGAATTCTTTCCCTATGAAAAAGGGAAGGATCCCTCATCTCGAGCTATTAGGCGGAAACGGGGCTCCCCTGGATGTGTGAGGGACCCCACGTGCTTCCTCTCGAGTGGAGACGGGTATGTCGGGGATCTTCTTGAGTTTCAGCAATGGTGTGAAAGACCCTTTGGAAGTTCCAGTGGTTAGATGTGATTGGCCTCGAGAAGCCTCAGCGGAAATGGGCCTCATCTCCCCTAGAGGGCAAAACCTCCTGGATTTTCTCGAGTTGCGGCAGGTGCTCTCGACTTACGACGGGGACCTCAGCGAACCGCTCTGGTGGCCTCAGGAAAGGCCAGTCCCCATGCGAGTTCCTCGGGGGCCTCTCGGGATTCCTCTCCCGTCGATGCCGGGGCCTAAGACCTTGTGTGGAGTCGGGGCCGGAACCTGAGGATTCCTCTCCAGTGCTGACATGGATCTTGGGGTACTTCTGGAGTCTCCCCAGGGGAGTCAGTCCTCGTCTCGAATGCGGGCATGCAATTGCGCTTTCCTCCAGAGCGGTAGCAGCAGTGTCACGCAGTCCGCCACGTGGATCAACGGATCTATGGTTTTCCCTCGAGTCTTTCCCACGAGGCTTTACCACGAGGCTTTCCCACAGGGCTGTCCCACGTGCACACGTGGTGGGAGTCGATCCTCGGCTTGCACGTCAAGGCAGTGCAGGGAAAACAGGTTCCTCTGGAATGGACTGACACATCTGGGGGACTCTTGGAATGGTGGCACGACCCTGGAGTTCCTCTCGCCTTTCCTGTGGAGAGCGCCTCCTCTTGAGATGCGACGGGAACGCCGGGAATTCTTTCCCTACGAAACAGGGAAAGGATCACTCATCTCGAGCTAGGAGGCGGAAACGGGGCTCCCCTGGATGTGTGCGGGACCCACGTGCTTCCTCTCGAGTGGAGACGGGTATGTCGGGGAACTTCTTGAGTTGCAGCAAGGGTGTGAAGGACCCTTTGGAAGTTCCAGTGGTTAGACGTGATTAGCCTCGAGAAGCCTCAGCGGAAATGGGCCTCATCTCGCCTGGAGGGCAAAACCGCCTGGATTTTCTCGAGTTACGGCAGGTGCTCTCGACTTACGACGGGGACCTCAGGGACCCGCTCTGGTGGCCTCAGGAAAGGCCAGTCCCCATGCGAGTTCCTCGGGGGCGTCTCGGGATTCCTCTCCCGTCGATGCCGGGGCCTAAGACCTTGTGTGGAGTCGGGGCCGGAACCTGAGGATTCCTCTCCAGTGCTGACATGGATCTTGGGGTACTTCTGGAGTCTCCCCAGGGGAGTCAGTCCTCGTCTCGAATGCGGGCATGCACTTGCGCTTTCCTCCAGAGCGGTAGCAGCAGTGTCACGCAGTCCGCCTCGTGGATCAAAGGATCTATGGTTTTCCCTCGAGTCTTTCCCACGAGGCTTTCCGACGAGGCTTTCCCACAGGGCTGTCCCACGTGCACACGTGGTGGGAGTCGATCCTCGGCTTGAACGTCAAGGCAGTGCAGGGAAAACAAGTTCCTCTGGAATGGACTGACACATCTGGGGGACTCTTGGAATGGTGGCACGACCCTGGAGTTCCTCTGGCCTTTCCTGTGGAGAGCGCCTCCTCTTGAGATGCGACGGGAACGCCGGGAATTCTTTCCCTACGAAACAGGGAAAGGATCCCTCATCTCGAGCTAGGAGGCGGAAACGGTGCTCCCCTGGATGTGTGCGGGACCCCACGTGCTTCCTCTGGAGTGGAGACGGGTATGTTGGGGAACTTCTTTAGTCGCAGCATGGGTGTGAAGGACCCGTTGGAAGTTCCAGTATTTAGACGTGATTAGCCTCGAGAAGCCTCAGCGGAAATGGGCCTCATCTCGCCTGGAGGGCAAAACCTCCTGGATTTTCTCGAGTTGCGGCAGGTGCTCTCGACTTACGACCAGGACCTCAGGGACCGGCTCTGGTGGCCTCAGGAAAGGCCAGTCCCCATGCGAGTTCCTCTGGGGATTCCTCTCCCATCGATGCTGGGGCTTAAGACCTTGTGTGGAGTCGGGGCCGGAACGTGAGGATTCCTCTCCAGTGCTGACATGGATCTTGGGGTACTTCTGGAGTCTCCCCAGGGGAGTCAGTCCTCGTCTCGAATGCGGGCATGCACTTGCGCTTTCCTCCAGAGCGGTAGCAGCAGTGTCACGCAGTCCGCCGCGTGGATCAAAGGATCTATGGTTTTCCGTCGAGTCTTTCCCACGAGGCTTTCCCACGAGGCTTTCCCACAGGGCTGTCCCACGTGCACACGTGGTGGGAGTCGATCCTCGGCTTGAACGTCAAGGCAGTGCAGGGAAAACAGGTTCCTCTGGAATGGACTGACACATCTGGGGGACTCTTGGAATGGTGTCACGACCCTGGAGTTCCTCTCGCCTTTCCTGTGGAGAGCGCCTCCTCTTGAGATGCGACTGGAAAGCCGGGAATTCTTTCCCTATGAAAAAGGGAAGGATCCCTCATCTCGAGCTATTAGGCGGAAACGGGGCTCCCCTGGATGTGTGAGGGACCCCACGTGCTTCCTCTCGAGTGGAGACGGGTATGTCGGGGATCTTCTTGAGTTTCAGCAATGGTGTGAAAGACCCTTTGGAAGTTCCAGTGGTTAGATGTGATTGGCCTCGAGAAGCCTCAGCGGAAATGGGCCTCATCTCCCCTAGAGGGCAAAACCTCCTGGATTTTCTCGAGTTGCGGCAGGTGCTCTCGACTTACGACGGGGACCTCAGCGAACCGCTCTGGTGGCCTCAGGAAAGGCCAGTCCCCATGCGAGTTCCTCGGGGGCCTCTCGGGATTCCTCTCCCGTCGATGCCGGGGCCTAAGACCTTGTGTGGAGTCGGGGCCGGAACCTGAGGATTCCTCTCCAGTGCTGACATGGATCTTGGGGTACTTCTGGAGTCTCCCCAGGGGAGTCAGTCCTCGTCTCGAATGCGGGCATGCAATTGCGCTTTCCTCCAGAGCGGTAGCAGCAGTGTCACGCAGTCCGCCACGTGGATCAACGGATCTATGGTTTTCCCTCGAGTCTTTCCCACGAGGCTTTACCACGAGGCTTTCCCACAGGGCTGTCCCACGTGCACACGTGGTGGGAGTCGATCCTCGGCTTGCACGTCAAGGCAGTGCAGGGAAAACAGGTTCCTCTGGAATGGACTGACACATCTGGGGGACTCTTGGAATGGTGGCACGACCCTGGAGTTCCTCTCGCCTTTCCTGTGGAGAGCGCCTCCTCTTGAGATGCGACGGGAACGCCGGGAATTCTTTCCCTACGAAACAGGGAAAGGATCACTCATCTCGAGCTAGGAGGCGGAAACGGGGCTCCCCTGGATGTGTGCGGGACCCACGTGCTTCCTCTCGAGTGGAGACGGGTATGTCGGGGAACTTCTTGAGTTGCAGCAAGGGTGTGAAGGACCCTTTGGAAGTTCCAGTGGTTAGACGTGATTAGCCTCGAGAAGCCTCAGCGGAAATGGGCCTCATCTCGCCTGGAGGGCAAAACCGCCTGGATTTTCTCGAGTTACGGCAGGTGCTCTCGACTTACGACGGGGACCTCAGGGACCCGCTCTGGTGGCCTCAGGAAAGGCCAGTCCCCATGCGAGTTCCTCGGGGGCGTCTCGGGATTCCTCTCCCGTCGATGCCGGGGCCTAAGACCTTGTGTGGAGTCGGGGCCGGAACCTGAGGATTCCTCTCCAGTGCTGACATGGATCTTGGGGTACTTCTGGAGTCTCCCCAGGGGAGTCAGTCCTCGTCTCGAATGCGGGCATGCACTTGCGCTTTCCTCCAGAGCGGTAGCAGCAGTGTCACGCAGTCCGCCGCGTGGATCAAAGGATCTATGGTTTTCCCTCGAGTCTTTCCCATGAGGCTTTCCCACGAGGCTTTCCCACAGGGCTGTCCCACGTGCACACGTGGTGGGAGTCGATCCTCGGCTTGAACGTCAAGGCAGTGCAGGGAAAACAGGTTCCTCTGGAATGGACTGACACATCTGGGGGACTATTGGAATGGTGTCACGACCCTGGAGTTCCTCTCGCCTTTCCTGTGGAGAGCGCCTCCTCTTGAGATGCGACTGGAACGCCGGGAATTCTTTCCCTACGAAAAAGGGAAGGATCCCTCATCTCGAGCTATTAGGCGGAAACGGGGCTCACCTGGATGTGTGAGGGACCCCACGTGCTTCCTCTCGAGTGGAGACGGGTATGTCGGGGATCTTCTTGAGTTTCAGCAATGGTGTGAAAGACCCTTTGGAAGTTCCAGTGGTTAGATGTGATTGGCCTCGAGAAGCCTCAGCGGAAATGGGCCTCATCTCGCCTGGAGGGCAAAACCGCCTGGATTTTCTCGAGTTGCGGCAGGTGCTCTCGACTTACGACGAGGACCTCAGGGACCCGCTCTGGTGGCCTCAGGAAAGGCCAGTCCCCATGCGAGTTCCTCGGGGGCCTCTCGGGATTCCTCTCCCGTCGATGCCGGGGCCTAAGTCCTTGTGTGAAGTCGGGGCCTGAACCTGAGGATTCCTCTCCAGTGCTGACATGGATCTTGGGGTAATTCTGGAGTCTCCCCAGGGGAGTCAGTCTTCGTCTCGAATGCGGGCATGCACTTGCGCTTTCCTCCAGAGCGGTAGCAGCAGTGTCACGCAGTCCGCCTCGTGGATCAAAGGATCTATGGTTTTCCCTCGAGTCTTTCCCACGAGGCTTTCCGACGAGGCTTTCCCACAGGGCTGTCCCACGTGCACACGTGGTGGGAGTCGATCCTCGGCTTGAACGTCAAGGCAGTGCAGGGAAAACAAGTTCCTCTGGAATGGACTGACACATCTGGGGGACTCTTGGAATGGTGGCACGACCCTGGAGTTCCTCTGGCCTTTCCTGTGGAGAGCGCCTCCTCTTGAGATGCGACGGGAACGCCGGGAATTCTTTCCCTACGAAACAGGGAAAGGATCCCTCATCTCGAGCTAGGAGGCGGAAACGGTGCTCCCCTGGATATGTGCGGGACCCCACGTGCTTCCTCTGGAGTGGAGACGGGTATGTTGGGGAACTTCTTTAGTCGCAGCATGGGTGTGAAGGACCCGTTGGAAGTTCCAGTATTTAGACGTGATTAGCCTCGAGAAGCCTCAGCGGAAATGGGCCTCATCTCGCCTGGAGGGCAAAACCTCCTGGATTTTCTCGAGTTGCGGCAGGTGCTCTCGACTTACGACCAGGACCTCAGGGACCGGCTCTGGTGGCCTCAGGAAAGGCCAGTCCCCATGCGAGTTCCTCTGGGGATTCCTCTCCCATCGATGCTGGGGCTTAAGACCTTGTGTGGAGTCGGGGCCGGAACGTGAGGATTCCTCTCCAGTGCTGACATGGATCTTGGGGTACTTCTGGAGTCTCCCCAGGGGAGTCAGTCCTCGTCTCGAATGCGGGCATGCACTTGCGCTTTCCTCCAGAGCGGTAGCAGCAGTGTCACGCAGTCCGCCGCGTGGATCAAAGGATCTATGGTTTTCCGTCGAGTCTTTCCCACGAGGCTTTCCCACGAGGCTTTCCCACAGGGCTGTCCCACGTGCACACGTGGTGGGACTCGATCCTCGGCTTGAACGTCAAGGCAGTGCAGGGAAAACAGGTTCCTCTGGAATGGACTGACACATCTGGGGGACTCTTGGAATGGTGGCACGACCCTGGAGTTCCTCTCGCCTTTCCTGTGGAGAGCGCCTCCTCTTGAGATGCGACGGGAACGCCGGGAATTCTTTCCCTACGAAACAGGGAAAGGATCCCTCATCTCGAGCTAGGAGGCGGAAACGGGGTTCCCCTGGATGTGTGCGGGACCCCACGTGCTTCCTCTCGAGTGGAGACGGGTATGTCGGGGAACTTCTTGAGTTGAAGCAAGGGTGTGAAGGACCCTTTGGAAGTTCCAGTGGTTAGATGTGATTGGCCTCGAGAAGCCTCAGCGGAAATGGGCCTCATCTCGCCTGGAGGTGAAAACCTCCTGGATTTTCTCGAGTTGCGGCAGGTGCTCTCGACTTACGACGGGGACCTGAGGGACCCGCTCTGGTGGCCTCAGGAAAGGCCAGTCCCCATGCGAGTTCCTCGGGGGCCTCTCGGGATTCCTCTCCCGTCGATGCCGGGGCCTAAGACCTTGTGTGGAGTCGGGGCCGGAACCTGAGGATTCCTCTCCAGTGCTGACATGGATCTTGGGGTACTTCTGGAGTCTCCCCAGGGGAGTCAGTCCTCGTCTCGAATGCGGGCATGCACTTGCGCTTTCCTCCAGAGCGGTAGCAGCAGTGTCACGCAGTCCGCCGCGTGGATCAAAGGATCTATGGTTTTCCCTCGAGTCTTTCCCACGAGGCTTTCCCACGAGGCTTTCCCACAGGGCTGTCCCACGTGCACACGTGGTGGGACTCGATCCTCGGCTTGAACGTCAAGGCAGTGCAGGGAAAACAGGTTCCTCTGGAATGGACTGACACATCTGGGGGACTCTTGGAATGGTGTCACGACCCTGGAGTTCCTCTCGCCTTTCCTGTGGAGAGCGCCTCCTCTTGAGATGCGACGGGAACGCCGGGAATTCTTTCCCTACGAAACAGGGAAAGGATTCCTCATCTCGAGCTAGGAGGCGGAAACGGGGCTCCCCTGGATGTGTGCGGGACCCCACGTGCTTCCTCTCGAGTGGAGACGGGTATGTCGGGGAACTTCTTGAGTTGCAGCAATGGTGTGAAGGACCCTTTGGAAGTTCCAGTGGTTAGATGTGATTGGCCTCGAGAAGCCTCAGCGGAAATGGGCCTCATCTCGCCTGGAGGGCAAAACCTCCTGGATTTTCTCGAGTTGCGGCAGGTGCTCTCGACTTACGACGGGGATCTCAGGGACCCGCTCTGGTGGCCTCAGGAAAGGCCAGTCCCCATGCGAGTTCCTCGGGGGCCTCTCGGGATTCCTCTCCCGTCGATGCCGGGGCCTAAGACCTTGTGTGGAGTCGGGGCCGGAACCTGAGGATTCCTCTCCAGTGCTGACATGGATCTTGGGGTACTTCTGGAGTCTCCCCAGGGGAGTCAGTCCTCGTCTCGAATGCGGGCATGCACTTGCGCTTTCCTCCAGAGCGGTAGCAGCAGTGTCACGCAGTCCGCCGCGTGGTCAAAGGATCTATGGTTTTCCCTCGAGTCTTTCCCATGAGGCTTTCCCACGAGGCTTTCCCACAGGGCTGTCCCACGTGCACACGTTGTGGGAGTCGATCCTCGGCTTGAACGTCAAGGAAGTGCAGGGAAAACAGTTTCCTCTGGAATGGACTGACACATCTGGGGGACTCTTGGAATGGTGTCACGACCCTGGAGTTCCTCTCGCCTTTCCTGTGGAGAGCGCCTCCTCTTGAGATGCGACGGGAACGCCTGGAATTCTTTCCCTACAAAACAGGGAAAGGATCCCTCATCTCGAGCTAGGAGGCGGAAACGGGGCTCCCCTGGATGTGTGTGGGACACCACGTGCTTCCTCTCGAGTGGAGACGGGTATGTCGGGGAACTTCATGAGTTGCACCAAGGGTGTGAAGGACCCTTTGGAAGTTCCAGTGGTTAGACGTGATTGGCCTCGAGAAGCCTCAGCGGAAATGGGCCTCATCTCGCCTGGAGGGCAAAACCTCCTGGATTTTCTCGAGTTGCGGCAGGTGCTCTCGACTTACGACGGGGACCTCAGGGACCCGCTCTGGTGGCCTCAGGAAAGGCCAGTCCCCATGCGAGTTCCTCGGGGGCCTCTCGGGATTCCTCTCCCGTCAATGCCGGGGCCTAAGACCTTGTGTGGAGTCGGGGCC
This sequence comes from Ovis canadensis, assembly GCF_042477335.2. Classification (NCBI taxonomy): domain Eukaryota; kingdom Metazoa; phylum Chordata; class Mammalia; order Artiodactyla; family Bovidae; genus Ovis; species Ovis canadensis. The sequence goes on from NC_091254.1 coordinate 7,505,732, forward strand.
GGAATCTGAGGATTCCTCTCCAGTGCTGACATGGACCTTGGGGTACTTCTGGAGTCTCCCCAGGGGAGTCAGTCCTCGTCTAGAATGCGGGCATGCACTTGCGCTTTCCTCCAGAGCGGTAGCAGCAGTGTCACGCAGTCCGCCACGTGGATCAAAGGATCTATGGTTTTCCCTCGAGTCTTTCCCACGAGGCTTTCCCATGAGGCTTTCCCACAGGGCTGTCCCACGTGCACACGTGGTGGGAGTCGATCCTCGGCTTGAACGTCAAGGCAGTGCAGGGAAAACAGGTTCCTCTGGAATGGACTGACACATCTGGGGGACTCTTGGAATGGTGGCACGACCCTGGAGTTCCTCTCGCCTTTCCTGTGGAGAGCGCCTCCTCTTGAGATGCGACGGGAACGCCGGGAATTCTTTCCCTACGAAACAGGGAAAGGATCCCTCATCTCGAGCTAGGAGGCGGAAACGGGGCTCCCCTGGATGTGTGCGGGACCCCACGTGCTTCCTCTCGAGTGGAGACGGGTATGTCGGGGAACTTGTTGAGTTGCAGCAAGGGTGTGAAGGACCCTTTGGAAGTTCCAGTCGTTAGACGTGATTGGCCTGGAGAAGCCTCAGCGGAAATGGGCCTCATCTCGCCTGGAGGGCAAAACCTCCTGGATTTTCTCGAGTTGCGGCAGGTGCTCTCGACTTACGACGGGGACCTCAGGGACCCGCTCTGGTGGCCTCAGGAATGGCCAGTCCCCATGCGAGTTCCTCGGGGGCCTCTCGGGATTCCTCTCCCGTCTATGCGGGGGCCTAAGACCTTGTGTGGAGTCGGGGCCGGAACCTGAGGATTCCTCTCCAGTGCTGACATGGATCTTGGCGTACTTCTGGAGTCTCCCCAGGGGAGTCAGTCCTCGTCTCGAATGCGGGCATGCACTTGCGCTTTCCTCCAGAGCGGTAGCAGCAGTGTCACGCAGTCGGCCGCGTGGATCAAAGGATCTATGGTTTTCCCTCGAGTCTTTCCCACGAGGCTTTCCCACGAGGCTTTCCCACAGGGCTGTCCCACGTGCACACGTGGTGGGACTCGATCCTCGGCTTGAACATCAAGGCAGTGCAGGGAAAACAGGTTCCTCTGGAATGGACTGACACATCTGGGGGTCTCTTGGAATGGTGTCACGACCCTGGAGTTCCTCTCGCCTTTCCTGTGGAGAGCGCCTCCTCTTGAGATGCGACTGGAACGCCGGGAATTCTTTCCCTACGAAACAGGGAAAGGATCCCTCATCTCGAGCTAGGAGGCGGAAACGGGGCTCCCCTGGATGTGTGCGGGACACCACGTGCTTCCTCTCGAGTGCAGACGGGTATGTCGGGGAACTTCTTGAGTTGCAGCAAGGGTGTGAAGGACCCTTTGGAAGTTCCAGTGGTTAGATGTGATTGGCCTCGAGAAGCCTCAGCGGAAATGGGCCTCATCTCGCCTGGAGGGCAAAACCTCCTGGATTTTCTCGAGTTGCGGCAGGTGCTCTCGACTTACGACGGGGACCTCAGGGACCCGCTCTGGTGGCCTCAGGAAAGGCCAGTCCCCATGAGAATTTCTTGGGGGCCTCTCGGGATTCTTCTCCCGTCGATGCCAGGGCCTAAGACCTTGTGTGGAGTCGGGGCCGGAACCTGAGGATTCCTCTCCATTGCTGACATGGATCTTGGGGTACTTCTGGAGTCTCCCCAGGGTAGTCAGTCCTCGTCTCGAATGCGGGCATGCACTTGCGCTTTCCTCCAGAGCGGTAGCAGCAGTGTCACGCAGTCCGCCGCGTGGATCAAAGGATCTATGGTTTTCCCTCGAGTCTTTCCCACGAGGCTTTCCCACGAGGCTTTCCCACAGGGCTGTCCCACGTGCACACGTGGTGGGAGTCGATCCTCGGCTTGAACGTCAAGGCAGTGCAGGGAAAACAGGTTCCTCTGGAATGGACTGACACATCTGGGGGACTCTTGGAATGGTGGCACGACCCTGGAGTTCCTCTCGCCTTTCCTGTGGAGAGCGCCTCCTCTTGAGATGCGACGGGAACGCCGGGAATTCTTTCCCTACGAAACAGGGAAAGGATCCCTCATCTCGAGCTAGGAGGCGCAAACGGGGCTCCCCTGGATGTGTGCGGGACCCACGTGCTTCCTCTCGAGTGGAGACGGGTATGTCGGGGAACTTCGTGAGTTGCAGCAAGGGTGTGAAGGACCCTTTGGAAGTTCCAGTGGTTAGATGTGATTGTCCTCGAGAAGCCTCAGCGGAAATGGGCCTCATCTCGCCTGGAGGGCAAAACCTCCTGGATTTTCTCAAGTTGCGGCAGGTGCTCTCGACTTACGACGGGGACCTCAGAGACCCGATCTGGTGGCCTCAGGAAAGGCCAGTCCCCATGCGAGTTCCTCGGGGGCCTCTCGGGATTCCTCTCCCGTCGATGCCGGGGCCTAAGACCTTGTGTGGAGTCGGGGCCGGAACCTGAGGATTCCTCTCCAGTGCTGACATGGATCTTGGGGTACTTCTGGAGTCTCCCCAGGGGAGTCAGTCCTCGTCTCGAATGCGGGCATGCACTTGCGCTTTCCTCCAGAGCGGTAGCAGCAGTGTCACGCAGTCGGCCGCGTGGATCAAAGGATCTATGGTTTTCCCTCGAGTCTTTCCCACGAGGCTTTCCCACAGGGCTGTCCCACGTGCACACGTGGTGGGACTCGATCCTCGGCTTGAACATCAAGGCAGTGCAGGGAAAACAGGTTCCTCTGGAATGGACTGACACATCTGGGGGTCTCTTGGAATGGTGTCACGACCCTGGAGTTCCTCTCGCCTTTCCTGTGGAGAGCGCCTCCTCTTGAGATGCGACTGGAACGCCGGGAATTCTTTCCCTACGAAACAGGGAAAGGATCCCTCATCTCGAGCTAGGAGGCGGAAACGGGGCTCCCCTGGATGTGTGCGGGACACCACGTGCTTCCTCTCGAGTGCAGACGGGTATGTCGGGGAACTTCTTGAGTTGCAGCAAGGGTGTGAAGGACCCTTTGGAAGTTCCAGTGGTTAGATGTGATTGGCCTCCAGAAGCCTCAGCGGAAATGGGCCTCATCTCGCCTGGAGGGCAAAACCTCCTGGATTTTCTCGAGTTGCGGCAGGTGCTCTCGACTTACGACGGGGACCTCAGGGACCCGCTCTGGTGGCCTCAGGAAAGGCCAGTCCCCATGCGAGTTCCTCGGGGGCCTCTCGGGATTCCTCTCCCGTCTATGCCGGGGCCTAAGACCTTGTGTGGAGTCGGGGCCGGAATCTGAGGATTCCTCTCCAGTGCTGACATGGACCTTGGGGTACTTCTGGAGTCTCCCCAGGGGAGTCAGTCCTCGTCTCGAATGCGGGCATGCACTTGCGCTTTCCTCCAGAGCGGTAGGAACAGTGTCACACAGTCGGCCGCGTGGATCAAAGGATCTATGGTTTTCCCTCGAGTCTTTCCCACGAGGCTTTCCCACGAGGCTTTCCCACAGGGCTGTCCCACGTGCACACGTGGTGGGAGTCGATCCTCGGCTTGAACATCAAGGCAGTGCAGGGAAAACAGGTTCCTCCTGAATGGACTGACACATCTGGGGGACTCTTGGAATGGTGGCACGACCCTGGAGTTCCTCTCGCCTTTCCTGTGGAGAGCGCCTCCTCTTGAGATGCGACGGGAACGCTGGGAATTCTTTCCCTACGAAACAGGGAAAGGATCCCTCATCTCGAGCTAGGAGGCGGAAACGGGGCTCCCCTGGATGTGTGCGGGACACCACATGCTTCCTCTCGAGTGGAGACGGGTATGTCGGGGAACTTCTTGAGTTGCAGCAAGGGTGTGAAGGACCCTTTGGAAGTTCCAGTGGTTAGACGTGATTGGCCTCGAGAAGCCTCAGCAGAAATGGGCCTCATCTCGCCTGGAGGGCAAAACCTCCTGGATTTTCTCGAGTTGCGGCAGGTGCTCTCGACTTACGACGGGGACCTCAGGGACCCGCTCTGGTGGCCTCAGGACAGGCCAGTCCCCATGCGAGTTCCTCGGGGGCGTCTCGGGATTCCTCTCCCGTCGATGCCGGGGCCTAAGACCTTGTGTGGAGTCGGGGCCGGAACCTGAGGATTCCTCTCCAGTGCTGACATGGATCTTGGGGTACTTCTGGAGTCTCCCCAGGGGAGTCAGTCCTCGTCTCGAATGCGGGCATGCACTTGCGCTTTCCTCCAGAGCGGTAGCAGCAGTGTCACGCAGTCCGCCGCGTGGATCAAAGGATCTATGGTTTTCCCTCGAGTCTTTCCCACGAGGCTTTCCCACGAGGCTTTCCCACAGGGCTGTCCCACGTGCACACGTGGTGGGACTCGATCCTCGGCTTGAACGTCAAGGCAGTGCAGGGAAAACAGGTTCCTCTGGAATGGACTGACACATCTGGGGGACTCTTGGAATGGTGGCACGACCCTGGAGTTCCTCTCGCCTTTCCTGTGGAGAGCGCCTCCTCTTGAGATGCGACGGGAACGCCGGGAATTCTTTCCCTAAGAAACAGGGAAAGGATCCCTCATCTCGAGCTAGGAGGCGGAAACGGGGCTCCCCTGGATGTGTGCGGGACACCACGTGCTTCCTCTCGAGTGGAGACGGGTATGTCGGGGAACTTCTTGAGTTGCAGCAATGGTGTGAAGGACCCTTTGGAAGTTCCAGTGGTTAGATGTGATTGGCCTCGAGAAGCCTCAGCGGAAATGGGCCTCATCTCGCCTGGAGGGCAAAACCGCCTGGATTTTCTCGAGTTGCGGCAGGTGCTCTCGACTTACGACGGGGACCTCAGGGACCCGCTCTGGTGGCCTCAGGAAATGCCAGTCCCCATGCGAGTTCCTCGTGGGCCTCTCGGGGTTCCTCTCCCGTCGATGCCGGCGCCTAAGACCTTGTGTGGAGTCGGGGCCGGAACCTGAGGATTCCTCTCCAGTGCTGACATGGATCTTGGGGTACTTCTGGAGTCTCCCCAGGGGAGTCAGTCCTCGTCTCGAATGCGGGCATGCACTTGCGCTTTCCTCCAGAGCGGTAGCAGCAGTGTCACGCAGTCCGCCGCGTGGATCAAAGGATCTATGGTTTTCCCTCGAGTCTTTCCCACGAGGCTTTCCCACGAGGCTTTCCCACAGGGCTGTCCCACGTGCACACGTGGTGGGAGTCGATCCTCGGCTTGAACGTCAAGGCAGTGCAGGGAAAACAGGTTCCTCTGGAATGGACTGACACATCTGGGGGACTCTTGGAATGGTGGCACGACCCTGGAGTTCCTCTCGCCTTTCCTGTGGAGAGGGCCTCCTCTTGAGATGCGACGGGAACGCCGGGAATTCTTTCCCTACGAAACAGGGAAAGGATCCCTCATCTCGAGCTAGGAGGCGGAAACGGGGCTCCCCTGGATATGTGCGGGACCCCACGTGCTTCCTCTCGAGTGCAGACGGGTATGTCGGGGAACTTCTTGAGTTGCAGCAATGGTGTGAAGGACCCTTTGGAAGTTCCAGTGGTTAGATGTGATTGGCCTCGAGAAGCCTCAGCGGAAATGGGCCTCATCTCGCCTGGAGGGCAAAACCTCCTGGATTTTCTCGAGTTGCGGCAGGTGCTCTCGACTTACGACGGGGACCTCAGGGACCCGCTCTGGTTGCCTCAGGAAAGGCCAGTCCCCATGCGAGTTCCTCGGGGGCCTCTCGGGATTCCTCTCCCGTCGATGCCGGGGCCTAAGACCTTGTGTGGAGTCGGGGCCGGAACCTGAGGATTCCTCTCCAGTGCTGACATGGATCTTGGGGTACTTCTGGAGTCTCCTCAGGGGAGTCAGTCCTCGTCTCGAATGCGGGCATGCACTTCTGCTTTCCTCCAGAGCGGTAGCAGCAGTGTCACGCAGTCCGCCGCGTGGATCAAAGGATCTATGGTTTTCCCTCGAGTCTTTCCCACGAGGCTTTCCCACGAGGCTTTCCCACAGGGCTGTCCCACGTGCACACGTGATGGGAGTCGATCCTCGGCTTGAACGTCAAGGCAGTGCAGGGAAAACAGGTTCCTCTGGAATGGACTGACACATCTGGGGGACTCTTGGAATGGTGACACGACCCTAGAGTTCCTCTCGCCTTTCCTGTGGAGAGCGCCTCCTCTTGAGATGCGACGGGAACGCCGGGAATTCTTTCCCTACGAAACAGGGAAAGGATTCCTCATCTCGAGCTAGGAGGCGGAAACGGGGCTCCCCTGGATGTGTGCGTTACCCCACGTGCTTCCTCTCGAGTGGAGACGGGTATGTCGGGGAACTTCTTGAGTTGCAGCAATGGTGTGAAGGACCCTTTGGAAGTTCCAGTGGTTAGATGTGATTGGCCTCGAGAAGCCTCAGCGGAAATGGGCCTCATCTCGCCTGGAGGGCAAAACCTCCTGGATTTTCTCGAGTTGCGGCAGGTGCTCTCGACTTACGACGGGGATCTCAGGGAACCGCTCTGGTGGCCTCAGGAAAGGCCAGTCCCCATGCGAGTTCCTCGGGGGCCTCTCGGGATTCCTCTCCCGTCGATGCCGGGGCCTAAGACCTTGTGTGGAGTCGGGGCCGGAACCTGAGGATTCCTCTCCAGTGCTGACATGGATCTTGGGGTACTTCTGGAGTCTCCCCAGGGGAGTCAGTCCTCGTCTCGAATGCGGGCATGCACTTGCCCTTTCCTCCAGAGCGGTAGCAGCAGTGTCACGCAGTCCGCCGCGTGGATCAAAGGATCTATGGTTTTCCCTCGAGTCTTTCCCACGAGGCTTTCCCACGAGGCTTTCCCACAGGGCTGTCCCACGTGCACACGTGGTGGGACTCGATCCTCGGCTTGAACGTCAAGGCAGTGCAGGGAAAACAGTTTCCTCTGGAATGGACTGACACATCTGGGGGACTCTTGGAATGGTGGCACGACCCTGGAGTTCCTCTCGCCTTTCCTGTGGAGAGCGCCTCCTCTTGAGATGCGACGGGAACGCCTGGAATTCTTTCCCTACAAAACAGGGAAAGGATCCCTCATCTCGAGCTAGGAGGCGGAAACGGGGCTCCCCTGGATGTGTGCGGGACACCACGTGCTTCCTCTCGAGTGGAGACGGGTATGTCGGGGAACTTCTTGAGTTGCACCAAGGGTGTGAAGAACCCTTTGGAAGTTCCAGTGGTTAGACGTGATTGGCCTCGAGAAGCCTCAGCGGAAATGGGCCTCATCTCGCCTGGAGGGCAAAACCTCCTGGATTTTCTCGAGTTGCGGCAGGTGCTCTCGACTTACGACGGGGACCTCAGGGACCCGCTCTGGTGGCCTCAGGAAAGGCCAGTCCCCATGCGAGTTCCTCGGCGGCCTCTCGGGATTCCTCTCCCGTCTATGCCGGGGCCTAAGACCTTGTGTGGAGTCGGGGCCGGAATCTGAGGATTCCTCTCCAGTGCTGACATGGACCTTGGGGTACTTCTGGAGTCTCCCCAGGGGAGTCAGTCCTCGTCTCGAATGCGGGCATGCACTTGCGCTTTCCTCCAGAGCGGTAGCAGCAGTGTCACGCAGTCGGCCGCGTGGATCAAAGGATCTATGGTTTTCCCTCGAGTCTTTCCCACGAGGCTTTCCCACGAGGCTTTCCCACAGGGCTGTCCCACGTGCACACGTGGTGGGAGTCGATCCTCGGCTTGAACATCAAGGCAGTGCAGGGAAAACAGGTTCCTCTGGAATGGACTGACACATCTGGGGGACTCTTGGAATGGTGGCACGACCCTGGAGTTCCTCTCGCCTTTCCTGTGGAGAGCGCCTCCTCTTGAGATGCGACGGGAACGCCGGGAATTCTTTCCCTACGAAACAGGGAAAGGATCCCTCATCTCGAGCTAGGAGGCGGAAACGGGGCTCCCCTGGATGTGTGCGGGACACCACGTGCTTCCTCTCGAGTGGAGACGGGTATGTCGGGGAACTTCTTGAGTTGCAGCAATGGTGTGAAGGACCCTTTGGAAGTTCCAGTGGTTAGATGTGATTGGCCTCGAGAAGCCTCAGCGGAAATGGGCCTCATCTCGCCTGGAGGGCAAAACCGCCTGGATTTTCTCGAGTTGCGGCAGGTGCTCTCGACTTACGACGGGGACCTCAGGGACCCGCTCTGGTGGCCTCAGGAAATGCCAGTCCCCATGCGAGTTCCTCGTGGGCCTCTCGGGGTTCCTCTCCCGTCAATGCCGGCGCCTAAGACCTTGTGTGGAGTCGGGGCCGGAACCTGAGGATTCCTCTCCAGTGCTGACATGGATCTTGGGGTACTTCTGGAGTCTCCCCAGGGGAGTCAGTCCTCGTCTCGAATGCGGGCATGCACTTGCGCTTTCCTCCAGAGCGGTAGCAGCAGTGTCACGCAGTCCGCCGCGTGGATCAAAGGATCTATGGTTTTCCCTCGAGTCTTTCCCACGAGGCTTTCCAACGAGGCTTTCCCACAGGGCTGTCCCACGTGCACACGTGGTGGGAGTCGATCCTCGGCTTGAACGTCAAGGCAGTGCAGGGAAAACAGGTTCCTCTGGAATGGACTGACACATCTGGGGGACTCTTGGAATGGTGGCACGACCCTGGAGTTCCTCTCGCCTTTCCTGTGGAGAGCGCCTCCTCTTGAGATGCGACGGGAACGCCGGGAATTCTTTCCCTACGAAACAGGGAAAGGATCCCTCATCTCGAGCTAGGAGGCGGAAACGGGGCTCCCCTGGATATGTGCGGGACACCACGTTCTTCCTCTCGAGTGCAGACGGGTATGTCGGGGAACTTCTTGAGTTGCAGCAAGGGTGTGAAGGACCCTTTGGAAGTTCCAGTGGTTAGACGTGATTGGCCTCGAGAAGCCTCAGCGGAAATGGGCCTCATCTCGCCTGGAGGGCAAAACCTCCTAGATTTTCTCGAGTTGCGGCAGGTGCTCTCGACTTACGACGGGGACCTCAGGGACCCGCTCTGGTGGCCTCAGGAAAGGCCAGTCCCCATGCGAGTTCCTCGGGGACCTCTGGGGATTCCTCTCCCGTCGATGCCAGGGCCTAAGTCCTTGTGTGGAGTCGGGGCCGGAACCTGAGGATTCCTCTCCAGTGCTGACATGGATCTTGGGGTTCTTCTGGAGTCTCCCCAGGGGAGTCAGTCCTCGTCTCGAATGCGGGCATGCACTTGAGCTTTCCTCCAGAGCGGTAGCAGCAGTGTCACGCAGTCCGCCGCATGGATCAAAGGATCTATGGTTTTCCCTCGAGTCTTTCCCACGAGGCTTTCCAACGAGGCTTTCCCACAGGGCTGTCCCACGTGCACACGTGGTGGGAGGCGATCCTCGGCTTGAACGTCAAGGCAGTGCAGGGAAAACAGGTTCCTCTGTAATGGACTGACACATCTGGGGGTCTCTTGGAATGGTGGCACGACCCTGGAGATCCTCTCCCCTTTCCTGTGGAGAGCGCCTCCTCTTGAGATGCGACGGGAACGCCGGGAATTCTTTCCCTAGGAAACAGGGAAAGGATCCCTCATCTCGAGCAAGGAGGCGGAAACGGGGCTCCCCTGGATGTGTGCGGGACCCCACGTGCTTCCTCTCGAGTGGAGACGGGTATGTCGGGGAAGTTCTTGAGCTGCAGCAAGGGTGTGAAGGACCCTTTGGATGTTCCAGTGGTTAGACGTGATTAGCCTCGAGAAGCCTCAGAGGAAATGGGCCTCATCTCGCCTGGAGGGCAAAACCTCCTGGAATTTCTCGAGTTGCGGCAGGTGCTCTCGACTTACGACGGGACCTCAGGGACCCGCTCTGGTGGCCTCAGGAAAGGCCAGTCCCCATGCGAGTTACTCGGGGGCCTCTCGGGATTCCTCTCCCGTCGATGCCGGGGCCTAAGACCTTGTGTGGAGTCGGGGCCGGAACCTGAGGATTCCTCTCCAGTGCTGACATGGACCTTGGGGTACTTCTGGAGTCTCCCCAGGGGAGTCAGTCCTCGTCTCGAATGCGGGCATGCACTTGCCCTTTCCTCCAGAGCGGTAGCAGCAGTGTCACGCAGTCCGCCGCGTGGATCAAAGGATCTATGGTTTTCCCTCGAGTCTTTCCCATGAGGCTTTCCCACGAGGCTTTCCCACAGGGCTGTCCCACGTGCACACGTTGTGGGAGTCGATCCTCGGCTTGAACGTCAAGGAAGTGCAGGGAAAACAGTTTCCTCTGGAATGGACTGACACATCTGGGGGACTCTTGGAATGGTGGCACGACCCTGGAGTTCCTCTCGCCTTTCCTGTGGAGAGCGCCTCCTCTTGAGATGCGACGGGAACGCCTGGAATTCTTTCCCTACAAAACAGGGAAAGGATCCCTCATCTCGAGCTAGGAGGCGGAAACGGGGCTCCCCTGGATGTGTGCGGAACACCACGTGCTTCCTCTCGAGTGGAGACGGGTATGTCGGGGAACTTCTTGAGTTGCACCAAGGGTGTGAAGAACCCTTTGGAAGTTCCAGTGGTTAGACGTGATTGGCCTCGAGAAGCCTCAGCGGAAATGGGCCTCATCTCGCCTGGAGGGCAAAACCTCCTGGATTTTCTCGAGTTGCGGCAGGTGCTCTCGACTTACGACGGGGACCTCAGGGACCCGCTCTGGTGGCCTCAGGAAAGGCCAGTCCCCATGCGAGTTCCTCGGCGGCCTCTCGGGATTCCTCTCCCGTCTATGCCGGGGCCTAAGACCTTGTGTGGAGTCGGGGCCGGAATCTGAGGATTCCTCTCCAGTGCTGACATGGACCTTGGGGTACTTCTGGAGTCTCCCCAGGGGAGTCAGTCCTCGTCTCGAATGCGGGCATGCACTTGCGCTTTCCTCCAGAGCGGTAGCAGCAGTGTCACGCAGTCGGCCGCGTGGATCAAAGGATCTATGGTTTTCCCTCGAGTCTTTCCCACGAGGCTTTCCCACGAGGCTTTCCCACAGGGCTGTCCCACGTGCACACGTGGTGGGAGTCGATCCTCGGCTTGAACATCAAGGCAGTGCAGGGAAAACAGGTTCCTCTGGAATGGACTGACACATCTGGGGGACTCTTGGAATGGTGGCACGACCCTGGAGTTCCTCTCGCCTTTCCTGTGGAGAGCGCCTCCTCTTGAGATGCGACGGGAACGCCGGGAATTCTTTCCCTACGAAACAGGGAAAGGATCCCTCATCTCGAGCTAGGAGGCGGAAACGGGGCTCCCCTGGATGTGTGCGGGACACCACGTGCTTCCTCTCGAGTGGAGACGGGTATGTCGGGGAACTTCTTGAGTTGCAGCAATGGTGTGAAGGACCCTTTGGAAGTTCCAGTGGTTAGATGTGATTGGCCTCGAGAAGCCTCAGCGGAAATGGGCCTCATCTCGCCTGGAGGGCAAAACCGCCTGGATTTTCTCGAGTTGCGGCAGGTGCTCTCGACTTACGACGGGGACCTCAGGGACCCGCTCTGGTGGCCTCAGGAAATGCCAGTCCCCATGCGAGTTCCTCGTGGGCCTCTCGGGGTTCCTCTCCCGTCGATGCCGGCGCCTAAGACCTTGTGTGGAGTCGGGGCCGGAACCTGAGGATTCCTCTCCAGTGCTGACATGGATCTTGGGGTACTTCTGGAGTCTCCCCAGGGGAGTCAGTCCTCGTCTCGAATGCGGGCATGCACTTGCGCTTTCCTCCAGAGCGGTAGCAGCAGTGTCACGCAGTCCGCCGCGTGGATCAAAGGATCTATGGTTTTCCCTCGAGTCTTTCCCACGAGGCTTTCCCACGAGGCTTTCCCACAGGGCTGTCCCACGTGCACACGTGGTGGGAGTCGATCCTCGGCTTGAACGTCAAGGCAGTGCAGGGAAAACAGGTTCCTCTGGAATGGACTGACACATCTGGGGGACTCTTGGAATGGTGGCACGACCCTGGAGTTCCTCTCGCCTTTCCTGTGGAGAGCGCCTCCTCTTGAGATGCGACGGGAACGCCGGGAATTCTTTCCCTACGAAACAGGGAAAGGATCCCTCATCTCGAGCTAGGAGGCGGAAACGGGGCTCCCCTGGATATGTGCGGGACACCACGTTCTTCCTCTCGAGTGCAGACGGGTATGTCGGGGAACTTCTTGAGTTGCAGCAAGGGTGTGAAGGACCCTTTGGAAGTTCCAGTGGTTAGACGTGATTGGCCTCGAGAAGCCTCAGCGGAAATGGGCCTCATCTCGCCTGGAGGGCAAAACCTCCTAGATTTTCTCGAGTTGCGGCAGGTGCTCTCGACTTACGACGGGGACCTCAGGGACCCGCTCTGGTGGCCTCAGGAAAGGCCAGTCCCCATGCGAGTTCCTCGGGGACCTCTGGGGATTCCTCTCCCGTCGATGCCAGGGCCTAAGTCCTTGTGTGGAGTCGGGGCCGGAACCTGAGGATTCCTCTCCAGTGCTGACATGGATCTTGGGGTTCTTCTGGAGTCTCCCCAGGGGAGTCAGTCCTCGTCTCGAATGCGGGCATGCACTTGAGCTTTCCTCCAGAGCGGTAGCAGCAGTGTCACGCAGTCCGCCGCATGGATCAAAGGATCTATGGTTTTCCCTCGAGTCTTTCCCACGAGGCTTTCCAACGAGGCTTTCCCACAGGGCTGTCCCACGTGCACACGTGGTGGGAGGCGATCCTCGGCTTGAACGTCAAGGCAGTGCAGGGAAAACAGGTTCCTCTGTAATGGACTGACACATCTGGGGGTCTCTTGGAATGGTGGCACGACCCTGGAGATCCTCTCCCCTTTCCTGTGGAGAGCGCCTCCTCTTGAGATGCGACGGGAACGCCGGGAATTCTTTCCCTACGAAACAGGGAAAGGATCCCTCATCTCGAGCAAGGAGGCGGAAACGGGGCTCCCCTGGATGTGTGCGGGACCCCACGTGCTTCCTCTCGAGTGGAGACGGGTATGTCGGGGAAGTTCTTGAGCTGCAGCAAGGGTGTGAAGGACCCTTTGGATGTTCCAGTGGTTAGACGTGATTAGCCTCGAGAAGCCTCAGAGGAAATGGGCCTCATCTCGCCTGGAGGGCAAAACCGCCTGGAATTTCTCGAGTTGCGGCAGGTGCTCTCGACTTACGACGGGACCTCAGGGACCCGCTCTGGTGGCCTCAGGAAAGGCCAGTCCCCATGCGAGTTCCTCGGGGGCCTCTCGGGATCCCTCTCCCATCGATGCCGGGGCCTAAGTCCTTCTGTGGAGTCGTGGCCGGAACCTGAGGATTCCTCTCCAGTGCTGACATGGATCTTGGGGTACTTCTGGAGTCTCCCCAGGGGAGTCAGTCCTCGTCTAGAATGCGGGCATGCACTTGCGCTTTCCTCCAGAGCGGTAGCAGCAGTGTCACGCAGCCCGCCGCGTGGATCAGAGGATCTATGGTTTTCCCTCGAGTCTTTCCCACGAGGCTTTCCCACGAGGCTTTCCCACAGGGCTGTCCCAAGTGCACACGTGGTGGGAGTGGATCCTCCGCTTGAACATCAAGGCAGTGCAGGGAAAACAGGTTCCTCTGTAATGGACTGACACATCTGGGGGTCTCTTGGAATGGTGGCACGACCCTGGATTTCCTCTCCCCTTTCCTGTGGAGAGCGCCTCCTCTTGAGATTCGACGGGAACGCCGGGAATTCTTTCCCTACGAAACAGGGAAAGGATCCCTCATCTCGATCTAGGAGGCGGAAACGGGGCTCCCCTGGATGTGTGCGGGACACCACGTGCTTCCTCTCGAGTGCAGACGGGTATGTCGGGGAAGTTCTTGAGTTGCAGCAAGGGTGTGAAGGACCCTTTGGATGTTCCAGTGGTTAGACGTGATTAGCCTCGAGAAGCCTCAGCGGAAATGGGCCTCATCTCGCCTGGAGGGCAAAACCTCCTGGATTTTCTCGAGTTGCGGCAGGTGCTCTCGACTTACGACGGGGACCTCAGGGACCCGCTCTGGTGGCCTCAGGAAAGGCCAGTCCCCATGCGAGTTCCTCGGGGGCCTCTCGGGATTCCTCTCCCGTCGATGCCGGGGCCTAAGTCCTTGTGTGGAGTCGGGGCCGGAACCTGAGGATTCCTCTCCAGTGCTGACATGGATCTTGGGGTACTTCTGGAGTCTCCCCAGGGGAGTCAGTCTTCGTCTCGAATGCGGGCATGCACTTGCGCTTTCCTCCAGAGCGGTAGTAGCAGTGTCACCCAGTCCGCCTCGTGGATCAAAGGATCTATGGTTTTCCCTCGAGTCTTTTCCACGAGGCTTTCCCACGAGGCTTTCCCACAGGGCTGTCCCACGTGCACACGTGGTGGGAGTCGATCCTTGGCTTGAACGTCAAGGCAGTGCAGGGAAAACAGGTTCCTCTGGAATGGACTGACACATCTGGGGGACTCTTGGAATGGTGGCACGACCCTGGAGTTCCTCTCGCCTTTCCTGTGGAGAGCGCCTC